>NC_088209.1:25845958-26470958 GCF_037126465.1 Ornithodoros turicata
CCCAATTGTGAAATCTGCGATCCTGGCACGATGGCTTTCCATCACAGACAGACAGCACTGTTTCAGCACTGGAGGTAGTGGCGGTAGTAGTGCCGAAAAGCGGCTTGCCGTTGTTGGCCTCACTTATGTGGGCAGCGTCACGACTGTAGCCAGGATGAGATGAGATGAGGTGATGTGATAACAGATGCAAGAATGATGCTGGACGATCTAGTTAAGATCTAGGGCAGTCACTGCCAAAGTTGGTCAGCACTGGCACTGGAGGCATAGGTCGGCGAATTCACTCATGATGGCCATCACATCACTCAGAATGATGTCATGTTGAATGTGATGTTGCGTTTCATGTTGAATGATGGGTAATGATGTGATGTGATGTTGAGTTTGATGTTGAATCATCGGTAATGATGTGATGTGGTTTTGAATTTGATGTTGAATGACGGGTAATGATGTGAAATTTAGTTTGAAGTCCCTGTGATGAGTTTTTCAAGTTGATATCGCCGTTGTTTGCAGGTTCTGATGTCGACAATTCCGGGAGGGAAGTTCCATACAAGGACGATTTGACTACGAATATGGTGCCCCAGTTTCAGTGAACATGTCCTCGTGTCTTGAGATAATCCGAGTTCACTGGCAGCGGAAAGCTAGGTTCCAGTCGTATGCGTGACCTTGCTTCCGGTGTGTGTTGGAGGGGAGGGGGTGTTTGCTGTTCAGAGCTGTATTCCTACTTCCGTTGCTTCGGTGTCGGGGTCTCGGTCGCTGGGGCGGTTCTGCACTTGGAGGGGAGGAGGGTTGACCTTGGCGCTGTCGCACTATTAAGTTTGCATCGAAGGTGGGGGTCACTGTGGTGTGAAGTTGGCTCCAGGATAAAGACGCGTCACGTTCGGGCTGCTGTATCGGGTCTGTGGAGGGAAGGGCTTGTCATTCAGCGTTCTACTTGGAGCCGGGGGCTCGGTGGCGCTGCACTTGGATGGCATCCGTAAGGGACAGGAGATTAGGGCTGACCTAGACGCTCCCGCGGTATTAGTTCCGCATCGCTTCAGAGCAGGTGTGATGTGGAGGTGGGCTTCAGTGCATAAAGAGGCGACGCATACGGACTGTCACATCGGTAATGTAAATGAAGAGAGTCTTCTGGCGCTCGTTTTTCTTTTTGTCACTGCCAGATCCGAAACGTACTTGCTGCCTGGCGGACGGAGAAAATCCGACGGGTATTGTGTAGTATGAACTCTGTGTAGGTCACTGTCATGTGAACAAAATGATGTCGTCAAGTGCCCGATGTCGTTTTGTGCAACTAGATCACACCGCGCCTCCGCGTTATAATTTTACGATGACATTGCCGGGCAAAACGAGGTTTCGAAATAGCGTGACAGCTTTGTGTGATAATAACATAACCGTATATAAATATGTACTAAAAACTCCAGAAATATGCATACAACTACCGCAACTACCAAAAATATGCGTCGAATGGGCGCATCGAAACATGCATTGAAAGTGTCAATACAAGCATTCGTCGTTGTTGGTGCGAACTGCGAAGTCAATGAAGTTTTGACAAAATTGCTGGAGTGCTGTATTAGGGATCACGCGGTAAAATGGTCTTCCTAACGGCATGCAGAAAGCGAAGAAGCCAGCGCAGCGCATCGAGCTTGCTGGCCATATTGCAAAGGTGCAATCCTCGAGCGCTGCAGCAACATATACCTTGAATATTTGCTTCTAATGCTTCGCGCAGTGGAGCAGCCAGGGTGGGCTGAACACCACACCTCACCGAAATAGCGATAACATTTTCCTGTGACCGAAATTCTAACGAACGAGAACCTAAATCATTCCGGAAGCCAGTAAAGCATTCAACTAAAAAAATAATAATAATAAAAGAAGAAAAGAAAGCTATCTCACCTGTCTATCTCAAAATTTAGCAAAAAAAAAGAAAAGAAAAGAAGAAAAAGAGAAATAAAAGAGAGGGAGAGAGCAAAGGTATTTGGAGCAAAAGGAAATATCCCAAAGTACGCACCATGCGCGCATTTTCATGTGGCATCAGCAATCTCAGTATCGTCTCTTTATGTCCGTGTGTGTGTGTGTGTCATGTGGAACATGCCATAACGTAAAACACTTACATTTCTGTGCATGAGAGAACCCCTGTAATCGGTCCCGAACTATGACTAAAAGTCTTCTGATCGTGCAGATACGGCACTATATCGAGAGAGAAAAACTATGCATTTGCATGAAAATTCGCAATCTAATTATTACACATTTCAAAACCGTGATCTAGAACAGAGCACACTGAAGCAACCCGACCAGGAAAAAAAGTGGCTCTGTGAATACCCGACGCTGAAAATCAGGGGCGAAGTCACGATTCTTCCCCTCATCTTCTTTTGGCACATGCCGACATTCCTCCGTCAACCATGGGATCCCGGTCATTGTCTCAACCCTGTGCCAGTGCAAGGAGAGCTAGCTGTGGGCGTGGCCGACTACCGGCGAGCAGTTTCATCACAGCCACAATCACCAAACAACAACTTTATTTTCGACGTGGGAGAGTGGGGAGTTTCATCGCCACAGGCGATACTCTACCCCATTGCTGGATGAAATGGGGGAATAAAATAACGAGCCCTTCACAATAACGATCGAAGTCCGATGGTGTCCAGAAATGTCAGAAGAGCTTTGAGCGCAGAGCATTGCTGGGCTGGATTGGGCCAGGGACCAAGAAATTTCGATAGGGAGAAAGGGCGAGAGTCAAGCTGACGAAGAGACTCGGAGAGTGTGGTTCGGGAAGGTTCGTGGTGAGGGCAATGAAGAAGAATATGCTCCAGATCCTCAAGAGCACCACAGTGGCAGCAGGTGGGAGAGTCAACTTGTCTCAAGCGGGAACGCCACTGAGCCATGCTTCCACATATGTAGCGGAAGACGAAAACGTGCTAGCCGTACAAGCAGTAGCGCAGCGTCAAGAAAGTTGATACCATAAAGCCACCAGAGGCCGGGATCTGTTATTGGGTGTAACACACTCGATCGACGCGTTGAGCAACAATCCGAACACTGGGCGGCGGCATACCAGTCTCCACTGTAGCCAGTCCTCCCTTGCACGCTGTAGGGGAAGAGCCAGACGATCGGAGCCAGAGCAAAACGTTTACTGAGAAAAACCCAAAAGGAATAATAATGCACGCCCTCTTAGCTCGGGGATTAATTCGCACGAGCCCAGCTGTTTGTCCACATCTTCCTTAACACTCCCCCGCCCGATGCGTCTCAAAGCTAGACCTCAAGAGGATGAAGTAGCTGAATTGGTCTTCTTATGAAGGAACCAGTGACTGTCTTGAGCGTGCACGATCGTACAAGTCCATCACGTCCAGTATGAAGCTCCTGCACCCTTGCTAGCTTCCAAAACATCCTTGGCTGCCGCTGGTCCGCCAGTAGTACGAGCTGATGCAGTTGAACGCTGTTGGAGGTTGCATTTCGACTCAGGTTTGCAGATCTAAGCTGTAGCAAGTAGTCCTTGTTCCACTGCCTCCAGTATGCAGTGAGGAGCCTTTCCTTTGCTTGCAGCACCTCTAACGGTTCGGCGTCTACGCACGCTGTCTGGCGTCTCTTAATTGGCGGCAACGCCGTGAGTCGCTTCCCCAATATCAGATGCGACGGAGACAAAGCTTGGGTGTCGCCAGGATCTTCTGACATTTGTGTCAATGGCCGTGAGTTGACGATCGCTTCGACTTCTGTTAACACGGTCAGCAACTGTTGAAAGTCTAGCTGACTAGTGTTCTTCTGAGAGCATCTTTAACTGAGCGTACCATACGCTCCCAGAAGCCTCCCCACCAGGCGGCACGTTCGGCAATAAACTCCCATGTTATTCGTGCTTGTGTCGCATACTCACGTACCGCTTGGAACTGATTCGCCAAAGGCAGGAATCTCTCGAGCGGCTTTCTTAAAGGTTAAGAAGTTATCTGAATAGACCTTCCTTGGCAAACCTCGGCGTGCTACAAAGCGTCTGACGGCCATAAGGAAGGTCCCGAAGGATTGGTCGGAGACGAGCTCAAGATGAATTGCCCTGGTGACTGCGCAAGTAAAAAGAGCCACGTACGCTTTCCGTTGCCCTTCGGCCGTTCTGTAATAAAGTGGCCCCGCAAAATCTACGCCAACGACTTCAAACGCAAGTTGCTGAGTGACCCTATCGGCAGGTAAGGGTGCCTCCTGCTCTGTGCAGGGGCGTGTCTTCAGTCGTCGACAAAAAAGACATTGATAAAGAGCATACTTCACTGACTGACGACCTTTGATTACCCAGAATTATTCTCTTAACTGGTGCAGAGTTTCCTGTACACCGGCGTGGGACATCCTTAAGTGCTCTCTGAGTATGATAAGCAACGTGAACCAAGCCTCTGATGCTGGCGGCAACAGTATGGGATGCTTGGCTGCTTGTGACTGCTGAGAGCACTGCAGACGACCCTCTAGTCGCAGTAGTCCATCGTTACCCTGGTAATGGCGAAAGTTCTCGAGATGAGAGGACCTTTCTGTAAGTAGCTTTGTCTGAGTAACCTTGATCCAGTACAGCTCTGATGACGCCATTTCTTCAGTAGAGAGAGGACCTGTTTTCTTGACGTTTGACCGCTTCGAGTTGTGTACGTAGCGCAGTATCCATGCGGTGACTCTAAGAAGTCGATTGGCACTACTGAAACGTTCGGGTGAAAGCAAATGTGTCGTGCAGCTGACCAATGCCACCTGAGCGTCCAAGTATTCCTCGTCTCCTTCAGTATGATCTGGAAATGCTGTGTGCGGCCATAAATCTGGCTGACTCAGCCATCGTGGGCCTTTCCACCAAACTTCACAGTCACGCAGCTCATGCCCCTTAATCTCTCTCGTGAGAAAGTCTGCCGGATTCTCTTCACCAGGACAATGACGCCATCTTTCAGGAGAAGTCAGCTCCTGTATCTGGCGCACCCGGTTTGCCACGTAGGTCTTCCATCTGGATGCCGACCCCTTGATCCAATGCAAGGTGATTAAGGAATCTGTCCAGCATACATAATCGAACTCTGTCTGCAAAGCAGTGGATACAAAGCGATATAATCTGGCAGCAAGAAGAGCTGCTCTGAGTTCCAGCCTCGGAAGTGTCTGGCGCTTGAGAGGTGAGACTCTGCTTTTGCTAAGTAGAAATGCCATGCCGCGAGAACCGTCGTCGGACAAATGCTCGAGGTAGACTACCGCACCATATGCTCTTGGGCTGGCGTCTGCGAAAATATGCAACTTGCGCAGCCTGTCGACGAATGAGTTGCTCGCTATCTCCCTAGGAACAGATATATGCTGCAGTTCCGCGACTCCTTTGCACCACTCTCTCCACTCTGCATCGATGTCTGAAGGTAACTGATCATTCCATTGCAATCCTGCCTCCCAAATCTTCTGGAGCATGATCTTGCCCGAAATACTGAAGGGTCCTAACAGGCCAAATGGGTCATAAATCCTGGAAATGGTCTGCAGTACATGTCTCTTGACACTCTCCTTTTCCGTCATGGAGTCCAGGACAGACGCAACTGAACATCGTAACTGATCATGTTGAAGATCCCATATGACCCCCAGACCCTTCTTCGTCTGATTCTGTGTAGTCTCCGTTGTAGAGTTCCCCTTTTTAAACATCTCTCGTAGAAGTGCCTCGTCGTTAGTGACCCACTTCTTTATCTTCATGCCGGCCGCTTCGAATATGCTTAGAGTTTCCTCATGAAGTATCCTGGCATTTCCTGATGTGCGGACACTGACCACTAAATCGTCCACATAAAAGGATTGCTCCAAGAGCGTAGCAGTCTGCAAGTAATCCTTCTCTGCTTGCTGTAAATGATGCTGAATGGTCGCGGACAGCAGGAACGGACTAGATCTTGCTCCGAATGGCACTCGTGTCATGCGCCATGTCTCAATAGACGGTAGAGGCTGTCCTGCGATCGGCGTCGAAGTGTACCATAAGAAGCGCAGAGCGTCTGTATCCTGTTTGTGAAGTGCAATCTGCAAGAAAGCTTTCTCGATGTCTGCCACCATGCCTATGCGATGCATTCGAAACCTTAAGAGCAGAGAAAGGATGTCAGAGTTCAAGTTTGGACCGGCGTGCAGAACTTGGTTCAGGGATAGAAAACCCGGAGCACTCGATGAGGCGTCGAATACAATTCTAACCTTCGTAGTCTCCCTCTCGCGTCTGATAACTGCATGATGTGGCATGTAATATTCCGGGGCAGCAACAGGTGATGGTGATGCTGCATCAATACGCTCGGCATGACCGTTAATGAGATACTGTCGTATCACCTGATCGTATTCGTTCATGACCTCTTGATCTCTCAAAAGAGTACGAGTGGCGCTGCGTAACCGCTGCTCCGCTACAGCCTTGTTGTTTCCCAGTCGTGAGACGAAGTCTTCATTCCACGGCAGGCGCACTGTATAACGACCATCTTCAAATCTGGTTGTGTCCTGAAACCTCTGGAAAACTTCATGCTTCTTGCCCTCCGACTCTTCACTGTCAACAATACCAAGGTGCTCTAACTCCCAGAAAGACTGCAGCGCATTGGAGACCTCGTCGTGGTTATCGCTGGACACTTGCACATGTAGGACGTTCGACTCGTAACCTGATTGCTTTCCCGTAGGGCCTTGTAGAGACCATCCGAAAATGGTTTCCATGCCGATGAGATTGTCACGAACTCGTACTTGTCTCCCTGCGACAACGGACCCATAGAAATCTGCTCCTACGAGTATCAGTATTTCAGGTGACGCGTCAGCGAACGTAGCTTCATCTGCTAAAGACATTCCCTCGGACTTCAGCTGAGCAAGAGATTTCCGGTCAATATTAGGAAGATTGCCGATGCAGATTTCTGGTATCTCAAGAGCTTCAATGCAAACTTCCTCGGAAGTATACTGCGACCGAAGCCTGACTTTCACCCTACGATGCAACGATTCGGTTCCAGCCTTGCCTACCGTATGGATTACCAAATGCTCTTTCCCAACAGTCGGTAATTGCAACTTCTTGGACAGTGCTCGCTTAACGAAACTTCTTTGACTTCCCCCATCTATGAGGATACGGACGCACTTCTCCTTTCCTCCGGCCGCGCAAACGACTACTTGCGCAGTCTGCAGCAGGACTATGTCCTGTCGCAAACCTGTACGTTGCCACGTGCCACTTGCGAGTACCGTCCCTCCAGACCTTGCTACTGTACTCTTCTGCTTGCACAGCACCGTTAAGTGTCGTCCATTACATTTTCTGCATTTGAGGCTACGAAATGATCGGGAGACCTTTGCTGTATGATACTGTTTGCCGCATCGGAAGCATCTGTGGCTGCTACGAAGCCTTTCTTCCAACTCTGCCAGATTTGCTTGTAAGTTGCAATTCAGCATCTCGTGATCATTCCCGCAAAAGAAGCAGGGCTCCGTCTTGTCACGAGTGGTAGTCGGTTTCCTGGCTTCGACGCCAAGAGCGGAGGCGGACGATAGTCTTTCAGAAGAAGTTTGCCGTAACTTCCTCTGGGTCGTCTGAATAGGCCTCCTCGTGTCGTAGACACTATCTCCTGTAGCCAGTGGCAGTTGCTCCCTGCACTCAGCTTCCATCTTGATAAAGTCTAGCAACTTCGTGAGAAGTATCTCATACCGATCTTCTGCCGATGTAGTTCCAAGCGATTGTTCGTCGCCGTGAACCTTCCTCTGGAAGCTGAGAATCATATCTTGCGGAACCGCATGTTGTAGAACAGGAAACAGTAGAGAGCAAAACGACTTTGAGGTAGTACCCAGCGCTTCTAAACTCCTCATATGAGCCTTCACTTTGTCGTGAAGACGTCTCAGTTCGAGAACATTGCGGGAGAAGCGTACTGGCTGAAGACCTAGCAACCGCTTCAGATGAAACTGTACCAGCATGTTTGGATTTCCAAATCTTTCCTTAATCATCTTGACCGCAGTGCCGTACATATCTCCCGTCAGCTGGAGGCCCTTTATTGAAGCTGCAGCCTCGCCAGTAAGAACCGCTGTCAGGTAGGACATCTTCTCGTTGTTCGACAAGGAAGCATTGCTGTCTACCAGGGACTCGAACCTTATCCAAAATTCCTGCCAGTGCTCTTGACTGCCATTATATTTGAGGAGTTCCAACTTCGGTAACTGCGGTCTGTGACGGCCACCTCCTACAGTTCGACTACGTTCTCCAATGGGAAGCGCCAGCTCACCAGGATTTCTGGACTCCAGTATGGAACCAGCTCTCAAAGACTGCGCGACGATATGTTTCTTCAGTAAGCAGGTGATGGTGGTTACCCGGTCTTGATAGTCGATCATTCTCTCAAGTTCCGCTTCAACCTCCTCGACTGTAAACATAGACTCCAACTTTCTGTCCACGTCATCCAGGCTGGCTGAGAATTTGACGATGCGCTCAAGCAGTACCTCACAACGAGTGGTGTGATCCTGAGAGCTTCCAACGACCTGCATAGCTTGCTCGGCTTCATTCAGTACAGTGGTCAATCTCTGCCGAAACGACTTCCTCTTTTGCAGGAGGAAAACCCTCGAAGTCGATTCCTGTGACGCCTCCGTCATCGTGCTGGCCTGTGAATGTCCTCCACTCTCAAGTCCCTAGCAGGGGTTCCCGGGTTTCGGCACCAAATTTGTGTAGAGGAAGAGCCAGACGATCGGAGCCAGAGCAAAACGTTTACTGAGAAAAACCCAAAAGGAATAATAATGCACGCCCTCTTAGCTCGGGGATTAATTCGCACGAGCCCAGCTGTTTGTCCACATCTTCCTTAACTCCGCGTTTACATACATGCTTTCATTACAGCATTACATCCACCCGCCCTTAGCCCCGCCCCGCGGAGACTCGACCTGAGAAGTGGGCAGGCGCCCTGCCTACCATTACGACACCACCACAACATAAAGGCACGTTCAATTTACGAACGTCACCATAAACGGCTGCCACCCGAACCGAAGTTGAAATCTGCCCAGGTGCCAGCGCACGGTGGTAAAAGCCAAGTCGGCGCCGAACGCAGCCATGCTCCTCAGTACCCGACGCCTTCGGTTTCATAATCGGTCCCTGGTGCTTAGCTTCCAAGACCATCTTTAAAATGAACTTGGATTCAGAATAAGTTCTGAAGTTGAATTCGACCTATGATATGATGAGTTGTGATGTCAAATGAGTAATGATGTTATGGGCCGTGATGTCAAATTATGGGTAATGATGTGATGGGCTGTGATGCTGATGTTGAATGATGAGTAATGATGTGATGCGCTGTGACGTTGAATGATGGGTAATGATTCAATGAGCTGTGGTGTTGATGTTGAATGATGGGTTATGATGTGATAAGCTGTGATGTTGATGTTGAATGATGGGTTGATAATGTGATGGGCTGTGATGGTGATATCGAATGATGGATTATGATGTGAAGGGCTGTGATGGTGATGTGATGTGATGTGATGGGCCGTGGGAAGGGCCGGGCATGATGTGATGTTGAATGAATTTTTCGGAAAATGCCGACCTATGACTGGGGCAGCGCCCGGCCTGCTGGTGGACATCAGCATATGCACCACCTCACCATCGTCTCTTCATGTGAGTGTGTGTTGGTGAGAAGTCCCAGCAGCACTCACAGCCTTTGGGCGAGGCGAGATGGTGCAGCCCTAATGACGTGCTGCCTTTTGGTAATATGCACCAATGAACAGTGAATGCAATACAAGGAAGTAGCAGATAAGGACAGAAGTCTCAACTTACATAGACTTTAGCTTTGCCATGTCGCATGAAGGCTTCCCCAACAACACAAGGTTGCACTATGGATATTCGATTTACCCCCAACAACGCCGAATATCCACTGGATGTATAATTAATGTTTTAACATCCGTAGTCGGATTCGTCCGTCTGATGGATATCACTCTAATATCCAGCGTGGATGAAGAAAATAAAGCGCAGACATCATATCATCAGGATATTGAGAAATGGACATACGCGGTGCTATACCCAAACAACACATGGCAGTCGGATACCAGTGTACATCTAAAGCTGGATGTCGGAATATCCTGGGGATAGCGAGTTATGCCCGACATATATGTACGCTCACAGGTCCAAGTGGAGGAAGGAGTCCTCTGGGTCATCAGACAGGCATTCAGTGTGCTACGATTCTTGCCATTGACACCGTCTTTTTTCTTTTTCTTTTTTGACATCCAACTCTGACGTCCCCAACAACACAAGGTTGTACTATGGATATCCGATGTACGTCAGAATTAGGGTGTTGGGATATCCTGGGGATAACGAGTTTCGTCCAATATATGTACGCTCATATGTCCATGTGAGAGAAAAAAGGAATCCTCTGGGACGCCCGAAAGATATCCATAGGGACGTTAAGCGAAGGAGACAGGGACGTTTTATGAACATTTCTTTCAGCTCATGCCCTAATACATCAGGCATATATATTCTTAATTTTAAAGCATACATGGTACATTATTAGTCTGAATAATTTAATTGATCACACGAAATTGTTGGACTACATTAAATTAATGGTTAACACAGTAAATGCTACGCCCAGAAACTCGCGGACTTCTCCAATGGGAGTTCCCTTCAATTTCTCGGCTCTTATCGTTCGTTGTTTGCTTTCTATCGGTTCGATGAGGTAATGGGGCACTTGTCAAGTTCGAATATCCCAAGAAACACCACTAAGCTGGTTCTTTGAGGTTTCTGAAAAATCAACTGTATAGGGTAACATAACTGAAGGGGGGGGGGGATCATACTGTAACAGCTACCGTCGCTTTACACACCGTCACTTTTTCTTGTCAGTTATGTTGTGAAAATGATGAAATTCCAGATTCCGGTTTCAGTCACGGCGTGTTGTCCCTTAATTCGTAACTGTCGATGCACATTAACGGTGCAAAAAACGCTCGTTTCACTAAACATGTCACATCAAGTGCTTGAATCTCACAGACAAAAAAAAAAAAGAAAAGGAAGAAAGACGATGTCAAGGGGAAGCGTGGAACACTAAATGTCTGTCTGACGTCCCAGAGGACTCCTTCCTCCACTTGGACCTGTGAGCGTACATACATGTCGTGCACAACTCGCTATTCCCAGGATATTCCGACATCCAGCTTTAGACGTACATCGGATATCCTTAGGACTACCATGTGTTGTTTGGGCATAGCATCGCGTATGTCCATTTCTGGATATCCTGAGGATATGATGTCTGCGCTTTATTTTCTTCATCCACGCTGGATATCAGAGTGATATCCATCAGACGGACGAATCCGGCTACGGACTTTAGGACATTAATCGTACATTCACTGCATATTCGGTGTTGTTGGAGTTCTCATAGTTTCTAGGTTCTCTGGTAGGTTCATAGGTTCTATTCACAATTTGATTGTGCAGTTACAATTGAACGCACACGAGCTACGTGCCCTACGCATCGTAAGTGTACGACATCGTAAAGTGGCCAATGACTCGGAAGCTTTGAAATAAAGAAATTTCGTCGGCTATAGAAAGGAGACACTTCTCGCTTAGGACCACTATCGAATGGTAATTGGGATGCGGAATGTTTCTGCACAACTGCAGCCCTGTTCTCCTCAAGTGACAAGTATACCAAATGTGACGTTTCGAACAATCATCAATGTAAAAGGGTGTTCACTACCACACGCTCATCACTGTACGGCCGTTCTCCACATGAACGAATTAGATGAATAAACTTATTTCAAAGAACGGAGGGCACGGCACATACCATTTCGTGGTCCGGTCTTCCCATCCACCGATTCAGTCGACGTACGATGTGGCCTCCGTTCTGTTCCAGTACATCACAGTTTCCTGCACCTAAAGGTACCAAGAAGCTCATGAGGTAATAAACGAATGACGGACATCCCAGAGGTATACTCTGTTAAGAAAAATCCATTAAGTTCGTCATCAGTCACTGTTAAAGCAGCCAAAAATCAATCTCTTGTGTGTTTGTAACGGATATTCCCCAGGCACTATGCCTCAAGTTTGTCTTTAGTCACTATTCAGCTCATAACGCAGCCTGTTTATATATGTTGTGTGTGTATTTCTTTTATTTCTGTTTTTCTTTTCTTGTGTGTGTATTTTTAGCGTGATGTATACATATGAAATTTAGGATTTTTTTTTGTGCAAATTTCGCAGTCGTAACTTCTCACTCAAATGTTGCTTTACAAGTTATTACTGATCATAAAACGAAATCAATAAGTTAACCTGATCGACAGATCACCACGGGAAAGACGCAAACAAAAACTAACCCCGCTTACAAACATAAGAACTTGTACTGCCAACTGTAGGATGGACAAGCGCAATGCTTCGCAAGCTTGCAAGCTTGGGACATGCAAACTTCGCGCGCAAGGACACAAGCGCAAAGCACAGGTACTAGACTGGAAGGTACTGCAGATTACCGCCATATACAGTCACAAATGTGGTAGCAATTTGCTGGAGAACTATTAATAGGATGCGACTTCGTAAATTCTGAAGTCCACTTCCTCTGACAAGCGACTTCGCAAGGGATGGTTCAGAGATTTCGTCGTTGTAGTAACGGAAAATCTGCCGCAACAAGCCACACCATTTCGGACTGGAATACAAGCGTGCTACTGACTGTGCTTAACACGATGATACCGCCTCTTCGAGAAATTATCGTTGTGTCATGTAATAAACTTGTGTATCCGGGATAGTAAATGGGCTCAGTTACCACCCTGCGTACGTTGTCGACCGAAAGGTGGCGCCGCAATCGAGATGTTAAACGGTCCCATTATACACTTCCGTCAGTTACCGCCTTCCAAACTTTTTTTTTTTTTTTTTGTAAGAGTGTAAATGGAGATCACCTTCGTCACAGCTTCCTCGTCTTCCACTTCAAAATAGTTGTCTGCGACGGAGGCGATCTTGATCACTATATCGTGTTAACACAACTTCCATTCCTTCGTTCCGTTACATTCTGCCAGGATCATGTGGCGCGTCACTCGAAGACAGTGGCGAAGACAAGCAGAAAGCGAAACTAGTGGGAGGCGTTTTCTGCCAGCCCCCATAGAACTCGTCCCCAAGTACTTTTTTTTCTTCTTTTTTTTTTACTATACTGGCTACGCCATTGCTCGAAAGTGATGTTTCTAAATACGGCTGTATGCTGTGAAGCAGGAACACCCTTCCATGTTTACAACGTACAGATAATTCCCACTTTGCTGCCCCGCACATTTCATAATTTATTATCTCTGTATTTATCGTGCTTTAGGGGTTGGTGGCGAGCATTGTGACTGCATTTCGGGAAGACAAAGTCCGTGATCATCAAGTTTTTGGAGCAGAAAGTTCCAACAGCATGCTGTGTTACATCTGTGGCACTGTTGGTCAATCGCTGCCCTAATTTAACACTTCTTTTCATATCCTTCGAACAAATTGTTCTACATCCTAAGTGCTTGAATGTGAACATGTTTGACACGTCTGTTCGTCTGCCTTACGTGCTGTATCCTGTTCTATTTTTCTCTCACCATGGTGAACGGGGTCGACAGCCCGTGATTCTACTGCATCATAACATAACACTGAATTACTAAGACCCTCTTCTCGCACATTTTCCCGTCAGTTAAACCTCGCTGAAATCCCATCAGGCCCGATAGAAAGGCACGGGTCGAATGACGAGATGCACTACACACTACGGATGTGAACTGAGTTCATGTAGCCAGCGGTGTTTTTGTTGAGGAGGAACTTAGAGAAACAAAGGAATCGTTCCTCCTGCCATGCGGCAGTGACGGTGGCAGTGGTGGTGTCAGCCAGTAACCAGAACTTACGCTCTTTGCAATCGTGCTTGTTGGGGTGGAGAATGAAGCCATCTCGACAGGAGCAAATGTAGCTCTCCACTGTGTTATTGCAAAAGTGTTGGCAGCCACCGTTATCACGTGCGCACTCGTTTGTATCTGAAAGATAAAAAGGTATAAAGTCACTTTTGTTAACTTTTTGTTAACTTAATTGTTTATTCGCGATGATAGACGACCTACTGAACTGACCTGTGACGAAGGTAGCAGCAAACCCTCTCTTCTGGACAGATGAGCCAGATCTAAACTCAACGCGAAGGATATTCTCCTCGGACATGATAACTGGTGGAAGGCGAGAGCCACAGAAGAGGCCGTGTTTCTGCGTCGTGCCATTGCTAATCTTGCTCACGATGGTCACAATATCATGCTCACAGTTTTGCTGCGCGACAAAACCACGAATAAAATAACGATTCACGACACGTGAGGTGACGTGATACCAAAGGTGCACATGAAAATGTAACCTTACGTTATTCCCTTCAAGGTCAAAGTCTGTGAAGTTGATGATGATGCGGTATTTTGGACGAGCCAGAATCACCCATGTGCAGTTTGAGTCGGACGGGTAGGTGTTCGGAAAAGAAGGACTTGTGACTGTTCCTTGCGATGCTGTGATGATGTCTCCACATTCTGAGAATAAATTGTGGCGTCACACCTTCTTCACGGGGAGTAAGTAGCTTAAGCTAGTGGTAAGTAGCTAGTGTACGCAGTCCCCAGCAATTATGTTCCCTCCAAAGTGAGTTCCACATTACTCCATTTTCAAGGAGGAACTATAACACCAGTTACAGGTGTCACGCTGACACCATGACAGTGGTTCATGCCTGTACTTCCGCACATACTTCGGAATATTCGATGACGCTTCTCGTTTGTTATTTTGTGTATGGACAAATGTGCCGCTCGATCCATAATCTCAATGGCAGCACCGGATGGAGCCCTGGCGTTCAGCTGCAGAACATGACCGTGGGAAACAAGGAACAGCCCACAGCTCTTGATTACGAAGTTTTAGCTAAAGACCTGCTGTGGAAACTTAAGCCGTACTGCAAGCGTGAAAGACAGAAAACACACCTGTCCGCAAACCACTTGAGAACAAGTCTGCACAAAAACGAAAAGCTCTTTTCCTTTTAGAACGTGGCACGGGTATCATTTCATATGCCGTCGAAGTGTTGTGTGCAACCCAAAACAAGAAAATGTGGACCTCCGTTTATTTCAATGTTTATGTCCATATAATGTCCATATTATGTCCACAGGACTTGACTCCCCTCTTCGTATGCGCTAATGTTTATGTACCTAAATTCACAGTAATGTTAGCAGATGTAGAGAAGATGCCGCCCACCCTCTCCACCTCCCGTTACGTCGCTTCCTCACTCGGACACAGAGTGTCGCTTGAGCAGTCGCACAGCGGGCTGTCGCACGTGGATGAAAAAAACTTCAAACGACACTGGAAAAACTCGACAAACGTCCATTCAGCTTCTACAAGATTCTTGGGCCTTGGTCCAGCCCTCAACAACAAGACAATGCAATGAAAAGCCTTCTTGAAAAACAGCGGCATATTCAGCCGTTACTAAAGAACAAGGTGTAAAGACACGATAGTACATGTGAGCTGCAGGCGTCCTTTTGGGCAACCAACAACACCCACACCGATACTTAAGAAGAAGAAGGGACACACACAGCAACAAACAACAACAACTTTATTTGCGGCCTTGGAGAGTGGGGAGTTTCATCGCTACAGGCGATACTTTACCCCATTGCTGGATGGAATGGGGGGAATAAAATAACGAGCCCCTTCACAATAACGATCGAAGTCCGATGGCGTCCAGAAATGTCAGAAGAGCTTTGAGCGCAGAGCGTTGCTGGGCTGGATTGGGCCAGGGACCAAGCAATTTCGATAGGGAGAAAGGGCGAGAGTCCAGCTGACGAAGTGACTCGGAGAGTGTGGTTCGGGAAGGTTCGTAGTGAGGGCAATGAAGAAGAATGTGCTCCAGATCCTCAAGAGCACCACAGTGGCGGCAGGTGGGAAAGTCAACACACAGCATGTAGCGATGGCAACTGGCCAATCTCGTATCTTTCTAATGGCCATTCTCCATGGGAAGAAGAAGAAGAACTGGGGGGGGGGGATATAGGTTTATTGCAAAACAAAACAAAAAACACGAAAGAGGGGAAAGGTTAGCCTGGCTCCAGCAGCCGACTTGCTATTCCCGCTTACAAAAAGGAAAAGGGAGAAAAGGAAAAATAAAGAGAAAGAAGAAAAGAGAAAGACAAATCGGAAAGAGCGAAAGAAGAGGCGCAGTCACAGGCTCAGCGCGAGCCCTGTGTCGGTAAGGAAGCGTACGAGTTCCCTTCCGACGCGCCACTGAATGGGGCGTTGCAGAGGGCCCAGTAGAGTTGCCAGCGTGACCTCCCTGAGCCCTATGGCAGCTAGCCGCTCCATCAGAGTGGCACGGGGAGCGGTGAACAGGCGACAGTGGAGGAGTAGGTGGGAAGTGTTGCCCTCGGTAGAGCAGGCTGCACATGTAGGGGTGTCAAGCGTGTTGAGTTGGAAGAGCCGTGATGGCGTTCGAGCCACGCTTAACCGAAGACGGTGGATAACGGACGCCTCCCTCCTCGTGATGTTTGGGGGAGGGACGTATTGCATTTTTGGGTCGATGGAGTGCAGAAATGTATTGGGCGAGATGGCACGTTCTGTGAAATCTTGGACACAGCGAGAGCGCAAGCGACGTATTTGGAGCAGGCAGGCAGACATTGAAAGCGGGATGCTGAGACTCAAGGCAGCCGTGGTATGGGCACGTTTCGCAGCAATGTCGGCACGGGTATTTCCAGGCAACCCGACGTGACTGGGTACCCACTGGAGCCGTACGCTGTGGCCGGAAGCCAAGAGCTCGTTGTATCTGGCGATTACCAGCGTGCGGAGATCGCAAATAGCACTGCACCGGTACGACGCCAAGGTCTCCAATGCTGACTTGCTGTCCGTGAAGATGGACCACGAGTCGGCCTGTGAACCGGATATGGCGTTGAGCGCTTCATAGATGGCTGTCAGTTCCGCTTCGGTGGATGAAGTTTCATGCGGCAGCTTGAAAGTCTGCGTAGTATCGCTGTGAGGTATGTAGAAAGCTGCAGACGACGCGCCGTACACAACCGAGCCTTCTGTGAAAATTCCTTTACGCTGACCGTGGACAGAGTTCAAATGGTCAAGAGCTAACTGGCGCGCAGCGAGGACAGGAGTGTCGTTTTTGCGGGACATGTCGGGAATATGCAGGTCCGTCGGAGGCAGCTCGAGGGTCCACAAAGGTGGAGCGTATAGCAGGCGCGACGGAGGGGGCGGAAGAGACTGTGCCAGCCTGCAAACAGCAGCCCCGAAACCTGAGCTTTCATACAGTAGGCGAATGTCCCGTAGGTAGTGGGCAGCATGTCGTGTGCGGTACTGCGCACATGCGCGCAGGGTCTCCATGTCGCGTAGGACGTGGGCTGGCGTCTCCTTCGCCTCAGCCAAGACCAGGAAGGTGTCGGTCGTTTTGGGGACACCAAGGCACACTCGAAGGCTTCGCGCATGGATGTTCAAAAGTTCGCGCTCTGTCGTTGAACTTAGACCGTGCAATACCGGTAAGCTGTAACGCAGGAGCCCTAGGACGAGTGAGGTATGCACCTGGCGAAGGTCATGGTATGATGGGCCCCAGGACGAACCAGAGATGCGGCGGAGGACGTTCACGATGGTAGTCGCCGCGGTAGACAGGGCCTTGAAGTGCTTGGACCAGGTCAGCTCCCTGTCAATGGTTATGCCCAGGTATTTGTGATGACGTGCGAAGGCGAGCTGTTGGCCGTCAACGCGGAGGGGGAATTTGCGGAAGGATCGGCGGGTGAATGCCATGGCAACAGTCTTGCTAGGTGAGATAGAAAGACCACGGTCGGAGAGGTAAGATACGATAGTGTCCAAAGCACCTTGCAAGCGACGCTGGATTACATACCAACGGGTGGAGGAGGCCCAGATGCAGAGGTCGTCGGCGTATATTGTGATGTTGACATGTTCACTTAGTTGAGCAGGTAAAGCGGCCATGATGACGTTGAACAGCAGTGGGCTCAACACACTCCCTTGCGGGACACCTCGCAGAACTCTGTAGTGTGCAGTGTCCCTTTGAGAGGTGCGCACAAACAAGGTGCGATCAACGAGGAAGTCCCGAATCCATGCGAGCGGGCGGCCTCCAATACCAGCCTCTTGGAGCGTCGCAATGACAGTGCTGTGCACCACGCTGTCATATGCTTTTTTGACGTCAAGGAAGACCGCTGCTGTGAGCTTCCCTTCCGATCGCGCTTGTTGTACACTAGAGACAATGTCGATTACGTTGTCTATCGCCGACCTGCCTTGACGGAAGCCGGCCATGACTTCAGGGAAGAAGTTCGAGGCTTCGAAGAACCAGTTCAGGCGAGAGTGGACCATCCGCTCCATGACTTTCCCTGCGCAGCTTGTAAGTGCGATTGGCCGAAAAGAGTCGATGTTGTGAGGGGACTGGCCAGGTTTAAGGATGGGCACGATCATCGCGGACTTCCAGTGCGGCGGGATGGAGCTGGCCTGCCAAGTTTCGTTGAAGAGGCCCAGAAGGAGCTGGCGGCCACAAAGCGGGAGATACCGCAATGCTTAGGTGACTCCGTCAGGACCCGGCGACGTGTGCGCAGGCGAGAGCCCTATAGCAGATTCGAGCTCGGTAAGCGAAAATGGGGCATCCAATGACGGATCTGCTGAGGACTCAAGGACTACAGGGATGTCAAGGGAAGACGCGAGAGGAGCGGCAGGTGTCGACGTCAGGCGGGCACAGTACTGCTCTGCAACCTCGACTTCAGGGCACCCAGTGGCAAGAGACAGTGAGCGGAAAGGATGCCTTTGGAAAACGGGAGTGGCGAGCCCTTTGAGCACCGACCAAATTCGAGACATGGGTGTTCTTGGAGACAGTGATGTCGCGAAGCTTCTCCAACGGTCGCGTGTCAGCTTGTACGGATGCCTATGAATCACCTTCTGTAGCCGCCTCGCTTCACTTTTGTCGACTGGGAGATGTGTGCGGCGGGCGCGTCGCTCGGCGCGGCGGCGGATAGCGCGCAGCCTCTCATACTCCGCGTCGACGGACGTGAACTTGGCAGGTATGCGGTGCACCTGGGTCGCAGCGCGCGCCGCGTTAGCAACCACGTCGCAGAAGTCATGGGCATTTTGGGGCCTCCAGTCTAAAAGTGAAGATTCGAGCATGCATCTGTAGGACTGCCAATCCGTTCTTTTAGCGGTGTGGGAGCGGGCTTGTACTCGCGAACCTTGCATGCTGATCAGGACAGGAAGATGATCACTTCCAAGGGTATCAGCGCCCACCTGCCAGCTGAAGCGATGTGCAATAGGAGCTGACACAAGAGAGAGGTCCAAGCAGGAGGAATGGTACGTTGTCTTCAGGAACGTAGGGGAGCCATCATTGAGGATGAAGAGGTTTCGCTCCTCGAACAGGGCTGCCAGTCGCTCCCCTCGCGTGTCGGAGCGCGCGCTGCCCCAGATGACATTGTGGGCGTTGAAGTCACCACAAAGAAGATATGGAGGCGGGACGTTGTTCAGTACTGCGGCCAGGTCCCCAGTATCCAGAGGAACTGGATGTATGGGTGCAGCAGCAGCAGCAGCATAACGTGGACATGGGCGATGTAAGCCCTTCGAGTTTCGAGCTTCTGCAACCTATATGTTTTGTACCGGCAAACAAAGAGTACACAAGATACGAATCTAGATGTATAGAATACCCCAGTTAAAATAGATGGGGTAGCTGATATTTCTAACAAGGAGGGAACGATACGAAACGAGGAAGCGTAAAATAGTACCTCCTTTGTTGCGGATGACAGTGATGGTTGAAATTTGTTACCAAATCAGAACGTACCCGTTTCGCAGTCATGCTTGTTGGGGTGGAGGACAAAGCCGTCCGGGCAGGAGCAATTGTATCCCTTCACGGTGTTTTTGCAAATGTACTGGCAGCCACCATTGTTCAACGCACATTCGTCTTCGTCTGAAAAGTGAAAAGGTCTTAAGCTGCCAGCTCGTTTACAAACTGTTTAGGGGCGCTCATCATCAAGGGGAACCCGGTGAAACGTTGAGAGCACCGCGATTCACGGCATAGTGCGACTTAGAGTCTAGTGCTATTGTTCTGACTGTAGCTGGTACTGTGCGGATAATTCAGCGACGCGGTTATACAAAAGGTTATCGTTATAAGCAGTTATACAGGGTGTGTGCACAAAAACATGACCGGCATTTAGGCACATAGCTTGTTGTCTACGTAACTAACGAACTTCCGGTGGCGCACGACGGCGCATTTATGCGTGCGAAACCTGCAGAAAAATTGTGGAAGCCATACTCAGCTTAAAAAATAAACGGAGCAACGAAAACGTCGGCCTCCGTGCATCAGAACAGGGCAATATGGTGGACGTAGGAGAGTTGTGTTCAAGTACCGCTAGGGGAGGAGCTATCGGTGCATAAATCGAAACGATGTCCCACATGGATGCTCATCGGCAGTACCCTAGTGGTCCCTGCACATAACTCTCCTGAGACCGAAATGCACTACCATGCACTGTGATGACCGCCCTACTCTAATGCATGGAAGCCCATGTTTTCGCGCTCTGTTTATTTTTTTACGCTGAGTATAGCTTCCAGGATTTTTTTGTAGCTTTCGCACGCATAAATACGCTATCGTACGCCACCGGAAGTTGCTCGGCTAAGTAGACAACGAGTTACATGTAAAAATGCGGGTCACGTTTTTCTGCACACACCCTGTAGTCTCATGATATCAGTTCCAAAATGGATGATGGTGCTGTGATGGGAAGGACACTGAATTTCACTATATGAGAGATAAGATTAGGAGGACACCACGAGGAAGGAATGGTCACAACAAGACATAGTTTCAGAATATCAGTTTGGTTCCTCAACATTGTCGTGTTGTCGAAGTGTGAAGTTGCAAAGAAGGACCGTCTGCTGAACTTACCTGTCAGGAAGTTGGCAGCAAAGCCATTCTTCTGGACAGTGCTGTCTGATCTAAACTCGATGCGAAGGATATTGTCCTCAGACGTGATCACTGGTGGCAGGTCAAAGCCACAGAGGAGGCCGTGCTCCCGTGTCGTACCGTCACTCATCTTGCTCGTGATGTTCAGTCTGTCCTGGTAACAGTGCGGCTGCGTGACATGTCACGAATAAGATCAATGTTCACGGCCCGTGGAGAAAAAGACGAAAATAAACATAATCAGCTTACATTATTCCCGTCAAGGTCAAAGTGTGTAAAGTTGATGGTGATGCGGTACCGTGGGGGCGCCACAACCACCCAGGTACAGTTTGCGTTGGACGGGTACATGTCCGGAAATGAAGGGCTCGTGATGGTTCCATTTGCTGCTACCATAATACCTCCGCAGGAGTCTGCGTGACAACGTGAGACAATTGATATATCATAATTAAATTACGCAGATATAACAAGTGTGTGATCGCAATCTTTTATTTATTTATTTATTCACAGAGCTCTGCAGCGCCGTGAGGCATTACAGAAGAGGAGTGAGGTAGTACAATAGTGATGCTACTTGCATCATTCTCAGCAGGTCAGACACACTATGTTACAAAAACAAAAAATCAATAAATAAGAATAACAACAAAAAACTAAGAATCAGTGCATAAGAGACCTAATCTTAACCATAAATAATGAGTTATTGGCAGCATTAACAGCTTCTTGGAGCAGAGAATTCCACTCTGGACTTCCACTCTGGACTTCCACACTAACTCCAATCTTCATCTATATGAATCATTTCGTCGCTAATCGCTTTTTAGTACAGCTATTGGAATACGGCTATTGGTGGCATCCCATAGCCACAGTTTCTTTGGAACCGTGGAACTGAATGGAATGAACTAACTAGAGACTAGCCTCTTGCACGATCTTAGGAAGCGTGGTAAAGTATAGTAGACCAAAGGTCTAAAAGTGTATTCTATCGTGCCTGTGAACTCGTGGAGGGTCTTTCTGGACTTGTGTGTTCTTGTCTCTGTAGATTTACAGCATAGATAGGGAGGTTCTACTTACCTTCATATTTATTTCCATCTGTGTGCGACATATATGCAGCGCTGCAGTTGGACCTATACCTTCCAAGCGCACCCTTGCATTCATATCCACATCCATGTCCACCGGTCAGCAACTCGTCATGAGCTACAATCGTGAAGAACTGTGAACTGTATACCTGCTTTCAAGTGACAACCGTAACGGCGAATGATATCGAGCCGAATTTTGTCACCTTTCGAGAACCGAGCCGAGAAACCGTGCTTGTTAACTGATCCATCGGTAACAAACTTCACGAGCATCTTGTTAGAAGAAGATATCGAGTCGTTCGGAATGTTATTGCCGCAGAACCTTCCCAGTGGAAGAGCATTGGGATCATGTCCGTCATATACCTCTACGTAGTCGTACGCGCAGTTCTCCTGGCACTCCACCTGCAATGAAAGATAAACATATGTGAAGTGGTGCTAACTCTCGATGGATGTTGTTTGCGAAACCTTGTGACGGTCTTACTTTAATAGCGTTTAAACAACAAGGCAGGTTCTACAAAAGATAAACTGATGTTCTGAGGCTGGAACAACATAGAAGGGACAGATACAAACCGGTAATCCAGAAGATGTGGGTTCGATCCCTACAGCTAGCTAACCTTTTCAGTGACTTTCATCTTTCATCGAGGTTCTACAAAGTTCACTGAAACATCCTTGAAACTTGCAAACTAGCGTAGTAGTATATAGATGAAGGTATCTGAACAGAGGATAGCTAGTATGGTGTAATTGGTTGCATCTCTAACTAGATATCGGAGCATGCGAGTTCGAATCAATCCGGCTGCTGGAGCCTTTTCTTCACCTGCCATTATTCAGGTACAAGCTATACCATTCACATTGTCAATGGAGATGACGCCTTGTCATCTATAGCTCAAACCACCTGTTTTCTAATCGCTTTGTAGTATATTCGTCTCTACTCCAAAGGCAGTTTGTCTTTAACTGAGTATCTTCAGAGGCAATGCTCCGACATTGATCCTAATGTATACTCAGGAGTACAAAACAAACAAACAGAAAAACGGGGGATAGGAGGGTTTATTTTTTATAAAAGACCACCTAGACAGCGATCGGCTCGCTATTAAAAAATAAACGAGAAGAAAAGCGAAAAGCTGAGGGGGGGGGGGGGTATATGTAAAGCAGACATAAAAAAAAGGAATGAAAAGAAGGCCACTGTGGTAAACCCGCTTCAATGTGGTAGCTTCACGGAGCATTACACTACTTCTCTTTTTGTGAAATCGTTCTTTTTTTTCACGGTTGCTGTGGTGGCTACATACCTTCAGCTTATCAGAAGCGCAGTCTGGCGATCACGTGGTCGTGTGTCACTGTCACGTGGAGTAACGTGGCCCTACACGCTACGGACCGACCTACACTGTAATTGGCAACATGGAGCTGCCGCATTAGGAGAGTCGATTGGTCGGTTTATGAGCGTAGAACAAAAGGTGGAAATGAACACAGGGAAGACACGGACGAAGAATGGGTGTTGTGTGCAATGTTGTGTCATTTGGAACCTTACCCGTCATTAGAGTTATCGCCACATTGGCAAAACTCAATTACTGGTCAGGGTAATGCTGCTGGAGGTGAGATTTCTCGCAAGGCTAGAAGTACTGTCTCGAAAGTACGCCAGTTTAACAGGAAACGGGACAATATGCTGGTGCTGACGTTTCCAATAAAGCAAAACAGAACGATAATGCCTATATCGAATAAAACACTGTGAGTCCTGCTAGAAGATGCATGAGACAGGACGAACTGTATTGAATGCATGAAGGGAGTTGCCTCAGGACAGAAGCCGCCGATATTTCGAACAGAGACTGTTCTTCTTCTGGGCACCGGTGATGAGGACGGTGCCCAGAAGAAGAACAGTCTCTGTTCGAAATATCGGCGGCTTCTGTCCTGAGGCAACTCCCTTCCTACATCTCTACCGGTTCGCTGGATTTCTACCCATCTACATATTGAATGCATGTTTCCTAGATTGCTTCGAATAGCTCCGTTAAGTTGTACTTGTCCACCTTCGTGTTGAATTAATGATCCCAAACCAGACATGCAAAAGGGTGCAGAATGACCTCAAAAGACTGGAAGCGAAGAACTGCCCGATAGGATTCTGGCACGGTGATTCGCCAGATGCACTCTTTATCAGCCTGATAGTCTTGCGGAAAATTGGGGCTTCGAAGATCTCCTTCTTCCATTTCTAGGTCACCTCCACACACAGCTGTAATCGGAAACACAATGTACTGGGATGCCTGACGAATGACTTTATTACAACGCAAACAACACAGACACGCTGAACCAAGACTCGCCTCTGTAATGTCCTCTGAATCCGACATGCCCTATCTGCTCACGCGATGTCCAGTAGACGATAAACATACCAGGTCCCGTACTCACTCTCTCTAGAGAGATGTTATTGCCACAATAGCGACCTGCATTGAAGTAGTTGTCAGTGCTGTGAAAATGGCACCTTCCATTCTGAATACGTATCTTACCGAGCGGTGGCGCCTCGTTCCCGTACCCGTCCCTTATTTCCAGATAGTCTGTCTCACAGGCGTCCGACTGGTGGATGTCTAACAGCGAGATGTTGAGCAGAATACGCTCTTCGGACGTGGCCGTCAACAGCCACTTGCAGTACCTTCCTTCCGAGTGCGTGCCGTTGGTCACTTCCGGAGTCCTCAAGTCGCCGCTGGGCTCTTTCACCGTATTACCACACTCTGCGAAGATGCAAGCGTTTGTTGTTGTGCTGATGTTCTTAACGTGGAGATGCGGTTGGATGCAGGATGCGAAGAAAACGCTGGCCGGTTCTTATGTACTTGCACTTTTCGTCTCGCAAGTCTATTTCTTGATGCATAGCAAGCACCTGGCTGTATCGTCAGGAGGATCCGGAAAAATCGTTCCGGGTGGGAACGCAGATTAGACACGGGTCCTAGGTTAGTTCCCGGATGTTAGGTTAGTTTAGGCTTGTTTTCGACAGTCACCATGTAGTTGGGGGGGGGGGGGGGCTACCCACAACTGGGCACGCGTCGTTTGACGAAAACTACTTTTATTGATACTTTTCTTGCGGGCACGATTTCTCCGGGGACGATTTTGCTTACTGTGCTTGCGAACAGATTTTGTCGGAGTGGCACTATTCCCCCACCACTGCGAAGCTCGTCCTGGTATGATTTGAAAGGGCTTTCTGCACATCTATAAACGGATGAGAGGAATTAATTCATCTTCATAACGAACCCTGGGACTGGGGAAATAACACACATACACGAGTCCCAGGGTTCGTTATGAAGATTAATTATCACAAGCTCGCCTGCTTTCTTGTCGCTCTTTACGAGAGGAAATTGTCTGCCTGGAGAACCTGAAGCTTTCCTGGTGTTTTGCTCCGCACGTGAAGAACTACACCAATTTTATTTAAATTATGAACGGAGGGGAGTTTCATCGCCATGTGCGATACCCTGGCCCATTGCTGGCGGTAACGTGATGAAATTGAATATTGAGTCGCCTCACAGGGAGGACCGAAGTCCTACGGTGTCAAAAAACTTTGAAGTGTTTTAGGAGAGAGCGTTGCTGGGCAAGGTTTTGGCAATGAATATACACAACCATGCCTATTCGTTATCCCGTTCCTAATCGACAATTTAACGAGTCTTACCGAACGGAATAAGGGAAGTCACATCGAAGTAAAAATAAACGTAATAGAAGTTGTACCAACTTGGGCTGCACGTTGGACGTGCGACGGGCTTCCAGTCTCCGTTCTCACACCACACTTCGGTAGACCGCGCTCCCTGGATTTCGTACCGGTCGTGGCATTGAAGTCGGTAGCGTGCACCGTCGTCGGGTACCAGAGTGCCAGGTGCGACCTCAACATGGAAAATAACATGAAAGAACTGATGTTCTGAGGCTGGAACAACATAGAAGGGACAAATACATACAAGGCCTCAATTTTGCCTAAGAAATTAACGATGAAAGATGAAAGTCACTGAAAAGGTTAGCCAGCTGTTGGACTCGAACCCACATCTTCTGGATTGCCGGTCCAGGGCTCTACCAATGGGCTCTTCAATTGGTAGAGCCCTGGACCGGCAATCCAGAAGATATGGGTTCGAGTCCTACAGCTGGCTAACCTTTTCAGTGACTTTCATCTTTCATGGAAAATAAGGCTGTACACGTCTATAAAAGATAGCTTTAATAAAGACATTAGCATGGACTGGCGAGGTGTGAAGATTTGTGTAGGTGCAGGTGTATGAAGTGTTCGGGCACAACGATGGTATACTAATGGCACCTACAATCAGGTCGTGCCTTTTTGTTGTTGTTTTTTCTTCTCCTTCATTTACATTTCAAGGGCGCGCTACAGTCACGGGGATTCCACTTTTCCTGGCTTCATTTGAGGAGACAAAGAAAGATTTTGAAAATTCTTACAACTCTATGATGAAAAACCCGAGACTGGGAAAAGACGAAAAACAGACGACGCACACAAACCCTCAATTTCAAAGTCTGTTTTTCGTCTCTTCCAGGTCTCGGGTTTTTCATCATAGATCTTTTTGATTGTTATTTGTTTGTTCTGCTTTGTAAGTTCCTTCCTTTAAATTTAAGGGAAAAACCTATAAACACTTTAAACCTTTAAATACTTTGCTCGGTACAGTGTCGCCCGTAGTGATGAAATTCCCCACTCCTAATAATCGAAATAAAACTGTCGTTGACCGCGTAACACCTCACCCCCCTGACGACTTGCCTCGACGCTAGACGTCATTAGCCTTAGAAATTCCTCACGTATCGATCTAGACAATTTAAACAAGTGCACATTTATAATAAACAATTCAAGATAAATCTCATACCACTTCATAATTCGGTGTTCCTATCCACCAGCGTTCCCGACGTTGTATCTCGCCCCCGTGCTGCAGGGGTATCTCGCACTTTCCTGTGTCAAAAGAACACACAGAAGTGGATCATGGTGCTGCGACCACCACTCATAAAATGAATCAGTAAAGAACACTATATCTATTTAATCACGACAGAGGGACAATTTCAGTATGTCAGTATTTATAGTCATTGGCTAACTCATAAGGCAGCCTGAGCATGTTCTAGAAAGGAGCTTGACGTATAGTACTTCGTGATGTGACAGCGCGTTTCGAGGTGTATCCGACTCTGAATTTGCAGCAATCACCTGCTCTTCTATGGAACAACAAAATTGCGCCTCCCATACTGTAAAAACATATGCGAAGATGCTATGTAGCACTACGCACACAAGTGGAAATGGACGACGAACTTACGCCTACATAGCGGTGGGTCAAAAAGCCATATTCCTTCTTCCAGACACGTTGTCGCATCAGAACCGTCCAGGGTCGTGCCCACTGGACAGAAGTAGCGAACATGGAATCCTACAGGTCTTTCAACCTGCTCGGGGGGTTCAGTCCATCCCCCATTCTCTGGCACTCCTGGTGCTGGGCATGTGATCTCTGCTGGAAAGGGAGGTAGATGCCATGCATGAATGTATCGATATGTCCCATGTGTCCCCTACGATTTATCACATGTTGAGCGTATTATTTTGGCGAAGACCTATTGACTGTTCTCTCCGTGCCTTAAGCTGTCACAATTGTACTGCCTGCCTCTTGGATGAACTGCAGGCTTCGCGAAACTACAAGCTCCAACGCCTGTTTGCGCAAGGTTCGCTGGCTTGAGGGCTGTGACCTCAGTGGCAGAAGGGAGGGATATCTCACTGGGTCAGCAGCATCCGCCGCTCATCAAAAACAAATGGTAAGGGTACAGCTGAGCAACTCAGTTACTCCTCACACATTCGCTCAAGCCAGGAATATAGCTTTTTCTCGTTGAACTTGGCCCGTACCAGAAATTCATTGCTCGCGGTCTCTCGAGAGCGAATATTCGCCGCTTCATGAGCGCAACCATACGTAGATATTATCGGTATGTGTAAGATGTTCACTGGAAACAATGTGGTACAATATGTTTCAGGGCATGCTACTAAAAAGGACGCAGAATGTGTAGTGCTCGGGGACTGAGGAACAGAAGTCGCTGACTGTTCCCACAGAGCCAACAGTCCATGGCTGAATTCTAGTGCCAACGCCGCCATCCAACACTGCAGTTCAATTCACCATCTACATGTCATCATAGGGCATCCTGAATTGCAAGTGGTCAATCCTTGACTATATCATTGGTTCTTGTAGAGCGACTTCGATGGCTTTTCACGTCACTTTTCCAACCGAGGGTTCATGCTGGTGTTAATGCAACGTCTGGAACCTGATATCTCCGGGCTTGTCGTCACGCCTGTAGGTATACAAGGTGACTTCGCCACATTGTTATGGTCTGTGAATGTTACCACCAAGAAGAAATTGCCTTGACGAATGGGACGCGGACCATGAACCACCCATCGTTCATTCACCACCTGGAAACTTCAAGACCGCTGGTTTAATCGAGTGTGTCACAAACAAGGTTCGCCTCTACTGAATGTATGGTGACAGCTGAACACCACCTAATGAAACCTGGGAAAGCGATGACGCTCCCACCATATATCGTTCGCAAGGTACATGCTATATCCCGAAAGCACTTCGAAAATTGTAATTTCTCCTGTCCTTGACGAATGGGAAGCGGAACTCGTATGTACTTGTATGAGGAGATCGTGACTCAAACAGTACACAAGAAAATGCGCCTATCTGTTCCGGTAAGTTGGGCTGCTTCGGAATGAAACAGTGCTCATGTATATCTTTAGTCTCGAGATGCAATTCTTTTCCTGTGCGTAGTCAACGCACTCTTCCAATGACGACATTGCTTTTAGTTTTAAAAAACGTGTTCATTAAACGTATAAGTTATATTTAGAAAAGCACTTGCTTTGCTTTCACTGATTCCTCTTTAAGAGGTCATTTAACACTGGGAACTGACACAGATGCAGGATTCCTGTGCTACAAGTGCTGGAGACACTTTCATGTTAGCTGTGTTACCTATAGAAACGCTTACCTTTCCTACCTTCTGGGACAATTTCCACGTGCGTGCTTTGTATGCCAGAAAAGGTTCCACCACCAGATGGTGATTGTGATGCATTAGTTACTTGCGGGTTAGCTGCACTTTGCGTTACCGGTGGCGACACTTCAGCGCAGTGCGGTGGTGCCGAGTCCCATTCACCATTTGGCATGCATTCTATTTCTTTTTGTCCCACGATTTTCGTGCCTTCGTCGCAGAAGAAGCCCACTTTATTTTCGGTTCTGTACAGCACGTGGACACCACCAGGTAGCTGAGGGTCGGTGCAGAATGTGTAATCTGTAAGAGGTGAAGCATAAGCTGTCATAGGGTCAGCGCTGGGGACCAGTGCCACTCAAGCAGCAACGCAGAATGAGCCTGTCCTATTAAACCAGAACTACATATTTTTGTTGCGCTCACGAAATTTCCTGAGGAGTGAGCTAGCAGCTCGTTAGCTCGCGTACTCTTCAAAACACAGGATCAGGATATACATGCTGCTATCCTAGTAAGGCTGTTGTTTGGTTGGGATAAAAAAGAAAATACAATCTTATCAACATGCAATGGAGATCGTCATCTAGAGGTTCGATGCGGTTGCTCATGGGTTATCTACACTCGAAGAAAAAGGTGTAAATTGGAGGGCAACTTTTACTCCCTATTGTAGTCTCCTGACCCTGAAATTTACTCCCATCACCGCAATAGTCTCTATACTTCGCATAAGCTTCCGTGCATTTAGTCTGGAAGGTGACTAATGACTGTGGCAATGCATCTAGTCCCTAAAAGTACTAAAATCACTCCATTTTTAACTCCTAGAGGAGTTTTTACTCCTAAAATGGCTCCTATACACAAAACATTGAGAGATGACCCGTCAAGAGCAATTCACGAGACGAGAGGTTTTTCCTGTGCAAAAATTATGCTATGCAGCTACATGGTGCTACTCTCAACGGATATGGAATCAAATAGGCTTACCAATTTTATTCCATATCCGTATGAATAAATACGTATGAATGAAATGAAATGTGCATGTGAAACAGTCCTTCACGGTTTCGTTGCTGTGCTCTTGAGAATTGGCAAAGTTGCGCACACCAGATCCCGCTGACACGCGTGTAAAATGTAGAATGAATACTGTAGGATATACCTTCTCCCTGTATCCTGATATATCGCCGTTTGTTCAGCACTTTGCATTCACATTCCAACCTTTCTGATCTCAGGGGAGAGATCGACAGGCTATCGCCGTCAATATACCTCACCGTCTGGACTGTAAAAAAGAGCGGAAATCACGTATTACAAAACGGAGAGCCATTTTTATTGTTTCAAAATTATTTAGAGACATTTTCTTTACAAATCGATTGTTTAAGATGACATATTTTCTCACACGAATGGGTAGACACCCCGCGTACATCAACAGACAGGAAAATACTCGATGTACTGAAACATTTCGAGAGAGCGAAGGCAGCTACAATGACATCTCCGAAGGCCTAAACGAACCATATTCAGTGAAATCTACGGTTAGAATAAGCCACTTGGTGCTACGGAACGGTATAAGCGGCCTTTCAATACGAATAATCGTTAAAAAAAATTGCGGGCAGCTTTGATCAATCTTTGACAAAATTGTTAGACGTAGAATAGTTATTTATCACATGAAATCGTCTTTGTATTCTCATTTTAAACATGACACCACCGACATGCCCCGCCCTGTCCTATGTAATATCCATACCTCATGCTTTGTAATATCACTAACGTGGCCCACGAGAACAGCACACACATTTTTAAGCCTGTGCCATTAAGGCTGTGCTGTCTCGGGTTTTTCCTGGGTTTTCCTCAGACGCTTTCAGACATATGTCGGCGCAGTTCCCTTAGAAGTCGGTCCAGGACGCACATTCCCATGGGAGTCAGTCCTGACGTTGCCCACATCTGTGAGGCCGACAACGGCGAGTACTTTGAACATCACCACCTCCATCTTCACGTCAAGTCTACGTTGCATCATCTTTTTTACTACAGTGTTCTGGCCCGTCTACGAATGCCCTGTTATTGCTGCTTTCTGAGTGGAATGACGCGTTATCACGTGATTTCTCCAACCTTTTCCTTTCTCTCATGCACAAAGATGCACTGGTATAGTGAGCTTTAGCCTATTGTACGCTATCGCCTCTGCGTACGTACGGGATAGCGTCGGTTGTTCTGCGCGCGAGTATAAAATAAAGAGAGCTTCGCGCAATTCGCAGAACCACTACGCTATATCTTACGTACGCAAGGGAGATAGCGTACGGTGCGCTAAAACTCTCAAACCTTTTACAGCGACAGCTGTATACGCGGAGTGGAGCATCTGATAGCGTGCGTGCACTGTCCGTCGCAGATATCGCGGCGTCGTGAGACACACAACCAGCGCACTGCGAAAGTGGTGCGACGGGACCTTGGGTATCACGTGGTATCGTTTGATGATAGAGGATGTCGCGAGTGGAGAGCACAAGGCGCGAGGCCTTTTTCATTTTGCGTTAGCGCCGCGAAGCAACTGAGGCTATGAGTAACCGCAGACGAGGACAGTTTGAAGTAGTGGGGGATGGTACGCGCCCTGGGACGACTTCAAATTGAACTGTAGCGATAGTCGTCTGGAAAATCCAGGGACAAGAGAACACACGTCCGTGGCTCAACAAGCGGGTGCTTTCACCTGCTCGGCCATGCCACTGGTGGGGCAATCCTGCTGTATAGCTCTCGAGAAAATATGTAGTAGCACGCGCTTACCTCGTTTATCCCACGACTTGTACTGCTTCAGCAGCCACGTTGCTTGGTTCTTTCCCAGCGCAGTCTTATACACACACGTCGCCTTAAGCCACCGCCCGAGCTTAACAAATAACACTCCACCGGGTCCTACTGTGTACTCTCCAGTGATGTTTATCGCGACATCTGTCGCATCCGCAGGTCGGCACAACGGCGTTGAAACTGTTCTGTGGGAGTCGGTCAATACCCAGTGACCATCCCTGCAGTACACGCTGACTGGGCCACCGTCCATCAAGCCCACGGGGTCGCAGTGGAACGTCGCTGTTGTTCCAGGAGGAATACGACGGATGTCCTGAACCTTCTGGAGGCCGACGAATGCATGAGCGAACTTGAAGTTGCTGTCATTGACTGCACACGTGCTCAGCGTCGTTGGGTTTAGTAGCTTTTCGCCTTCGGTAGTTGCGCCTCCTCCTAATGGTGCCTGCTCTGAAGTCCAGATGCAACTCAAGGGCATAAGCTCATTGTGACTTAACGGCATATAAAGAACTCCTTGACTAAACATAGACTGTTGGAGACACGACTGTAAGGCTATACCAACATGCTAAAGCTGGTTGCATTTGTAAACGTAACATAGTATCCAATTAATTATATGTAGCCGAAAACACTTTTAAAATAACGTGAAGAAGAGTCAGAATGCAGGCTAACTGGTGATACATGATGAAATTTGACTGAACCGCGAGACAAGGACACAAACACGGACGATCACCACCACATTCTCGCACAGACCCACACAGTAACGGGTTTCTTCGCAACCAGGACCTTTCAACCGGTTTGACATAGAGAGGGAGGGCGAGGTGGAGGGATTGCTAACCCGTTACTGTGTCCGAGACTATGTTTGTGATCGTCTGTGCTTGGCTTGTCTCGGGGTTCAGTCAAATTTCATCAATTTTGAAATCCTCAGCGTGAAACAATGGGACCCTTCAACAACACGGAAGAACACGACATGGGCAACAATGCTATACGATATACGAGAAGAAAAGAACGAAAACTGCCATTACCCTCTCTTGTGCATTTTGCAGAAAACAATACCAAGAACACTGATGCCGTGACAAAGCAGTTCATACTTGGTTGTAACGTCGACTGTGTACGCCGCCGTCGTGAGTGCATGCGGAACGACTAAAGGAAAGACTCGTCTTATCAAATGTCAGCAACCAGATTGCACTTCATTTCGTAAGCAACGTCCACGATGAGTTAACACGGACATACTTCTTTTGCGACGGATATATGATCGCCACAAACGCAAGTAATCGCACACAGCTCACATTACAGCTCTGCACAAACAGAATTGGTCTCAGAGATAAAACGAGCCTGAGCTCGCGACATATCAAGCGAAAAATCTCTAGAAAATAAATTGAAACTCGCCTTGAGACTAGACTAACTAAACTATCAAAGCAAAGCGCAAAACCGAAGCAGGCCAGAAAAATAAACTAACCCCTGTGACAAATAAAGTCCGCGGAGATAGGAAGAATGCAAAAGGTAACACCGCGAGTAAATAAGCCAAGCAAGCCAACTAAATACAAAGAAAGACAAATCTAACTAGCATTATATAAAATATCCTTGTGAGATATCTGAAAAATAGAACAACAAATGTAACGTGTAAAGACAATGGTGATGAAACTGCCAATTCCATATCGTAAAAACAAAGTTGTTGTTGTTGTAATGACAACTTGGAGACTACATAAGCATAGCCACGCCAGCCAGCAAAAGATAGAGAAGCTCATAAGAATATCTTGGTGAGACATCTAAAAAAAAAAGCTTTTCTCAGCCCACATGCGAAGAAATAATAATAGCTGTATTTTGCACGCATACCAATGGCGAGATGATGCACACAGTAGTATTGTGCACCCACATGTTGACAAGTTTTTTTGTTTAATAAGAAGTACTTTATTGAAGCAGGGAAAATACACCCTTCCATACAATACACCCTTCAGGGATAATTCAAAGTGGTTGGCAACGTTCTTGATGAGGACAAGGTCGATGTGGGTACCGTTCCGAGTGGTACGTGGCTGTGTTCACGTCCGAGACCACAGACACGCAGAGTTTGGAAGCGAGGAAGATGCAGAGCCACTCGTTTTTTCTGCTGGTGAAGTCGACGTGGAAGTCTCCGGTAATTATGATCGGTAGGTTATCGTGACACACTGCGTGAAATTGTGTGAGGCTGGCTTGCGCAGTTGCAGGCGCTATATAGACCGAAGCGATGATCACACCGTTCGGCGTCTTCATTGCACAGGCGTTGCCCGGTGTCGACTCTTCAGCAGCATCGCAGCAGAGTTTGTACGAGGCATGTAATGGCCGAATGCCTCATTCGTAGATGGCGATCCCACTGGTCATTGCGCGGGACACTTGTCTATGGCGACGCGCCTGTAACCAAATACTTCGACCGGCGCTATGGCCCACGCTTCCGAAAGATACAGGAGCGGTACCTTGTGGGAACCGCGGCCCGCAAACCCCGGGGTTTTTCCGAATACGACCTGCCGTAACCCCGAAGAACAAGAACACAGCAACTAATGAACGAAGAACAAGTTACATCAAAAGCTGCTTGCCGTCCGGTCCGCTTCCCGAATCCACACCTAAGTGACAGACTGACCGCTAACTGCCGCACGAATGAATCCCCTCCCCCAGAGCGCTCACTCTTTTATCACCCACGCTATCAGCCAGATCTCAGGTGGAAGTTGCAAGGTTATCAGCCCCCCCCCCCCTCGGCTTGAGTCAAATGTTCGGAAGTTCGGGGAGATCGAGGATTATGTCCTCAGGGTCTGGTGAGAAGGACAGTCGAGCGAGGACATGGGGGCCAGCTGCCGTGGTAGGTTCACTGCAGCGACTATGTCCCGACGTGTAGGAGCGGAGGCCACGTCGTGAGCTACAGCGCCCTGCTGCGCGGCTTGTTGGATGCGCTACGAGTGAAGGGCTCCCGCACTATGGGTCGGAGGGTGGATCAGTAGGACCCCGCAAAAGGGACAAAGGATGCTCCTTCTTGTGCTGTGTAGATCGCTGGGGGCTCGGTGGGGTGTCGGTTTGATAACCCCCGGGCTGCGAAAGGGCTCGGGTACGGAAGCAGGGGGGGGGGGGAGGGTCACTGATGCGGGGCCGCTCCTGGTTGCGCCATCTTGTTCTGGAACAGTATCCGATGCTGCGGGTGCTCAACCAAGACAGTCCAGGTAGCCCTATTCATGAATCGAGGTGACGGGGGAGGCCTCCGAGCAGGAGAATTTCCAGGGAGTCAGTCGCTGAGGTCGGTGCAGACCTTGGGGTCGAGAACGGCTTCTCGCGCTGCAGGTGGTCGAGGCATCTGCAGAGAGAGAGAGAGAGAAAAAAAGGAAAAACGTCACTTTGGAGTTCTACGAGGGCGAAGGTTATAACGAGGGGACCCCGGTAACCCGCCCAGAGATGTCCTATCTTCAGCGGGTTGAGACTCCGTGTCGATGGGATGATGGAAAGGTTGGGATCGCGACGAGCTTATGCCGGAGTCCTCTTGCCCTTCGTCTTGCTCCAAGATGCGATCGATGTATTACTTGAGGTCTGTGATGCGGACTGGGCTGGTGTCTTCGCTTATACTGCAACGTCCAAGTCTATAAGTAACGGGTGTAAGTTGCACACTCACCCGGTAAGACCCGCCCCATCGATCCACGAGAGAAGCTGCAAAACCCTTCGCCCCGCGTCGCTAAGTGGATGTGTCCGTCTCAGGACTAAGTCTCCTACGCGGTATGCTACCTGGTGTCCACGCTTGTTGTACTGGGATGCTTGCTCCGGTCGTGCGACCTCACGATTCGCACGTGCACAACGAACTGCAGATGAGAGACGATTGCAAATGTCTTCCGTATATCGTGCATACGGGTGGCAGGGTTATTCCCTCAGTGTTCGTAGCGTATTTTCGAGTGTAAATGCTATTTCTCGTCCAAAATTCAAATAGGTAGCGGTGACTCCAGTACACCTATTTTTCGTCGTTCGAGTGGCGAAGCCAGTCTCCGTTGGACGCGTGTCCCAATCTTTATGCCTGGCGGTAAGCGTTACCATCATCATTTTGATATTCCTATTGACGTCTTCTTATGTCGGATACTCAATGCCGAGCATGTGTCGAGAAACACCTTACTTGTAAAGTACGAGGCGTTATCAGTGATAAGCTGGTCGGGGAATCCAACCCGCGAAAAGCCATCCAGCAGTCGATCCCAGATCCGATCTGATACCAACTTCCGCATGGGATAGAGTTCAATCCACTTCGTGAAGTGGTCTGTAATGACTAGCAGATAAAGGTTACCACGGGGACTTCTGGGGTATGGCCCCATTACGTCACATGCGACTATCTGCCAGGGCTCCTGACTGACAATCGGTTGCAGCAATCCTGGCTGCTGTCCGCCCCTAGGTTTCAACTTCTGGCACACTGGACAACTGCGAGTAAACCGCAAAACATCCTGTCTCATGCCTGGCCACGCCGCGATACGACATAACTTAGAATAAGTCTTGCTGCCGCTACCGTGACCTGCCAAAGCAGAGTCTGTAAAAATTGTACTTACAACTTGCCAATGGCGCCGCACTTTTCTGTTGGCTAACTCCTCTTTTCCTTTCAGTTCGCCAATAGAGTCGTAAACTCGAGCAATGTTTTTAAAAGATACTGAATGCTTAGTTTAATATGCATGCACCGCGGAACTTAGTTCTTCAGAGAATCGACATGACGTTTCACCGAACCTGACGAAACTTCAGATATTCCTCGGCGCATACTTACTTGGAAAACCCTGGCGTAGTCATAGATAGAATAGCGTAAGTGCAGGCTAGCTGGTGGATAACTCCATGATAGGCAAGCCTGAGCAATGGGAAGACACGTGAACAACACAAACACGAGGGCTTTTGAACCCTCCTGTTTGTGTTGTTTACGTGTCTTGCCCATTGCTCGTGCTTGCCTATCCTGGCGTAGCCCCTCCTCCGTGTCGTTTCCTGAGCCGGAAAGGCCATCCCAACAGTCCTAGAGTGCTGGCTTGCTACCTTGAGAAGTCCGGGGTGGTCCTCACTGACAGCAAGGCGTCCCTCCTCTTTTTACTGTCTTTCTGCCCCAACGTCATACATGATCTACCCAGCGTGATCATCATCCAGACATACAATCGGCTCCGTGCCAACGGCCATGTTCTTTCTCTCTATTGGGTCCCCGGTCATGTGGGCCTCTCCGGTAACTCCCGCTGAGATACAGCTGCACGACGTGCTACCGCAGTTGTACTATACCACTGTACATCTGTCTCTTGTGTCCCCTTATTTACATCTGTCCCCTACATCTGTGCCCCTTACTGCCTCTGCTTGCCGTCTGTCAATCCGCCGTCGGTCTGTTTCTAGTGCACGTGAGTTCATAGCTGAGGCAGCCTCCTATGCAACAGTCACATGCACTCAGTAGTGCTCTCGGTGGATTTCTTTATTACGTGTCGCTGCGTTCGTCACAAGCAATACCCCCTTCACTTCCTTCGCCCCAACGTCGCCCGTACACCACCACTTCTATTAAAAATAGGTCAATAAAGCACTCCCCTCTAGCTGCATCAGCTGCAGCGTTGTGAGTGATATCCCCCACCGCGTCCTGCACTGCCGACAACACATACCTTCTCCACCGTGATGCCCTCCATCGTCGTGTATCCCAACTTGGCTACAACGCTCCCTCATTGCCTATCCTATGAAGTCCCAGTGTAGGCCGTCCTGTCTAGAGTCTTTCCTGGGTTTTCCTCAGATAAGGGCTTTCACGCATATGTCGGTAATAGTTCCCTTAGAAGTCGGCCCAGGACACACATTCCCCAGGGTGTCAGTCGTGACTCTTCACTTTCCCTTTTTCCTTCTTTTCCATCCTTTTGTGTTTCTTCTTTGTTGGAATAGCAAACCCACCTCTATCTGTCTGACTTTTTTTTTTTTTTCGTTAGTATACATTCGCTCCCCTCCTCCCCTTCCTGTCGCTGTCACTTCTGGGCCGTAGTCCCACTCGCGCTTGCACTCCTTCCAAGAAAGGATAGACTTAGTAGAAATAGCCAATATGCCAATTAGCCAAATAAAACTGGGTTTACTTTTTGATCCCATTGGACGCCTCCGTTTGATTGCGATGTTTTGCCATAGTTTTGCGTTATTCGCAGGTGCCTTTCGGCTTCTGTGTCATTTCTTCATGCTTCTTTCCACCTTTCGAAGACGCCTTTTTGTCGTTGTGAGTAGCCTGTGTCCTCTTGGTTGCCAAGAGGGACGCGCTACTCATGGGTTATGGGCTGTCCGCATGTGAAGCTCTGACACAGCTCCGTCACATCTCCATGATGTTTATCACGTTATGAAGGCTAATAGTACAAATGGCCTTGGTAACTTTTAGGCGTTTCTTCCCGTTAGGCACAACGAAGGAATAACTCCTTTCGGTCGTTCTGCATTAGGTCAGCCCACCTTACGTGAACACAAAAGTACTATACAGGCGAAGTGGTGTATGTTTAACGTTGGCAACATGTCCCTAAGCTTGGGGAAAAGACAGAACACAAGACGTTACTGTTTGTTTTTGTGTTCTGTCTCTTCCAGAAGCTCAGGGGCATGTTGCCAACGCCTCGCATGGTTCTACGTGCCTATGAAACCGCTTAACAATGCAGAAAAAAAAAAACAGGACAGACATCAGTTCTCGGGCTACCATTCCAATACAAACGACGCTCCTAAGTAGCATTTAGCTCTGCTGGTTACTGATACATAGCCGATTTATAAAAGACTGTTACACTGACGCCTATGAGAGTGTTGGGAAAACATTTTTTGCTGCTTCAAAGTAAGCAAGGAAATGACAGAAGGCACAGGATAAACGTGTACGCAGGTAACTGTGATACACATACGTATTTCGGTTCTCCCCCTACATTCTTACCACTGCTCGTGCAATGGTTCTGTTTCAGTCCTATAATACGCTATCGCCGTCGACCAGCCCTTCCAAGTTGGGGTCTTGGTGTTGACGTGCCAGTCTCCGCAGGGACGCACTTGGGAAGAGTCTCTGATGTCCAAGTTCCCATGCAAATCATTCTTTCAACGTGTGGCTTTGTTGCGTATCCTTTAGGACACCTGAGAGTAATGCTGTCTCCCAACTGGTACGAGACCCGCCACTCCTCGATAATAAGGCGTGGATCAATGGGGGCGAAGTTGGAGCAACCTTCTTCACCTACACAGAAATGGGACAAAAAAAGATTTTGCACTTCATCTTGCAGTTTTTTCCTCTTCCTTTGTTTAGAGTATCATACGCCACATTAGGAATAGCTTACACAGAAATCATTCAATAGGACAGGCGTGGTGCGTTTCGACTATCACAAAGCAACATGGCTGCCGCAATGGCATTTACGTGTCATGTCAAAGAAAGACGGGGGGGGGGCAGTGGAACTGACCGCATACGTCTTGCAAGAAGGTGCGTTCCCAAGCAGCAGCGACGCTTGTTGCATTCACGCGTCCTTTCGAAGTTCGTGAACAGTCCCGAAGGTCAACTTTCAGCATACGGTGTTTTTTACCGCAGGGTTACAAAGAGCTGAATAAGGTTGCTGCTATTGGACACCCGTGGGGCACCTCTCTACACTTCCGGGACACATAGACATGAAAGACCATAACATAACATAACATAACTTAACATAACATAACATAACAGAAACATAACAGAACGTAACAGAAATGACATAGGAAATTGACTGAAGTTCACGGAACGAGGGTGCGCTGTATTTCCTCCCCGACGAGACACTCTAGCAGCGGGAGGAAGCGGGCGAGTGCACTCGTTCATAGGGGTGGGCGAGTGCGCTGGTTGCAGCACGCCTAGTTTCGGTATCGCTTGTGTGCTCGCGAAGTGGTTTGGGTTGTGTTGGTGTAGCTACTCGAGCAATCCTCTCTCCCCCCTCTGAACGAGTGAACGAGTCCGCTTCACCCCGCTGCTAAAATGTCGCGTCAGGGAGGAAATACACCGCACGCGCGTTCCGTGAACTTTTGTTCAGCACTGTACCACTTCTGCAGTTCTGCTGTGTCCTGTGTGGCACTTATTATCTGTTTACAATAACGTTTCTGCGGATGCCAACAGCATCGATATCAATAGTGTTCCACCTCTTGCGCTGCTGTACAAACAATGTGAAATACGACTGAAAAAAAAAGAAAGGAAAAGAAGAAAAAAGGGCTTACATCTCAAGTTTTGTGAGAAATTCCACGTTCCGCCTTCTTGACACGTGACCACACCAGAGTCTCCCGCAAGAACGTGTCCAGCAGCTTCGCAACGAGCTTCGAAGGAAGAACCCGCGGAAACGTTGGCTTGTCCAACGTCTATGATTACGCCGTGGGAGACTTTCTCAAAAAACGCATGTGCTGAGCAGTTTTTACCGAGCTGCGTGTGGACTGTCTCTGAAACATTGCAACATAATGAAATTGTACGGAGTCTCGTTTTCACCGTTGTGTGCATGTTAATACCACGGAATAATATGATTTCCTCTAACACATGAAATTGCAGATATCTAAAAGGGAATGCACATGAATGTAGGTAACATTCCCGGCACTCCAGATAATCATTGCATGCCGTGTCCACCTGTAGCATGTTGATGTTGAGAGGATCTAACCCACGGATATTGCTCGGCACCTATGCTCTATATTCTTTGCAAACATACTCCTGCGAAATGTGACGACATTTCTCACAGAATATGCTTCAGTTAACACAGATTTGATATTCGATTGAAATTTAATACAGTTTACCGAATACAAGTTGTAGGCAAATATACATGCTCCTAAGCAGGTGCCACCGTCAGTCCTTCGCCAGATGTCATTGGAAATGATGTTAAGCGTATACGCTGAGCACACTGCCGTCTGCACCGACGAGCTCTACACCTGTCAGTTCATCAGCCTCCTTCGTTATTTCATCGGTCCATTTCCTCTCACGGGTATCTCACGGCTAACTCAGTGTCTCACGGGTATCGCCTGGTGCACTGCACTTCCTCTACGTCCGCAGAGCTTTACGGCATCTTGTGGTTCCTGCGGTATGCTCTGCGCGAGGCTCCGCTAATGTGGGTGATATACACGGACTCCAGGGCAGCCCTGCAGAGCATATAGAGCATGGGTGCGCGAGGTACATTAGCTCGGATTGTCACGGACATCCGAAGTCGTAGGTTTTTGGATTCCAAAGGCGGCTTATATAGTTACTGAATATAGGGCATCGGAAATTCCACGATTGTTTAGAACTGACATGATAGTCACTGCATTACTACACGACGTGATCGAGCATACAGAACTACAACCCTTGTCACGGTTGCATACCGGGGTGTGGCGTAGGCGTTGCACAATATAAACTTCACATGTTTATTACCATATACGGAGGGCAATCAGCAGCATTCGTCATTGGCTAGTAGCAGAAGTTGTGGAAAAGAACTATCAGTGGCGAGGATTTGACGGATCTAATCACGAAACCGTGTAGTCCTTTCTATCTGGTCGGCGAAAACGAGTGCGCTAATCGTTTGGTGAACCAATTGTAGGGTACTGAGGAGGAAACGTGAGAATAAACGTGTAATGCGTCTGCCGCAAAGCGCGTACCCCTCACTTCATTATTGTCTCCTTAGGTTGGTGGCAGGCTAAGTTCCTTCCTGTTTAGGATATTTAATATAACCAAGTAAACGTGTGTAGTACAAGTTCAATACAGTTCCAATATAATGTAGCACAAACTAATTACACAAAATGCTTACACAAGAGAAGTCACACTCTAAGACAAGCTAAAACAAGTGTAATATTCCCACAAAAGAACGCCACTAAGGGAGCCAGTGGCAATTCAAGGAGACACGGCCGCGGCGGACACTAATGTACCGTGTCGACCATCTTCGGAGGAACTCTGTCTCTCCAAGTGTAACAAACTGGGTCTCCAAGAAAATGACTACCTGCTTGTGGAGCGACATGAGGAGAGGGTACTGAACGCGAAGGCGCCTGCTTTGAGCTACCGCTCTGCATCTGTTCTTCCACAAGACGTACCTTGCCACTGCAACGAGCAGAAGAACAAACCTGTCCCTGATCCGGTGCCCTAAACGGTAGCGGAACGGGAAAACCCGGCAAACGAGAGTCCAAAACGTCCTTGCTACAACGCAGTCGTCTAACACGTGAGACACTGATTCAATGTTGGGACAATTCGGACAAAGGGAGGTATTGGTAACACCCCACCGGTTTAAGCGATCACGCGTAGGTAGAACTCCCCAGGCCGCCTTCCACAAAAAGTCACAGACTTCGCGTGGGAAATTGTCGGGCCGGATATCACCCCACGATAGACCCAGGTTTCTCAAGTTATCCGACTGGGGTTCATCCAAGAGACATAGTAGTTCGCAGATACGTGATGCAGGGACCGATCGAGGATCGACCTGAGGGTCCTGAGCCTGTATGTCGCAAAAACGCTCTGCGATACGTCGATAAAACAGGGACGGGGAAGTGGCTTCAGGGTACCTATTCCCTAGTCCGCGAGGAACTAATGCTCTGCGAAAGTGGCCCATCCAGTACAACGCAAGCGCACGCGCTGAATGCTCAGTATCGTCAATAACACGAAGGACAGCCCGAAGGGCAAGCAGTGTACAAAAAGTAGAAATGCACGGGAGGCTCCAGCCTCCCTGGGATCGCGGCTGTTGTAGGACCGCGCGTCTAACAAGAGCTGTTCTTCCTCCCCAAAAGAAGGAGAATATCACCGAAGAAACCCTAGTGCATACAGCACGGGGCGGTATAGCAACCCGGGAAACGAACCACAGCTTACTACATAGCACATTCTTGATTAGATACGCACGCTCCTGAAAAGGTAGGTCAAACCTACTGGCTATCGAAACCTTGCGTTCAACGTCCTGAAGCAGGGAATCCCAGTTTTCTCGTGCCACGCCCCGTTGGTCAAACACTACCCCCAGGATTCGAAGGAATAAGCACTGTTCTATACCGCCTAAGAAGTCGCCACTAAAACCAGCAACTGGCAATGCCTTACTTTTTGTATTGTTAAGCCGAGCACCGGAAACACGCGAATACTCGCCAAAAATCTGAAGTGCTTCGCACAGGCTATCACTGTCCCTGAGAAAGAGTGTAGTGTCATCTGCATACGCAGATACCACCACCGAACCGCCGCAGGGGAGCGGGAACCCACGAATACGAGGGCAAGCAGCAAGCCTACGTAACAGCGGGTCTATGCACAACACGAACAGCATTGGGGATAACGGGCACCCCTGACGAACCCCACGTGTTATTGGAAACGGCTGCGCTATGTTGCTGTTTACGACGAGGTCGCTTGTCAAGCCTGAGTACAACGACCGAAGCAGCGATATGAAGGCTACGGGAAAGCCAAACATACGCAGAACACCAAAAAGATAAAAATGCTCCACGCGATCAAAGGCCTTGGCCTGATCAAACGAGACGACTGAACCAGGCTGGTGAAAGCTGTGGGCATATTCAATGGCATCTCGTGTCAATAGCAAGGACGAGAAGATAGTTCTGCCCAAAACTGAGCAGGTTTGAAATGGAGAGACGAGGTAAGGAAGTGCATTCCTCAAACGTGTTGCTATAAGTGAAGCAAGGATCTTGTAATCACTATTCAGCAACGTAATAGGACGCCAGGATTGTGGCGAGTTGCTATCGCCACTCTTCGGTATAAGGACAATGCGACCATGCTTGAAAGAAGGCGGAAGACGGTGCTCTTGTAGAAATCTAGTGAACAACGCGACCATAGACGGACCCAGGGCTGTCCAAAAGCATTTGTAGAACGGCACAGGCAGCCCGTCTGGGCCCGGAGCAGAAGAGACTTTTTGTTCAGCAAGGACTGCTTTAACTTCTGATAAGGTCACAGAACAACACAACGCCGATCCCAAATCATCTGGCAGTTCGGGCAACGAAGCCAGGAAACGTAACATCTCTTCGCTAACCTCGCTTTCTTGGCTTTCAGAAGAGAACAATTGTGCAAAGAAAGTGCGAAATACTTGAACGATGTCTGATGGGGCAGAGGAGACAGACCCATCTGCCAAGCGTACTTGTTCGACATGACTCTGTCGAGGTTGCCTAATGTCGGAGTTACGCATGTAGCGCAACACGTCGGGGTCCAAGATAGGACGGTTGCGGTTGAACATAACTGCTGCAGTCCGGGACGAAAAGCGCAAAGCTCGGTAATAGCGCTCTTTCAGGATGTCCAGATACTCTTGCATGAACAACGTAAGGGGCCCTCCACGTTTCACTATGAGCATTCGACGACGAAGTTCATTTAAATGTTCAGTGAGAGCAACCTTCCTGCGTCTACCAGCTGCGATCAAAAGCTCTGACCAGTGCCGCTTAAGGGTGTCCCAGACGACCGGGTCGAAGTCTGTCTCACGCAAAGAGTCACGGATTGCCACCTCTACTTCAGAAGTAACTTCGGGATCGTGTAATATTGCGCTATCTAGCCTCCACCAGCCGGGCCCTCGAGTTTCCAAAGTCGAGAGATCCAGCGCGACGAAAAAAGGTACATGATCTGAAATATATCCCACTGAGACAGGAAACGGTGACGTTCGGCATTGAACAATGCAGTCAGCGTATTCATTAGGCACATATGCTCTGTCCAGACGACTAAACGAGTTCCCACGGGACCAAGTGTAATTGAACTGGTTGCCATACAAATGGACCCAGGCGTCAGTTAAGGAATACTGCTGCACTATTCGCCTCAGTTCACGCGCGTTCCACGTAGGCCTGCCGAAACCTGGACCAGATACATCCCTGCGAGAATCTAAAACACAGTTAAAATCCCCTATTAATATAAGTGGATGCGGTTCAAGCATGAACGAATGCAAGTTTTGAAAAAAAGCGTTGATAACCCGGGACGAGCAGGCCCGTACACGTTAAGAACACGAACTTTACAGTTTGCAATGTAAATATCAAGACACACTACGCGGCCCGCAGCGTCATAACAACAAATACAATCACGAAGCAGCGACGGTCGGAAGACAACTACACCGACTCCCTCCGACCGCGCAGACCCCAACGAGAAGAAACAGTTAACAGAAAACCGCCTACGAAAATCACATACGTCTTTGGGCGAACTAAAGTTCGTTTCCTGGAGGAGCAATAGGTCACAAGAGGACACCCGAGCAAGGTGCAGTATCTCACGCTGCTTATCCGGGCATTTAAATCCCTGGGCATTCAGAGTGAGAAGGCTTAGTCGCATGAAGAATAAAAGGCTCATCATCATTCCTGGGAAGATCCGGAGTCCGTGCTAAGCTCCATTACGTGGTCGCTGTCAACTCGCTTCTTCTTTTTCACTTCCTTGGGGCTACTCGTTGAGCGCATTATTCTCTTGGAATCTGGCCGACTACAGTCCATCTGAACAGTATCCACAGGTGACCCATTCGTTGAGGATGCAGCAGCTGGCGGACCAGCGCATGGCGGAGGAGACACGAAGTTCTCGTCGGCAGGTACGTTGTCAACTGGAGGGCTAGAAGTCAAGGGAGGCTCACCCTCGGAATCCATTTTCTGATCCAGCGATGCATCCTCTGATTCGTAGCAAACCGTGTTGGAGTCTTCAGATGAAACTTCCATTGAATCATTCCTCTCCGCACACAGCGACACCTTTTGTACTGCGCTGGATGGCAGATGAGCTACTTGAGTTTCTGTCAGCACCCCTTGTGCTTCACCGGGCAAATCTTCAGCCTCCTGCTTCCGGGGATCGGCGGGGGCATCGTGTAGCGGCGGAAAAGCAACCGCTGGCGATACCAATACTTCAGAATACGGTCGCCTTTCTGTGCAGTCAGCGGTAGCATGGTTGGCTCCACACCTTTGACAGGATCGCTGACAGGACAACGTTGGGTGACCGAACGAGCTACACCTGTCGCAGAATTCTTCGCGGCAAGCAGCCTTAAAATGACCCTCTTTTTTGCAACGTCGACAGACTTTCTTCATGCCAACGTAATCAAAGGTTACGCGATGGCCAAGTACACGAAGAAAATTAGGAACCGGGTTGTTCACGGACATCTCAATTTTCACCACTCTGTCCCCATTCCTCACTGTTGGCCTACCCTTGTACCGACAATAAGAAATATCCAGGACTTTGCCATGTGAATGAAGGGCACTACGAAGACATTCATTTGGGATGAAAACTGGAAGATATCGACAGATGACGTTGACGACTCTGGGACCCACGGGGACGATTTCTACACTTTCATTCCCAACCTTAATACTGCCAGCCGCATGAACCTTCTTCATGGCGCTAGCTGAGTAGACTACCACCTGGAAGGACGTATCTCCCAGGTGTTGTACGCTGAAAACGGTGGCTTCTCCGGCGACCGCCTCACTTGCATCGACGATGTCATCTACAGACGTCCCAGCAGGGACAGACACATTAAAAGCCCAGTCTTTCGACGGCGTGCGATCTGACATTGCTGCCCCGGTAGAAGGCGTCACTCAGATGACGACAACGTCCGGGGCGACCACGAAAATGTATCCAAAGATCAAGAGCCAAGAGAACACACGTTCGAACACTATGCTTCTTCGTCTTCTCCTTCCTAAACCTTCCTTCCTAAACCAATATGCAACACACGTGAGATCCACCACTCGATCTTGCACACAATTCAATATTAGAATGCGTGTTACATGGAAAGTGCTCTTAAGTGAGCATCGTGATTATCGAGTGGGTATAGTGTTTGGTAGCTAGTAGTTATAGTATACAGGGTGTTTCACCTAAAGTGATAAAAAATTTTAACTGGCGACGTACTCGACGGAGGATTGTGGGACTTTCGACCATTAACTTCTGGAAACTTTTGCCACCATTAAGGAAGGCTTTGGACAAGTTTTAATTGGGGGAAATTAATTTTTTCAATTAAACTTTGAAAATTGCCAAGCGAACCTCACTTTTCAACAGAAATATGAAGTCCTCCGCGGATAACCACAGCCCCAACAAAAACTATGCACAGTATTGCATCACCCCACAACTTCCTGCTGTCCTCTCTCCGTCTGTCCACGTCTGTACGCCGCTCATAGCCACAGTTGCTTCGCGGCGCTAACACGCAATAAAAAAAGTATTGTATCAGAAATAGTCGAAAAAACAGTAAAATTTCCGCTTTAGCCCCGCCTGCTTGATTGTCGCAAAGAAGAGCGCAGGGGAGATGGGGAGAGAGGAGGAAGTGTTCCCGCCTCTTGTTACCTCTCTTTCCCCCGCTTTGACCTTAATGCTGGTGACAACCGTCTTGTCACAAAGAAGGCAAAACGCGGGGAGACTTCCTCCTCTAGACGCACATTTAGCGCGCGCTTCTTTGCGAAACTCAAGCAGGCGGGGCTAAAGCGTAATTTTTACAAATTTTTCGGCTATTTCTGTTGCAATACTGTGCATAGTTTTTGTTGGTCTGGGGTTGTCCGTGGATGACTTCATATAAAAGTAAAAAAAAGTGTGGTTCGCTTGGCAATTTTCGAAGTTCGATTGAAAAAAAAAAATTTCTCTCAGTTCAAAATTATCCAAAGCCTTCTTAAATGGCGGCAAAAGTTCCTAGAAGGTAATTGTCAAAAGTCCCACAATCCTCCGGCAAAGTACGTCGCCACTTAGAATTTTGTATCACTTTACGTGAAACACCCTGTATATTGGGCGGTAGTACACTTTGTTGTTGTACGCGGTTAAGCTTTGTGGTATACCATTTTCTGTCTGTTGGTGCGAGACGTGATGTTCCGCTGCAGGAACCTGGGCTACCTGGGCTACCGACCCCTGTGTGTCCGTTGTTCTAGGTGGCGCTTCAGTCGAATATAAATCATGGTCCCTGGTCGCTCCTCCAACGGGTGTCGTACCATTGATGCATGACGGTGGTTTCCCGTCCCAGAGGCCGTTGCTCACACATTCGATGGTCTCATTACCTTCATGTGGCGTCATGTTTCCATCGCAACGAAAACGCAGTCTTGTTCCATCTCTTTGTACAATCCTCAGGCCGTACGGCAATGGTGGTTCTGAGCAAATCTTCGCATCTGGGAAATAGACGGAATTGTTGATGTCTTAGAACTTAGACGAATCATGCGAATGCAGTTTTCATTTTCATCATCCAAGTCTTTGCAGCAACCAAGAGTTAGATGACATTTGCACTGCTCGCGGCACGGTTGTCTGAAATCGCCCATCAGTGGATCAGCAGCCCGCGCAACCTTGGTTACCCTCCGAAATGTTGTGTTAACATTGTATTTAACGGTAGATCACATGCTCCACATGTTTATTGCTCGAAACGAATGGTCTAGCAACACCCGGAGATTTAGGATGGAATCGTTGCGCGAGTAGTACATGCTTTTATTAAATGATATCAGCCAACTTCCTGTTAACTACTCAGTTCTTTCTGTCGTTCTTTCTTTCTTTGTTTACCCTCAAGTCATACAGAATAACAGAGGGGAGTGGTACATGATGCATCAACTATAAAAATAATGCTTCGAGCAACTTCCGAAACTTGGTAGGATCACGGATGGTTGAAGCGGGCAGGTAGGTCCAGTCCTTAACTGTCTTAGGGACGAAGGAGGTAGCATAGCAATTTGTTCGGCTACATGGAACGAGCAGTTTCTCAGTGTGGTCAAAGTAGTTGGATATGTGATGAGGAGGTGAAAACAAAGAGTACCTAGGAAGCGTGTTGTGATGCCGTACCTTTTACCTCTATTCGGATTCTTCGTGATACGTTTGCCAACTTGCATTCGCATACGTACGACTCGTGGGCGCTCACTGAGAAAAGAGCGCTCTTATCCGGAACGTTCATGACTCCTGAAAGATAGGAACAATCTACCATTTAAGCATTCAAACCAGCCTTACCGTCTTTACCGTCATGTGTGCGGATTCGAATACTCCAGTCAATGGTATCATTTAAAATGCTTGGTTCCCCGTGACTGCACATCAAGTTGACTGATGTGTCACGTTTAACGAACAGAACGCCTCCTGGACCCACAATATAATCTGCTGTAACACTGATGTGCACGTCTGACGCACTGTGGCATATTGGTAGCTTCAGTACGTTTGATGACGTCATAGTCCTGCTGATCCACTGGCCATCTTCGCAAGTCACATTGACTGGACCACCAACCGTACGTCCTACAGGTTCGCAGTGGAATGTAGCGCTGAAGCCATCTGGGAAGTTGCTCCGACCTTCAATTTTTTGGTAACCCACAAAAATTTTAGTGAAATTGTCGATGTCGCGAAGTGTGCACGATCTGTGGGACGATGACGCTGGTACCGGCTTCCTTGATTCTTCTTTCGAGGGCGAACTAGGTGCACCGGTTTGGTCCGATGAGACGGGTATTGGGGTCAGTACCTGTTCACCGGCCCCTGATTCCTCGCCTGTAGTAGTTGAATTGTGCACGTGGTCCAGACCTGCTAAGGATGGTTTCTCTATTTCTTGTGCTGAGGCATGTTCGCTGGTCCGGTGCGTCGACGCATGTTCTGCCGAAGAACGTGGTCCACCGCGATCTGTATCTGTTCTTGTTTGTGTTGAAGCTGTCACACCATGTGTGTGCACGCTGCTCATAACGCTTGTTGCAGCAGGCGATGCAGCAGGCGATGCAGCAGGCGATGCAGCAGGCGATGCAGCAGGCGATGCAGTAGGCAAAGCTTCATGGGACTTTCGATTACCCCTTTCGGCTATGTCTGCAGGGAGCAGTGCTGGTGGAGAGTGAAGACCTGAAGCAGTGAATTGCGGGTGCTGATGGCGACTTGTTCGAGCCGTTCCTGATGGCATGGTGCCTGCAGAGGACAGCAGAAAATATATGTTTATTCGAAGAAAAACAAGAAGAAAGGAGGACAATAGTTTGATACGCATATCTACATCATCACAAAATACACAAAATGCAGAGAACACAAACAGGTAGCTAATAAAAAGAAATTTTTACTATGGGTCAAACAACCGTAACTGAGGGCTTATAAGCCCTCACATGCTGCGGCACAAGCTCTTCCTTGTTCAGGACAAATTAACCGAGCCGTGAGGTTATTCGTAACTTTGAATTCGAATCAAATAGTATAGTTCATATTATTGGAACAGTATTCGCAGTTTTCTAATATCTTTCGGATATTTCTGAAGGGAAATGTATGCAGCTTCGTTGTCGCACTTTCACGTCAGCATTCTTGGCGAAACCGAGACAGTCGCGAAAATTTGCACAAAGTGAAACGCGCTGTGCAATACGGGTAATATGACCCGCTGACATGATCCGACCCGAAACGTAATCCGCTAGATCGTCATTGTGATCATCGTGTTTCGGACGGCGGCGCTAGCAGGGCCGCGTCTCGCGCACATCTCGGCGTCAACGGTGCCATGCGAACTTCCGAACTGACTTGTAAACCGAAAGCGGGTGTGTAGCGTAGTGACTAACATGTAGTGCATCGTACGCTGTCGCCTTTGCGTACGTAAGTGATAGCGTTGGTTGTTCTGCGCATGCACAAAACATAGAGAGCTTCTCGCATTGCGCAGAACCATCACGCTATCCCTTACGTATGCAAAGGCGATAGCGTACGACGCACTAAAACTCTCTATTGGTAAGTGACTTCTTTTACTCTCACCGTCGCGGTGCTGATATCGAAATTGGAGGCATCGAATGGGCTTTCAAGTGCAAACAAATCCGCTAGAAATAATCGAAACAGTGAAGCGCTCCGGCAGGCTGAAGTTTCAAGAATGACTGATACCAACCTCCAATCGTTATCTGCCGTCACAGGCCGCGGATTTCGTGAACTGGAATAGTTTTTTTTATTCCGTATTAGCGCCGCGAAGCAACTGTGGCTATGAGCGGCGTACAGATATGGACAGATTGAGACAGGACAGCAGGAAGGAGTGGGGAACTGGGAGTAAGTATGCGTCCTGGGCCGACTTCAGGGGAACTGCGCCGACATTCGTCTGGAAAGTCTTCGGAAAACCCAGGCAAAACCTCAGACAGCACAGCCGGTGGTAGGATTCGAACCCACCACCTCCCAGTCTTCAGCACAGCCTTGGGTACCACCAACGAGCTGGACGCCTTAGCCGCTCGGCATACCGCTGGTAGCTGGAATTGTCGCGGATTACACACACTATCTTGAATAACAGCCCTCTCCCGTGTTACTAACCGATGCCAAGGAAGAAATTACAAAGACAGTTATAATAAAAAGTTTTTGAAGGCATGGGGAGCGTCTCTTTGACATCGGACATGTGTATAGTGTCGGGTCTAGTGGAGTGGGAGTGGAGCCATCGCCCCCTCCACCACTTCCACAAGGACCCCCCATGAGGCCATGGATCCGCCCTCTGACACGTGTGAGCCACATCGTAGTCAACTGAGGCGCTTTGTTTCTCGTCTGCAAACACCGTTCACCCGCAGTTAGTTTCAATCAGCCGACGTACATGGTGCTTCACCCGTTTCACCTAAAGTGATAAAAAAATTCTAACTGGCGATGGGTACTTGTCGGAGGATTGCGGGACTTTCGGCAATTACCCTCTGGAATATTTTGCCGCCATTCCGGAAGACTTTGGACAATTTTTAATGCAGGGAATTTTTTTTTTCAATCGAATCTTGAAAATTGCCAAGAAAACGTCACCCTTCTTTACAGAAGTAGGAAGTCCTCCACAGCTAACCATAGATACTACAACAACTATACACAGTATATCAACAGAAATTTGCTAAAAAGATTACTAAATGTGAAGCTTAAGCACCGTCTAGTTTATTGTCCAAAAAAAAAAGAGAAAAAAAAGAAAAGTGCGTGGGAAATGCGCGCGTCTAGGAGGAAGCGTCCCCGCCATCATTTGTTTTGTTTTCTTTGTGATACGACGGTCGTCACAAGCAGCAAGGTCAAATAGGGGGGAAAGAAAGGTAAAACAGGAGTCGAGAACAACTTCGTCCTCTCGCCGCACCATCCGCGTGCGCTTTGTTGCGACGATCAAGCAAGCGGGGCTAAAGCAGCACTTTTGACATTTTTTTCGACTATTTCTGTTGCAATACCGTACATCATTTTTGTTGTGTCTGTAGTTATCCGTGGACACCTTAATATTTGTGTAAAAAAAGTGAGGTTCGCTTGGCAATTTTCAAAGTTCGTTTGAAAAAAAAATCCCTCAGTTCAAAATTATCCAGAGCCTTCTTAAATGGCGGCAAAAGTTCCTAGAAGGTAATTGTCAAAACTCCCATAATCCTCCGGCGAGTACGTCGCCAGTTAGAATTTTGTATCACTTGAGGTGAAACACCCTGTGTATTGGGCGGCAGTACACTTTGTAGTTGTAGCGGTTAAGCTTTGTGGTATACCATTTTCTGTCCAAAGCCTTCCTAAGTGACGGCAATGTCTCCTCCTGTTCTCTTCATAGTCTTCTACAGCTATTAACCTTTCTGGTTGTTGTTTACGATGCAGCTTCATGCAACGATCAAGGGATAATCGGAATCTGGAAGGCCACAATAACGGCACTCTATGGTACGGTTAGAACTATCAATCCCACCATGAGTGGTGCCTTCAGTGTGGTTCCAAGGGGAGCACGAATGCATTGGTACTAAAATGACATGTCGGTCGCCTCGAGAAGAGCAAATAAATAAAAACCATGCTTCCTATTTTTTATACTACCTACTGGTCTCTTCCAGGAATGGTCCTGGTGCCATCGCTCTACGTGTAGTGTTGGCCGGTAGGTGACACACAGGACGGTAACTCCACTCGTTGAATGGGAGGCAATAAGCATATTTTAGGCCATGGTGTTCGTATGGAGGTTGACACGAAACCTCGTATGTTCCACGGTTCTTCCTGATTAATATTACTGGAGGCTCCAGCAGGGGACATCCAGCGTTGATACCTGCATGTGCATGAGATGAAAGATATGGTATTCCAGTAATGATATGCAAAACTGACATACACTTGGACTTGCCGACTATGTGTTTGCCTTTTGCGTGACTTGGGGTGATAACGATCTCGAGATGGGACGTCCCCACTTTGCAAATGCTTTCCTTCGCGTAAATCATATAATCATCGCGTCTGAAAGTCATCTTGCCAAAATCTCCATTGTATTTTTTCCTAAAGCCAAACCAAACCAATTATATTGTGCTGGCTGTTCGTTTATACGTCGTCCATATCGTCTCAATGCCTTAAAATAACCAACTCCACAGGCTCCCCAAAGCTCCCCGACCTTTTTTTTTTTTTTTTGATCCACAGTTTTGGTGACAGGCATTTTAACGCCAATCGAACGAGTCATAGTTTATGAGGTTGGTTCTCGCTGAAGGGCATGCCATGAAGCGTCACTTCAAGTAGATAGTAAAAAGTAGCAATGATACACCGCAGTGAAATGTAGTAAATTGTAAAATAAATGAAAGTAGGACAACAGTTTGAGGGCAGAATTTCAATACAGAATTAAAAGAAAACAGTTTCCTTTTGTGTTCATTTGCTTTATTTAATAATGCAGCTCTCCTCGCAGTTGCAAAGAAGGTAGCGGGTAAAAGGTATATACATCAAGCTACAGTCAACATGGATGGTCACGAACCGCAGCGTAAACATTACAGAGCCTATTTTGATGCACGTACAGAGTGTGGAGCAAGAGCATGCCCACAGCCCAGAAAGACGAAAAATTGGCAGAGTAGTCGCACGGTTCCCTGTTTACGAAATGAAGCTGTCATCGACCGGCCAAGTGTACGTTATATAGCTACAGTGTTCACCCAAGAAGCGTTCATTATACCACTTTATGAAGCTGCTTCCTTTCTTTAAATCTCCTTTCTGTCTTAATACTGGAGTGCACAAAATATTGAAAAACTAAACAATATCAGGAAGAGCAACGATAATCCCTGCTCAAGGAAAGCAACAACAACAACAACAAATAAGTAATGATGATGATGTAGTGGGATGTTTCGCCGCTAAGGAAAGCAAAAAAAAAAATCGCGTCAGTGAAAAATAGTTTCGCTCCGTGCTTTCTTTGCTGATATTAGATTGACTGACAGCGATAATGAGTCGAAACTCGGAATAGGAGGGCAATTACGATTCCATAAAACTCCCTGAGGCGATACTTACGCGTTTCTCGTTGGACATGCACAACAATTTTAATTTTTGACTTTTTAATTATGCAAACGACAGTGCAATCGTTTTTCACAGCGCTCGCGCTCAAGCGTATACAGGGCGTTTCACCTACAGTGATAAAAAATTCTAAATGGCGACGTACTCGACGGAGGATTGCGGGACTTTCGGCAATTACGTTCTAGAAACTCTTGCCGCCATTTAGGAAGGCTTTGGGCAATTTTTAATTGAGGAAAATTTGTTTTTTCAATTGAACTTTGAAAATTACCAAGCGAACCTCACTTTTCTTTCTTTTTTTTTTATTTGTTACAGAAATATGAAGTCCTCCACGAATAACCACAGACCCAACAAAAACTATGCACAGTATTGCAACAGTTATAGTCAGAAAAAAATAGTGAAAATTACGCTTTAGCCCCGCCTGCTTGATTTTCGCAAAGAAGCACGCGCGTCATGTCCGTCTAAAGGAGGAAGTATCCCTGCCTCTTGTTTCCCCCGCTTTCCCTCGCAGGAAGGAAAAACAAATGACGGCGGGGACACTTACTGCTCCAGACGCGCACGACGCGCCCGCTTTTTTGTGTGAAAATGAAGCAGGCGGGGCAACGGGCAGCCTCAATGCCTTATAATACGAATATGGTAGGGCACTTGACCAGCAATCGAGAGGTGCGTGGTTCAGATGCCGCCGATGTCTGGCTTTATCGACGAGTGCCACATTTCTACAGCGGTAACGCGAGTTGAGGACAGCGAAAATTATCCCCTCTTCATTGAAGGGGATTTTGCGCTTGAAGAAACGTGACGCGGGAGGTTTCATACCGCAACACATTATGCTCGGGTATTACAAAGATCCTACAAGAGTAGAAACTACGCAGAGTCATCGCTCAATATCCGAGTGCCGGAATAACTATACCTGTTTAATAACAATATATCAACGTATGTGGACACACGATAGCTTGATAGCTTATCCTACAGTATCTGTAGGCTCCCTGTACCGCCCCCTGTGTTCATGTGCTCCCTGTATCGCCGTGCATCCAGAAATTTTCTTCTGGGCGACGGGCACAGCTGCGTCAACATTCACACTACATATAGATGTATTGTAGTGCAAAATTACCTGTTTCTACACGCTGACTGCAGATAACTGCCGAATGGTAAACGTAGTTGAGGGAGTTTGCGAAACTGTAAGGCTTTTCTCGAAAGCTTTTTTCGTTCTTTCCATTTCTGGTATTTGCTGCTATGTCATGTTTCAATTTGTCAATGCTTCTAATGTTACCTCGTGTTACCATTTATTCTTGTTGTATGTAGAAGTACGACGTATTATAATTTACTAAGCTTTTCCATTGTTTATATCATAGTTATGTGTTCAACATTGTTCCCGTGATAATTGTTTTGGTACATGCTGCCTCCTAATGCCGGCCGGGGTCGGCGCGCTCGTCAAGCGACCCCACCCATTGTACTAAATTGTACTAAAAAAAAAACTAAATGAGATGAATTGAAGGGGTTTGTTCGCAAGTGTAGGCACGTTTTGCGCATTTTCCGAGACCGCACATCGAGTGACACTATAGCCAGTTACTTGTGTACACTTTAATTTTGCAGACGTTTCAATTTTATAGACTATTTCACGTATACTACGCAACATTCCGATTGCTCGTAGGGTCTCAAATTCTTCAGGAATGAGGTGCTTTAAACGCATGGCACATATGATACTGGTGGGCTTATCCCAACGCTTCAGTGCGGCAAATGAAGCCTTCTTAACGTGTTGAAAATTTGGAACCTAAATTGAACCTCGAAGATCCCAATATTTACCCAAAGAAATTGCATTAGTAGCTCCGCCGTGCCACAAGCTACGTGCCAGTAGCGAACGAATGCAGTGAACATGTTGATAGTGGACTTCTGAATAGTGAATAGCGAACTTGCGAGTGGAGCACCTGAGAAGTAGTTTTGGGGGGTGGGGTGGGGTGAGAACTTTTGTTAGGAGTAGCAGAACAAGTCGGGAGACGAGTTCAATTTCTCCTTGTTTTTTTTTTTCTTACAAACAAACAAACAAACAAACAATGCAGAGCGCTGTCAGCGGAACGTGTTGCACGCGCTTTTAGATTTCTAATACATGGGCTCTATGGGGACATGAGCAAGTGAAGCCTGCTCATAGCCTGCTTTACGTTTTGTCTCGAGTTCTTGGGCATGTCACCAACAAGTGTCTTCCTGAGACGTTGCAAAACTTTATGAGGACCGGAATAGGGTGGTTCCAGAGACTTGCGCGGCCTGTCGATGCGTAGAAAACCAAAAGGCGGAGTGAAGCTCGGCGGGTGCAAGTGTTACTAGCAGAATCAAAAATAACCAAGCGGCAGGGGCTAAAAGAAGTACGAGTTCATACCTATCAGTGAAAGTTATCGAACAGGTAATTTTTACCTGAAAATGTGTTACGTTATCGAAACGTGATATGGAAACATCCCACGCAGTTCGGGTCAAGCACCTCGTGATCTGTGGCGTCACTGAACATCTGACCATTGACATTATCACCGCGTCAGACTTACTAAGTATCATGTGCGCAAAAGCACGAGAGCCCCTCTGTGCTAAATTATTTGACTTCAAAATCAAATAACCCTGGCTCAACCCATACTCGGGACATAAAGGTGTTTTCACAATTTCTAATGATCAGTACGATTCTTTTTCTCGTGGTAGACTTTCTCTATTGCGTCTTCGTCAGGATAGGCTGTGCGCTCGACTTCTGACCGAAGAGTTACACTAACCTCTGGGACACGTTGAAAGAAAGGAAATAAAAAATGAAGGCAGGCATATGTTCGTCAGTTAGTTAGTGGTTTAGCTTAACTTGTCCTTACATTTTAGTGGCGCCACGCACGCATGTCAAAAATGCATCCTGTATTAGTACGCTTGTAATGCATCATTTCGGCCAGAACATACGAATGCACTGTTCAGTTGAGTAGGACCAGCGTCATGGGGGGGAGGGGGGATTTATTGGCCGAAAAAAAAAAGAAAGGAGAAAGGTCAGCCATGCAGCACGCCGGCTTGCTATTCCCTAAACAAAAAAACAAAAAAAGAACATAAAAAGGAACTGGAGAACTTACGCCTACCGACGAAATGAACAACGTTGTTATTTGCGCCATTCGTGCATTCGATGAGGACGTTCTCTCCCTCGGACAGCTTATGACGGAAGTCAGAGCTGAGGTAATCTGCAAAAGAAGTGGAACATGTGGGGTCTCCGGCTGGTCGCCGTGTGCGACACGCACCAAGTCGAACGACAGTTGTGTTATTTCTGCAGGGCATTTTTTTATTATTATTTGATGCAATTGTTTAAGGAGAAAGCTGTGAGGGTCCAACAGAGGCAGTTTTTGTAGTTGGGTTATATGGCAAGACGAACATCCTGAAGAGGAGAATATGTAACTGCTAGATAATGACTACTTAACTACTAGATAATACTTACTTCCTACAAGATTAACTACTAGATAATAGATAATTACCTAAATCATTAACAAGCCCTCTAATCAGTATGGGTCTTCGGGAAATGTGAGACAGCAGAATTGGAGCCAGTCATTATTTTAAAATGCACTCTTTTCTAAAAGTCGTAAAATGGGCACTTACTTTTTTACGTACTCTGCGCGTGTGTGTGTGTCCTCAAAACATTTTGCCATGCAAATAAGCTGGCAGCGCCTCGCGAACGCAGGAAGATGGGGGTTTATTGAAAACAGAAAGGGAGGAAAGGTTAGTCAGGAGTAGGCCGACTTGATATTTCTTTAAAACAGAAATAGAAAGAAAAGTGGGAAACAACCACACACACACACACAAGGGGGCCTTAAGGTTGGTCGAGAGGCCGGAAGCATCAAAAAGCTCAAGAGGGCAGTCGTAACCGCCCCGTGGTTGTGTAGGACCGGCCCGAGTAGAGTGGCCAAAGAGACGTTGGGGTAAATAAGTTGTCGCAAGTGGTGTTGGAGGACGAGTCATTGAGCGAGATACCGGTTGCAGTATAACAGATAGTGCTCAATGTCGGCTTCCACGCAACAAGTTGTGCAAATGGGGAGAGTTCGTCTGGCGCATTTTATACACGTCGCATTCACGTCTGAAGGCCACGGGCATTGGAGCGACAGATCTGATTAAGTCGCCGCTGATCTGTTGGCCAGATAAACGTCCTTGCGACCATGATAAGCCTCGACGTCAGAGGTCGCGCCCTTTCTGAGCTCTTGATGCGCTGGGTTTAGGTTACTTGCGTGACAACATTTGGTAATGGACGTCTCAAAGTGCATGCAGGTTTCAGCATATTAAAAAAAAAGATGGCATCTTTAAATGATGACTGGCACCAACTATGTCACATTTCCCCATAAACCTTTACGTGCAGGTTTCTGTACTAAAAAAAAAAAATAGAGACGGCATATTTAAAATCTCACATTTCCCCGAAAACTTTTGAATAAAAAAGTGAAATAATGAACTTCAATGAACTTTTTTCCGCCTGGCCGTACAAGCGACTTGCAGAAACGGCATCTGTGAAAAAAAAAAAAAAAAATATGCATCGAATAAAGAGAAAACGTGCCCCTTAAGCGAAGAGTAAGCAAATTTACGCCTTGATAAATTTTTGAAAATGCAGCAGTCCTACCTGCATAGTAATTTAGTACCTTTTGACAACTCTACAGCAAAAACACAAACGTGGAACTTCATTTTAAATGATGTTCGCGACAGCAATAGCTTTCTTTTTATGATTTTATGAGTTTCTGTACATCGGAGTACTCAGGCTCCTCACGCAATTGCTGTTCTTATTGTCTCCCTTTTGCATAAATGAGTAAAACGGGTGCGCATGCGCAATTCTAAGCGAAGTTAAGATTGTTACTAACGACTACGACGTAACGTGATATGCTAAACAAGGTGATCACAGGTTTCCACGTCAATGGAACATGACTTACGGTTTATAATCGTGTATCCCGGAGCAGTCATGTGGCCCCTCCATCCGTGCTCACATGTAACGGAAATGGTTGCGTTGGGGTCTACATACACGGTTCCTCCAGGACCGACCACAGAAGGATTTGCGGTAATGCTTATCTTAGGACCATAACGGGGTGTGCCGTAGCAGTACGGTGGACGGGCATCCCATGTTCCATTATTGCAGATTGTGCTTCTGTTTCCTTTTAGTACTAGAGTGCCCACTGGCTCACAGTGATACCTCAATGTTGTGCCATGCGGAACAATTCCAGGAAGCATGCGTTGGTTGCCATTGTAGGCTTTAAACCTGTCGTTTCTTGGTCCGAGTACGCATCCATGTACTGCTACCGGAAAACGAAGAAACATTTATTTGCCTTGCTCGAGTCATGTGCCGGTCACTCTTCCGCTCGGCAATACGTGGTCATACATTACTACAACAAAGGACAACAATATTACAGCACTGTACAATTACTAAACATATCTTAATTATTCAGGTCGAAAATAGTTGTTAGATATGTCTTTTCTCTCTCCTTCTTTGTTCACCCTTGAGCTTTGAAACGAGGCCCAGTGCGAAGGAATATGAACTATATTGCTAGAGTAGCTGAAACATCCACCGTAATATGCACAGCCCATCACTAAGTAGCATTTCTACGCTTTTGACAGATGGGCTAATATAGCAGAATTACGTATGCAGGCATAATCTACAGAACGACAAGGGCGCTGCGAATGCTTCCGCCTTCCCGCATGCGACTTTTCAAGTACAGACAATACGGGACACAGTTAGCATTAGCTAAACGCCATATTTGTACTATATGAATAGTCTCGAAAGTGGTAGCTATAGGTTTACCGCTCACTTGCTTGGCAGACAGGTTTCCTCCCCTTCCATTCTCCCGCGAGGCATGTCACGTTTGAACGTTCTGCCAGGTAGTACCCTTCAGCACACTCGTACTCGACTTTGGAAAAAGTGGTCACCTCGTAGCCCGGTTTTGGTCTCCCATTCTCAATGACAGGCAGTGAAGACGGGTCGCAGGGTTCTGAACATAAAAATAATACATATGTATGTTTCAGCTACTTGCGTGACTGTTGGGGAAAGGTAAATAGTGAGTTTTAGTATACCGTTGATAAAGTTATCGTCTCTATCGGAGCCAATCGCACTCGTGTGTGACTTGGAATCTTATCCACTGATTGGTTCCGGTTGATACAGAGAGACGCTGTAGCCACGTTATCAACGGTCTGCTAAAACTCTCTAATGTCAACAGGCAGTACAAACCGTTGGTAAGGTTATCGTGTCTATCGGAACCAGTCGCAGTCATGTGTGACTCAGAATCTTATCCACTGATTGGTTCCGGTTGATACGGTTTGACGCAAGCCATGTTATCAACGGTTTCCTAAAACTCTCTATTGTGAAAACAGATACACACGCTAGAAGAATGATACTGGTACGATAAGTAAAGCAACAAAGGATGTAGCATGTGCTGCAAACCACGAAGCGGAGCTCCTACGTTTCACACATGAGCTCCTATGGTAGACGTCTGCTGGTAGGCGTCTGCTGGTAGACGTCTGAAAGCTGGCACTGAGACATATTTTCGACAAGGACAGTCCTTATACGCTCGTGTGGCGCCTAACGCTGGCTTTAGAAGATGAATGTTTTCGAAGATAATAGTTATATAATGTCCACTCACACCGTTGACAAAATGATCATCCATCATAATCTTAAACGCTCCAGGACAAGACCTTCCCATATCTTTAAACATGACTCGCGGTGCTTCGGTTGTATGTCTTCAGCACATGAGTTCTCGACTTAAAAAAATGCGCAACATGATCGAATAGCTAGATTTTGCAGCATTATTCTCTAGATAATTTCCATGTATGTATTGTCTATGTCGCTTGTTTACATACAGGCGTACTTCCAGAGACTGGATGGGAACATGAGAGCTAACGTTCATGTCCGAATCTAATAACTAATATGAAAACTATTAAAGGTGATATAAAAAAATTAAAAACTTAATGTTGTTCATTGCGCTGTTCGGTATGCACGTCAGTAATAGACTTTCCCCAGAGTACGTAATTAACATGTGCGCAGGAACGCAGGCTCTTCCACTAGTACGTACTCATGACTTGCTTGAGGGTGCAATCGTGCAATAAACAGTACTACATTGAAATCAGCGCGTGACGAACTAGTTCACTTGAAAGGAGCATGAGAGACACTTCGATGCTTTTTTTACGGCGCTATATGAAACTATACTTCAAGATATGCCTCACAAATAATGTCACTCGAGAACCGTGCGTTCCTTGAAAAAACTAGTTCACAAGAGTGCGCGCAGTGTCGTCGATCTCTCCTAGCTCCTTCGGGTATGTCGTGACGTCAGACCATCTAAGAGTTTCATTGGCTGACAAAAATCGTCTGCTAGGCGCGGGTGCTAGGCGACCGGTCGACTGCTTTTCTTCAGACACGCGACGGGCGGCGCCAACACAAAAGGAAAGAAAGGGAAAAGGAGGCGCACTGTTGGGTCAGTTGACATGACGTCACAGCTGGCAGATCAGGGAAGGAGGTTTTCTTACGCGGTTGAAAGTCGCTTGCGCACCAGGATTTTGCGCTACTCTGGTATTTTTGCGCGAATACATACCCCAGGGCTTATAATCGGAATTTCTGCTCCAATCGTCACTTATACTTTTTTTATCCCTTTTATGCTTCTTTGGGAGATTGCACATTTAATTTCAATAATGTGTTCTAATGTTATTTCTTGAGTCAAGTCCACCTTCTTCTTCCCCTCAAAAGGTGGCCGTGAGCCACTAAGGAAGATTGGGTGTAATTGTTCTCCAGACCTTCGGCTATGACGGCATTCCACGCCCAGACTGGGCGGTAACCCGTGTTCGAATGCGGGCGTCGGCTGTGCTGTCTGTGTGTTTTCCCTGGGTTTTCCTAACACGCTTCAAGACAAATGTCGGTACAGGTCAATGTGAAGTCGGCCCAGGACGGTTGTCGTGACGATAGTCGTGACGTTGTCCGTCTGAGCGTGGCCGACTTCGGCAAGAAGCTGCATCACCACCACCACCTTCCTTCCTTCTCTTCTTCACCCTAATCCTTCCTTTCATACCACACGTGTTTTGCATTGCATATGCTTCTTCCGTGTATATACTTAATGAGGAAAATTCCCACACTGTATGATGGCTGATATGTGTCTGAAAATGACGTGTGACTTACGTGTTCTGCAGAATCTGTCCGTCGAGCTGTGCAGAACCCACGTTCCGTTTTCACAAGTGACTTCCGCCCCAGTGTTGTTGTAACCTCGCACGCATTCATATCGTAATGTTTCGCCATTGTTGTGTCGCTCTACAACTCCCATACCCTCAGCTGGAAGCGGAAGGCGCGTGTTGTCGCAGAATGCTACAAATAGACAGGAAGAAAAAAATTAATAGTTTTCGCCATTTCTTTCTGCCTCACACTCTGTTCAAAGCGCTAAAGAGACCCAGACATGTGCCACGCGCACGCACACCTCTTCGAAGGAGCAGATCGGAAAATGGGGAAAGGAGGAGGATATTTCGTGACGTCACCCATTCCCCTGTCATGTGACTCGTGACGTAGACCGGCGCAGCTCAAACTGGTAAGCAACGCCGGTCTACGTCACGAGTCACATGACAGGGGAAAAGGTGACGTAACGAAATACGTCACGCGAGGATCGTGCCGGCCAACCGCCGGCGGCTGCTTTCTCCGACTGTTCTCGTAAATCTGATTCCGCAGTGACAATACGCCGCACAGCGAAAATATTTTGCATCGTGACTTCTGATGAACAGCTAGAACAATTATATGTAGCTTACAATACAGGGTTCGTCACGTAAGACCGACCAGAATTTTTATTAAAAACCTATGGGATAGATATAGCTATACCACAGATGTTTTTGCAGTTGAGTTCTACGGCCAAGCGGACGTCCTCTGGAAGAGAGTATGTAACTATCAGATGATTAATTACCTGAAATTAATTAATTAACTCTTTAATTAGGGAATTTCGGGCAAAAGCGCGATAGCAGATTGAGAGACTATTCTCGTTGAACACTGTTCCACGTTTAAAAAAGCCTGAAACACGCACGTGCGCTAAAATATCCATCCCCGAGTTCTTGTATGCAAATGAGCCGTGAAAAAGAGCGCCTGAGAAGCGAATCACCCACGCCGACGGAGGTTTATCTGGCCAGCTGAGTGGCACCTACTCCAATTATCCTCACCACTCCAAATCACGTGGCCCTCTGACGTGGAATGAACGCTGTACTCTCCGCGTTCCCGGTCGCCGGTTTCGGTTTCGGCTCATTTGCATAACACAATTCGTGGATGGATATTTTAATGCACGTGCAGGTCTCAGGATTTGTTAAACATGAAATGGCTTGCAACCAGGATAGTCCCTCAATCTGCCATCTCGCTTTTGCCCGAAATTCCATACTTAAAAAGTTAATTAATGAATTTTAGTTAATCGGTCCGCCTGGCCGTAGAACTCAACTGCAAAAACAGCATCTATGCCGCTCTCATATGCCGCTCTAAATGTCCTTTTTATTGCTCCGTTCATAAGGAAAATCTCCATACGCAGTGATGCTCCTCTGTGCGTGAGAATAATATCTGACTAGCATATTCTGCAGAATCTGTCCGTTGAGCTGTGCAGCACCCGTGTTCCGTTCTCACAAGTGACTTCCGCGCCAATCTTGTTCTAACCTCGCATGCGTTCATATCGTAATGTTTCACTTTTTGTTTTATATGGGTTAAGGGAAATCGCTGTGTCGCGTTACACCTTCCATACCCTGAGTTAGAAGCGGAAGCCTCGTGTTGTTGCAAAATCCTACATATAGGCAGGAAGAAAACAATTAATAGTTTTCTGCATTTCCCTGTTCCTCGCACTCTGTTCAAAGCGCTAAAGATAAAGGTGTACTTCTTACTTCCACGCGCACTTATATTCTTATACAGATAGGTTTCACATGACATAATTGAATGAAACATTCGTTGGCTGCCACAATACTCACTGCGCTTGCAAAGTGGTTGGATTGGTTCCTCTAAACTCCACGTTCCATTTTCACAGCGCCCTTTGACGGAATTGGTTTCGTAGCCATCCAGACACTCATACTCCAATTTTGCGCCAGTGCGATCCGACTTCAACTCTTTGATGCCCTCCAAGGAGACAGCAGCAGGATAGTCACAGAAATCTGCATCATGGAAGCTGCCATTTTACCTGTCACGAAAACTGCTCAGCAAGTAAGTCTTTCGAAAAAAAAAAAAAAAAATGCATAGATTTTTTCAACTGTTATGATTGATGTTGAACAACTATTATGACTGATGTTGAGCAATTCTTCTGATGTACAATACTAGCGAGGACGTGGCGCGGTATGTGATATTTGCATCACATACCCCGTGCTTTTCTTTGTGTGCGTGTGTGTGTGTTTGAAACACATATAAATGCCTTGAGAAACGTTAATGCGCCACAAATATAACGTCCAAATCAAGCAGGCACAATTCACATCAGCAGGTCGAGAGGGGGCTTCACTGCTGTAGTGAAGCACGAAGTTATGTGGTTGTGTGTAAGTTATATGTAGTCTATGAGCTCACGTCTGTTACGTACATGATCATGGAATGGCATTTACCTTTCTTACAACTGGGACGAGTTCCTTGAAATGTACCGAGCATACAACGGAGGTCATTGTCGCCCTCTATCAGGTATTTGTCTTGACAGTGGTAAAAGACACTCGCATTGTGGGGCACCGTATCCGTCTGTAGAATGTGAAATCCATTTGGGACTTTCGGTGGGACACCACAGCCCTCTGGAAACATTGAAAGGCCGTTTAGCAGGTGATGAGTCATGGGTGAGGACTGAGGAATTCACGAGAACCGGGCTCGTGGTCACCTCAAACGATTGTCTTCCACCTGATCACCATGTTATTTGCTGATCCCTATCATTTGACGTCACATAAAGCATGGATTGAATCGTGAATCCGAGATTATTTCCACTGCACTTTCAAAAGGTTCGTGAATACATTAGTTCTTAAGAGTAAACGAAATCGCGTTGCATTTATACCGTTATTTCGTAAGTTATACAAGATTTACAACATTCATGATAACCTTCGTGAATGAGACTCAACACGTCATTATAGGTCATGGTATCTCGTCATAAAAGCGCAGTCGCGTATCTCGTTACTTTACGACAGCTTTTACAATTAACGCTCTACGTATGCGCTGCCTGCAAATGCTTAGTTATGTATCAGATCTGTCCACGAGAAATGCGACAACGGCAAGACCTTTTCCAGATTGACTAGAACCAACAGTCGTTCTATTGAACTTTCGAAGGTTCTTATGCAGCGCTTGCCAAAGGGCCGTTGTATACAACATCTTTCATCGATCACTGGAAAAAGAATACAAAAGCCATACTTGGCATGCAATGTCCTGGTTGTCCTTGCCACTGTCCAAGAAAGCATATCACCGAATTCCTTGCAGAGAGTTCGTAGCCGTTGTCACATTCAAAATCAACACGTGTACCGTGTACGGCTGTAGGTCCAGTGCCGCGTTTAGGACGTCCGTGATCAATATGGGGTAGTCCGTCTAGCTTGCAGTCCTCTGAAATACGATGAAAGATGAAAGCCAGAACTTCCAGCCTCAGAACTTCAGTTTATCTCTGAAATTCAACTACGCATTTATAACAAATTCAGTTATAAAAGATGTCGAACATGTGTGACCGGTTCGCGGAACTGGTAGCATGTAATGTTGCACCGTCTTGCAGCGACATTTCTTTTCGGAATTTGACTGATGGTGTCGAGTCCATGCTGTAACTTTCGTTCCGCCTTCGGCTTTCCATTGCCTTCTGAGATTCAGGGAGCTGTACATTCCTGAACTCACCCCTTATATGCTCACGTAAGACGCCTGTATGCCGGCAACTCATTCATATAAAAATAGCTAATATAAAGGTGTGAATATCAGGTTGAAACAGCGAAGGCTTTTTCTGTTTAAAAAACCCTTAATGAGAGAACTCTACGGTGAACTTGAGACTCTGATAAGATTAGCTAAGGTGAGAAGACAATATATGAGAAGAAAGGAATGCGAAAGATGGTAGAAATTTGAGTTGAGTTGAAATAACAAGAAAAGAGAAAAAAAATGACAAATAGGCACTCATTACGAGAGCCGGCTACTCCAGATCACTTAGGAAAACAAAAAATGGCTAACTATACTCATTGGTTTTATGGGCAGAAATTTTAAATTGAGAATCCTGGGTTTTGTGAGGAACCGAACCGGGAGTATATCCCCGACCTGCAACACGCCCGAAAGTGAACCGAAGGCAGAAGTGAATGAAATAGGTTCTTGGGCCACACTGGCCTCTTCGGATGAGCGGTGAACGTCATTGGCAAATTAACTGAGACGCTTTCTCCAACTATTGTTGAGATCGTAGAAATACACAATAGCTTCCCCCCCCCCCCCACACACACACACTCCGGATACATCTGCATTGAATCAAAGTTTTAACCTAGGAAATTTGATGGAAGAAATACGTTCTACATAGAGATATCTATAGGAGCTATTTCTCCCGTTCTCCGCTTCGGATATCTTTCCATCACAGCTTGTTTTCCCTACAATTTCTTTCCAAATTTCATTGCAAACGTGTGTGGCAGGTTCTAAAATTCTCGCCGGGCTGTATCGTTCAAGGCGAAGGTCGTGCGGCCTTATGTTTAACGTAAGATGCTAAATGTGCTTAGTTCTTCCAAACTGCAGCAAGACCGCAATTCCTTTCAACGCGTTATACACTTCGCTTTCCGAATCGGCAACAAGATTAACCGGACAGAGATCTATAGCTGTAGACAATATAATAGTAAATTTTGGAGCCGGATGTATCGTCTTAGCCAACTTAAAGTGCACTTACTCGGGTTGCAGGTTGGTTGTCCTGATGCTCCGTGAACAACTGTACCTAAGCTGCAGACGGACTCTTCACCGTTTATGAGGTCGTAACCGTTGGAGCATTCGTATTCAACTTTATCATTATGTTCCACTATAGATTTTCGTGGATGTCCATATTGTAGACGCCTAATATTTCTGCAAGGGCCTGAAAGAGAATTATGCGCAAGTGTAAACTTGCATTCTTTTATATTTATGTTTTTCTCTTTGTTTTCGTTGTGTTTCTCGGAGTGCAAAGTGGACATTGTTGCCATCATACGACCCAAGAGCATTCTCCAGTGGTACTCAGTGTACCTTTTTAAGGCATAAATCGCTCGTGCGATAACTTCTACCTTTTGGAGTATAAATTCATATACCTCCACGAAAGATATAAGTGCTTTGTGGCGGTCTCGAATTTATACCTCTGGGAGTATATAAACTATACCTCTGCAGAGGTATACATGTTGTGCTAAAGCCCTGAATGTTATTTTCACCTTACAGTATAAACGTATACTACCTAGAGGATATGCCTCCTGGACAGCAAAAAAGAGTATAGCCAGGCTAAAATGTTTGCGTCAATGTTAAGCATGCAGAGTTTGTGCAACGGAAGATTGTGAGAAACCTTAATTATCACATACCTTAATTGTTTGCTATCATTGTTCAATTGCTCATTCGTCTTCATTGTTCGTCATCAGAACAACGTCCAGAGCGAGAGCACGTGAGCACCAATGAGAGGGACAGAGAGAGAGAGAGAGAGAGATAGATGTACTAACTTGGGTCGCAGATCGGTTCCTTGATCGGCCACCACTCTCCGTTCCGACACTCCAGTTCCACAGAGCTCTTCAACTGGATTTCGTAACCAGGGCGGCATTGAAGAAGGTACATTGTTTGACCAGGAGGCACCATGGTTCCAGGTTGTACCTTGACATGAACAGTGTTTTTATCCTATATGTGCTCCTATAGTAGCAGACAAAAATCTGACCTTACATAGACTTTAGCTTTGACATGTTATATGAAGGCTTCTCATAGCCAGCCCTATACTGAACATATACCCCTAACCTTTCTTACAGAACTCTCATCCAAGATGTGTTTCTTTCCAACGCGCAGATCCAGCCTTTATGTTTTGTTCATCAACATTTTAATTCGTCTGCACGTTATTCTTCCATGGGGTCACTGGTCTGTGCACGGAACGTAACCAAATGTTTAGAGTGAGAGCTGCAGTCGGAGTGGACGCGAGCGGGTCGAGTATCTGTCAAGTAAGGAACTCGTCTTTCTCTTTATATGAAACCACCATTTACCACGTTCAGGAACTATCTCATATGAGTGACAACTGTTGATGCATGATAGCGGCCACAGACAAAATCCCTATATCTATAATAACACTCATTCAAAAATGGCTAGAACGATTCGCTATTTGCATCAGTGCCGGGCTCTTCGCTCCCTTTTTGTTTTCATGCAGGCCACTGGACTCCTTGAAGAGCTCTAAACAGAACTCCGACCTGTCGTTGCTTCATTCTCACCATAATTCATCCTCTCATATTAACCACTGTGAAATGGGGTAGTGTCCTGTGGCTACCACGGGGAAACATCCCATGTCATCATCACTTCTTCATTTATTGTTGTTGTTGTTGATCGTGTAGTTCCCAATTGGGCGCGCATGACCTACGTACCCTAAGTGCACGGCATCGTAAAATGGCTTTCCAATGAACAAGCGGGCAAGGAGGCTAATGACTCTGATGCTTGGAAATGAGGAAATTTCGTAGAGTAGCAAGAGACAGACTCGTTTAGGAGTATGAGAGATATTATTGAGATGCGAAATTTGTGCAACGTTGTAGCCTTGCTCTCACCATATGACTAGTAAGGCAATCGAACAAGTGGACAGGCGACGTCATGAATCGCTCGCGTGAATCGACCCGAACTGCACCTACTGCCTCCCATCGAAAATGACAAGGCCGTTAGAGTCCGCCATCCATCGTCTGCAACTCAACGTCCCGTTTGCAGCAGCGTTCCTTCATAAGAAAGGTGTCGTTGGATCGCCGAACTGTTCAACTTGCGGAACCTTGGAGAACACGGAGCACGTGCTGGTCGCCTGCCGACGCTTCGACTCTAGTCGGCGAACACCGAAGAACGCCCTTGCTAAACTTGACAACGTACCTTTTAGAGTTGAGAAGACTGGAAAGTTGGCCAAAACAGCACCAACAACCTGCGCTATGTGCCTTGGCGAACTACCTCAATGACATACGTGCCGAAATAATCTTTTAAATCATTCAGTGCCTTCACACATCAAGCGTCATGAAACAGCTGGTCGCACCAGTGCGACCTAGGTATCCATTTTTTTTTTCTTTCTACTTCTACTCTAAGTGAGGCGTCTTACAATCATCAACGTATCAAGGTGCTCACTTCTGGATGCTCATTATTGTGCGACCGTTCTCGACATCAGCGAATTGGATGCGTAAATTTATTTCAGAGAACAGAGTATGTCTCATACCACTTCATAATGCTGTCCTCCAAGCCACTGATTCACCCGACGTGCTATGTGGCCTCCTTCCTGTTCCCATGCATGACAGTTTCCTGCATCAACATAAACCTCATGTAAATAAACGGACAACACGAGTCCGTCATCAGTCACTGGTTAGCTCGTACAACTTTCGGTGTCTATGTGTTATGTGCAGATAAAAGCCACTGTGATAATCCCGGTAGTCTTACCGCAGTGCTCCGTCAGCAAGGCTGCTGATATGGGCGAGGACATAGCGTTGTACGATGAGTACAAATGGAACAGAACGAAACACTTACTCTTGCACTGCGGCGGATCAAATAACCATATTCCGTCTTCGAGACACCTCGTCATGTCAGAACCGAGTAGGGTCATGCCTCCTGGGCAGTAGAAGCTAACTTCAAAGTCAACTGGTCTTTCAATCTGCTCCGGTGGATCAGCCCATCCCCCGTTGTCTGGATTTCCTGGCGGTGCGCATCTGACTTCTGCACATGAAGAAATGTAACACTCGGCATGAATGCTGCTCCTTCAGCTCCAACTGTCCAGAGGTGTCCTGTCGTGTCGTCCGTGTCGTCGTGTCGTGTCGTCGTGTCGGTGTTTGTGTCGTCCCTAAGTGTGGTCTGCCTCGACCAAATCACGTTGTTCGTGTCCTAACTGGTTGTGTACAATACGCATGAGTTGTTTGCAGGGTTCGCCCCGTAGCAGAGAAGCTAAAAACGGCCTTGAGTTGTCTGGTCCAGGTGCCCTCAACAGGACTAACCAGACTACATGACAAGCCAAGGGGGGGGGGGGAGGGTATGTTTATTAAGAAAAAAAGAAAGGAAAGGTCAGCCAGACAAAGGTCGGCTTGCTATTCAAAAAAAAAGAAGAAAAGAAAAGGAAAAGAAAAAGAAGAATAGCAAAAGAAGAGAAAGAAAGGAAAGAAAAAAGAAGAACAAACACGCAAAACTAAAACTGAAAAATCACACACACGGTCACACAATCGCAAGCCAAGGGGTAGTGTGGTACTTGCGGTTCGGTGTTCTCTATCGCTTCTTTGTTTAGAGTTTCTTTGTTAGCGCGCTACGTGTAAGGTAAGCTTTCCTTTTTTTTTATCAGGGTTGTATGCTGTAAAGCAGGCCTTCCGTTGTGCGTTAGCTGTGCGCAGGCTCAATGCTTTTTATTACGCAGACATTATTCCCACATTGTTGTTACGCACTTTTCATTATTGATATTGTCTTAATTATTGTTCACTGGGTGTCGGCGGTGATTATTAAGCCTCCACTTACTTCGTTATGGCTGAGTTCGTGTTATTTTTTCATCAACTTTCATCAAATTTTAGGAACAAAGCTAAGGCAGCGCGGTGTGTTACACCTATGCCAGTGTTGGGAAATCATTGCCGTAACATGTTTCTTTCATGTTCCTCCAACAAATTGTCCTAAATGTTCAGTGCTACATCTTCGAAGAGGTTACATCGCATATGATGCTCATGCATCAGAACAGAAGACTCAAGAATCACTATTAACGGAAGAAATAAATCTTACCGTTACACACGGGAGGTGACCCACTCCAGATGCCGTCAGTACCGCATGTTCGCTGTTCTTCCCCTTCCCTCTTGTAGCCTCGAGGACAGATGTACCGAGCGACGGACCCGTACTGGTCATCGTGGAATTCCACTGTGCCGTTCCCTATGCCCTCTGGGCTGCCACAACGTACCACTATAAAGTTTCAGATGCTGTTAGCGGGTTGTCACTTAGATACCGGATAAGCGTTACTGTATATAGAAAAGAGGAGCTTGGGCGCAAGCTTTCAAGACAATAGAACACTAGTTATTATCACTGATCATGAATTATTATTTATAGAATGTTGAGGTAGAAAGAGTAATACAAACAGGATTGACGTTTCGGATCCCCAGGACTTTGTTCCGCCGAAACGTCCACACACACACACACACATACATTGGATGGTGATAGGGTGGGCGATTCACCGCCGAAACGTCCACACTATATATGTGTCAGTTTTTATACCGAACGTTGCGCTATAGTAACAATCCCCTTTCTCATGCTACAGATCTTTCACTTAGTCAGAATCAAACCACAGACAGACTACTACACGTGCACAAAACAACAGGCGTGAGAATTCTACACACTTGGCGATTCGCGAACCCGTTATGTATGACAACAGGACTAAGCAATTCCTGTGGCATAGCAAAGCCAGTACAAAAATAATACCGACGTCGGTTAAAGTTATCTTCGAAGAATGGATGCTGCTCAGTACAAATATGATCTGAAACTGAAAGGCGACTGAACCATTGCTTCGGATTTCAGCATTTTAAAGGAGCAGCGAGCTTCTCTATGAATTTTTCGTTTTTTTTTTTTCTTCTTCTTCTTCTCCGGCGTGCTGTGCAACAAGTAGCATATGCCCTAGCTTGTACAAGAACGATGATCCAAGCTGACGTGCAGCGCACACGAGGTGTACCTGATCTGCAGAGCCTCTAGAAACCCTCTCCTCTCCTTCAGAGAGCCTGTAAGTGAGTGGGTGACGTTAACGTCACACCATGACGTGGAGAGTCCGTGAAGTGAGAGCGAAGCAGCATCACGCGGTGCCCGTAGCAGACGCATTGTCGGCGTTAAATGAGACCCCGCGGCTGGTAAGTTTTTTTTTCAGTGTTAGCGCCGCGAAGCAACTGTGGCTATGAGCAACTGCTGGTAATCAGTGCTTGTTTTGTAATGGCTTGTCGGAACTCGAATATAATTTGCAGCTTTTGTTATGTTTTTGTTTCATTTCACTGCGCGTGGAAGAAGCTTCAGTAGTGCGGAAGCGTGTAGAATATTCAGCACTGCGAAACACGTGGACCACTACAATTGTCGCACACTGTATGTAGATACCTTCACATCGGGGAGGTTCTTCGTCCCAACGGCCGTTGCTCTGACAGTAGATCTCAGTTCGCCCGACGGCTTTATAGCCTACGTCGCATTCGTACTTCACGGAATTGGGAAAGGTGAAAACAGCACTGCGTAACATGCCGTTTCTTATGAAGCCTGGATGTCCACATGATACAGCTGAAAGAGAGGAGATGAGAGGCATTTGGTACCCGTGGAAGGAAACAGCAGGTTAAACAGCCACTGGTCAAGCATACATGTGGGATATGTCCTCCATTCCTTTTCTCGAGATTTCCTGTTCTCTTTCTACGGTAGAACGAGAACACAGTCTATGTTACGTAAATGAGACAGACGGACCGAGGCTCCAGATGACTAACACCAACGAGCTTCAATCAATAAGTGCAAAGAATCCCAACTCGAGCCAGGCGCCGCGCGCTCATCGCAATCCCATGCACCTGCATGGTCGCCCATCGTCCTCTAAGTTATGCAACAGTCTATAAACATATAGCTATGTTTTATAACTGAGCGGACAGTAATGTCATGATTTTTACGACGTATTGATTGTATCCATATACTGGGATTGTCCACGTTTCGCGTCCTCATGGTATTACTATTATTGTTATGTATTAAAATGGAATAAAAGCAGAATGTGTACGAATTTTATGCAACTAACCATCGCTAGTTTTCATTAGGGGGGTATTAGTATATCGGAAGAACTCTATGATACGGACAGCATAAAGGAATCTCAAATCAAAGATCAGCAACGTGATGCCAGCTACTTCAAAGGGACATAGGGTGAAACACATGGAGCGACAACTAGCGCGATATTCGCGTCGCGCGACGCATCTCTTGTGGCGCGAAGGGCCAGCAACGCCGCTCTCTTTGACCCCTCTGCGACCCCGCAAGCGACCGCCTCTGCCAGATTTGGGTTGCGGTCGTCCGGCGCGACACCGGAAACCAGAGCGCAGAGCACCAATGAGGACATGCCGGCAGTGGCGCCACCAACGCGGTTCTTTGGAAAAGATGGAGTGGTCATGGTCAGTCTGTGCCGTCTGTGCAATCATGGTTTCGTGGAAAACAATGTCGGCCGACATTTAATGAATGCATAACTGAGGGAGCGCACGCACGTGCACCGCTTTGGGAGATCTTCAGTAGAGATTAAAAAATAAGAAGACGAAAAGCGACGACGAAGGCGAACACAGAATACACAGCACACGTGAAACGAAAAAGACGACGACGACGACGACGACGACGAAGAAGAAAAGAAACCGAAGTGGGGTGCGCACCTACAGACATGATATATTGTTGAATGTAGCAATAGACAACACACAGAAGACAAGACGACACCACGGCAAACATGATGGGGCGCGTTAAGTTGGTGCTCCAGGAACGTTCCCTCTCTCCCGGGATCACTTAACAGCACCAAAGCAACTTCCGGTGCGGTGCACCCTGCGCGCCCCTTGTCTCATGCCAGGGTAAAGCAGTACGACTTCCGGCCCCTTACGCATTTTCCGGTGTATGCGCCGTTTGGTCACAGAGATGGCGTTTAGCGGGATTGGTGGACGGCTTGTTTTACAGAAGGTAGACGACAGAACGAAACTCTCTAAGCAGTGGCGCGCGTGCGGGACGTCCGGCTTCCGGATAGCCTCACAAACACCGTTAAGTGGAGACACCAAGGGTTCGTTCCCCGAAGAACCGGGAAATGACGCACAGGAGCCTGCTTAACGCGCCCATTCTTGCTTCTTTTGTCAGTACTGTATACACCCCTACTTCCGGTCACTACAAGGTGTGTGTTTGTAATGCGGGGTGCGCCACATGTCATTATATAAAGTAATTGTTTTGTGCGTGTTTATCAACGTCGTGTTAGCAGGCGTATGCGACTCGCACGTCTCGGTACTGTGTACGCGACATCGCGTTCTTGTCACGTCTTGTAGTTCGGAACGCGACAAGCCACCTCGTCGTCGTGCGCGACGATCGCTCTCAAAAATCGCTCCATGTGGTTTAAACTTAGAGCGATTGGCTAATCCTGTTTTAGGAAGCGCCATCACAAACGCCTTACTCCTGTCTACTATAGAACTCGCTATTCCTGCTATCAGGTTTGTGAGGGTCAGCAAGGTACGTTAACTAGGTCTGTAGAGTACGTTAACTAACGGCGGACTCACGTCTGCACTTTGCGTTGTCCAGCTTCGTCCAGACGAGCGCCCATCCTTCCATGACACATTCAATTGTCCATCGTCGCGGGCCATGGGAAACGTAACCAGGGGCACATCTCACCCTTAGCTTTGAGCTTTCATTCAGACGCCCATCTGGATATTCCTCGAGGATGAGGTTGTCAGGGAGGCTGTCTTCTGGATTGGGACAACCTGCGGCTAGATGAACAATGTGAAGCTGAGTGAGGACGTGCAAGATGTTCAAATAAATAATAAATCGCTAGATGGCCGAATATATATATACATTTAATAAACAATCGTTACTTACGTACCATGAGAACAGCTGTCATGAAAGCGTGCTACATATATAAACAGCCGTTCACACATACGATACCCCTTTTATGAGATAGCCATCTCAGTCCAAACCTCTTGAACCTTTTTCATGATTTCCTGCGTTCATGCGCGTGGGGCCTGTAACCTTGAAGACCTTAAAGGCGTCACGGAACATTCACTCTGCACCCGACAGAGGGTGCACTACGCATCCTTTCCCCTGCCTTTACCCAGACCCAGAGCCCTGTCTCCTCTCTCCGTGTACGATATATCCTCAGGAGACAAGTTAAGCTCGACAGCGCGGCTAACTACTAGCCGAGGGAAAAAAGAAAGAAAGAAAAAGAGGGAACAGCTTCATCACATCAAGCATGGGCCACCCATAGCTGTTTCGAATACTGAACGGACAAAGGTTCAGCTTGTTCGGCTATATTTGTTATGCCATTTAATTTGATTGCTGATGCATTAGACTTCTAAGTGAGTCTACTTGAAACTTAGTACATTATCGTCTTTATGGAGCTCAACAATTAATATCTGGAAACCTCACGATGGAGTGCGAGCGCCCACGGTACGTGAATGTCTCTGGAGAATGTTGCCGCAGAGTACCATCTAACAGAGATTTCGCAAATTGATTTGCGAAGGCGACGCGTTGTATGCCGTGCAAATGCGGGACAAGTCTAGACCTGCTCGCTGCAGTCTCGAGTCAGTCTCGTGCCCCGGTAAGGACAAGGTGCTTGCTTTCTTGCGCTAGTCATGGATGAGGAACAACACAACAATGTGTAGTTTTGCTTTAAATTTCAAAAAGAGCTGAGTTTTGTTTATCGTGATGCTGCCGTCACCATTAACGCTGCCCACAAATGGTTTGAACGATTTGGTCATGGTTGTGAATAGATTGAAGACGAAGGGAGAGCGGGACGTCCCTCAACATCAGCAACCGGACGCAACAACATAGCAGTACGTCACCCACATCAACAACAGGAAAATGTTGATCTACTAGGACAACTAGAAACAACTAGACTAGTCAACAACTAAAGCGAAGCGGCCGTCCGCCTGGTCATCGTTTTCAGGGCGAGAGCAGCACAATTTTTGAGACATGGTGTAGGCAGGATCTTGCACTTGTCCCAGCCTGCAGCTGGCAATAAAACTGGTAAAACGGGCCTAGTTATCGCGTCCAGTAAATGGCTCCGCTCAACTACAGAGTTGACCCAGGTGCAAAATGCCTGCAATCCCAAGTGGTTTATGAAAGGATTTCCACTTGAAACCACTTACGTACAAAGTGGTTCAAAGTGGTTTCAAGTGGGAATCCTTTCATAAAACCACTTGGGAGTGCAGACATTTTTTCACCTGGAGAAGATGAGGCGTGCCACCGCGTTTTCATCCTGCATCACGAGAACGTGTCCTGTCACACATCTCTTCTAATCCGGCAGTTTCTCAAAAATAAGAACATTACAATTTACCCTCATCCACATCATTCCACCGATTTAGCACCGTGCGACTTCTGGCTGTTCCCGAAAATCAAGATTATTATGAAGGACACACGTTTCGCATCAACTCGCGACATCGAGGCAACCACGACAGCGGAGCTAAGTGCACTCACAAAAGACGACGTCCAGTTCTGCCTCAGGAAGTTGCAGGAACGGTGGGACAAGTGTATTCGAAGTAGCGGAGACTATTTCGAGGGGGACTGATTTGAACTTACCTCTTACTATAATAATCGTATCTGTATGTAAACATTCACCGTACTTTTTGATCACTCCTCGTGCAACCCATAGCGTTTCAGTGTGCTAGCAGAACGGTGCCATTCACACTGCTAATACAAAGATCCCTTACGGTCCCTTAACTTGAATTTAACACTTAACACTGCTTCACTAAAGGGAGTTATGGTTACTCAAACATTCATCACGTCACCAACTAACGTTTACAAAAGAGAATTGAATGTTGACTTGAAGTTTTAGCAACGCTTGATCTCGGTTCAAAGTTAACCAGCGTTGGTGAAACCGGGCCATTGTGCTGCCAAGCATATCGTGCGATAGTTTGCGCGTCGAACGTTGTTATGGTGTTAGTGAAAAGCAAAGTGTAATTTGGTCAGTTGCTTGAGTAATTAGATAACTATGTTAATAAACTATTCCTAACAAGCATATCATATAATAACGCGGCCGGCTTCAGCGATATCGTCACGGGGGGCGGATGTATTTATTTTGCCAGGAAAAGTCAGCCAGAAAGGACGGCTTGCTATTCCTTGTTAAATAATTCACTGCTAGGTATTCCTGGGGTAGTTAGAGTAAGGCGATGTGGGGTCAGAGGTCTTCCGCCGTCCCACCCACCCATTTCGTCAGGCTTGAGTCCCGATGTGTGGCATTTCTGCATCATACTTACCACTGCCATGTAACAATGGCTCACCTGATAACTCTCCATTCAATACGACTGGAGTTTATAACCAAACAACATTATAGATTACAGGGTTATCTGACTAACATTTGAAACAAATAATAATAATAATTGGGAGCATGAAGCATTGTAAACTGCACCACAGCTTCAGTTCAGCTTTCATTACGGCAGCTACACTGCACGATCTTTCGTCGCGTCGTATCACATATATCTAACACGTCGCAGCGAAGTCATACCTTGTCAAGGCAGCTGCTTAGAGCTACGTACTCGAAATCTTTGACAGACAAGTTTTCGAAAGGTACTCACGTTCTTGAGCAGGTACTGAGGCACAAATAGAGAGCAAAACTACGACGCTCACCGCAACCTTCATTTTGATTGCACATTCGAGGCTCCAGAACCAAGTAGAGACGAAGCCATGCGACTATCTGGCAATGAAAAGATAGCAGCCCTCAGAAATTGGATCGCTCGAAAGTGACGCCTGTGTCCTGATGAGACGGAGAACTGACACATTTTTGGCCGCGATAATTATTGCACTTCCCTTGATACATGATCGTCGCCTGGGAATATGCACGCATGTTCCTTGTTGCGCAGTTCGAGATTGCGCCCCATGCAGCAGAATGCGCCGAACGGTGCAAAGCGGAAAAGGTCGTTGGGTTGCAGGTTGGAAAAGACACAGGAGTAATTCTCCCGTATGGTATGGTGTCAGTACTAAATAGGTATATTACCTTTTGAGGCCTCTAGAGGCATCCAAATGCTCTGAAAAGCGCTTTTGGGCTTCTTTCAAGCTGTTTTCACCGTGGCGCCCATGAGAAACGTGCGAATTCGCACGTTTCTTATTAATAAATACACTTCGTAAAAAATATACATCTATACCAATAATATATATATTTTTTTTAAATATACCTCTTGCTGCAGATGTGTGACTTGCCTTCATGAGCTCAGAAAGCCAGGAAGTACACATCATCTATAAAACATAAAGGTTCCGCGTTCCTGGCAGTCGATGAAAAATGCCGAAGGCCACAGCCCAACATTTTTTTAAGACTGAATTTGGCGTATTCCGAAAAAGTTCGAATTATACTCTTGCACGTGGTGCTACATGCCGAAAATGCCGGCAGCCAATTGCATTTTTTTTTCTCCGGGGCCTCACAGTTTCGTTTTTTTTTTTCGATTCCAAGTGAAATGCGGAGAATACCGTAACCCATAACACTTTTATCAGGGGGTCAAGGGGGTTCAACTTAGCTGCTGCATTTCAAACAGCGAAACTCACGATCACAATCATCTGATAAGGCATGAGCTCGGCCGCGTGCTAACATGGCGCTCGGCATGGCGTATCGCTGAGCTCCGTGCCGCATATTAGCGCACTCACCAGATAACGCCACTCCTGTGACCAGAGATCGGCAAAATGACCCACGCTCTGGCAACACCTTCTAGATAACAGAAGACCTCTGCACTCTTTCAATTTACGTCTCCAAGCAGCACAATGTACTGAAAGTAGAGTGCAATAGGGATGGACGGTATGTGTCTTATCAATGTTCTTTAGCTTCAGGAGTCTGTTCAAGGCCTTCCACCCACCTGTCCACCCCTATTGCACTCGACTTTCAGTACATTGTGCTGCTTGGGTCACGCATCTGGTCCTGCTGTGGCTGTTGGCGATAGATAGATGTGACGTCACCGAAAGAGCGAAGAAGAAAAAAGCTGACTCATTGAAAATGTATGGCAGATGCGTGACGTTTTTGGAAGAGTACAGATGCCTTCTGTTATCCAGAAGGTGTTGGCTCTGGTCGCAAGTGTGATGTTATCCGGTGAGTGCACTAATATGTGGCATGATCGAGCTCACAGCGTACGCCATCTCGACCTTCACGTGAGTTCGTGGCCTGTCAGATGATTGTGATAATGAGTTCCGCCGTACGAAATGCCGAGCTATGGGTTCAACTACACCTGGAACCCTCCAACAAAGTAAATGCTTTGCGTACTAAATGTCCTCCTACTAGGCTGCCCTCCTCCCATGAGTCATGCCCGTACAACTCATTGTTCAACGAGTAGTGACGACCCTCTACATGCTTAGATAAGGAGTTGTCATCTTGGGTTGGTTGGCATGAAACACCACGGTAGTAGGGAAGGAAACCTCAAGCTTATTTATGTACTCCTGTTTATACCATAATAAGTGCTAAACAGAACTAATGTATGTACATGTGGTGGTGTAAGTTGTGCTTTATAAAATAGAGGGAATAGCCAAACAAATGATATATTTTTCTCGCCATTTAGTTAGTTATATTTTGTGTGGTTCTTTGTTGAAATAGTACCTTCCTATTTAGCTCTCACCAATTATTATAGCTGCCGATTTTTAATCATCTATTTTTGGCGCAAGCTTTTTAACATGACGAAAATATCCAAGTTTGACAAGATGTACAAATGCCGAAAAACGTCGAATCTCCGCAGGAATAATGGCAGAAAACGCGGACCTTTTCCTTTCAAATACCTTTTCTAGGCCTTCGATTATCAACGTAGATTGTGTTTTTTTTAAATGTGATTCTGCATGTTACACTGCTTCATCTTCCTTGTTTCCGTGACTTGTGACAAAAATTTTGAGACAAAATAAGTTCGAACAACGTATGTGCGATAACGCTTTTTTTTTTTCAAATAAAATCATACATTCACATTCGTGTGAATTGATTTGACGATGTCTTCAAGAGGAACCACTGTGAGCGTAACGATGTCACTATGCAATTTTGCTTTGGTATATGTATTTCTTGCTCGCATCATATGAACATGCATACCGCGTTGACAGAAAGCTGTAACAGCGAAACGTCGTAATTTATTTAATTTTCATATAAACATACTTTTTTTTTTGTCGTGGTATGTACAGTACCAAATGTGAACCCAGAAAGCTGTTCACACATAAATGCATCATCAAGTTCATGGCACGTCGGCGTCTCACTCTAACGCACACAGCATTCGTAATGGTCCTGTTCAAAGAAGTCTCGCAGTGGGGCGCAGTAACACCATCGGCTTATCGTCAAAAGTTCACAGACCAGATGATTTAACAGTTGCAACAACTTATCTTCTCGTCAGCCAACCTGAAGTAGTATGCGTGACGCCACTTGTCCTGTTGACGACGACGGCGGTACAACTAGAAAATAACTCAAACAATGACGAAGCAAGGCGGCGTGGAGTCGCGCTTCAACAAGAAATGTAGCTGTAAATGCACTCATCGTATTTGATTGTTCGTTGTACCTTGAGCCTGTTAATTTCTGCGTGGCTTTCACGACCACGCAGAGCACCAAACTAGACGACGTTCATTTCCACTGTCGTCGTTTTCACGTTATCAGCCGCAGGATGGCGTTGTCGTCGCCCGCGTAACACGCCGCCGTAACGACACAATCCTGTACGTCCAGCAAAGGGCACGCACGCGCCAGCCGTTGTTCCAGAGTCGTGCGAACCTCGACACAGAGGGATTCGTTAAAAAATAGACGCAAGCACTCGCAAGAGCACGTAGACGCAAGAGCACGTAGCACATCACTCAGAAACCGCGGTCAGGCATCAAGTTCATCGTTGTCCTTCGTAGACGGCGATGACGACGTCGCTGCGTCAGACCGGTACGGGTTTATGTTCACAGTGAGCGATTCGTACGGACGTTCACGTTGTTTCTGATGGGTTAGACTCTGTGGATAAATCGTGGTAGACGTTACAGTCAGTGTTAAGATACTGAACAGCCTTCTATAGCTAAAAGCACATGCAAATACGAATCCAGGCCTTTGTACAAGGGCCTTTGTACAAGGTTGACCGAGACATTGGCTCGAGAAAAATCAGTGAGTTCATGTCGATCTGTAGCTGTGGAACAGCGATGCATAATCAAGTTCCTCGTTTAGTATGGGGAACAAATGGGGTAACGCCCCGCGAGGGCACTTGAGGTACAATCATAAATAAAATAAAATAAAATAAACGATGTAAGTGCGAAGAGTATACGAATGTTTGTCGACGGACGGGTTTGGTGACGAATGAACCACATGGACACGTTCGTCCGACTGCAGTCACACCAGTGAACATCGCAGGCGTTGAACAAGCCATCCTCGAAAAACGGGTAACAGTTCGGGACATTGCAGCCCAGCGTAATATTAGTGTCGGCAATGTGGAGACAATCATTCACGAGCACTTACTGTTCTGCAAAGTTTATGCAAGATGGGTTCCCCGACGCCTCAACTGTGACACGAAGGGAGCGCGCATGGCAGTCTCTGAGCAGCGACTGAACCGGTTTCAATCCCATGGGGGACGATTTTTTTTTTCAATCACTAACCATATGTGATGAACCTGGGACGCATCATTTCACTCCAGATGCATAAAGCAGCAGCACAGAATGGTGACATAAGGCTACCCGTTGCCAAAGAAAAAAAAAAGAAAAAAAAGATGCAGCAATCTGCTGGGAAGTTCGTGGGGGCTGTCTTCTGGGACATACAGGGTGTTATCTATGTGGACTTCTTGGAGCAAGGGGTCACGATTAATGCCCACTATTCTACGTTGATAAAGGGTGCAGTGCGAAACGCAAATCGCAACAAAAGACTTGTGATGTTCTCCAGAAGGGTCATTCTTCTTCATGACAATGCCAGGCCTCACATTTAACGTTAGCAACCCTGGCCGAAATGCGTTGGGAGATTTTGCCACGTGCCCCTTACAGCCCAGATTTAGCCCCAAGCGATTATCATTTGTTGTGCCCCTTAAAGGAGCAGTCTAGAGGCCCACAACTTTGTTTCTGTTCTTGGTCAGTATGGAATGTTAGGCGGCCGAAAACAGTTTTCCCACAATTAGTGCAACCGTAGCGAAATTGGGACGCCTGCAATAGCTCACCGAACCTCCCGTGCGCGAAACACCCTCCTTCGCCTTCACGATAGGCACGTGATGAGCGCCACCACGCGCGTCACTATGTGACGCAAGTGGTGAGGACGCTCCTCATTGGACCTGTGATCACACGATCGAGGTGAGCAACATCGCGCAGGCCGGAGCGTCTGCTACCGCTTCGGAGACGCCATGCGTTCTCCGGCTACGTGATGTCCGAAACGGAGGGTTTGAAGGCTGTCCACGACACAACCACAATTTTTTGGGACCACAGACACCACGGGAAGGACGAGTGGTGCAGCTCGAAATTAACTGCGCTTGTACAGCGAAAACCCCGTGCTTCGCGACAGTGTGCAGCCTGTCCGACCGTTTTCACCGCGCAGTTGGTTCAGTGGCTAACAGGTGGCGCCACAATACCGCCGCCATCAGAGCCGTATATTAAAAAGGAGTCTGGCCATTGGGAGGAGTCACAAAAAGAGGCTCGACCTGTCAATCACAGTTTCGCTCCTCTGATTGGGTTGCTTTTTACCAAGAGGGTCGCCATGACACCTTACTGCCACCCAAAATGGCGTCGAAAACAAACAGTGGTGAAGCGGAGATTTCGCGACAAAAAATTTTCTTTTTACGGACTGCTCTGATTTTACGCCGCAAATGTACATTTTCATATACGTTTCTTGGAAATCAGTTTCAACGTACGCTCATCCATCGATATCTAACCGAAAATAATACGTTTTGTCGCCGATGTTAGGCCTAGTGAACACGGCGATCACAGCGAAATTGTAACCAAAACGGCACTGTGCTGTACAATCTTATATTTGATTGATGGATTTCATGGACATAAACATTCCTGCCTCTTATATTCCAACTATTCATGTAATTTGTTTGAAAATCATACCGACAACAGAATGTGTCCCAGCAGGTGGTTCTGCCGGCAGCGGTACAACGACGGAAGCAGACGAGAATTCCCGACGTGCCTTACGCTCCATAGGTGGCGCTCATCAAATTTGCGCTAACAATCCACTACTTTTGCAGATTGCGAGAGGTATCCATTTCAATCCCATCCAATTCACTTGCCACCCAAAATGGCGCTGCCCGTGTTGGATAAGGGGGCAAATAGTGAGGATAGGCTGATTGATAGCACCCCATATTTCAAGACTTCATTGGTCAGAAAGCTGAAAAAGTGGGTGGAGCTTCAGGTATAGGCATGACCCATTAATGGCAAGACTCCCTTTTAATATACGGCTCTGGCCGCCATCGCTTGCTTTCTGCTACTGTGAATTCTGAAATTGCACAGAAGCCACGCATATATTACTCTTGTGATCGTAATCTTGTTTTCTCAGGCTCCATATATGATCTTTTTTTAGAAAACGGGATATAAATCATATGAAGAATAGAAGTCAACAAGAAACAGCTCGCAATGTTCGTAGCAGACGGCTTTTCCTACGAACGAATGAGGGGCTCTCTACCACCAACGTCACAGTAGAGTGGGTGTGGTCTGCAGTTGGAGCGCTCCGGCCTGTCACCGCGGCAGCGATTTTCCAAATTAATTGCACCGTGGCGAAACAACTTTGGACAGAAATATTTTGTGGGAATGCTTTTCACATACTGCTTTACAAGATGACAGCAGTTTTTGGCCATGTTAGATACCACTTTAATGCTCCTTTAAAGACCAGGTTGGAGGAAAGACGATCCACACAGATGAAGCTCTCCACAAAGATGTCTTGCAGAGGCTATGGCAGCAGCCCACTTGTTTCTACAGCAAAGGCATCAGGGAGATGGCAGCGGCGTATAAATACGCACACTGAATACTTTGAAAAACCAACGTAGTTTGGTGGTTCCCTGAATTTCCCATTGTATTTAGACAAATAAAAGTCCCGGTCAACCTTGAACGAACCTTGTGGATCGGAACACTGTGAATCCGGAAACATGCTGTTTTTTTTTTTTTTTTTTTTTAACTGGACGTAAGGGTGAGCAAACCTTTTTAGAAATGTAAAGTGTTCCTCTAAGTTGCCGCGTGACACAGGTACGAAAATGTTCTAAACTAATTCTAGTTGGCATCGATATTCCTAAAGGGAAGTTTGCCTGCCCCACTTGTCTGATGTCCACCATGGTGATGCAGTTTCAGAGCGGAGGTGCAAAGCTTTCAACAAAGCAAGCCCATGACAGGTCTTGTGTAGAAGGGTAGAAAATCAGCGAACGGGTAAGGCAATGTTAAGTGAACTAACCCTTAATAACCCTTTAGATATCATGGCAATGATAAGGACGGTGCCCAGAAATAGAACAGTCCCTAGCTGTTCGAAATATTGGCGGCCAGGTGGCGGATAGGTCTGTTCACGTACCACAAATTTCAAAACCACATCTAAACATTTTTCAATTAAAAAAAAAAACATTAGCAACGATAGGTCTGTTCACGTACCACGAATTTCAAAACCACATCTAGACATTTTTCAATTGAAAAAAAAAAGAAAAAGTTATATCCACGAATACTACAAGACTTTTGATAACCGCGATAACAAAATTAATTCCACAGGAACTGTTTCTGCACCATGGTATATTGCAAATAAGCTAAGGAACGACCACGAGTTATTATCTCGGGCGCGAGATATTGCGCAATAGCACTTTGCGGTCTACTGAGAGACTCAGGAATTCAATGGCCACTGGAATATCTGTCTTCAGCGTACCACCTAATGTTAGGGATACACAGGCGACAAGTGGTGCTCGTACCTGCAATACTCAGCCTGGGTTGACGTGCGTCATATTACGTGGCTGAGAAGAAAATTTGTGTCAACCAATCGATCAGCTAGGGATAGATACAAACCTGTCGGCTGATGTATATGTTGGACCTTGGAATTTTGTCGTCACCGCGACGTTTGAGCGTGCCTCGATCTACACGATCTTCACGTCCAGTATCCTGTGCGTTGTGGCTGTGCAGTACATCATACGGCATGGCGTATGGGTGTCTGCCATCATCAATTTCTGCAAACAAGCATCCACTCCTCACAAGTACAGCCACGAGCAACGACTCACCCATTCGTACACGGTCGTCGATAAGAAGTACGACAACCCTTGTCAATGCAATAATTGAAAGGAGCGAGGGCACGAAATATCAAACGAAGCAGACCAAGGTACGAATGTAAGAGTCGATACTGCAACCTAATGGCATCTTCGACTGGCAACCAACGGTCGTTCTGACAACAGCTTCGGCAGTTGTTTGTTTCTTCCATCTTCTTTCTTCCACCAGCTTGTAGCGTTCTGACTTTCCGAGCGTTGTTTGGAGCGTTCTGACTATTTGTACAGCCAGTCGAAAATACCACTAGTCTCACATTTTCTGCGACTGGCAGAATCAACTGCAGCCACTAAAAAAGCAGAACAGAAATTAACAAAGACAACCCAGATAAAAAAACACTAATTATTCTCACCTTGCGCATATACAAAAGCCCTACAAAATATTCCCTCGACCTCATGCATTTTCAAAATCTCCTATACAGCCAATTGAGACAAGAAGAAAAAAAAAGGAAGAAAAGTAATATTCAAGCAACATCCGCGATTAAACGTTAGAAAACAAGTTCCTATAAAAGAGCAATCGGAAGTACAAGAAGAGCCGAGTGCTGACCTTACCAGGTCTTTGGCCGTAAATGGACTGACTTGTAGGGTAGGTCTGACCACCTTGAGAGACCGATCGGTGAATGTTTTCTTCGCAAGAATTGACACATTCGGCGGCATTGGCCAAGTCTTTCATCGCCACTATTTCTTCTGAATAGTTGTTTGGATAGTCTTGCTGTCCGCCTGCAACAGAGAGTGTTCAGTGTTTTTCAGTGCTCAGCCCTAGTTTATCCTCATAACTTGACACCCGGAATAAACCGTGGGGCCGCGGAGTTCGACTCCTCGTACGAATTATGGTGAACCAGCTTGCTAAAATAACTGGTCCGAGCTCGGTGAATGCCAGAACAAAACTGATTTATTCTGAAGCGCGCCACAACGCTCGCCGGCTGGTGCCACTTCCTTGTCCTACGTTGTCCTAAGCCTCGTTGTCCTACATAATTTTTCTGTTTTATGCAGACTTGGGCCCGTTACGAAAAAATAGGAACTAAATACCGTTACTCGTTACTTCAGAAAAAAGTAATACGTTACTCGTTACCAATATACAAACATAACGAGTTCTCGTTACTCACAGGTAACGAGTTACTTTTACGTTATCTCAGCATAGTTAAAGCAGCCAACAAACATGCCGTCACTTGCCTTCCACTGATTATTAATGAGAAATTGCACTTCAGAAGAAACTGATACTCGAAATTTACATCAGCGATGTTCGTTCTTTTTCGTGTGAAGACATTTGCTGCGGAAGTGGGGGTGATTGGAGGTAATGAAAACACAAGAAAAACACCGGTTTTCGTGCTACCGATCACCAACGATTCCCAAGAACAGACGAGGGACTGCGTCATAATTTAGGGCGATCAGAAGCTTAGCAAAATCAAGAAAAGGCTAGAAGTCAAACCGCGTTTTTTGTAGCCATAACACAATTGGTGCCCATCCTTGGGAAGGAGTGATGGTCGGAGATTACGGAAACAAGAGAAAAGACAAGGGCCTTCGTTTAAGATGATTCAGCACGTCAACAACACATCCAGGGAGGGACTGCAATAATACTTTGAGTCACACGTGGTCGTCACGTAGGTCCACGCATTGCGCCACACGGAGTGCCGAAATGTGCTCCCCCACGCTGAAGAAAAGGAACGAGTAACATCAGTAACGAGTTACCAATTTTTGTAACTTATTCCGTTACTATTACCATTTATTAAAAAGTAACTGAATCATTACTTCGTTACCAAAAAAAGTAACCGTTACGAAGAAACGAGTTACTTGTAACGAGTTAGGCACAACTCTGGACTTTTATGTAAGCTGTTTCGCGCAGATGCCAGCCCTATTGAAAAGCTATTCCATTCCTTCTCCGATCTTCAGTGCTAAAATATCGACGCGCGGTCAGTGCTTTGACACTTCGCTCTTACCTCGCAGATGTGTGTTACAAACAAAGGAGGTTACTCCTACTAACAAAGGAACGGATTAGATAACTTACAGTCTCTTCTGTTAGCTGCACACATGGATTCTCTGGAACACAGGACAAAGCCAACGATGATGACCACAACGACGACGAAACTGGACACTAGAATAGGAATTAGGATCTCCAGATCCGTGACTCCGGGTAGCGTTGATCGTTTCGGATGAGACGAAGTAGCTTCGACAGATGCGACATCTAGAAAAGAAACAATGAATCTAAGAACAAATTAGAGCATGGGGTCCCTACAGTCTGGTTCGAGTAGATCTCTCTGTAGAAGACCCGTACAGCTGCATGGTTTAGCTACAAACTTACTGATGCCATCTTACTGCAGTCTAAAAGTTAACACAACGAATGGAACAGCTCTACTCGCACGCACACACAAAGAAAGAGAGTGATGGAGGGAGGGAGGGAACGGATGGTGACGATAATAGAAACAACAAAACACAACGGGCAACGTAAATTGCAACAAATTTGGGCTGACTGGACCCCACGATGACAACGAAGACGAATTGGTGTCATTGCATTGCAATGAAAGACAAGAGGTAAAACAAGATATTCCGCGAAAATAGCGAGTTTGATTGACTGCAATGTGTCCACTGCTTCTGTGAGGAAGTAGACGAGGGAGAGACGAAGAAGAAGGCGTTCACGTTGGTGGTACGCCCCAAAAGCAGGGAAGGGTAACGGACGTATTGTCGTTACCGTTACAGCTATATTTTCGTTTCCGTTACTGTTTCCGGTAATGGAACTGCTGTTAGAGAGCAGCTGTTGTGCCCAAGTGCTGCTTCGGTGTCCCACGTACACACTACATAGGTAATTTTACGTCGGTGGGATGCGCACATCTTACAATATTTTCTACAACATGTCTACAACATGTCTTCATTCTTCAGTCACTCCGAGTCCAGCAACTCAAGATGGGCGTTACCTTAATCCAATGTGACATTTATAGGTGGGCGCTCTCCGTAGTAAATAATACTGCCGTAGCCACGGTGAAATGAAAACGAAGTAAAAAAATAGATAAAAATCCTACGATTCCATCTTCATGCTATGGTGGAGTAGAGTGCGTGGAGTGTATGTTGTGTCAGTCTCATGTGTTGATGTCATGGAGTTATGAGGACCGGGATGAGTAGGTTAGCGAGAGATGCACTCTATGAGATCCAATATTGCGCTTTGTTTCCATGGTCTCGTGTAGTATTTCGAGCCTTACAGAGACTGGAGTCATCAAAATACAAAAATAGAATAAAAAGTCACTCAAATGTCATCGCACAACAGAAATAGCCATTACCCGGATTCAATACTGGATGATAGTTTCCGTTTCTGTTTCCGATAATGGAGGACCGTGGTATGCGTTTCCGTTTTCGTTATCGTTACCAGTCCAATTTCAGTACTATACCGCTTCTGTTTCCGTTACCATTACCGTTACCTTCCCCCGCCCAAAAGCCTATATAAGCCAATCACGCATTTGAAGTGTGAAGTGAAGTCGCATTAGTGAGTTTGGATTGTTTGCTTTTGTTGTTCTAGAGCGCTCCCGATCTGCCAGAGCACCCTATTAGAACAAATAATCTTAATGACCTACACAATTCAGGATGATAGCGATGTGCCAACGCAAAGTTTTGGAGACTTGAGCTTTCTTTTGTGATGTCACCCTGTACAACGCTTATCAAGAGGGGTACCTAACACAGCTTCCTTCCTCGCTCTTCGCCTTTGAAGACAATAAGAACCGGCTGCTGTTTATTCTCATTATTCTACAACGCAAGACCGCGAACTTGTGTGACGATCTCCAAAACGGGAAGGAAGCACCTCTCCAATGACGCCAAACCTCTCCAAAGCCAAAATAAAGTTGTTTGTCTGGAAGGAAGCAGCAAATAAATTTTAAAGAGAGTAGAGGAGTGTAACATTGTTTACGCAACGGGGCGATGGCTTCCCTTCCTGGTGCAGACACCTTTCAAGCGTACACGGCTTTGTCGTGATTTGATGACTTACGTGACGTTCCATTGGAGGTGGCAAACTCGTATTGAGCTTCTGTGGCACCAGCCGTAGACTTGGCGACCACGTGAATAATGTAGAGCGTCCCTGGAGCCAGGTTCTTCAGCATGAACTGGCTTTGGTTCGTAGGAATGCTGTCTGCCAGTGTGGTCCAGGCGTGTGTGTTGCCCTGACGAATGCGTACAGAAAATTCTAGAAGCTCGCAGCCTCCGCTTTTCCAGCTGAGGAGGTTCAAGGTTGCGTGGTGTTGGGACGGGTGGACGAACTCTTCCTTGCTTGGAGATAGAGGTGCTTGCGAAAAAGGGAAGGCAAAAGAACAATGATCGTCATCGTTCTTCCATTTCACGTATCAATAAAAGGGAAGGGTGGGAAGGAAAAGAATTTCCTGTATCGGTTCTCTTTATCCTGCATTTTACTTTTCGTAAGGCTCGTGCCACTGATGCATGCAAGTATAACAGTACAGAGACTGGTACTAAACACATAAGAAGCTTGAGAGCTTCCCAGGAGTTCGATTTCGCAAAACCACGTAGATATGCTCAGTGCTTTCCATGTAGAGACAACCGACGGAGTTTTTATTGCACATACTCATTTACGGAGTAAAGCTCGTGTTCCGCAACACTCTACGCAGCGACATAGTTCGCCGACGCCGAAACTGTGAACCCCATAGGCGGCACCTGGTGGTGGTGCAGTGTAATGTTTTCGGCGGCGTAAGTGTGTTAGGATTGACAAACTACATTTCGCGGCATTCATAGGCTTGTAGAGGAGGTGGTGTTCCTCTAGATGAGTGCTGACCGGCGATGATGGAATGTCCCAGCGGGCAGATGGTCGTGACCTCACGCTAGGACGATGTCGGTAGAACTGACGAGCCAGCGCAGTAGCGCGTGGTAGCAGGGTCACATCGTCGTCGTCCACGGGCCGCCACATCACTCCTCCCCTTCAGACGCGGAGCGGTGCATGCGGTCGATAGCATGAAGAGGAGAATGAGGACGACACATGGACGATGGACGGCTGGGCATACGGCTTGTGGTTATGGCAGTCGGCAGAGCAGCTGCATGACGGCGTGGGCAAGCGCGGTGTAAGCCTGCGGGTTTCAATGAAGGGCTGAAGTGACTTGGGCGAGAGGGCGACAGTACCGCAACCGGTACGTGAGCGGTGAACTCGAAGGGTTGTCGCCAGAAGAGTGCCGTGGAGGACCGTCGTGAAGCACGGGGAGACTGGGAGTAAAAGTCACTGTGGCCTCAGTGCGTGTCCTCGGTGAAACGTTGGTCCCGGTGGCGCCTGTCCGCCAGGGGGTGGTCGGCTGCTGGCTTTGCCAAGACGAGAATCAATGGGGATGGTCAGGTGGGAAGGCAGCGCGGGCTGGGTTCCTGGACCGCTAACGTAGGAGATGCATGTGGTGCTATCGACAGCGGCGTACCGCGACCGGTACTGGAGCGTAAGTGGCTCAGGAACATGCCGCTGGTGAATGCCCGACGAGTACTGTCGGGAAGCGTAAGGTGGAGTGACGCTGTGGTGGTGACCGTGGCGTGTTGCGAGTTGAGTGTGGCGTCGTGGAATGCCAGGTCGCTGAATGTGCGTGGAGCGTCACCGCCTAGCGAGTCCTCGGAGGAACGAGGCACCGTACCTTCAGCGATGGCTTCCGGAGTGATTCGCTGGTCGGTGGAAAATTTGGGATGGTGAAGGGCTGAATTACTGCTCGGGTCACCAGATGTAGAGGAGGTGGTGTTCCCTGACCGGCGATGATGGAATGTCCCAGCTTGCAGATGGTCGTGGCCACACGCTAGGACGGTGCCGGTAGAACTGACGAGTCTGCGCAGTAGCGTGGCAGCATGGTCACATCGTCGTCGTTCACGGGCCGCCACAGACTGACCTCGGGTATAAGTAAGACTTTTTTAAAGTTACCGCTGCGGAGCAGCTGTGTCTATGAGCGGTGGACAGACGTGGACAGAGGACAGCAGGACGGAGTTGGGGACAAGGGGTTAGTACGCGTCCTGGGCCGACTTCAGGGGGAAGTGTGCCAACATTCGTCCGGAAAATCTGCCGGGAAAACCCCAAACAGCACAGCCGGTGCCGGGATACGAACTCGCGTCACCTTCCACGGCTGGAAGGAGACTTGAGTTCGAATTCGGCTTTGCTGTTTGAGGTTTTCATGCAGCGATCGTCCTAGCCACTACGGTATAAACTAAGAAGCAAAAATTACCTGCACCATCTGTCTTCGCCCGAATAATGTCACTCGGCTCACTCCTTCCAAGCGAGTTGTGCGCTGTCATGAAGAACTGATACGTAGTGCCACATTCCAAGTCGCGCACTGTGTACGTTGGCTCTGCCGTCGAAATCGCCGTCTCGTGCCAGGGCTCCATGTCTTTACGTTGATGGAGGACGTACTCTACGCACCGGAAACAAGGGAGTAATCATGACCCATCATTTGCTACATGCTAGATACGTGGAAAAGTAATGCTATCCTACCTGTAACTGGATTGCCAAACGATGTCTTCAAGGACCAACCAAGTGTCACTGAATCTGATGTGACGGAAACAACTTCCAGTGTGGGAGGGCTTGGTGGAACTACAGAAACAAACGCAATAGGTCGTATGTAGTTCATGAATATTTGTTCCAGCTGGTACTTGTCAACTTCCACGACGTAACATAACGCTTCTTTACAATTCTTTGATAAAGAGGTCCTGGACAGACTTCTAACTGCATGTAGCAACCTACACTTTTGTTTACTATACTGTAGCATCTTCTATCCTTATCGCGTTAGGTGCAATACTGCTCTCTCTTTACTACAAAATATCAACTTTTATGTTCCTAAGTAGTAAAGATGTTGACCGTTATACCGTACCATCGTCGAGGGTCTTGACGACAACTTCGTCAGATTTGGGTCCCGCACCTTTGCGGGTGAAGGCTTGAATTGCTACGCTATAGGACATCGATAAGCGCAGGTTCGTCAGGTGGATTTCTTGTCTCTGATGAGGGTTGTGGACGTCGACTGTCTTGTGGTAATATTGTTCACCCGTTGATCCAAGGGGCCTGTAGCTGATGTAGTAGCCCTTTAGATGACCGTTCCAATCTTCTTCCTTCGATGGCTGCGTTGAAAAGTAAGGGAGGACGCACATATTATGATTATACTGTGTCTCAACGGCAACTTGTGGTTTTGCCACGACAGCAACACCATTAGAGTTTTAAAAAAAGGCAGTTCGCCTAAACGATGTGACGTAGCCATTAAGAGTCCAACAACGATGACCGTGCTTCGCCCCCCCCCCCCCCCCCTAAAACGAGAAAACATGTTCCTCGCGAAATCGACTACTTTTACAGTACACTGCTTTCTGGATACGTTTCTGCAAGATATGAAATATGGATGGTGAATCTGGTGATTCAAGGGGTAGTCCCAAAGTTGCGCAAAATTATTCTGAGACCTTCTATGCGGTGCTGCTGTTCAAAGCGGGCAGTGAATTCATATCATTTTGCGTTTCGAAGGATTTCTGTGTCAATACTCCAAAATGAATGCAACACGACAGTCCAACAACTAACAGGATGCATGAGAAAGTAAACACACACCTCCCAAGATATCTTGATCGAATTGGGTCCGGTAGGTCTTGCTGTTATGTTCACGGGCGGGCTGGAAGGAACTGTGGGAAAGGAGAGAAACGAAATGCAATGCCGTTCACACGATAGGGGTGTACCCCACACCATTCATGACTGACAGTGAACTTAACGACAGACAACATTCACTAAGCGTCATCGTAAGTTTATTTAATGGAGGCTTGACGTTTCCTTTCAAATTTCACTGAAACATACCGTCTTCTTCTGTGTTGGCTGTAACCCATCCGCCGAAGGGACCCCATCCGACGCCGTTCTCCGCCTTGACTCTAAGGCTGAACACCCGAGCTGGTCGGAGGTCCGTGATAAGAGCCGACAGGGCCTGAGAGCTGTTCACGGTCAGGTTTCGAAGAGCGGAGGTGTCATCTGAAAAGTTGCGTTGCGTTGTGACATATTTCTAAGAACACTTTCCGACGTGCCTTTCCGTTAATGTATCCTTTCATAAACATGCTGATTACCGCTAATGTACCCTCCCAAGCAGCACAATGTACTGAAAGTCGGGTGCAATGGGTGTTGACGGATAGGTGGAAGGCCTTGAATGGACCTGTGAAACTATAGGACATTGATAAGACACATACCGTCCACCCCCATTGCACTCGACTTTCAGTACATTGTGCTGCTTGGGCAGCCACTGCAGAGAGAGCAGAAAACATTTATTTATGGAAGACAATTTTTGAGAGTTTTACACATGCATATCTTCCCACAATAGCTCCAGTTTTCTTTCTTTTTTTGCTATAAGTGCAACTACAGCTGTAGCAATCATGCCTATGCGCACTCGGAGGATTATCTGAACGGGTTCACACGCCTCGCCCCGCTTACTTTTGGGCGCCGAGACCGAGCGGGACGGTGCTCAGGAAACAACTTTCAGTGGAGCGTCTCCTCTGTCCGCTCCGGAGACCTCAGGATGCCGCCTGGTACCGTAAATTGAAACTTAAAGTATTCTTTCAGAATAATACATGTTTCTTTTACTTTTTACAGTGCATTACATGACAGCAACATCGCTTATTTTTCAAATAATGCGCTTGTTTGTGCACGAGCAACAAATCCCCGCGCTGACCGCAGACATCTTGTCTCCGCAAAGTCTTAGACGCGCTGCAGTATGCAGGACGGGCACAGGTAAACGTCGCTCTGGAAGCTTCTTCCCAGATGAGCGTTTCGGGCACGCGTCTAGTCGCGCTGCGGTTCGCCCGCTGAGCGGAGCGAGACGTGAACACGTTCAGCTAAAACTGTACAGCGACTGAATACGTAGAAACGAAAGTCTACCAAAAGAAACTGACGCAAGTGATAATTGTCTTGAATGCACTTCACGTGGAGCGACACTTTCCGATAGAGATTTTTTTTTTATTAGCTTCCTGTTAGCGCCGCGAACCTATGAGCGGCGTACATACGTGAAGGAATAGAGAGAGGACGGCAGGAAGGAGTGGGGGATATGGCGTTTAATATGCGTCCTGGGCCGACTTCATGGGTAACTGGACTGACATTTGTCTGGAAAGTTTTTGGTTTGTTTTCGAGAATGGCGCTTGACCATATAACGTGATACGCTATGGAGTGTTTAGCCACGGTTTAACGAGCTCTCTAATACGTTCTTAGTACATAACCGTCTAGCACACAACCAACATGTCATGTCTTACCAGTGCCTGCTTCCCGGTATTGAATGAGAAACCTCGTGATAGCGCTGTTCCCACGGAATGGCTCCTCCCAGGTGAGGGTGAGACTGCTTGCAGTGGCGTTGATGACTGTCAGGTTCACAGGAGATCCCGGTACCTCTGACAAAACACTAACATAACTGTCACAGCAGGAAAGGCATCATTCATTTTCGTGTCACGAAATAAGCAGCGTGAAATCACTGGGAGAAGGTTCAGCTGTGCTGTTATTTTTTTTTTCTTTTTACACTGTTATGCTGATATTAGGAATCTGGCAGCACACAACATGCATTGATTTGCTACTAATGGTGAAAAGCTGACTACACATACTCGTGGAAAACTTAACGATATTTTTCCACTACTATTTTACCACAGACAGTATTACCGTACACGAAAAAAATACTTCTCTTCGCAGTACTACCACACATCTAGGCGAGGCCAGCAGGCATGGTCAGCGACCCTTAACACGTCGTCCCTACCCCTTAAAATACCATACCAATGATGAGGACGGTGCCCAGAAGAAGAAAGTCTCTGTTCGAAATATCGGCGGCTCTCGTCCTGAGACACTTCCCATAATGGCCAGCCATAGTTTTCCATGACTGCCTACAGTCTGACTACAGGCAGTAGACAGTAGTTGATAATACTATCACAGTGAAAGTCATTAGCCAGATCTGATAGCCATTGAAAGCCTTTAGCAGGATTCAACTGCAGCTTGCTGGACAGCAGCGTCGATATGACCTGCGTAGTTCTTGTAGTCCATTGCCCAACTGGTTAGCAAACATCGACAGTTGCCTCTCCCGACATACCTCTCCACTAGTGAGCTAACGATAGCAAATTGCACTGGAATTCGTCGATTAGTAAAACACAGCTCACCTTGAACGAGAAGTCTCATGCTGGTCTCGTCCGTACCGTAGTGATTCTTCGCATAGCAACTATAGATACCAGAATCTTCCACCGCTTCCGTCAAGATTGATAACGTGGAGGATGTAAACGACATTGTCGAATTGCTTTGCGTTGATATCCTGTAGTAATAAGAAGTTATGAACTAGTTAGGTTTATATATATGAAGGTCATGGTCACGAAACCAGCATGCACACTCCTGAATGGCAGCACCTCTGGCATGCCCCTTGCTCTCTACTAGTGTTCTTATTACTATTACACTACAAGAGCGTCATCTACGCTGGCCTGTCTTACTTCATACACCACTCGATAATGTTTTGTAAAGATAGCGCAAAGATGAAGAGGCCTTGTATCCTGCAGGGCTATGTACAGAAAAAAAAAAGTTTACCCTACCAAGTTTTTAGTTCTCACGCGCGCAGCGAGTGAATTGCCTGATCTGGGGAGTTGCCTGAGAGAGCTGTCGTCATTGAAGATTACAGCATTGTGTAGCTCGAAGACCATTCTGCTACAAGCGATGACCTTATAAAGATATGACACTGGTCGAATTCCTGTTTCGTTCAGTGATGAAATAGTTTAATATACAATAGAAATAAACGGGGCACATGTGTGCAGATAATCCACGAAGGACGAAAAGGGTTACTAGTTAAACGCTTCATCCTACAAGATAGGAAGAAGAAAACAAAAAAGAGTGAGGAACACGCTCTTTCAAGAATTGGTTGTACAGTAGCCGTCTTAGCTAGACGTCTTAGTATTGGTAGCGGGGCGACCTCTGCCGCGTCATCCTGGCTTGTGGGCAACATCACCAAGAGCGCGCACTCATGGAAGTTGCTAAGCAACGTATTGACAAACAGCCGTTCAACCTCGCGAAGATTCTTGGACCGTGGTCGAACCCTGCCCACCAGATGCAAGGCCTTCGTCTTCTTGCGGACTTCCTGCGCTCCGTCGGTCTGACGACGGATCTCTCATAGTGCTCCTCCAATCATCATCCCCTCATCCGTTCCCAATGAGCCATAGGGCAGTGTACCGCCACACCGGCTGTGAATCGCCCACCTCATCATCGTCCAATATATGTGTGCGTGTGTTAGCTAGAAATTGAGATGTACATCATCTTCGAGTTTGAAACACATTGAGGTGCAATCCCTGCAGAGGTAGCGCTCGAGTAACACCCAGTCGGTTCTGTGCAAGCCACAGGCTTTTCAGCAGTATGGTGGAAACATGCCATATAGTTTTTTTTCACCAAATAGTCCTCCAAGTGTCACCTTTCATGATACATCTCCTATGTTTTTGGCAGTTCGCCTCGAAGACGCGCGACATAAGGTTCTTCACCACAAGCAGAGAGAGGGAGTTCGTCTTGTGGACGGTCGATCCTATACAAGACGATTTGTACAAGTTAACACGATACACGCCCTGAAATACTTCGAAGCCCTTCAATCAATTTATCTCACTTAGAATGTGACCTCGTGTCTTATTCAACCCGCTTTAACTTCATTAGCTCGCGAATTATTTGCTCCCTGTGAATTCAATTAGTTCATAGACACACGAGAGATCGAGACACGACGGATAACCTGATTACGTCCTTGTACCATTTCTTCACGCTCGGTGCGTTCCCGTCGTTTCTCTTCTGGCAGCTTGTAAAGGCAGACGACAAAAGAGCGTCGTCTGCTTTTCCCTCGGGACCACAATAGACGAAATGAAATCGGAACTTACGACGAAACGAATCCATTCATTGTAATTCCTCGTGTACATGCTGTCCCGGAAGGGTAACAACACCGTACGGGGTTGCAGACCGTGTATGCAAACAGACAGCATGCGACTGTCGTCTGTTACTTACCTGTACTTGTTGGCTTCCGAGATACGTTCATTGTTCTTGGTCCAGGAGACACTAATGGGAAGGTCACCTTGGGCGGAGCACTGGAGTCTGGCTTTCTCTCCGCGTTTCACGGCATGAGCTCGGAACTTGACGTCGAATTTGGGCGGTCCTGTAATTGGACGACATATCGTGGATGCAACAGACATACTGGGGCTTTATTCGAATGTATAGCGGCGTGTGCTCGGGGAAAGGAAACAACCGTTTTGTTCAAAGGCGGAGAACGGGTGGTCCTTGGAAAGGCCAGGGAGATGGATGGGGCGACGTCTCTTTTTCTGTGCTATACAGGATCTGCACTTGCTCTTTCTGGATTACGTTACGTTCTCTTGCCACAAATGGCTGGAAAACGATGTCGTCTTGATTTTAAGCTTCTACACTTCGTATGCGTTCGTGTTGCTCGTGTTCGACCTCAGTGGTGCATCCGGGATTAAGCGTCGTTCGTTTCTAGTTTTTTTGTTGTTTTCAGTCCTGGCTCAATATTCGATTGCAGTTGTGACTTTCAAATATGGATTGGCGTGCCACTCGTCCGCAAGGTGTCGAAATTATAGAACAGATAATGATTATAGTTGTCGCGGTTTTTGCGCCTTCATTTATTATTAGCACTAATAATTGTCCACAATAATATGTTCACATCATGGCAAAGTACGTATACGTACGTGCATGTACAGGTTGGGACAAAAGTTTACGGAACACAGGAGCGACGTACTTTTTCTTCGGTGCGACACCCTAGCGGCTGCCGGAACCGGGTGAGTTCACTGTTTCGGAGAGGTGGAAGGGTTCGCTGTTAGCGACACACAGTGGTAGTTTCGGTGTCGCTTGGGTGTGCCTCGGAGGGAAGCTACCGCTGTGTGTCGCTAACAGCGTACCCTTTTACCCCTCAGAGACAGTGAACTCACCTGCTTCCGGCAGCCGCTAGGGTGTCGCACCGAAGAAAAAGTACGCCGCTCACGTGTTCCGTAAACTTTTGTCCCAACCTGTACGTATCCTATAACAAAACGTCCGATTTCACATTCCCATTCTTGCTATCCTACTTCAGCCGTTAGCAACACTGCGACGAACTTGCTCTACGACAGGAGGGCAAGGGAACAGGCGAGAAGGTACACACATGATGACGTGCGTTCAATCTCTAGTTCTAACTGTCTCGTTTTTTTATAACCTTTTTCGTCATTACATACATCAATATTATATCGAGATAAATACAACTATCGTTTTTTTACAACGTTATACAACACTTCTCTTCGATTTTTATTGCAAGAGGTCATTCAGAGCCATACGTTGCCTTCCAAGACACAATCATATCGCAATCTTGCTCAAACACACAATGTCGCGACACATACGCAGCGATTCTGCGATACATCTCCCTGTCTTTCTGCATCGTCAGCATCGCTGCAGGAAGTGGATAAATACATACTTGATGAAACGTCATACATGTGCTTCCAGTGGAACTCGCTCAGCGAAGAATACAATCTTTTCTCACGAAATCGATGCAATGTAGTGTTCATACGAACCTCATAATAAGGGAACCGATCCCGTAATAGCAAACGCGACAGTCTTTCTATTGCGCTGAGTAGATTTACCGTTAAAAATAAGAGGAGGACGTCTTGTCGTATATGATTGGATTTTGAAAGTGACATGCATGCAAAATGATATCCGTCTGATGATGCAGTGTTATAACGGGCCCATTATTTAAACGCGCTTGCGTGGGCACAAAATGTAATACTCGCGTTTCGATGCGATTATATATGTTGTTCTGCGCAGTCAATACTTTTGTACGGGGCTATGTGGTTTTCTCAAGCTTGATTGCGTAGATTGCCATCGCATCCTCCCTCACCAAGTTTTTTTTTCTTTTTTAGCCTGGACGCCACCCATCAATTGGATAGAAACAAATATAGTTAAACATGTGTATAGATATATCTTTAAATAAAAAAAAGAAGCTCCGTCTTTTTGCATCTTGCGCCTAACGTGTTGAGTGAGGTAGCTTTGTAGCACCATTAGCGGTAAATTCTTGGCGAAACCCTTGGTGATATGCTAACAGTTCTTATTGAAAGTCCTTTGATGTTCCGCGACGTTGTTCAATTTTGTTTTTGCATTGTTACGTACCGTGGCGGTTACGCAATTTCAGCGCATTCGGTCTGGGGCCGAAGCGGTGGTGGTGCTATCACGTAGTGTCACGTGACTCAATAAAGCCACGGACGTGCGTTTCACGGCGGTGTTCCGTACAAACGGGGGGGGGGGGGCTTGTAGTGATATGATTAGCCTTACCCTTCGTACCTGCACGTGGTCCTCCTTTCCCCGGGAAAGAAGCCGAGCCGGCACTGGAGCTGGGCACGCGTGTGCTCAGTTGGGTGCGCGACCAATGCCAGCTAGATAGCAGAAGACCTGGACACTCTTTCAATTGAGGTCACGCATTTGGCCGTACTATAGCTGTTGGCGATATACAGGGTGTTGCACGAGAGAGTGAACCCTAATTATTAAAAAAAAAAAAGATCTACCTGAGATAAAAGTTGGAAACTTTGTGCACGACACTTATGAAAGTTTTTGCCACCCAAACAGGTGTTTTCTGTTTGTGTACCTCATTAATTAGGCTAATTAGCTTAATTGAACTCAAGAATTTGCCAAGTAAAGGTAACTTTTTTGCGTTAATTAGAAATCCCATGGCCACAACCCACCATTTCAGTCACAACTACAGGATCTCTCACAATGTTTCCATAAAACTTTAACCGCCCGAAAATGCCTAACAACAGACAGAAAAACCGTCGCTCGACAAGGCGCGCACTCAGCCAAGTTGCCCCGCCTAAAGTACGGAGAGGAGGAAAGGGCAGCACAGAAAACAGCACAGAACATCCGATGTCGGTGATTATCAGTAACTGATGGATGCGAACAGATAAGCTTTCGAAGACAAAATGCGTGATTGGGCCGGTTCCCGTCCTCCCTTTCTTTTCTCTCTCTCTCTCTTTCTCATGCTGTTTTCATGCACAGTGGGAGTGTCTTCGGGACTTGCCGATAGTGCCGGCAGAGCGCTTACGGAGATGGCAAGTTCACGGGTGTCCAATAATTAAGGAATAGTTGAAAAAACTAGAAAATTACGATTGGAATAGCATGTTGTGGCCACGGACTTTCTAATTAACGCAACAAAAAAAGCGTTACGTTTCCTTGGCAAAATTTTGAGTTCAATTAAGATTATTAGCCTAATTAATGAGGTACACTCATGCAAGCCGCTTGTTTCAATGGCGAAAGCCTTCAGAAGTGTCATGCAGAAGGTTTCCATCTTTATCTCGCGCCGATTTTTAAAAATAATTAGTGGTCACTCTCTCGTGCAACACCCTGTATAGGTGTGAAGTCACCAAAAGAACGAAGAAGAGAAAAGCTCTCTCATTGAAAATGTATGGCAACCGGTCCGGGTGCGTGACGTTATCGTGAGAGTGCTCAGGCAACACCCCCTAGATAGCAGAAGGCCTGCGCCCTACGTCACACAGGGAGGCCTGCTGTTACAACTGTTGATGCTGCTATGACTTCAATGAAAGAGCGAAAAAGACAAGAGCTCGAAGCAGCTCGCAAAGCTCGCGCAGGCCTTCTGCTATCTAGGAGGTGTTGGCACATGCCTTTTGTTTTCTAGGTGGTAGTGGCCCGACTCGATGCGGAGAGCACTGTTTGCGGGGACGGTCGGCAGAAGATTTTGCCCTTGTAGGTTTGCAATGCATTAAACATTGTTTTTTCTTTGATGGTTATGTTATGTGTCGCTTGTGCTCTCTGGGACTGCGGCTGCGGCTAGACAGGCCTTGTTAGGAACCAAGTGGGATTTGGGGTGGCAATTCCCACAAGCTGTCACTTTAACAAAACAGCAACAAGCAACAAGGAGGTGCAGAAACAATGCATTCGTGGAATGAATTCTACAGTGCATTGCACTTTTTTTTCTCTCTCTCTCTCCTTAATTCTTATTAGCACAATTCAGCATCCGAAGAACTGGTGAAAACACCATTCATTTGATGTCTTTTTAAATTTAAATTTAGTGCAAGAATTCGCGTTCTGGTTACGGCTCACGTTTTGATCGAGTTTTAGATGCATTCATTTTACAACATTTTCACAGTTCTGTTCTCTGGTTTACATTCTCTTCTTATTCGCAATTCGTACATTCCTCCGTGCATTTCTTGCATCCATTGAACCCTCAAACGAGAAAATATACGGTATGCGTAAAAAAATAAATAAATGAAAGAGAAAAAGTAAAAGAAAACACTCTCGAAAAATATTCGCGAGCTGTAGCTAATGTCACGACAACTAACGCGGGTGCAGCTCGGCAGGAAGATTAGGGGCTCCTTCATTCACAATTCAAAAGACGAAGCCCATCCGGGCTTGGCGCGAATCAATTATCGAGCTCTCCACGTTGCCTAATGCGTCTGGTGATGAGGGCTCACATCTCCCGCTATTCTTTAATTCCAACCCCTCCTTCATAAAGGGCGAGTATGACTTCCAAATTCTCGGAATGAAGGCTCACTCCTGTTGCACTTGGCTGGAGACACCTTGAAAGTGGGAGCAGAAAGAGTGGAAATAGGACTTAACAAATGCGGGCGTAGCTAATTTCAGCATCGTAACCGATGTCACTGTGCCACAAGGGTATTGGAACTGGCAAGGAGGACAGTCAATAAGAAACGCAATAGCATCGTACATTAAAAGAATATCGCTCCGAGATCGAACGGTGGCGGCACGCTGCGGAGAAACGATCAACTACCGTATAGCGTGGATAGCTTCACCGCGTCGTCCGCTTTTGCACATTTATTACGCGTTCAGTGCAGTAGGTGGAGCATTCAGGAACCGAACAGTATCGTACCATCGCGGCAGAAGTGATCTTCCGGTGAATATACACTAGAATTTTCGGAAAAGAACCATCAACTCTGAACATCGGCCGGCGTATTATCCGCACATAGAAAGGTGACGGCGTCGCCCCCTACAGGCCGACCTCGCAACGAATAGAGGCACTGCACTTGCGCAATAGGGACTGTGCGACAAACTGGTGGCGCCGCGATGCGGCCTCCGGAGAAAGTACCTTGCGTGATAGCCGCCGGGTAGCCAGCTTTGTTTACATGTGAAGTGTGGGAGTCTTTTTTTGCCACGCTGGAACTGTTGCATCGCTAACTGTGCCAGCACCTAAAAGAACTCTTCATTAGGGACCAGATGTTTCATTTCTCGTGATTTCTATGCTTCCAATACCACCGAGAGCACTAGACTCGCAGCGAATAGCGTTTGTGACGCGCGTTCGGCCATTGCATAAGGTGTGCACAACATGAGCGAATATATTCTATTTCTTTTGTTCTAGTTTCAATGAAACTGAATGAGGACCTGCAAAATGATCAATGATTACAGTTGCCACTTTCGTGACGGTGAAACGCCGCTGGATACTGTATCACCGTCAAATGCACCGACCAAACGGCAACCTATTTCGAGATAATGATTGAGGTGTTTCATCGCCAGTGCCCAGAGCCGATATTGCTGCCGGTAATCTGGTTGACGAGTCTCACAGTGAGAACGGAAGTTCTACATTGTCCAAAGGGTTTAGTATTTACGCACCGACCATTTCACAGCTGCCGTGCCGCAAGCCTACGGCGGTAGCCGAGGTATAAACTCATATAATTTCTTCTTTGAGGATCTCTTTAGCGTTATTGTATCTGAAGATACTGGAAAAACTGCAGTACAAGTTCAGACAATAAGTTGTGACCTTACGTGTTTATTTGTATGGATAAAACGGAAGCACGATGTAGATTTCAGTGACGAAGCTATGTGTGTGCAAAGAGGACGAAAGGAATACAAGACGCAGTCAAAAACATATTACAAATCGCTGGAGTCAGAGAAATACACGTATATAGCCTTCGCGAGCAAGTCAGGATTTTGTGAGGCGTCAAATAACCATCCTCTCGACGTATCACTTACAGGTGTTTTGACCAGACGGACGCCAGTGGCTGTTCTCCTTACGCACTGTTACATACATTATAAATACGGTGGTTGCTTCTGTGTAGTTTGTCTCCATTCTCTTCGATCGCGCCCCAGAAAGATTCCACATTATTTGCACTTCGAAAATTAGCCCTTCTAATTACGGCGGTCGCCACGCAAGCTACGGTTCCACTTGAGAATGCATAGAACGGGCGGCGTGGTATCACGTCGGATACTTCCAAGACCGCCACTGGCGGCGCTGTCGCGACGGAGCAGCGCGCCCCCTTTAGGTGTCGCACGGTCCTCATAGATACCGGCGTTCGTGCAGACGTTCGTGGCGCAGCTGCAGGAAGGAAGGAAAGCGCGTACGGCGCGCGTTGGTATTCAATGTCCGCTGCACGTTGTGCACACGCGCTACACTCGTAATTTACCAAATCACTACTGTCGTTCCGAGTTTAACTTGAATATTTGTACACACAAACATCGAATGCTACAAAAGAACGTTTTATATAAAGTGAAAAAACACAGTAAACAACATAAGACTTGACGTTTCGGGTCCAATACGGGACCCGAATGTTACATTACACTAGTACATAAATAAGCAGTAGCGGACAGGGCGGTTCACTTCTGATGATGGGACCCGTATGGGACCGGAAACGTCAAGTCTTATGTTTTACTGTGTTGCTTGCCGGTGCGCTGAATTTTTTAACATGTCTACTCCCGGCCTCTGGACTATATTCAAAGCGAAAAAAGCTGGAAGTTCCAGCTTTTTCAAACGTGTGACATCCCCTTCAAAGTCGTCTGGTTGTAGCTGTGCGAAAAAGAAAAAAGAGAGAAAGAGAGAAAGAGAGGGAGACACTCGGACCTTATGCTAAGGCAGGTGGGACATGGGCATGGGACGTGGGCAAGTGGGAAGGAGAGAGAGAGAGAGAGAGAGAGAGAAGAAAATAAACCGCTGACGTCCTGGGTTTTGCAGCATTACAAAACAGCTTCATAATAATGAGAATGGCCACGTAAATGCAGTTGCTGCACTTTTGGAAGCCACCGATCTATTGCTCTCTCTTTTTTTTCAGTTTTTTTTTTTTGCCTACTCCCGAAAGTTCCTAATAAAAACCACTACACACTTAAAGCTTCTTTACCGATATAAACTGTCCTCTTCGTGCAAATGAAGGCAGACAGCAGCAGGACAGCGGGAAAAGTAGAGCATCTCCATAGGGACTTACTTCTGACAGTGAGAAATACGAGCTTGCTGAGATCTTCGCCGAACCCGTTAGCGGCTTTGCACAGGTAGTAGCCAGACTCTCCGGCTTCGACCTGCTGTATCGAGAGAGTGCCGTTCGGAAAAAGGCCGTACTTGTGGCTGTTGTACAGGGGCAGGAATTCTTCACGCGTTGGGTCTGTGGACATCAAGATCAACGGTTACTAGGTTACTACAGTGGTTCCCAAACTTCGCCGCTCCCGACCCATCACAATATAGACCTCGTCAATACCCCCCCCCCCCCCGGTTTCCCTCATCGCGATGCCGGACGTATTGAGCGTTATCCAAAACGATACACTGACATTTTACAGGAGCTACATTCAGAGCGAGTTCTCTGGGCCACAAAAATATGGCACAGCGGCATGCTGCAAAACTGCATGCTTCGCTCACCGACCACGCACGTGAAAACGGTTTTCTTAGGTTTTTGGCGTCCGCTCTAATTTGAGAAGCCGTCACTGTGTGGTGCGCCGTGAAGGCGGAGCGTTCGTGTATGACGCGATAGACGCAGACGCTGTGGTGTTTAGTGGGAGTGAGTAGACGTCACGATATAGATGTTGGCCCTCGTGCACTAGTGAAAGCGAGGCTGTGTGATGCATCGAAAGCGTCGCGTACCCCGCATGCGAGCGCATTTATGAGAAACCTCCGGGTCTGTTTCCACGGACTTCCTGGTAACATGGAATAGACCTCTGCCCGAGAAACGTCATCATAACGTTGGTAGAAAGACTGAAACCGAAACAAATCGGAAGGGGAGGGCTGGGTTCCACGAATGGGCACTTGTTCGCTGCCTCCTATTGAAAGAAAAGTAGGACCGAAGGTCGCGTCCTTTTCAGGGACCATCGTAATCCCCTCAAGACCGTGGCTCGTAGGCGCGACGTTGTTCGCCCTTAGCTTCGGGCGTAGTTGAACTCTACCAAATTGGTGGCGCTGTCGAGCACTATGACGTCATTTGTTTACAAACAGTAAGAAAGGGAGGCTTTTCTTTTTTTTTTTTTTTTTTTTTTTGTGGGCCGCTTCGCGACCAATACTTTGGGAACCACTGGGTTAGTAAAATGATATTCCAGAGATGGTTACGTATGTGAGTTACAGGTCTGCAGCTCTGCAGTATGCAGTAAAAGTGTATTTCGTGTTCCTTGTGTAGAGGCGACAAAAGTGATAACAAACCTGAGGCTATCATCCAGGTGATGGTTGGATGGGGAGTCCCAGTGGCGCTGCACTGCAGCTGTGCGTTCTTGCCCTGTATTACAGCTGCATTCTGTGGCTCCACGTGCCACTTTGGTGGCTCTGTGGAAAGGGAGGTGATGGATTCAACGATACTGGCGCATTACCGTAATAGGGCTGTTGCAGCAAAGTCTGCACAGCCCTCATCTCCTTCTTAGCAGCAACAGGGCTACTGCGTGAACTGTGAACATTCATCTTCATCATCACTCACCATCTTCTCCCCCTCAAGCAATGGGATAGGGTGCTGCCTCAGCGGCGAAACATCCCACTATACGTCATCATTACTTATTTGTTGTTGTTGCACAGCGCCATTTCGGACCCAAGCGGTCACGGATCCAACAGTAGGAAAGTTTCATTAGCGGGTTTTGCATGGTGTTTCAAGCGGCATGACGCCAAGGAAAGCTACAAAACCTGCAGGAAATCCACAGGAAAAGCGGTGCATCTTGCCAAGTGCGAATGACTCGAGACCATGTATTTGAAAGTGCCACCGTCGTCTGCTAACTACCGCGCGTCGCAGATTTTAGGGCGCTGATGTTGCTGCTCACTCGCGCCACCTGGCCTGCAGAAACAGTTCTATACGAGACATTCCTAGCGGACCACCATCGAAGGAGTGTGCCAGCGGTGCAGGTGCGCAAAATGTCACGCAAATGTCTCGAGCGCGGACACACTCTATTATGATAGTGATAGGAACTGTTGTTGCAGCCAATGCAGGCGCAAAATGTGACGCACACTCCCTTCTTGGCCCCTGTGGAAAACCTCGGATTGTCACGTATTGTATTGACGGTGAGCGATGCCCATGTTAACACAACAATAGAGTAGCAAAAGTAGAGATTTTCTTTTTTTTTTTCTCGCAAGTATTGTTTCTTGCGCATCGCGTGAGACAACAGAGGTAAAGGGGAAGGGAGCGTTCGACTACCTTGACAACAGTGTTTCCTTTCTTGAAAACAGTGTGTCTTTAAAGAGGTTTTCCTTTCCGTGTAAGATGGACGGTGTGAAACAGGTGTGAGATCGGTTTAAGGAAGGTACAGTGTAAGAAACTTCTAAGGCCAGCAAGTCGGCTGTTGATGCCGAACAGTTGTTTTTCTCAACTACGAGGTTTGAGTGTTTTGCCTTTATTTCTGCCTGTTTGTTGCCATTTTTGAGGCATTTTGCGGTTCATAATTCGCATACGCCATCCGTTTTTCATCAAATCAAGCGACAGAACGTTGTCATTCGGGACGATGGTTGGCTAGGAGCATGTTATGCGGTGAAGCTCTCTTTTTAGAGTGTAGGGCACGTGTCACCCGGTGCCAGAGCTCTTTGCGTCACTCACCCCCACCCCTTTATCGGATCCCTTTCCGTACCAGGCGATACACGATAAATAACCCCACCACACACACACACACAAAAGAAATGATGATGGTGATGATAATGATGATGATTCCGACTTTCCTGCCGTACGAGCGACAAAAAAAAAAAAAAAGAAACAGAAAGAAAGAAAACCACGCGGTTACAGAGGGCTCCTCATTTTGTTTTTGCCATCATCATTTCCGTCGAGACCGTCGAGAACGGCAGGAAGCGGCAGTACTACGGCAGGAAGCGGCGCGTCACCCCTTCCGTCACGTCACCCGGTGCGGAGCGCACCTTCCGCACCCCCCTAGTGGCGCCACTGCATACATCGCACTTAAGATGGAAACATTCACTGTTGCATTACTCATATTTTCGGCTTCCTAAACCAAAAGGGCTCACAAACTCGCGTCTCGTTCAAACTCCAGCCCTCCTTCCGCATCCCACCGACTCTAAACAGCAAGAAAAATCAGAACACGAACGACACAAAACTTCCAGACAGCCTTTTCCCGTACTATATGGTGTATCGCTTCAGCAATCTGCTCTCTCGTTCCATCCTCGAGCGCACCAGCACTCCTCATCATTCTCGGAGACGCGAGTGCACCAGTCATCCTCGGCTCATTAGTGACAACTCGTTGTTGGCTGCGCTTCCAGCAGAATCAACGGACACGCATTCCCTCCGAGGGAGATCGTAAACAAAATCTCCTTCTTTATCTCGCCACGTCGCCGGCATCATTCCAGCAAGCGCCTGGTCATTACCAGGGGCGTCGGGACGTGACAAGAGCATCACAAGAGCATCTCGTGGGACCTTTGACGTGCTCCAGCGATCTTAGAGATTTTCAGTGCATCAAGAGAAATGATGGGGCGTACAGCACATCTACTCTCCGAGGCAAAGGCAAAAATATGGCGAAACAAGGCGTCTTCTTCATAAAGTGCAGGGTGGCGATACGCCGGCCGATTACACGGAACCATTTGTTTCTTCCAGATGAGTGTGGAATGAGCAGTTTTGTTTCGAGTGACGATGTTGTTTGTGCTCGCTTAGTTCCTGCCGCAAGTGCGTCTCTGTGTGAGCCGTGAATAGAGCTGAACCTAGAGATCGCTGTAGAGAGTGATTCGAGGAAAGCTGTTTTTGCTGGGGATTACTGAACTTGGCAGGCGCAGGTGTCTATGGATCTTGTTGAAGTATGAAGAAGATTTGCAAACGAAACATCGAGTTTTTTTTCCCCCTTAACGCGAAACAGTTTGCTTGAACTATACATGCGATTTGATTTGATTTGATTTGATTTTACTGGCGCAAGGATATCAAAGCTATACATGCGAGTGACGTTCTTTTGAAAGAAGGCGCGTTCATACAAGAGATAATTTTTTGTAATTGAACTGTAAGATTTATTGAATAATATTGTTATATGCTGCTGGTTGCATAATATCCTTTCTCGCCCCTCCGTGGTTTATTTTGAACGTCGCCTAGGAGATGCTATGTGTCATTTAACTGCAGGAATCTGCACATGCTTCTTTTAGTTTTTTCTCAAAATATGTTTATGAGCGCGTCAGTGAATATATATTACTTTGCTCTAAGTGCAGTATCATGTCACGCGGAAATGATAGCACGTTTGCTCCAGAATAGCATCCCTCTTTCTTCTTCTTCTGCTTCTGTAGTGTTTTCTCTCGGTCAAGGGTAAAGGTTGATGGCAGAACCGCGCTTTCCATTTCCTGCCCCTCTGCTACTCATTCAGGACACTTCCATGCTCAATCTTCCCTTGATGACGACACCGATGATTGATTAAGGTAGTTTCCCGCCAAGTCGGCAACTCCCGTGCGTGGTGTAATATCAAACGGGAGACTGCAGGTGTCCATGATATCGAACCGAGTCGCATGTGCACGACGCCAGCGTTTCTGAAGCTCGATCAAGCGTTAGTTGTTGAGAGCGGATTTTTAGGCACTAACAACAGCCCAAGCAGCACAATGTACTGAAAGTCGAGTTCAGTAGGGGTGGTCGGTATGTGTGGTATGTGTCTTATTAATGCTCTTTAGCTTCATGAGTCTGTTCAAGGTCTTCCACCTACCCGTCCACTCCTATTGCACTCGACTTTCAGTACATTGTGCTGCTTGGGAGGTAACGCTCTTCATCGCGTAAATCGTTCTAGGCCAATTACCAACCTTCAGAATCGTATCGTTTTACCTTCCGATCGTAGTTGATACATAAAAAGGTGTGCGCCCCCCTTTCTCAGCTTATCGGGAGACTGAGCGATATCATCCGCGATGATGATTGGCATACTGCGTGCTATGCGGTCATGACCCAAGCAGCACAATGTACTGAAAGTCGAGTGCAATAGGGGTGGACAGGTAGGTGGAAGGCCTTGGACAAACCTGTGAAAGTGAGGAGCATTGATAAGACACGTATCGTCCACCCCCATTGCACTCGACTTTCGGTACATTGTGCTGCTTGGGGAACAACAACTTTATCTTGACTTTGGAGAGTGGGGAGGTTCATCGCCAGAGGCAATACTCTACCCCATTGCTGGTGGGAATGTGTGGAATAAAATAACGAGCCCCTTCACAATAACGATCGAAGTCCGATGGTGTCCAGAAATGTCAAAAGAGCTTTGAGCGCCGCTATGCGCTATTTTTCCCCGATACGATAGCTCCTCAATATTCCTGTCAATTAGCATTAATTTGAGTAAATCCGGCACCCTCTTCACATTGGTGGGGTAAAAAATTGACCTTTACTTGGCAAATTTCAGAGTTCAGTTCGCAAAAATTTACATAACTAAACTAAGGTTACATGACATGGTCATCAGGAGGTGGCAAAACCCTAGTAAGAACAAATGCCGTTGACCGCATGATTCTATGTTGGGTAGTTTTTTTTTATATTAAAATTCAATGGTGGTGGTGATAGGGCTTGCCGTTGTCGGCCTCACGTATGTGGGCAACGTCACGACTCACGCCCTGGGGAAATGTGCGTCCTGGGCCGACTTCTAAGGGAACTGCGCCGACATATGTCTGAAAGCGTCTGAGGAAAACCCAGGAAAAACCCCAGACAGCACAGCCGGCACCGGGATTCGAACCCGGGTACCTCCCAGCCTCGACGTGACATGGCCAGCACGCTAACCACTGAGCCACGGGAGCTGGTAGATTAAATGCGGGTTAAAATTCAATGACACGTTTTCTGCGGCGTGTTCTGCAACGAATAAAACGAGCATCTGCGAAAGAAGGATGAGCGCAGGTGACCTACAGAGCACGTGCAAGGCTCTGTTTCGCACACCTTTAACAAATCATCTCCTCGTGCAAACAGCGCACGCCGAGCGAGAGGCATCATGGGCTCCGGCGCGTCACCAGTGACATACAGCGGCACAGCTCAAGCATGTATAAGCGGGCCGTGAGCTGAGAAGAGAAAAACAAGAAAAGAGGGCACCGGGATCGTTTTCATGTCACGCGAGGCTCCTTATCTGTCGTCCGTGGCTGCTTTCTCCGACCGTTTTTGGAAATTCGATGGCGCAGTGACAATACACCGCAGAGCGAAACTATTTTGCGTGGTGACCCCTGCTGGACAGCTTCACAGTTGAGGCATGGTTTCGAGCCATGTTGAATGTCACTTCATATCATCATCATCACTATTCTGTAGAACGGGCTACGTAGTTGTAGCTGGAACATGAACTGGTACAAATTTCTCTATGACTTCTATTGCCCCTCTCCACGACGCAATCACAATGAACTGCATGTGAGAACCCACCGTTCACATGTAAGACGGCAGAGTACGACGTCGACGCAGCTTGATTCTTGACGATGCACGTATAATTTCCCGAGTGTTCCAGACGGAGGCTATCCGTAGACAACATGCTGTAGTCTCTGAGGTTCTGCACAGAGAGACTTAGAATCCTGGCCAAGTTCCCGTCGACGACGGCACCGTCCTTTAGCCAGCTGAAGCCAAATGGAGGATCTCCTTGTACCACAGTGCAGAACACCTTGATGCGCATTCCCACGCGCATGTCTTGCCGGAATTCGTAGTGCGAAATTACAGGAGGCTCTGCAAGAAAAGGACGTTGAATAAGAAGAGCATGACACAAAATACACATCTACATCGACAGATATCGGCCTAGTGCTTCCTCGCGTTTTCCTGGCCAAAAAAAAAAAAAAAAGAAGGTGCCTGTTACCATGCGGGGTTCCAGCCATATCAGGTGCCGTCGATCGAGTGGTGCGGTTCATTTTTGATAGCTGTGTCTCAAGGACACGGAGCACTTCCTAGTTTACTGTAGACGACAGGGACTGGTACGACTTTAACTATACAGACTGCTTTGCCACGACTGGACAACTGAACATTTGACGTAACGATGATTTTGGTGTTCCTCATAAATTTATGTTTCCCATGCTTCGTGCTTCTGCAAAAAAAAAAGAAAAAGCACTAACCGCAATGTACGTCGGTACCGCAGCATTGCATTTCTTGCGAGTATATAACCTATACGGAAAATACCCCGAAGCGCCCATGGTGCTCCCGCGCGCGCGCGCGGCACTCCCGACTTGGTCTAACGAGCTCGAATGAAGAACTTCTACCTCGCATGCAACGGAGCGCTTTTTTACGTTGCCTGCTGCAGAGAAGACGCAGCTGTCGTGCTGATTCGCCGGCAGTGTTTCGAAATATCCGCGTAATTTTGACATAGCACTGAATATGATTTGACATGGGGAATGAAATAGCGTCCTGAAATGACATGCAATCCACTCATGTTGCTAAGCTGACTCTAATAGGAGAGACGCCACGTGTGCTTCTGGCTTAAAACTAAGCCTACGTTCCTCATCTGCATGTGTACCATCAGGGTAGATCTCACTCTTGCGCAACCATTCCAGAAACATCTAAACCCTCAAACATGCCGGTCCCACTTCGCAACTCATTACCAAAACGCTGAAGCACACACATCATCGTATAGTGTCACGGCGTCTATAGCCCCGCAATGTTGCAGAGGAAACCCATGTAACCTAAATGCGGGAGGACTTGGAGCAGCCCGCGAGATTTGCCGGGGTTTACGAACTTCTGCTAAGCTCCGTTAATGCTTGTGCAACGAGCACGTTCCAGAGGATCAGCAGACAACAAAGTTTTCGGGCGAATCTTGAGAGTTTAATGGTTTTAGGGAGGCATGATTACGGTGGGCGTCCAAGGGCTTGATGCTTCCACGTAATCCGAGGATAACAAATGAAGCTTCCTTGTTGCATTACAAGTTGTTTGCTAAGTGCAGTTGAAGGGGAAGGACATTGGGTCGGACGCGAGGCCTAGCGGTTATCGATTTCACGTCGTGCTCTGGCGATAGAGACGGGCAGAGCGTGTGACAAGTGCGCCTTCAAGGATTGTCATTCCTATTAGTAAGGGGGAAGAGGGGGATGTAAATACATGCGACGAGTAGCTGTATAAGTGGCAGGTGATCAGGTAAATGGGAAAGCACGGATGATATTCTGCTGGGCTGTTGATGCACGCAATCATTCGAATCAGGGGTGAACATTAGATAAGTGCGATGTAGTGTATACAGGGAAACAAAAGTCGAGAAATAGGAAGGAAGAAGCCGTGATAATGAATGCGATGCGAATGGCATATTCATGTAGTGCCTGCACCATTCTTTCGTATTCGACTCGTTTTCTTTGTTTGCTGGGTGCCTTTCACTGATGAACGTACGGAGATTAGGCAGAAGACAAATAATATGAGCTAAGGTAGGAAAGAACCATATTTGCATTTCAACAAGGCGCGCGAAAGTAATTTTTTTTTCTGTTGTCAAAATGACTATGCGCAACGCAGAACACAGCTGCTGTGGAATGTCCTCGTATCCTAAAGAGGAGGACACTATGGACTGAATGATATCTGGCACGCGATACCTACTGTCTAGCAGGCTGCTTGGGACACGTTGCGCAAGAGGATAGGATTACAACATGCACGCAAGTGCAATCGACTCTGGTAGCTATCAAACCAACATCAATACACACGCTATAGCATGCTAAAGGTAGTGGCAGAGACGTTCTTGCCTGATACTTTTAAGACGACTTTTCCCGTGTGCTTCTGGTTTCGTGAATCGGTGAACATGCAGATGTACTCCCCGTCGTCCGACCCATGTTGAACGCTGGTGATCGCCAAGCTCCCGTCGGACTGGACTCGCTGTCGGTGGTTGTAAGGAAGCCTATTTTCTCCTGCAGCCAAACAAGTAAGTCGATGAGAAATCAAAACCTGCACCAAGGCATCTGGTCCCTTGGCAAAGTGCGCTAGATAGGTCATGCTCTGCGATGGACAATTACGTGCAAGTTTAGCCGAACAAAGAAAGGCAATAGATGCTTTAGTCTGTACTCCGACGGACCAGCACCACACGCTGGTTCGCGACTGCATGGACTGAACTTTCGTGCTGGACATGTGAAACGTCACCTAGCTGGTGACCGGCTGCGCTGGAAAACACTCGGCGATGGGTCACTCCAGTGTAGGAGAGAATGTCCTGGTGACGAGGTCGCCGCGGGTGCGGTCGACGGTGATCGCTATATCAACCAGGCAAGTTTCGAAGGGCTGTCTTCCCGCCTAATTCATTCACCTTTCAAATGTTGTTCCATGGTTGACGGCAGATAGCAACACATTTAGTTCTTCTTGGACAGCAAGGCTTGTAGCGCTTGAGAGCAGCACAAGGCGGCCTTGGCAGCATTCGCCTGTTCGTCTTTGAAGAATTCCACTTGCCCCGCTACCACTTCAGCAGTACATCCAAATGACCCTGTATACCGGTCCCGTGAACAGGACAACCGCAGCTTGAGTCTTCCCGAAGCTGACATACCTTGCAATTTGTACTGTACTTGATGATCTGTCACCGATCTGGGCTGGCAGCGTTCTCGGGGAGTCTTTTCGGACCTTTCAAACATTGAAGAACATCTAGACAGCTCTGCAACAGCGACTCGCGCTCTGACGTGAACATAACTGCAGGGCTACCAAGGTTCAGCCCATGATATCTTTACGTTCTTTATGATGGCCTTCGATTGGTTAAATAGCGTTTGGTACGGCTGTTGACGTCAGACATCCTGTCTGTCATCATCTCATCCTAGCTACATCGTGACGCTGCCCACATGAGTGAGGCCAACAACAGCAAGCCGGTCTCGTTACCGCCACCACCACCACCGTTGCGTCAGACAATAATGAGGAGCTCGCAAAGATGTTACGACGTTCGAGACGGTCTTGTTCCCGAACAGCACCCACTTCCCTGGAAGTTTCGACTGAAACGTAGCGGGGAGTGTTGCAAGCAGACGTAGACGATGTCCAAGATTGTTAGTCAGCCAGAAGTTGTCGGGAACAAGCTGAGTGTCAAGTTGAGTCAACTGAATTTCACCGACGTTATGGGTGAACGGTTTGTCTGGGCGGGGGTAGTTTTGAAAGAATCCATGTCAAATTTTGAAATGTGAATACCACTCCAATCTTCACGTTCGTCTCAGGACCTTTTTCACAACGGCCCATGCGCATGACCTTGAGGCGCCGAAGAGGGTTATCTCCGTCTTCACTAGATGGCACGGTATGGGGACGACAGAAGTGGGGACCAGTGTGTGTGGGGGGAGGGGGGGGGGGGACCGCACGACCAACACGAGCTCGTCGGTCAACTTCCGGACCGGTTTTCGTCCTTTGTGCGACCCACATGGATTTGTTTCGGCGCGCGCCGAGCGTGGTTCGCTGGAGAGCCACTAGGATACGACGCGCAAGTGAAAAAGGTCCATTGATTGATTGATTGATTGATTGATTGATTGATTGATTGATTATGTGCTTAATGGCACAAAGGCAACAAAGGCCATAGAGCGCCACAACTATGGTGAGTGTGTCGGAGATGATAAGGTCCATTGTCGCCGAAAGGTGCTTGCAGCACTTCGTACATTTCAGCAACGTTCCTGCTGTAACAGATATTTTGAAATTGGTGCAGAAACTCTTTGTAAACTGCCTCCTTCAACTCAATATACAACAAGAAGTAAAATGCGCAGGGGAACGCTTCCACAGGCCTGGGCGATACCAAGTGGTGGTTTTGCACGTGGACTTGCACAGGGTTGCAGCATGTACACTCTAAGCAAAAAAAAAAAAAAAAACAAGAAAACAAGTAAATTTGGGAGCAAGGTCTAAAGTTATTCCTTTTCTTCCTAGATTGTGCAGACACAAAGCCAAAGATTGATTGATTGGTAAAAGAAAAAATGGAGCCCTTATGCCCAAACTACAGAGCCATCAGAGTTGACATGTTATCACTTCGTTGCAGGTTCCCGTAAAAATAATCCGTCCCCGAACTCTATGATTATTCCTTATTCTCCAGATACACAAACAAAGACAGGCAGTGAGGAAAATACGTACCTTTCTCCCATATGATGGATGCCCACGCCGCAACATACATCGGACACACAAGGGTGACCACATTGCCCTTCAAAGCCGTCACGGAGATCACGTCACGAACCCGGCGACTGTTCGAGATCACCGGCGGGAAAGGTTCTCCCTCATTACTTAGTAACAAAGAGCCTACCTTCCCTAATTCATTCCTTAAAGAGTCTGTAGAGGAGCGACGTGTCCTTCTCTTGTCACTGTTACCTTCATCCGTTGTCCTGATCAAGCACAAGCAAACACCCGTCGTTGCTATGTAAAAGTTGACGCACTCTGAAGTCCATGTCCTGTTGATATGGCTGTAGTTCTCGTTGCATTGGGAGGCCGGAGCAGCGCGCTTGTGGGAGCGAACTTTCCATGGCTTCCCTGTTACCGCTGGAAAGAAAGAAGCAAAGAGGGTTCATATGGGGGCAAGGCGTGTGGCGTCAGACATCCCAAGCAGCACGACATGTTGGCCCAATACTGGAACAATATTGGCAATATTGATCCAATGCCAATGCTATTGGTGCCAATATGGGCAATATTGGTTCAATTGGTCCAATAATGGGCCAACACATTGTGCTGCTTGGGACGCTTAGTAAGTTGCAATCCTGTACAGTGTGTTACAAATATGTGATATTTCAAGAGGAGGGTAAAAATATGTGCGGTATCTGCAAGGGAAGACGGAGCTTAAACTCGGCACGAACGCATTTGATTTAAGAAATGACTAAACGAGATTGCTAAAATATGATGCAGTGTTTTTTTTTTTCTAATGTTTTTCAAATGTGAAATGCATTAGCATTTTCAAAATGCTGCCATGCACACAAAGTCGACGTGCGACTGGGACCCTGTCATAGGAGGTTGGGTGGGTATAACTCAAAGTGAGAAAAGTAAATGAATACATAGAAAGTAAGTTCGTTCGAATGCATTTAAAAAAGAAAAAAAAAGAGTACTATACCGCAGACAACTTTGGCAGTAAGTCAAGAAAATTGCGCTTTCTACACCTTATGCATCTCTGCCGCCATGTACAGCTCAAACACGCTGAGCGTTATGCACCCTTACAGCAATTTTTACAGCCATTTCTGCTTCGCCTGCTCCGATTGTCCATACTCTGCTCTACTAGTGCAACTGTTCTATTCGCGAGATTTCCTTTATGGCTTGGCCATCTAGCCCTCGGATACAGTCTTGTGCACTTGGCGCATATCAGGCTGTGTCGTAAATATCGATTTGAAGACAAATCCACTCAAACTGTGAAAAGAAAAAGCCAGAAATATGATTCAATTGAACAACGTTGCCCACAAGTGTCGCAACGACGACGGCCATGACTCATCATTTTCACTGGAATGACTTGACAGCCCTGCAAACGCCATAGTCCTTCGAGCCCAAACCGACATGTTCCCCCAAGCGATAACTTTTAAACGATAATGACCACACCTATACAGGCACGAGTCAAATAACGGACGAACCAATTTGCGTCAGGGGTCCTCGCAAACAAAAGCGGGGTCGAACATTTGATACAGCGGGTGCCCGCGCAAGCCTTTACTGCGGGCGAACTTTTACAGCCCTGCCGGCAAGTTCGCTATCGGAACACATCCGCATCAAGTTGCAATCGACGCGGACTCGCGTGAATGACCGGCGATAAAGGCGTACAAATATCTCTCTATAACTGGAACCGTCGAACGACACACCCCGGGTCCCGTTGCAGTGAATCGATAACCGGGACATCAAAGCGGACCAATGAATTCCCGGAGACCATTATCCGTCCCTGCCGTTCCGCCCATAGGTTTTACGCTGGTGACCGGCGGGAAGCAGATGGCTTACAACCGAGCCAAGTGTGTTCTTTGGCGTCTTGTCGTTTCTCTAAAAGAGGGCATGGAAAGTATCGCCGGTGTTGAGTGCGGCAGCTGGCGCCTGGATCAGTGGCCAAGGTGGTTGTGACGGGTTAAAGGAACATTCTTCTTTCTTTTTTTTTTCGCGCTGAGTCCTTAGGGAAAAGTTGGGATATTGGACAATATTGGAGCTTGTCTGTGAAGATAGGCTAGACGATCAAAGAAAGCGGAAAAGGTGTATTTAAAAAGCTTGCGTGGCACCGTTGTGGACGTACTACTGTAGAGTAAGAACAGTTGAAATAAGGCAGTCGTCGAAAAAGGCAGACAGCGGCGGTATTTGAACCACGCATCTCTCGAATACCGGTCGAGCGCCTTGACCAATTCGACCACGCTGGCATCCGCTTTTCCGACGACATCCCTGGGACCCTCATTTAGCGGTAACCGCATACGACGAATTCTCGACGGAAAAACGGCCAACTTCCCCGCCGGCATGACAACTCGACGGAAAAACGGCGGGACCAACCGCATGCACAGATTTCCACTGCGGAGGACGGTGGCGTCCTAGCGGGCGTTTCGTTACTCCGTGTTAAATTTGGACTTCAAATTAATTGATACATGTTTTCCTACACATAGAAAAGTTATAGTGGCACACAGAAGAAGTTCTTGCGGTCAAAGCATATTCGCGAAGCGAGCGCTACAAAAGCGCCCTTAGACAGCAGCGGGCGAGCGACAGCACGCTTCCCCACTTCCAAGTTCCAAAGTTAGCCATACGGGCATTCGGAATGCCCGCCACTGGTCCGGCACATCCGCTCGTGGAACGACAGCGCGTGGAGCGGTCCTATTGGCTGCCGTCGAGCGGCCGCTTCCGCTCTTCGGCGAATTTTTCTGTCCACCGTTGTGTCGAGAAATCGGTGAAGTTTCCATTGCTCGCGTCGGCTCACCAGAAAAATGGTGACGGTGGCCGTTTATCCGTCGAGAATTCGTCGTATGCGGTTAGCGCTTTCGACTGATGAGACGCGCATTCACTCTCACACCCTCTCCTACAGTTCTCCTCCTTTCACACACACATACATGGGACACAAATACGAGGCGTGCCATCTGGTGAACATGATGGAAACCGCGGCTCAGTCGGTAGCGTGTCCGCCTTCTGATCCCGAGATCGCGGGTTCGAACCCCGCCGAGAACGCCAGCAACTTGGTGGCAGGTCACAAGTTGCTTGGACACGCCGTCTTCCGCGAGGGACGTTAAATACGGGGAGCCGTGTGGTGAGCTTTCATCGTACGTTAAAGAACCCTCAGGTGGGCAAAAGCAATCCACAGCCCGACCGCTGTGGCGTCGCTCATGATCTCAGTTGTCTCGCGACGTAAACCCCCAATTATTATTATTATTTTGAGGCTGGAACATACAAAGGAACAAACACAATACAAGCCTGAAGTTGGCCGGGGACAGACTTCTTCGACGACTCTTATTTCAACTGTTCTGTACCCAGGCAACTTAGGGCTTGTGTTGCGTTTGTCCCTTTGGATGTCCCAGTCTCAGAACGATTACGTTCCATACCGTAGGGTGCCGAGAAGTGGAAAGTCCAGGGATTCCGTGAAGGCTGATCGAAGCAAAGACCTCAGCTGCTGACGTTTCGATCACAGACAGCGGTACACTATACGAAGGACACGTTGTACTATTCAGGGGTATGGAAGGGAAAACTATTTTTCGATGTAGTTATCTATTTAGCTAGGGGTGTACGGCTATTCGTATTGGTTCTCGTAAGCACGTGACCACCCCCGCGGCCGGTGCCTCACTCGCGGAGACACATGCAGTGATGTAAGAGCTGGATTTGTTTCGTTACTCGCGATGCCGCTTGCCTCTATCTGTTACCCCTTTTCGATGCAAATCGACGCAAATTACCGTCTCTTATCTGGAACAACTTGGAGCGAAGTGTCTCAACCCATTTAAGGAAAGACCGGAAACGAGAAGGGATTTTCCGCGCGTGACTTTATGCTCTCAATTTTTCGCTTCATTTTTTTTTCTTCTCTTCTTCAGCCGTGCTCTTAAGTTGGAACGCAAACATTACCGTTCAAAAGAAACCCTATCATTCCGCCGTACCAATATTTCCCCGTTATTCGAGGATTCGGTCTCTGGAGTTCTTTGGAAGATATCCACCCGTTTTCCTTACATATGCACGCACACAAAATTGAGCGGACGGACAGATCATAAAAGCTTCGCAATATGTGGCGTATTTAATACCCCACCGAGCCAGGTCTTTGTGACGGATCACGTTTTGTATTTGTGCGTGTTTTATGGCCTGTAACAGTGGCGAAGTGCCGTTTTAATATCATTCCATCTTGCGACCCTTTTATGGCCAGGCAGCGGCGGCAAGTGCGAAATTTTGTCAGTCAGAAAGCAGTTTGCGTCCCTCCCTTTTATCTCTCTCTCTCTCTCTCTCCCGCTCTCTTCTGTGCTGTTCGCCACTACAGGAGGCAGTCTCAATATGTGCTACAGTCGCAAAGTTATTAGCTTGTTTCGCTCTGCGAATGGAAGCGTATTCCAGGTATTTTGCAATAAATGAAGTCCTATCATAGTGGAAGCCTTATCGGTTGACACTCTTATTAAATCTTCATGATTATTTCTTATTCGTGAGTTTGAGTGCATCGTACGGCTGTCGTCTTTGCGTACGTAAGGGGTAGCGTGGTGGCTCTACTCACTGTGCGAAGCTCTCTTTATGTTTTCAACGTGCGCAGCTACCAACGCTAAGGGACGTCCGGCTAGAGTTTCGCACGGCGACGCTGGCGCCGGCTCTCTTCCCTGGTGGCGGACAGAGGAAAAGTTTTCCAGTATATTCTACAATCGTAGATGGCGATGTTCGCGATTTCACACGTCATCGCGTGAATTCTGTCTTGTGTTCGACCTACTTCAGTGAATGTATACAATGACTGATGAAATAACTGCATGAAACTGCGAAATAACTGAAATAAATACTGGAAATAACCAATCCCTGCCGCCACAGGTGGCACTGATGGCAGTGAGCGAAGGCTACCCCTGGGCAGCCGAACGAGCCCTATAGCCGTACGATGTACTAAGACTCAGTGATGGGCAGTAGTTCAACTGTACCTGAACTACTCGTTAAAACTACTACTTATCTAGTTGGCCGGTAATTGCAACTACTTGACGAAAAGTAATTCGAAAAGTAATTGACGAATACGCTTTCGCTGGTAAAGTATGGTCAATAAAGTAAACTTCCACCAAAGCCTCTATTTATTGTGAGTGAGATTACCATTGTCCTGTTTGGTAAGACCGTTATGCCTACTTCAGAAAGATTCGTGATATTGCGATATCTTTATATACACTTATAGAATTTGTATTTTTATTGTAATAGCGCAAGGGTCACATCTGCACTCAGTGATGGAGCGCTCTGGCAAATTATAATAAGCTAATATTTTCTTAAGTGCATCGACACATCTTACTCTACAGGAAGGTATTCATAATAGCAGCTCCGAAAATATGGTATCATCGTGTTCTTTCATTCATTTATTGTTATCGTTGTTTTGAAACATCTCGCTTCACATTCTTCACTTGCACTTTTCACTTGCGGTATCATGCACTTTTGCATGCTTTCACGGTATCATGCACTTTTTGTAAAGTACGTTCCTTCTACTGAAACTCGTTAACAGCTAGTTTCTACTGATCACTCTAGTACGTCTCACTAGGTACTCCGCAGAAACTAAAGGGTAAAGGACGTTGTCAAATCAAAGCTTAGCTGCGTGATGCGAGAAGCACTGCGCGAGTTTGTCACATTTTTGTAACCTCTATCATAACTGTTGTAAGGAAGAACGATGTCGCGCACGAAGGAACTATATACCAATATCCTCCACGAGGGGAGGCCGCGCTCAACTGCTCTCCCTAGCAGACGACGCCGGATATGCGATGGTACTCTCTCCCCACAGGTGGCGCTGCGTGGCCTTACCTCGAAGACTGCATTGGTATAGTTCCTTCGTGGGCGACATCGCCGATAGGGGACTGCTCGGCCACGGGCTGCAGATTTTAGACAACCGTGTCCCATACAGTACGTGCCTAATTCGAGCATGTACTATAAACGTGCGTACATTACGGCAGGTAATAAAGTTCGTGATGCTTCTTAGCGCTAATGCGAAAATTGAGGCAGGGGGCCGAGGCAGGCTCTATCTGGGGATGACACGGTTGAAGGATATCGTCAGCAGGACATTCAGCCTGACATAAATTCAGTGCAACTCTATTAGGTTCTACTTTGTGTTGAAATATATATATAGTTGCAAAAGTTGTTGAAACTATACTTTGCGGTATAGTTCCAAGTGCAGTTGAACTACTTCCTCAAAATAGTAGTAGTTTAGTAGTTTCAATTACTTTTTAACAGGTAGTTAGTAGCTGTGGTGTAACTACTTCGAGAGTAGTTACTGCCCGTCCCTGCCTCACAATTACGCCTATCATGAAGGTTTTCAGTTGCACGAGGCTGGCAATACGGTGAACTGATAGGGAATAAGCATTCGATAAGATAAGGAATAAGTTTAGGTTAGTACAAGCGACCGTGACAATGTCGTGATAATCTATCTGCAATTCTTAAATATCGTAACTTCTTTGTAATATGCGTTTTCGTTTTGATTATTGTTTAAGGCGAATAAATAATTAGAAAATGTGGACGGTTGTGGTGGTGGTGGTGGTGGGGATGACGTACGATTGATCACAGAGAACTCGCATGCTCTACGGACACGGCACGGCGCATAGCACTTACTCTAGACGTCAAGTCAGGAGCTACCTGATTGGCACTTACACGCACGTCACAGAGTGGCGTCATGCCTCTCTCATTCTCTAACGAGGTTCTAGGATGGAGTGTAAGGGATTCGTGCTCGTACAGGTCAAAGTCCTTTCTTTCTTCCTTCTTTTGCTTTTTTTAATGCCTCGTTCTTTTCTATTCACGATATCTGGAGTAGCCTGACCCGACTTTATCGGGTCTCATATCTCCATACTTTTTATATCTCAATCACTCAATTGATCAATCAATCCTCCCGCGCACGTTACAGACGACACTCTGTTTACAAACATGTGACGTCACGAGAAGACCGGTATCGAGGTTATATTTCGCTGTGATGGGCAATAAGCGAAAAAAATGCGTCGGCTGATAGGTTGATAAAGCTGATAGTGCCGACCAGAATGCTTTGCGCGGCGGCGAAACGTGATCGATGGCGTAGGTAACAATAATAATTATTGGGGATTTACGTCGCGAGACCGATGACTTAGGCGATCAGACCGTCTATATACTGCAGGATCCAGCTAAGATCAGCTACGATCCGTGACCTTGTACAAGACCACTTGATCGTACTTGTTGTAAAACAATCGCAACCAAAATATAAAAACAAACGACTAAAACCATGGGGGTTTCTTGTACTGCTCGTTTAAGACGACCACTCCACTTATACAGACTGGATGAAAGCCAAAAGCTTTCAAGAACAGGACAGTTTTGTGCCTCTACTGCACATACATGCTAGGAGACGCTCGCATTTATTTCTATCCATACGTCCGTAATCCTGCAGTAACCCATCGTCCTAAGCTACTTCTGCTGCACTAGCTACAAAGAATACAAGCTCCGCAACAGTGTTATACGCTCAACCAAAACTGGCCTAAACGCCATAAAGGCCAAGTTTAGAAAACTCTGTTAGCGTGGCTTTCTTTCTGCGTTTGAAATCCACTGCCTAGGGACCTTGCTTGCGGAGGGGATATACAGGACGCGCTCGGTAAGGCGGCCGGCCCAAATGGAGCAGAAATTGCGAAAATATCGCAGCAAATGACACAAGCACCGTGTTAGCAAGAACTTGTATATAATGCACGAAGGAACCTTTTCTAGGAGACAAAGAAGAAACGGCGTGCAATAAAAGTCCGGCAAATGGGGTCGCAAAAAGGTTTCGTGCTGCTTTATTCGTGCGAGATGCGTTTTACTGCAAAGGCAGGATGCTCCCTAGTACTTGTCCTGTGTGTTGCGACATGGCACAAGAGGGCAATATCGTGTCCGAAAGAGATGTCGTACACGTGGAGCTCACACAGTCGTACGGTGTATAAAAGTTGAGATGCTTAATGCCTTGACTGGCTGCACGAATTGTTCTTTTTTTTTCAGGAAAAGGGAATTAAAGGATGCAAAAGCGCGGAGCTCAAGAGCACATATTGTACACGCGGAGGAAGGAAGGAAAAATGAGGCTCTCTAGGTCTTGTACAGGAGACTTGCTGAGCGTTCGTTGTCCGATGTTATTTTGCTGGTACGTCTTGGGTTGTAAATATGCATAGTAAGTGTGTGGAAGGCACAGGCATAGAGCAGCAGCTGATGATGACTTTGATATCTTTGCGTGATAATTTCACAGTGCCTTCTAAACCTCTCCAACGTGTAAGGAGAGTGTTTTTGTATGTAAACACCGTTTTTTTTTTATTCCGCAGGCGCAACCAAATGGTGTAATAACAGTAGAACGTCGAATTGGGCCTGTTGGGCCTAAAAGAACAGTCGCAACTTACAGCAAGGGTCACCCCATTTCTTATGATAACATTTATTTCTTTATGTTGATGGTGGTAAAAGAAATGAGGATGTGAGTCGCGACAAAGTCGGACGGGCTAGCCCAGGACACCTACACACGGTGAATAAAAACTGACACGAGCTGACAACGAACGGGTTAAAGTGATTGAGTGTAACATGTAGTTCAAAAGTCTCAAACGAGTAAGTGTAAAATGTCAAACAAGAAATGGAATCTCACACTTAGTAAAGTCACTGAATAGCCCAAGACATAGCCCAATTGTACGTAGAAAATTTTCAAGTGCCCTCAGCACCTTGTCAGACGACTGAGGACCTAACAGTTCTCTCATGTTGTTATGACAACAACAACAACAATTATATTTTGACGATGAAGCGGGGAGGTTTTCCACTCTAGGAGTGGAACGCTACCCCATAGCTATAGGGGTTCTAATATGAGTGATGATGATGATCGGAGTGGCGATGGCGATACTGAACGTGATGGTGGGAATGTCCGAGGGCACAATGAGTCCTTTCGGCCAGTCGCCTAAACAAACAAACAAACAAAAACTACATAACGTAAGGCCGCCGTTGAGTGGGCCACGGTGTCTCAAGGGCCGAGGACGCACGGACGCACGCAAGTTGAAGGGCGGCTGCCAAGGGAGGCAGCCTGTGATTGCAGCGTAAGCCTCTCGTTGATATAAGTCCGACAGCGGAGGAGTATGTGCTCTACGTTCACAAGTAGCTGCGTTACAGACTAGCTGTTAGCGACAGAACAGAGCGAAGGCCACCTTCATACGTAGCCTGTGGATGAGCGATTTCAGGGGACGAGGATGCTTTGCAGGCAGCCGGTATGACAGCGTTGGGTCCACACTTCAGAAATGGGGCCCGGTTGGAATGTCGTGTTGCCACTGTAGGGTAGACCAGTAATCAGACAACTGCCTGAGGAGGGATCTTCTGTCTCCTCTCGAAAGTATAATGAGCGTAGAAGTTCTTCGTTGATATGCAGCGGCAGCGTCGGCATCGTGGTCCCCAGTTATTCCGCAGTGCCCTGGAACCCACTGAAAGGCAACGTGGTGAGAGCGTTCTTGTAGAGACTTCAGGGAGCATAGGATATCTATCACCACTGAGGATAGGGAACAGCGTATGTTAATGCACAGGGGAGCTGCTTTGGAGTCGGTATAAATTACCCAGTGCCGCGGTTCACAGTCTTCCGCATATGTCAAGAATAACAGGATAGCATAAAGCTCAGCGGATGTTGATGAGGTGCGGTGAGACAAACGACATGTAGTTTCATATGTATATTCTTATCATATCATGTTTTTGTTTATATCTCAGTTTATCAAGTATATTATTTTTAGTATAATCGTCCGATTTTGAACTAGTCACAATTTTACCATGGTTTTGGCGCACTATAGCCTGAGTTGCTTATGAGCCATTAAAGTTGAATCATCATCATCGTCATCATCCCTATTGAGACAATAAAAATGGACCAATGAACAAATTATTCCCAAGGGAGAGACGTGATACCGAGACAATGTCTCAACAAAAATGAGGCGTATCGTCAACACATAGTCCCATTAGATATAATACATAACGAATTAATTAAAGTGAAGGAAATCCATTAAGACAGGAACGCAGCGACAGCAAACCAAAAAGAAAAATTACCAAAAAGTTAAGTCTGATGAGATTCTACGAAGACGGCTCAAGCTGACACGGACGAAAGTTGATCGAAACCGCGAACTTGACACACATGATCTGAAAGCGACATTAAATATAGCCCCGACCATACACGAAGTGTCGAGATAACGTCAACACTTCGTGACACTCCCGCACAAATACCGCGTTTGAAACGCCCGAAACAAAATAATACAACACGGACGCGTCGCACCTACACATTGAGACACCGTCCTAAAAAAAGGAACAAGATCGATTCAAACCGGTAACAACGTTACCGTTCACAAATGGATCTATCAACGCGCAGAGAACTAAACTATACAACTCAACAGAAAAAAAAAGAAGAAAATTAAGGAAGAAAAACGCTCCCGTCTCACATTACAAAAACACCACTTTATCTGAAAAACATAAAATAAAAAAGTGTAGGTGGCAAATGTCACACGTAACGAAGAAATATTCGGGAAGCCAGGTTCAAAATAAAGACAGAAAAAAAAGAGGAAAGAAAAAAGAGGGTGAGGTGGAAGCAGCTAACAATACGTGTAGAAGCGCCGGGCAATTTATTACATCGCCAAAAAGACAGGCACGGAGATAAAACAGACGCTCGCGGATACCTCGCTCGGAAAAAAGGAAATTTATTAGAAATACAGCGGGTCGAAATATTTTCCAACCTTACGCGTTTGTCTTGGGGGCTGCTACGGAGAAACTGCAGCGCCGTTTCCGTTTGGAAACGTCGCCCTCACGTCGGGTCAAGATATGTCGCTTCTTCAAACGTGTCATCGGCAGCCAACCGTGAGACACGAGCCTTCGACGGTATTGAGAAATCGAGCAGGAGGAAAAGTTGACGCAAGCAGAACCAAACAACACATTGCAGTGGGCTCTTGAAAGTTGGTCGATGTTGTGTGTGTTTAACCGATTCAAATGTCCTGTGGTATATAGATCATTCGGGGTAATCGGACATATGCTAGACATGATGATGGTTCAATGCAGGGTTATACACTCTTAAAGGAGAGGAAGAGGAATGGTGGGGGGGCAATGTCGAAGTAGGCTTGCCGTCGTTTGCCACACACGAGTAGGCATCGCCACGACTGTAGTCAAGAAAAGAAGAAGGTGAAGGAGGTGGTCGTGGAGTGATATTTCCGGGCGGTCTGCCTGTCGGCGTGGCGGCATGTTGCTCTGGGCGGGGGGATCATGCGTCCTGAGCCGACTTCACAGGGAATTGTACCCATATTTGTCTTAAAGTGTCTAAGAAAAACCTAGGGGAAACACCCAGACAGCACAGCCGGCGCACGGCTGTATAACAAAGGTGAAAGAGATGATGGTGGTGGTGATGACGAAAACCGTCCGAGGCTTCACACATCCGATATCCGACAGACAGACGGTCACGATTTTTTAAACTGGGGGTTCTAAAGCTAACGCATTAAAAAAAGAAAGGAACCTGATTAAAGTAATGCGGATGAGGGTGAGGCCACTGACGAAGGAGATGACACAAGTCTTGAGGTCAGGGGCTGTGCATGAGACCTGTGTCGCTGAGGAATGCCAGGACTGCTTTGGTCACAGAACGCCGTGCAAGATGTCGTACAGGGCCTGGCCAATTCACCATGCTATGTGGTGAAGTTCAAAGTTAAGAGTCTATAGGTAATGCTAACTTAAGGAGCATGCACCTGAGTTTGGCTACCGCGAATACCGCGGAATGAAAGATGTAATTACGATCAATAAAAAAAAAATGGCATTCGTCCGTTGCGTCTTTCGTGATTTGAGTGCGAATGAAACCGTTTCCGTCTTCCCTCCTTCTCAAAAGGTGCAACACGACGGTGCGAACAGGATGTCCAATCATTGCGGGGAATTGTTTGCGGAGACCAATAGAATGCCGCTGCTTTCATGGGAGGAAATGGTCGGTGATCTTGCATGATGTCGCGTATCACAGAGTGACGCATTTCAACTAGCTGTTTCACGGTAAGGAAGGGCTGGAACAGTGATGTGCTGAGGATGCTAACTGGTCCGCTCTTTCTTTGCCTCTGATGCCGACATGAGACGGGATCCATGGGAAGGTAAGATCTCCTCCGGTTATTTTATGCTGGGTACACGGTCTTCTGACACAACCGGCTAAAAGGTGCTGCAACACATAGGGTTCATCATGTTACACATTACACTTCTCTGGTCCGTAAGTAAAACCGCCTGAACTTTTCCTCTCTCTTGGACCGCAGTAGATTCGGATATATGATAATTGACACAAAAGGCGTACGCCCCCCTCTCTCGTCGGATCAGAAGTGATAACACTACCATTCGTGGCAATGGTTGGCGCACAGCGTCCCATGCGGTGAAGTTCGTACGCTTAGTTATTCGTCCCCTTGTCTTAAGTCCAACCTGAGGAAAATGCTGTCTATGTCTACGTTCACAGTAGCTCGCTTGCACAGACAGCAGGACAGATGGAGAGACGACAGCAGAAAGGTACGTGAGGGCGCACAGGAGGTTAGTATGCGTCCTGGGCCGACTTCAAGGGGAACTTCAGGGGGGACTCTGCCGACATTTTTATGCTCAATGACAATGCTCGTTACAGTACCCAGTGTATACTCACCAACATGAGCCTGATAGTATAGCCCTTGTGTATCGGTTGTTTGTTAAAGTTATATTTGCTGGGTGCTGCTACTTTTACTTTTACTCGAAACAAATATGTCTCGAGAATATTCAAAAGCGTGTGTAACATTTTTGCACATCAGAATGAAAGTGTTACCTCTGCTTAGCGCTTCGTAAGACGAAGCCCTGCGTGCTACGGTCAATCTCTTCGTACCTCCACTCACTGAAACCCTTACGTTGAACCTGCCCTATTTTCTCTGCATCAGCAACAAATACTTAACAGCAACCCACGCAAACACACACGTCAGCTTCCAATAAAAGAGACCTCCAGATTCCTTGCCCTTCCAGCACATTCGGAATCAGAAGTTCATGTTCCATAAACGCCTACGGGGCATCATAAGACGGCAGCCCGGCGGATCTTAACACCTCATCTGGCTCGGCAAATAACCCGGCGTAAGATTCCTTCCGATACCCAATACCGCAGCGAAATGCCCACGGCTTCACGACCTCTGAAAGGCAATTCTCTTTTTCCTGGCCCGTTTAAATGACCGGACCCACTGCGTCCCTGGGCGCCAATAAATTTTGAGCTCGTAAAAAGTTTCCCAACGTAACGAGAATGGACGTCGGAGAGAGTCGGTTATACGCGGTACTGATTGCCTCGTACCGTGAGGAATTACTTAAGCAATTCCGCGCAAGGCAAAGCGTGCGGAGGATTAGGCTGCAAAGTTGTAAGGTTTTCTGCGTCTCCGAAATGATCCCGCTGGGAGAGGATTTTTAGGGATGCGGAGGTTTTTAGGGATACTCATTTTGCTGCGGGTTGTATTTGGCTCCGTTTCGTAATACGGATGTTGGTTTCCGCTAAGACTGCGAGCAACCCGTGGGTGATCACCGCAGGGTGAATGTTTAGAATGCTCATTTGGGTCATCTCATGTGATGCTGTCTAGAAACGGTTAGGTAAAGGGCGTTTAAATTTTGAGGAATTCGTGCATTATGTTCGTGGGCGTGCATTTTTTTGTAGGTCGAACGTTAAACCGTACACAAGGGCATATGAGCAGTTCAAGGATTGCCTTAGAGCACAGGCAGGAAATATATCTATAAATGGAAGTGAGAAATCCTGCAAGGTTTATCCAAAAATTTGAGAAAAAATGTTACTTCTACAGGATCAGAATTGAGGGACACGACACAGAAAGCCGGCTTCGCGGGATAGCAGATAAGCATGCAAGAAAGCCAACTTGACAGACTAGCACGGGGATATGTGAGGAGGAAAAATTCGGGGAAGGACGAGGAGGAGAGATAAGAAAGACTACTTTTAACGTCATCTGCACGGCAGCGCTTGCATATACGATCAGTAACAACATATATTTCGTACCCGTTATAAAAAGTCATTCTTACACTGCTTACATACCTCATTGATAGTGTACACTTTACCACGCACTCTCATATATCAATAAGGAAAGACGTAGTAGTGGCGTGTGTATGAATATTTGGATATGCATTTCATACGTAGACGACATGGTATTCATAAAAGAAGTGTACAGTCAAATAGTGACTAAGCTTCCGCATTTAACGAAAAAATGAGACGTTCAGCACTCAAGACTGCTATTTTGCGCATATTTTTTCTATGCGAAGTTGTTTGTTCGCAAACATAATTATTATTTTTAGCTCGTTTCTGCAACGGGCGCAAAGTTGCGTCAGTCGCAAATAACACGCACTACAACTACCACACTCATTTTACCGCTTCTCCAATCCTTTATATGACCAACTCGCGACCCATTAGTCACAACACAACGTCTCTCTCGCGCGCAAATTCCGCCTAGCAAAAGTACCCCATAACCCAGAGGGCGCCTTAATAGACGCGAATTATATCCCCGGCAGAATAAACAACAGTATCCTATTTCTGTACGGCGCTGCCGCCTCCGCTCTGAAAACAAAACGTACGTAACCCTTGTTGAGAAAACTACCCGTCATCCAAAACAATACGGCCCCGAGGAGCCGAGCAAAGCGTCCTGAATTACCGGTGCTCACAAGGTCTTCCCTTCACCCAGAGGCCGTCAAGAAACAACTGGCCTCGTGAGAGTGCTTCTGTCTGTTCCAGCCAGAAAGAGCCGCGAGGAACATTGCGTGGCTATCTCGGCCAAAGCCAGCGGTCATTTCGGCGGAGAACAAAGTTACGGGCTTCAAACATAAAACAGACCCGGGGCGTCCGAGGGATCTCTATTCCGTTAAATCGTTTTGGGAGCACTACTCTGTACCTATTTCTTATGCTGAGACGTTAGGGTGGGATGCACAAGGTCTTACATTTTGTTTATTTATAGCTTCTGACCTCCAACTGTCGCAAAATTACGACCGATTCTGACTCCGTTTCTTCTCACTGTTGTCTACCTCTGTGGATAGTATGGTTTGGAAGGTCAAATACGGAAATACGAGTAAAGGTGACATCACTGCATGTCGTCTGAGCCTTCTCATCGTGCATACCTTCCACTCTTGAAATAGAGTAAACTGGGGAGCAATTACAACTTACTCCCCACCACTGCAAAGGGTCCCTAAAATTCGCATACACTTTCGTGCCTTTGTCCGGAAGAAGGCGAACAGTTGTGGCAACGTATACAAGGTGTTCCAGAAAACGTGTCATTGAATCCACCTAGAATCAAGCGGTCAACGGCATTTGTTCTTACTAGGTTTTTGCCACTAGCTGATGTGAATATCATGTAATGCAAGTTTAATTATGTAAATTCTTAATTAATTAATCATAATATATATATATATATATGACACAATGAGTTATAAACAGTATAAACATAATAAGTAATACAACCTGAATGCTTATCTTGACCACATGTAGCATGTTTAACATTTCATGTATGTAACGGATATAGGTTGTATTTGTGTCGTCACTTTTGTAACATGGGTTACGACTGAGGAAGAGGAAGTAAGACTGTTGTGTAGACGACGACGAAAATAAAGATTCATTCTTTCATGCACCATCTTACATGCTGGACTTGTCGTTTCCATCGGTCATTCCAAAATCGAATGCTTCGCAGCTCGCGACACTTCTGACACCATGGAAGATGGTGCATGAAAGAATGAATCTTTATTACATACACTCCAACGACGATACCTTCCAGGTTGTCGAAATAAATACAGGGATCTGCTTTTGACATTGTTAAGCCTACGCTCTTGAGAAATTCGTCAAGTCGCACATTCCACTGCCTCCCGGACTGACGTAACCCGTACAAGCTCTTCTTCAAAAGGCAGACGTCATCTCTATTTTCTTTCTGTATTTGTTATTTCGTGTACATTTGTACAGTGAATACAGTCCTCCTAGATCCCCAGTGGCCTGCAGCATTGTGTAAGTAAATAAATACGCGTTACTGCCGAACCACTAGATAACGAAATTCAGAGTAAAGGTGAATTCCCGCTTGCGACGCCGCAACGTTTCCGCCGCCGGCCACAGCGCAATAATGCTGCGGCAGGGATAGAGTACGTACTCGAAAAAGAAGACCGAGAACCTGCTCGTGGAAGCAGTGACAATGGGAGCACCAGTGAATATGCTTGGAATGTATTTGGAACGACGTGCCGGCAAAGACACATACTACTCCAAGTATCGATTTGCAGAACGACGGTGACGACGATATGGAAGAAGAGATAATTTGGGCATTCCTACTCATGCGTGCGACCGAAACGCGTTATTTTCTAGATGTGAATTGCCACTTCCTGCACGTGTCCGCATTACAACATCTATACTCTCCACCCTGTGCGCAAGTTTATATACGTAATAGCTGTACTATGATTTCAAGTATATTTCCACTGGAACGACATAAAAAACTACAATGAGTGAAGCGTCTCGAAAGAGTTTGAATGTGTGATGAGCTTTCGTGTAGAGTCTCCACTACATCATTTACTCAATAATAATAATAATAATAATAATCATAATTTATAGTAGACAAAGACAAGTAAGTACATGTACTCAATAAAATGGTTTTGAGATGCTGCTTTCTTTTGTAGTTTTCGACGTTTTAATACCTCCTACTGCTGCATTCAGCTTACGTTTCTTCGTCCATACTTGAATTATTTTTAATTATGGAATTTATTCGCTTTGAGTAGTAAGAAATCTTTAAGTAAAACTTTAGGATATGGGACAAGCACAATGCTGGCGCACATCACATTTCAGAAACCTTCGTGACTTCGGCTGATGTCTTGGCTCTATGACTACACGCTGAACCTCATAAACATTCCGGCCTCAACAATTGCCTGTTATTGAAGGCATATTGCCTTTCCATAATAAAAAAAAAATGAGGGTGCGAGTAACTGAAAACATTCCACATAATCTGTATTACAATGTGATATATATTTACGGTTGTCCCATGTATTAAATATTCACCACTGTCTTTTTGTATACCTAGCGAATTTTTGGGACACTATCCCTTAGGCTCCTGCTGTTTAAAGGAACACCGGAACACAATAAAAGGAACGAATTCACAACCAGATATGATAAGCCGGACCCAATACTCTCTTAGAAAGAGAGAGAGAGTGAGCAATTCTAGCATTTTTCTGACCGATACGCATTGCCACAACCATTAGTTCCTGTCGGGACTAAACTCACAGAGGATTATGCTAATTTTAGGGACTGTGTGCCGTGCTGGCGTAACTGCGATCTAGGGGATTAGAAGCTGCAATTTCTTCCCAATATACTACTGTTTCTTCGAGCGGATAGTTTTTCCTGATATAAAATAAGAGACACTATTAAACACGTCACAAAATAAAGAGCACAAACAGCAAAAGTTGATGATAAAAACGATACGATACCAGTACCATACCACCGCCGCCTACGACTCAACGTTGCCCGTACACCCTCACTTCTCTTCAAAATGGGTCGGCTAAATTCCCGAAACTGCAATGTCTGTGGCGTGGAAGCTGACATCACACTCCAGCTCCTGCACTGTCAGTAGCACCTTCACCATAGAAACACCCTCCGTTGCCGTCTGCTCCAGATTGGCTGTAACAACTTTTCGTTGGCCGCTCTCCTTGGCCCCGTCCCGCACCCCAAGCAGTGGGCTGTCACTGCCACTCTCCTCGGTTTTCTCCGAGGCTCAGGACTCGTGAACTGCACGTGACGTTGTTCTAGTGTCTCCCCCTTTCCTTCTTTCTTTCTTTCTTTCTTTCTTTCTCTTTTCCGTTTTTCTTTTCCCCTTTTTCCTTTTTTTTTTTTTGAATAGCAAGCCGGCTCTTTGCCTGGCTAACCTTTCCTTTCTTTTATATTTTTTCTTAATAGACATATACCCCCCCCCCCCCCCCCCAGTACCATACGATACAATACCAGTTAATCGGGAAGCTTCTTAAAACCTTTAGCACATTCGCACAGCTTCTTCACATATTCGGAAATTGGCCTGCGTGCGAAGAACGAGATACACGTCAAACCTTCGTTACTTACATGAATTTCCTTCCCTTAAGTTACTCGGGCGCGTAGTCAAGCAAATGGCGAGCAACCCTAAGATCCATACACAATCGACTCTTTACGTGACATCGCTGCTCATAATAACCGGTACAGTTCTTCGGGCATTGAACACCATAAAACACAATTAGAAGAGCCCGCCCAGCTAAGCGACGATAACGCATTACAAGTCTTCGAGGAGCAGTGTTAGCCGTCTTAAGCGAGGGTCCATTAAGTCGGCAGGCAGCAGAAATAGCGGAAAGTTTAGATTTATTGACAAACACATTAAGGCATGAAGAATATCGATTAGGGTAAACTTTCTTTGCCCTTGCCCTATGAGAAGCTACGGGAGAGGAAATGAGAGAGACAGAGAGAGAGAGAGAAAAAAAAAGATACGGAAAATGGTCCAGAGTGATCGAGTCGGCTTGATGGTTTTTCTTTGGACTAGGAAGCAACTCGCAAGTTGTGTGGGTGGAGCTGATAGGAGTATTGGGCAGTGACATAGCTTATGTGACCCCCGTGGCGCTAACTCATTTAAGGAGGCATTTTTATCTACTCATGATGTTGGCATATACTTGAAACCATACTCGTGCGATATACGGTCGATAATGTGTGTGCTCTTCTGAGGTTTTAATATAATGAAGAGGAACTAAGCAGTACTAGAACACAACTAAGACAAACTGAGAATAGCCTTTTGGAGTCTGGAGAGATTAGCCTTTTGGAGCTTGGAGAGATCAGGCGACCATATTGTTCACAATGGATTGGTTGCAAAGGCCGCCCGCTGCCGTACTGTGCATTTTATAAAAATTCTTTAGTGAAGGGTTCTGTCTGATTGATCGTACACTCTAAAGTGTGTACCTTGTGACCTTAGATATTGTAGTAGGACGCTGTCCAAGGCAGGAACTGCCCTCAGACAAGTCCTAGATCCGCCTCTGTACACCAGTGAATTTTTTTCACCGCATTATAAGGTACCGGTATCAACAAGAAAGTCCACCACCTCGTATGTATAAGATACAAGGAAATTTATAAGGTACACGGTTGTTTTATAAAGCACACTGTGTATGAGCCATACAAAAACGCGCCTCTTATACGCGGAAATTTGTTCGGCCTTTATTGTGCCCTTCTGCTACCAGCCCTTCATTCGTTCAGATACGGCACAAAAATGTCGGTGTATTTAGATACAACGCACTGAGCAAAACGGTCTGTTGATTTGATTGTGATTCATGGACAGTGCGATCACTAAGTCACAGTAACAAAGTCGAGTATGCCCTTCAAAATGAACTGTAGCTCACTTTCATAATGCTCCTAAATTTTCACCTCTACTCATAAGTGTTTTTTGGCCATCCTCGGCGTTCCACGCGTACCCCAGTCCCTGACACTGATCTTGAGGGGTGTTGTTGTTACCGACAATTATTGCTTACAATGTCTGTATGAGCAAATGGGCGGTGATCTGTACTATCGGTTTGTAGCTTACCTGAGTACCTGATATCGAAAGGAAAGCGTTGCAAAAGCAAGCATCTCAAGTACGTGAAATGCACAGGCATGGGACACGACAGTACAATTGGCATTTTGAGAAAGACTGGTTCGCATCAGTCTAGTATTTCCTGGCTTCTTATGATGTCAGTCAAGACGACTGAATCCAAGGAAATCTTTTTGCCGACATATCTTTCTTTAAATCTCGCGCCACCCGTAAACGTGAGCGGCTGTTTCAGCTATACAGGAGAGGCTAAGGATGAAAAGTGGAAATCAAAGGTCGGTATCAATGCTCCTTCACACTGAGAAAGCATTTCTCTACTATATCCGATAGCGTATGACACATAAGGGACTATAAAGCAAACGAGATGAGGATGAACGTTGTACTATGTGCAATCAGTCGAAAGAAAATCTTAAAAAAAAACAACACTAAAGACAGTATCCCTCAGAGAGTACTAAGTCTGAAAAACGCAACAAACCCGTGTCCGTCTCCTATGACGATGCGAATGCACCTGCCATTGCGCGAAGTGTACTATGCGTACTTCACACAAAGTCATTTTATCAACGTGCATTATACCTATACACTCTGTTCTCGTGCCGTGCTCTTAACAGTGGGCGGCTGCAACGCACCCCTGCATCACCGTCGCGACAGTGGAGGATGAATACGTTGTCGCTAATGCACTAGGCCCTTCTATAAATAAATCAAATTTATTTTTCCTTCCGCAAGAGACGCTGCACCCCTTTTCAAACTGTTGTATAGGAATGGCACTTGGGTCTTCCACTAATGGCATATCCCGCACAGTAACGAAATAAGATACAGAACGCAATTTAGAGTGGAACATGGCGAACGTCGGCAGAAAATAATGTACGTCCGATTGGAGGCGGATGTTCCAGCAAGGCACCCCCATTACTTCTTCTATTGCTGCTTTTTGAGTAGAAACTTGGGCTCTTCGTGAAAATACAGGATACGTAGAAGCAGATATAGATATACGCCGAGGAAGTCAGGACAAAAGATGGTCGACGTCAGATCTTGGCTACGAGGTAGTACATCAGAGACAATGCGGGCGGCGTTGTGTGGTGGGAGCATAAAAATTGTCGGTCCTGTATCGGGTAATAGGGGATAGTTTACGTTGTTTTAGAGCGGTGTATAGAATTATAACGACTGTCTTAGGAGTTTTTTTTTATTATTTACCTTTCGTTTACCGTTTTTTACGGAACAACAACAACGACAACTACAAGAATGACGATGGGACGAGGTGATTCACCACAACAATTGCGGTACCATACCTCAGTGCATGTGGGTTAATATGGGTACTTTTTTTACGGAACAACAACAACTTTATTGTGAGATGAGGAATGGGGAGTTTCATCGCCAGGGGCGATACTCTACCCCATTGCTGGTGGTGATGCGGGAAATGATATAATGGGCCCCTTCACAATAAGGAGTTGGAGGTTTGGAGGAGCTTTTTTACGGGTTGGATTGGATTGGAAAAAGAAAGAAAAATATGGAGAGGTTAGTCCCGACCCAGTCAGAACTGGCTACTCCAATACGCGTTTTTCTTTTCTTTTTCTTTTTTTTTTACGGAGTTGGATATAGCGATGCGAGATTCTATTACAGAGCTGTTAGCTCGTGCGAAGAATTTTTCTTACATTATTACAATCGTACGAAGAAGTTGTTGTGCTTCAGAATCATTTGGCGGTATCTGTTGTGAAAAAAATTTCACTGTTCACATTTCACTGTATTAAAGTATGCCATGGGTGAGAAAGGGCTTCTCGGTGAGGGTGTGATTGTTCGTCTTCAACAACTAACGGCGACGATAGAGAGTTTTAGTATATCGTACGCTATCGCTTTTGCGTACGTAAGCGATAGCGTTGATGGTTCCACGCACGCCAATAACAGAAAGAGAGCTTCGCGCAGTGCGCAGAACCAGCAACGCTATCCCTTACGTACGCTAAGGCGATAGCGTACGATGTACTAACACTCTCTAATGACGCAAACACATCGGATACATATTGCTTTACCACGAATGGCTACAACTCAACCTCAACATCGCCCGTGTAGCAATTGCCGTTCTTTTAAAAATCGTACTTACATTAATAGTAATATGATGACTAAAGATATATGGCTCCATTACGTAAAACCCTGAGTCTGGGTACACAGCGGGACGACACGAACACACGTCGTCCCTCTGTGTGTCCCTCTGTATGCCCAGACTCAGGCTTTTACATAATCGAGTTCTTCCCTCAGCTTGCCTGCATATACGCCTTATACACCTTATATCTTGTCAGAGATATGGCTCAAGTTTTGGAGCTCTCTTTGCGGTTTTACTATATCACATATTTATTATGAAGAAAAGAGATCGGGAAGACAATCAACGTTGTCTCGCATTACACGCCTTTCCTCGGGAGCAGCTTAGAGTGAGAGTATGTTTCACTGTTGTTCAAACTGCGCTCGACGTATTTACGTAGCGGCCTAGCAGCTCCAGCGGAAAATCTCTCCCGCTTTACGAAGCATAACCTATATGTAGACAAATCCTTCCAGGTTCCTATACGCGCACTTCCAAAGATTTTTTTTCTTCTTTCACTATAGGCATTCGCCTTCTCGCGAGCAGCCCTTATCCTATAACTAGGTTTCACGACGGCGGACGAGGATGAAGCTCCAAACCGCTGCCGTAAGTCTTAGCACCGGCCACAGGATACCTCCCCTCCTTTTTGCTTCGTCTGCGAAGTTGGGTCCCTAAAGCCCTACTCGAATACGGATCCTCCGTAAGGAACCTGCGCTTCCTAACTTAATTACTATTACGCATTTTACGCTCCCCTTTCTTTTATGCGCGGTACATGCGTGTTGCTAGTGCTTTTTCAAAGTTTCCAATATATTCGAGTCGATACGAGACGCTGGGTGAATATGTTATGCCAGAACGTTGCCGTCGTCTTCTCTGCTTTGGCTTCCCTCGCGTGGAAATGAAGAAGCGAGATCCTGTTCGGGTTCGTTTTATGTGCGATATTATTTTATGCTGATCTGTGCATTTAAACAACGGCTACGCTAAGGTTTTAACTCTACGAATGAGTTCAACGTCGACCACTTCATTTTGATGCTGACAATTAGAGTGTTTCATCGCCACATCGAATGAGTTCAGTCTGGTTGATTACGCACTATATTCACATTTTGTATGCGACTTTGGCATGGTTATAACGGCAGTACTCACACTGTCAACACCGTCGATTGATTCGCATCAACTACACAACCTTCTTTTAAGGTGGTTTCTTGGTCGCTCTGTCTTTTTTTTTCTCTCTCTCTCTTTCTCTCTTCCAGTTAGGACGCACGCAAACTCGATATTCAAACAAGTACATGAAAATAAACTTCTCAATTCACGTTGAAACTGCAGATATTTATTTATTTATTTATCCCCGTTTCATGCGCGCAAAGTTGCATCCTACATTACGCACCCCTTCAGTTTGAAATCTGAAGATAAGTAGCATGAACCATACTATTACTGTGATGGTTTGCGTGGCCACTGTGCAGAAATTTCATCTGGGCTCCAAGCTAACATTACAAAACTACCACTTCAAACTGTTCAGTAATTCGTGTTTAAGGCCGTTTCACTGCACTGATGCTATGCGCGGCAGGCAAAGCACGCTTTAGAGGAGCTCAACGACTTTCTCGAATGTCCACACCACATTATGTGACGTTGCATTAACATGATGATGATGATGATTTGAGTTTTTATGCCGCACAGACAACTCGGGCCGTAGTGCGCCAAACTAGTGGGGAGAGGGTGACATTTCATTTCGACCTCGAGGCGAGGGGTTTTGTAAAACGGCTTCGGCGACAACGAGGCCAGCGTGACGTCACTCGCTAACAGGAGGAGTGGGAGGACCTCGCTCAGAGAACAAGGGCGCCGTCCAGACACCCGCACCGCCTCGGCGTCCCTTTTCTCAAGGCCGTGCTCTGATTGCTGGTGTAGGGAATGACTTTTTCACCTTTTTCCAGAGAGGGAATTCCGGCGTTCTCTCAACATCCGGCGTCTGCTCTTGTCGTGTATTCCATCGAATAGCATTCAAATCACGCCAGTATTTCGCGCGGAATTTTCGATACTGTGCTCAATGGTCAATGAGGCATAAAATGACACCATAGTTTCGAGATCGACTGGAACGGATGCGATCGTCCCTTTAAGGAGAACAGTCATGCCACATCCTCCTACTTAATCTAATAGGAGTTTAGACAAGGGAAAATGATAACGTTATCACATTTCACCGTCCACGGGACGGCGATCAGCTTTCAGTATATCAGAGTACACGTATCAATGTCAGAAAGAAATAATCATGAGAAAGATTCTTCAGATAAGTATCAGAATCAAAATAAGAAGAAAAAAAAAAACAGGGGTAATTACGCGTGTACCAACGATATAATACTATCTGACTCTGAAGGTCATTATTCACGTTCAACCTGATAAGATTTCCAATTACCCGCTCATCTTCCGGTATCACATTAAGCCAGTTGTAGATAAGAGGGAGTCACAGTTTTCAATAAATATACAGATATATTACCGGAACGCTAGGTTCATCCATCCGGCGGTCGGCTCATCAGTTTAGTATATCCGTTTTTCCCCCGTCAGCGCGTTATCTAGCTTTAACGAATTGCTGCGTTTAGTTGCTACGCGACTGTACACCTGCATGACAGCGTTCTAACCTCGATAGCCTAGGCGAGCACATTTTACGACTACGCCATTCAAGCTAGCAAGGTCAACAACGTCTCTCGATACATGCTCTTACGGTAGTTTGCTTTAATCAGAGCGCAGCTACTCAACAACAGATAAATTAATGATGATGAATGGGGAAATTCGCCAATTTATATTCATCCTTTTTTTTTTCGCCCAAGGTAGCATGTGCGTTTTTCGCTGACAGTTTATATTAATACTCGTTCTATACGAGAGCTTCTCATCCGTACTTATGCAGGTTTTAAGTGCTGGAGCGTGCCGATGTATTAGGGTTAATCGTAAGTGATCGCTGCTCGGAGACTCGATTTCACACACACTACTCTCTTCGGATTTTATATTTACGTATACTGTACGTATATTTACACGTATCTTATTCACACGCGCCCCATAAAAACTGATGTGCTTGCTCTTCAGGAACTTTATTGCTTGCCGGCATAAACATGCAGCTTGCTCCACCTGCAATTATACGTATATGTTTACATGCAAATCGACACAGGGTACATACAATAATTTACACATTTGGATAATTTGGTTTAATAATATTTCGGGGACCCCTGTGAGAGTTTCCAAATGAGTGAAGCAATTCAATTTCCGTTCGCTGAAACTAAAAATATGCCCAAGTAAAATTCACGTTTTCTTCATTCTTTGTTATTATTGGTTGAAGATTATGAAGATCACAGTTGGCACACCATGTTCCAAACTTTATCGGCGTTATCAGTTTCAGCTTTATCACATTTAGTAAGACACCTCGTTGCCAAAAGCCACTGGATTCTCCAGAGACCTCAAATCATAAAAATAAGAATAAAATAAACAAATGAGATTTCTAAGATAAGGTTCCAGCTGGCCACTTATAAAATAAATGTTATGTGCCACTAATAAATATCGATATTATACTACACACACTACATTACACCACACTTACACTATATCGATATTAGATAAATACACTCTATCTCCATTCACACAATGGAAGAAGGAAAATGGAGTTTCATCTTACAATATTGCCCCCGCGAGGTACACAAGCAAGGCATCGAATCTATTCTCACTCCACCCAGTGCTGCTTATGGACTCAACAGAGAGTAAAAGAAGGAAAACAGGAAATGCATCTGAACCCTTAGTACATTGTGCTAGTTGAGCACCTACAATACTTGCACCCACGTACGCTCACCTGCCTAGGAAGAAGAAAAATAAGAGCAACAGCAAATTCTTGCATGATCGCTGACCGTAGCAATATCGACGACAAAAGGTGCAGCGATGTGAACGCGGGAGGTCTACGAGGCATATTTCCGAGAAGTTTCATTCGATCTCAGCAGAAGAAACGATCGGATAACGAGACGCGGTTCGTCGGTTCTGAATAGGAAGAGTTCGCCGCCGCTCCCCTTCCCTTTCATTCAGGTAGATTGAACTACGTGCAGGTGCGTAGAAAGTGCTAAGAAAACGCTTTGTGCGCGCGGGGATTTCCTAGTGCTCCGATAAGGCGATCGTGATCGAGTTGCGTCATTCGTCTCGGTAATCCTCCGAAAGTTTCGTTTTCGGCTCGTTTTCTTTGGCCGCATGCTTTCGTCCGTTGCTTTGCCGAGACGAGATTTGGAGAGCGGAACTAAGGCAGGGGGAAGTAGGCGTTAGCAGGATACTTTCTGCTGGGAGATGCGCTTCGTATCTATTCTGCGATGTTGCAGCATGGGTGAGGATTATACGTTTCTCCCGAGAAGAGTGCCGTGAGGGAGGAGTTCTGAAAAGTGCTCTGCTGCTATAGTTTTGAAGTGGAACTAGCTGGCTTAGCGATTGTTAGTGCAATTGAAAGCAACATCGTAGAGCTCATTGCGAAGAAATTCGCATTTAAAGGGACGGTCACATAATTTCCAGTCGTTTTCGAAACCGCATAGTGCCTTTTTATTCCTCGTGGACCACTGACCACGGTATCGAAAATCCCCCGCGAAATAATGGCGCAGTTTGACTGTTAATCGACGGAATACATGACGAGAGCAGACGACGGATGTTGAGAGTATTCCGGAAGTCCCTCTCTGGAAAAACGAGAAAACGTCACTCCCTAAGAACCAAGCTAAGAGCCGACTTCAGAGAGCTCAGAGTTGCTTCCATTCCTATTGGCAGCCGTAAGCACGTGACTTCTCGTGAGCCGCCTCACTGGCGGCGGCGTGCGCCAGAGCCGCATGAGTTTCGGTATTCGCGTTGCTCATTTTCTGCGTTTATATTACTCATTCCGCTGTGAAACTTTCAATGCAGGTTCACACTGGTGCAAAGAACCGTCTTTTACGTTTATCTGGGATAACGTGGGATGACGCGTCTCAACCCCTTTAATGCCATTATAGGAAATGCCATTTGGCGCTAGCTTCGTAGATAATGTCATACGAGACCCGATTGCCATTAGACGATAATATCATTTTTCGTGTCCGTGTGGCTCAGGTTCTATTCGACCTCACTATTTTCCACCAACATGCACAAGATTCAAAGGTACTCAAAGGGGACGAATCTCTTATGGGCGATAGCTTGTTTATTGAAACAGACAAAAACGCAATTTACGCATCACATTCATCCGTGCCAACCCAGGCTTCCGTTATCGCTCTTCGCCAAATTCTACGCTACACAGTATATCCCTATTTTCAACACCAGCCGTTCGTGTCGTCTCTTTGCCGTTTCTCGTTCCAGTGCGAATTGAAATACACAAGCAGAAGGCATAATCGAAAACGCATCAGAACCGCTCCAAGCTGCGCCCCCCTAGAGATTCTTCTTCTTCTTCCTTCGCTCTCTCTGTTGTCCTGTTTTCTTATTGCTTTGTTTTCTTTTTACAAAGTTTCTTTCTCCCTTCTGCATTCACACGGCAGGTGCAGCGAATGGCTTCCTCATGAAGAAGGTTGTGACTCACGGCCGCCTGGTTCCAAAATAAAATGCCGCCCAGCTGCTTTGATGCTGTGCTCAAGAGGAGAAAAGGGTGCGTAGAAACTAAACTGCAACGCAGCGGCTGTAATGAGAGTGTTTTTAATATCCGGGTGTTGTGCTCTGTTGCGGTTCGTCGCGCTAACGCGAGTAAACAACTACTTTTCGGTTCTCAGCAGACAAGTTGAGAATGGAAGACGGTTGTCCGGCGAGATAGTTACAAATGAGATTGTGATATTTTTAATACTAAAGTGGGAGATTGGTCTAGTTGGTAACGGTTATCCATGAGCGAGAAAAAGACAGCGGCAAAGACGAAGACGGAGAACGACAAAATGACGCGTTGCACACAAATGATAACCCAAGCAGCACAATGTACTGGAAGTCGAGTGCAATAGGGGTAGACGGTATATGTCTTATCAATGTTCTTTAGTTTCAAGAGTCTGTTCAAGGCCTTCCACCTACCCATCCACCCTTATTGCACTCGACTTTCAGTACATTGTGCTGCTTGGGAAGGCTAGGCAGTAGGGTGATACGTAACAGGGAAGATACGGGGAAGATCCATTTTATTTTTTCTTAAAACCAAACCAAACCCAAGCAGCACAATGTACTGAAAGTCGAGTGCAATGGGGGTGGACGGGTAGGTGGAACGCCTTGAACACACTCCTGAAATTAAGGAACATTGATAAGACACATATCCCGTCCACCCCTATTGCACTCGGCTTTCAGTACATTGTGCTTGGGAAACGACGGGGAAGATAAGAGGGTGATACATAACAGGGATACGTTCTAGGGTTCGAACTCTGGTTCTATATGATAAAGTAGTAGACTGCTCACTATACCATATTTCACATCCTATTGTTCACTATTGCCCACTACCGTTCACTATTTTGTTCACTGTACTATATTCGCTTACATTTACTTTATACTTCGACCATGCATGACAAAACTTGTAAAGCTGTGGCGCTGCAGCAAAAAGTGGAATATGTGCAACCTTCCACCAAGTCTTCGTCCAACGCGTATTCTTTTTTTTTTTTTTTCCCCATTGCAAATGCTAGTCCAAAAACATACCTAGACTGGTTTGCTAGTGGATGGTCGTTCGGCAATACCAATAATGCCGTTCCATAATGAGCAGGCGTGACTTGTAACTGAGAGTGGCTAATGCTATTTTTTGAGAACGCGATCAACTTTAAAATGTCCGCTTATGCAACTGAAGGCGCCTCGTAGCTATACGAAATACGCGTCATTGAAAACACTGGGCTTCATAAATTTTACATCAACGCCACAGCAGAATGGATTCTGCTCCCAACAACAACTTCCTCACTTTTGAACGGCACGAACTGATATCCTGACTGACATTTCTAACGACATATGACGGCCTGAAAACGAGGCTGTCAAGACATTACTCTTTTCGTAGCCGCCGTTCCCAAAGACCCATAAATTCGCTTTATAATCCTGCTTAGACTGCCCCATAATGCCAGCCAACCAAAAGTTTCCTCCAATGCTCCGCTGAAACTTGGATGGCTTTTATAGTCTGGAGCAGTCGCTGAGCTAGCACATCATAACATGCCATAAATATCTCTGCTCCGCGCACTTTCGCTCGATGTAGAAAGCCGGCAATGAGAGATCAAGTTCTGTTCCCAATGTTTTAGGAGTGGAGCGATTTTGTGGCTTGCAATCTGCGATTGTTCGAAAGCTTTTAGGGAGTCTTTACGATGCTTTCGCGAATGTGGAGTGGGAACGGAAACAAATAGAGGGCTCTTGTGCTAGAATGTTACTGGAGCACAAATGTGTTTTATGGCAGGGCAGAGGCAACTGTCGCTGACACTTTCAGAAATTATGGAGGCTGGAAAATAAAATATTCGGGACAAGGCAAAATATGCTCTGCACCGCTCAGTGAGAGGGTTTTGGGTTGAAAGCTGAGACATAAATGCTCACGTATATAACGTGAAGCATAGGGTAGAGATTTGGTTGAGAGAACAAAAATATGGAGATGTTGGGCCAAGTCTTAATTGGAGGGGGGGGGGGTACTTCAGCACGCTTAAGGTGTTAAGGTGGCGAGGTGTCGTACCAGGTGTGTAAGTGTGTGGTACCAGTGTCATATAAGCAGAGCTGATCTAATGGATAGACGCCCTGCCAGAAACCGAGCGGGAATTGTCCTCAAGCATTCCCCTTCCTGTGCTCCCGTTGAATCGACGAGCTTGCTAGGGATTTTGAATGCCTCGTTAGGCATTAAGGCAACTGTTGATTTCATTGGTGGTGGTGACTGAGAGCATAGATTAAGAAGTAACCAATCGTGAATCGGTACACGTGTACCATATCAACTTGCACTATGGTGTTAGTGAGGTATTAGTTAGTGCATATAACACCAACCCGTTCGTCGTGGGTCAAACGTCATTGACAGAATGGCGTAAATGCAGGCTAGCTGGTGGATAAATTCCATGATAAGGCAAGCGCTCAGGCTTGCCTTATCATGGTCAAACGTCATGCTCGAAGCCTATCATCGGGTGTGCTGGCTAGGGTCCTCCCTGGGTTTTCCGCCAAGCAACACAAACAAAAGTACTTTCTCTCTCTCTCAAAAAGAGCAAATGGGGAAACAACTACAGCCTCCAGTCCTTTAGATTGTAATTACTCTCAATTATTTGTCCCATGACCGTGAGATTTACTCCCCAGCACCGCAAACAGTCTCCAAACTTCGCACAAATCATACCTGCCAACCTGACGAACTCAAACTTCGGGAGATTGCCCGTAGCGCGACGGGGGGAGGGGGGGGCACTAATTTAGGACGACACTGTATTGCGATTCGTCTACGTCACGCGTACCCACTATTGGAGTGGGCCTGCGACGCGCTGTCGTTGCTTCCGTCAACCGCAATTGTGAAGACTCGTCGTCTCAGGCGCTCGCGGCCACAGCCATTCCACCAATGATGGCAGTGGCCTTCGTCTGTCCACACCAGTGTCGCTTTGCTTCGTCACAGCGGTCACACGTGGCAACGCCACCTAGGTACAGAACGTCTGCTTATTGCCTCCTCTCCCTCCTTCGCTACGTGGACATATAAAGTCAGAATTCGTCTGCTACTCCGACTCGCCGTCCTGAGCAATTCAAGAGCTCGCAAATGATTGCAGCTAGCTTGGAACCTGCAGATCTGAACATGCAGACAAAAAGTGCAACACGCTTTCCAGAAAATCAGTTTTGAGAAAAATATTGGACCGTTTTGCGCTTTATTTCGAAGTTTTCCCATTTAGTACGCGGGGACGTTCAATCCCTACTCGCAGACGACGGTGGTTCGTCTCCATGGCTACGACAGCTGAAAGCACGTACGTTTGTGATTGGCTGCCACCGTTGAAAATACGATCGTAATTGTCTGACTCTTAGCTGCTACGTCACGTCGACAAGTAAGCTGGCTTTCTCTATCTAGGTGCTGTTGCACGAGGTCGCTTACGCTCCGCGGCTGGTTGTGCGCAAACAGAAAACCAGTGAAAAGGCATTTGGCACGTATGAGGAACACGTACAGGTATTTCTAGTATTTGGAGAGCGCCATCGGCGAAACCATCGTACGAGGCTGGACTGACGACGACAGGACGATAGCACATCTTCTCGAGAAACACGGACACAACGATACCTACTCTCTGCTGCGACGCCATGGATGGTCATGCCACGAAACATGTGTTACGGGTTATCTAATTTTTCAGGAATGCGTTTACGAAGCTTTTAAATGAAAATGAGAGAAGAAAAGCGCCCAAGGGCCCAATTTTCCGGGAGACTGGAGGACGCGTCAGTAAAATCGGGAGTCTCCCGGATAATCGGGAGTGTTCCCTACATTTAGTACAAAATTGACTAATCATTGTGGCAATTCACCTAGTCCGCACTCTCCAAAAGGAGTAAAATTACGCCCCCACCCCCCCTAGAGTGTAGGCACAGATCCCCTTGAAGTCGACGACCGCATACCAACCTTCTTCCTCCTATCCTTTCCCCATCTGTCCAAGTCCACAGACCGCTCATAGCCTCGGTTGTCTCCCAGTGCTAATATAGATTAAGAATGCTTTAACAATAATAATAAATTATCACATATCACATGCTCCTGTGAACCAATGAGCCGATGAATGTTCACACGACTGAAGGGCCTTCCACTTGCTTATCACGAATGTCTCGTATACACTCCCGAGCACGTACCCTCGCGTCATGAGACGTACAGTTGTGCGGTACCCACGATGTAAACGATTGAACTGGGTAATAAAAGGAGTACACCTTTATGAGCATCATACGCTGTCATATCGCGATGTAACCGCGGTCCGACGACCAAATCTCTCTCTCTTCTACCTGTCGTTGCGCTCTGTCTGAATGAACTACAACTGAACGCGTAACGAGAAAGCGTCGTACATTGCGTGTATGCTCTTCTAGGAATCATGTCCAATCCATAACTGCCTCATCTGTGTGCGCAAGATCGAAACCAATCGTGCCTCCGGGCAACGCGTCTTGCATGCGAGAAAATGCAGGGTGAAAACCCATAGCTGTCATCAGCGACGTAGCTCATCTATTTGGAAAACATCCATCATAAGTGAGGAAGGAATAAGCTAAAAAAAAAGACTCGTAACTACAGAGCAACACCCGTGGCTAGAAGACAGTATAAGGTACAAAGTTTTCTGTTTCAAACACGACACGAGAAAGGAAGCAGAAGAGGGAAACTTGCAGCCGGAATAATAAACTGGTGATCCATCTCGGCCGAAATTACCCCGAAGGAACCTCTTCTTCCTTGCGACATCAAAGCTTAAGGAACACTCTTCGGAGAGGAGGAAAGCTTTGCATTATCTTTTTTTTTTCCTCAAAGGAGAAAAAAAAAAGAAAAAAAGGGAAGATAGGACTTGCTTCAATTACGGGAAGCCCCAGCGACCGAGAAGCAACTTGGCCTCGCGACGGTAAGGTAGAAAATTTTAAGAGAATATTTAAAAAGGAAAATGAGAAAGAGGAGTTTCCCTTCTGTAGGGAAGGCGGCTGCTGTTTTTGAAAACGACGGCTGATTTCTAATTACCCTCCAATGTGCTCTCGTTGCTGATTGGTCTCGAGGCTGGTTTTAAACTATTCCAATAACGCAAGAAGCTGCATGTCAGTACATCAGCTGCATACATCATTGAAGACGCTGCACATATGTGACATAGAACAAAATCAGAAACTGATTTCCGCTTTTCTTTTTTTCTTCTTGTCTACTATTGTGAAATGTATTAGCATTCAACGATAACATATACACGAAGACGACATAAGGTGTTGCAACTGTGAGGTTTCGGTGTCCTACCGCGTTACGTGTTGGGTATTATGTGAGATGAGAATGCAATGCGTGGACTACACACACACACACATAACCACAATAAACTAAAAAATAAACGATAATATGAGCTGAACGTGTCACATAAAAAGCATCGTAATATGAGTGTGTTCGGAAAGATAATTAGAAACCGTAGTAATCCGCATTATCGTCTTGAAAACAAAGTATACGACAGTAAGAATGGTGCGCGTGTGTGTGTGTGTGTGTGAGCGCTCCTTTTTCACATGTTAAAAACACTACATCGCAAGCTTCTACTGCTCATGATTAAGCTGCGACTCGTTCCGTCTCATGGTAGAACGACGAACCAATCCGTATCAGGTCTCAAAACATCATCAGGCGGCTGTCGAGGGTAATGGTTGTACTTGCTCGTGATTCATTGACGCGATTTGCTGATTCCGGACCTCCAACAGGCGCGAGTAGAATATGAGCATGTCTATTATTCACTATTTTATCCTACGAAATTTACTGTGGAGACGCAGCTATACAGCATAAGGAACGCAAGTCGATGAATTTTAAAGTGAGATACGTCGGGATGGACTGTCACAAGATGCCTTGGTCCCCAGCGACTTCCAAGGGTGCGTCAACTGAAGGGACAAACCAGCCACTCTTTCTCACTCATCGTCCTTTCACTCTTACATTCGTGTTGCTTCCGTGGCTAAATTAGGTACCACTGCAAGCACTGCATGTGGTACGTTAATTCTTCTTAGCCAATGTATTTTAACTGGATTTTATAGGACCGAGTTTCGGACGACGCACTTTTGAGTAAAAAATGGATGGCATAATTTCATAACATGGGGGGGTGTTTCAAGAAATTAACAGGTACATCGCTGGCACGTTAGTGACACGTCTGTCTGGCTGACCTGAGGACACATCGACAGCTCAAAAACAAAGAAATCACAAAAGAGAAATGTTTATGGCGGGCTTCGCCTCATCAACTATCTTATCGCGGTCAAGCACCCTTTACAGGAGACTAAGCGTATCAATTGTCATGTGCCAATTCCACCGCGTGAGAAGACTGCAAACGAAGGTATTGGATCAATTTTTACCCCTTAGTGCACATGTCTTGATCTGAAAATGGATTATGTGTTACTTGGCACAGGTGCATAGGTGCAGCAAGTAACAACCTGAGGAAACAAGCGTGTGATTTTTTTTCTTTTTTTGAAAGCCAGCATTCAGCCATACAATATTAGAGCAGATACACAGCTTATTCAGTTGCACTTTGCCGACGCAAGAAAAGTTTCAGGTTTTAGAAAATGTGGAAATATATCCCTCGACGACAAAAGGACCATAATATGAAAAACCTGTTATTAGATTTCTACTCCATGAACAGGACATAAAATCTAGAAATGCAACTACGAGGTAAGATTACGAGATGCTTAACCTCGTAACCTAAAGGGCGGACATGAACCTTCGTAAAAAAATTGTCGTAGTAGAAATTACCTGCAACGAAGCCCCCCCCCCCCCCCTCCCCCAAGCCAATCACCTAACATTACCTCGCATATGTACTCAGCTTTTACTCTCTACCCCGAATATTTCCTGCTCTTTGTTGATATAAGCCACTGAAGGGGAACCAATATTCTTTGACAACCCAACCAGTTCCTACAGAGCCATGTCAATATAGCGGTAAGTAGACGCATGCATGCCATAATCGCACACCGTAAAATGAAAGCAAAAGTGAACGAACAAGAGTACATAAACAGCCATAGGAGTCGAATCACTCTAGATGGGATGATGGATGGCATCGAGCCCAGTCTTTGGCTCTGACGATGTTGCAGTTTTCGTACCGTACTTTGGTGACACTGCAGCCGCATCAGCCCTCGGAAGGAAGCTCGGCTTTTGCGACGGGAAGGAATGGGGCGTATTTTTTGTCGCGTAATTGTTATTTATGTCCTCCGTGTAAGAATGACGATGGCGATGCGGCTGACCAAGGACAAATGATACGAACAAAGGCGCATTATTTGCGGGTCAAAAGGAGGAGTTCCGGTAACTAGTTTCTCGTTATGTAGTATGGTAATATACGTTATCTTCTGCTGGACAAGCTTATGACAGCTAGGGAGCAGTTTAGTGACTAGATAATGTGAGGGAGAACGATCATGATTTCCATCGTTGTTGTTTTCATGGCTCGGCTCTTGCGAACGGTGATTCAAACGTTCTAATGACATTAAACAAAGAGATAGTGTGGGCTGGTCTGCATATCATGCTTGGTAAAATCTTTAAAAACCCCGCTGCCGGGGAACATTAAGAGGACAGAATGATAAAACAAACGACACAACACAGCACTGAGTGCAACCAAAATGACGTTTACTGACAAATTTCGTTATTATCTGCGTTGCGTTGGCCCCGCCGCAGATAAGAACGAAATTTGTCAGTAAACGTCATTTTGGTTGCACTCAGTGCTGTGTTGTGTCGTTTGTTTTATCATTCTGTCCTCTTAATGTTCCCCGGCAGCGGGGTTTTTAAAGATTTTACCAAGCAACCAACCAGCCCACACTATCTCTTTGTTTAATGCCATTAGAATCTCTAAAGATTAAAACACACACACACACACACACACACACACCCTGTTTGTTACACTAACGTGTTTCTTTTACTTCTTTCCATGACTCTAGCTTACTGGTGATATCCCGCACCGCGCGAAGGCAACGAAGTTCCCTTTGGGGGCGAGTTTGGGTGCCCACTCTGTTTTCAAAGAATAACGTGCGACCCCCAAATAAAAAAAAAAAAAAGAAAACTGGTTTAGGTTGTGGGCATGCGCAACGACAAACCCTAATTTTATGACGTTGGCAACATGTCTCTTAGTTTAATTGAGACAAGGCTGTATAATCCCCAAGCTGAGGAGCATGTTGCCAACATCAAGTATACACCAGCTCGCTTGCATTTTACATCTATGTCCCTAATTTCATGTGGGTCTCAAAGCGCTTGGATATCATTTTCTAACACCCTCTATTAAATGCAATAATAGCACATTACCTCTAGTGACATAGAATGCAGAGACATTAAAAGTGGCTAGCACGGGTCATCCCGTACACTTCACGCAAGAGGACGACGACCTTACGACGAAAAGCTTACAACTACGTGCTGTATTTATTATTTTTCCACTTTTCTTCGACCAGAAAAATGTTGTTCGGGAAAGGCGCTGCATCACCTACGCCGACGGTCATCAATTCGTCGACGTGTCACCTCTGACAAGTGACCTGATGTTGCTGCGATCAGCGAATATGTCCTTCGACTTTCTGCCTTCCTGTTTTCGAACTTTTTTTAAGTCCTTAAGGAGAAACGACGAGAGTGTCTGGCGACCAAAAATACTGCGGTGGCAATTCGTTGAAGCAAATGATCGCGAAGAAACCTTTTGTAGTTTTTCTTTCGTTGTCTCCTACGAAACGATTTTCCGAGTCACTGCTTCTCTTCGATCAGACGGAAGAGGATAGGATACAGCAAAGCTCTCCCAATGAAACAATAAGAAGAGGAAGAAAAGAACGTCGCCATGGTATAAACAAGGTGGGGCTTTTAAGGAGTCGCGGCCGTATAATTCAGGAAGCCACAAAAGATTGGTGCAGTCAAATTTGCACGGAAATTGGGATTCAAATCCAGCGGATGCTGGAAAGGTATTTGGAAACCGAGGGAAAGAAGGCGAATAATGTGAAAGGTACGACGGAGAAGCTAAAGCGCCAGCGTTACTTGCTGAAAGCCCCTGTCTCGTACCTAGGAACAAGAGAGACCCTAACGTTCTGCAGTTTTTTTTTTTTTTTTTTTTTGTCGCTTGCGTCGCTGCACACTTCATCCCACTTTTTTTTAGTTAAGGAAGAGGATCTGCGCTTGATGGAGTCGCGGAGTGCGATGACGCGTACGTCTTTTATTATTGTTATTTTTCTTGTACGGTAGATTTTATAAGTGAAGTGCAGAAGGTGCGCGAATTTGGGTTTCTCTCTGTGTGTAATTTATAGCAGAGTGTTTTCAGATAAGGGTGATTTACGTTTCCTTGCGTAGGAAATGTTGACTGAATAAAAACGCAATGTTACACATGGTACAGCTTTGTTTCCTGCTGGGTTTGCCAGGACTACACAACGTACAGGACACTCTCTCATGTTTATGGTTGTATTGCAAAATCTGTGAAGTACGGGTTAGCTAACTTTCTCAGCTCGGCTAAGTGCAGTCTCCAAAAAAAGGTATTGTGATGTCGTGAAAGAGTGAATCTTGTTTGTACTTAAACCAAAGGAGGCTACGCAAGTGCAACAACCATGATTTTGGAAACTAATCGTTGGCTTACCCGCTGGCCTAATTTTGAGACTACGCCCTCATGCGGCCGTCGCGGCTGTAACTACGTACCCGCTCCACCACGGCACTTATTCCTAACATTTTGGTCTTGTTGTTTGCGCTAAATGATGGTACAGAGTTTAGTTTAGTAATCGTACCGTTCTTGCGACATAAAACAACGTCATCCCATACGAATGGCGTCCCTGAGATCTGTTCCTAAAAAAGAAGAGGCATCATAAAGAATAAAAAAAAAAGCACTACAGCTAAGTACTTCAACCGCAAACCCGAGCGAAAGAGCAAAATAAAGAATATGTCCCTCCAACCAACTCCTCAAAAAGCAACCACTTTAACTGGACAACTTTTCAATCTCACCTGGCAATATAAAGGGGAAAGAACGAAGTTGCAATCACACCCACTCGTTTGCTTCTTTTCTTCTGGCAAATGCTCTCCCACACAATGAGAACAAAAAGCTCTCACGATCCCGGATCAAAAATCTCTTACACTAAAAACACACGTACATCCGGCAAGACCAGGCCACCTCATACACACACAGAGTGAACCGGCAAAATGTAACCCCCCCCTTCCCGCCCCCCACGCAGCTTCTGAAGACCGCTCCTCTTCGAGCGACCTCACAATTGCAGCAGCAGCAGCGTCTGTTTGCCCTTCTCTCTATCTAAGAGAGGAAGCAGAACCACCTTTTCGTGACAGTAAGCCACCTTCTTTCCTTTCAGCACCCTCCTTTCCATTCACTATTGACCTCCCGTTTTTATTTGCCCAAAGGCGGCGCGCAAATCGCAAAGAATCGCGGCCGTCACTGGACGAGGCAGTTTCCGCACAATAACTGGTCTCTTCTTTCCTAACCACTCTTTCCCCAAGAAGAGAGAGAGAGAAATGAAAGGAAACACAATCCGTGTGGCGTCTTCCATCAGCCTCTATGGGGACAATAGAAGAAGAAGAGGAGGAAGGAAAAAACGGACAGTGTCCCCCTTTTATACTTCCGCGGCGAGAGAGAACTTATAATGAAACACAAACATACAGCTACAATAAGGGAGTGCACGCACGCGCGGCGATATTGTGTCTGCGATGAGGCAAAGAGAAAAAGCATGTAGAGGAGAGAGAGAGAGAAAAGGAAGTGTAAATGGTGGATTAATACGGCGTGGTCCGTTAACCATCATCCTTTCGCGCTAACACCACCACCCGCACCAGGAATACCAAGTAAAAGTGGGGAAATGATGTCCTCTCGCATACTATACTGAGGTAGTGTGGTACAGGGAAGAGAAGGGATTAGACTAGGGTCGATGAAGTGTAGGGAAGGTGTGAAGGGTAACAGATGGAGGGTATATGTATGGATCAGGACGGGGGGTAAAAGGGAAGAATATAATGGGTAGGGCTTGTCGGAACGAGAGATAATGGGAGGTGATGGGTTTCAGAAACAAAAGATGGGGATGTATGTTAGGGAGCATAATGGGCTGATAAATGAGGTTAAAAGGGAGGCAACGGGACTTGCAGACGGCGTGATTAGGCCTCGTTTCGTGCAGTCGTCTGTTTGATGGAATGAGATGAAAGAAGGTTTTGTGCTATTCTTACCATTGTCTCCGTGGCCCGGATGTATGTCTTTCGTCGAACGCCGGCCTTGATATACTGCGAAAAGACAATATGACGGATTAGTTTTGATTGGAAGTTGATGGGATTGGAAGTTGATTGGAAGTTTTTGATTGGATAGTTGATTTGGAAAGTTAATTTTGCTTTGCACGGCAAGCTTCAATATAAAAACAGAAATAAACGTGAACTACTTCATTATTTTTACTTAGAGGAAACAGTTCCAACGTTTATGAGTAGCAATGTCGGCGAAAGTCACGTGAGTTCGAAGCTGTGAACGAAATGTGAATAATCTTTCTTTAATCTGTTCCACGAGGTGAACGTGGATATAAATTTATAACATCAACATGAAAGCACATAGCACAACATGTAAAATGTGAGGAACGACCACACACCTTGGTGTCTCCCCTTTATTACATGCATATCTCCGACACTAACAACGCAATCGAACAATGTACTATCGCTCAAGTTCTTCCTATGCTAGATGCCCTCGCAGACAGCAAGAACAGCATGCTGTCCCAACAACATCGCAAACACTCTCTCGCACCATCGCCAACGGGCGCGACAACGCCATTACACGGTATCTCTCCGATGCCCTCGGTGCGCACCAATTCGCTGTGCAAGACGAGGCCATCTCCTCCATAAGTCTATAAACAAATAGAGACGCTCAGATAATCGTTGCGCAGGACTAACAAAGAAAGAGAAGATATCGACGTGTGGTCCCCCCTTTTTCCCGCGAGATCATGTTAGGGAGCAGCATATGCTATAAAGGGTACGGAGCACTCAGTCAGAAAGATAGCGTCCTTCCTCCGTGCGGTGCGGTGTTGCAGGGACCTGTGTGCAAACGGCTTTCGCGCCGCCGATAACTTTCTGGTGTGGGACGGGAGGGTCGGCCTGCAGTAATTTGTCTCAACGGGCCATTCTTCCGGTGACCCGTAATCCCGTCGATGGGTGACCAAGCGACCGATTCAATTCCAGCTCCCCGGAGGATTGCCCAGAGATCTTTGGGGTACGTTAGCGGATTTAGGGATACCGACAGTGGAATGGGACCATTGTTTGTGTTTGAACACTGGTAGTTTATGGGATGGTTGAAGTGAGCGAAGAGGGGACATACACGGAATCTTACCTTCATCGTTCGGCACAGTAATACATAGAATATCCTGACTTCATGTTAGAAGTGATAAAGTTGAAGTCTATATGCGGCAAAAACAAGGCAAAAAAAAAAAAGGCTGCACCTTGGGGCATTCTGCAAGACACGTTTTAAAAGCGGTAGCCTTATCCGTGTATTCACACGAGCGACATCTCCACGGAATATTCTAGTGGAAGAAGAAGCAAAAACTTGCTCATAGGGCGGAACTTCCCGCGCGTCTTATGTCGAGCATTCGCACAGCTCCGGAATACCGTCAGTGGCGCTCTGTGCACATAGCAGACGACAGCATCGGCCCTGTCGTCTGCTACGGAATATCTTGTGGCTGAACCAGTGCCTACTAGGTTATAAGGACCATGTCATAGGCACCCCTTCCCAGCGCCGCATTTGGAAGCTAGCGGTGGCGCTGCTCATTGGCCCGGCTATTGCTTCCTCAATTTCCGCAATACTTTGTACTTCAGCTTACCTTAGTATTTTTCTACAAGCGGTGGATGTCCCACGGGAGATGCTTCTTTCTAAAGTTGACTATCATCATAATTCTAGGAGTTTTCATAGGAATGGCTGCTGTCGACCGCTACGGTAGTCGTACGTCCGCGTAGTCTGCGCGTTCAAAATTCAAATTTCCATTGTTCGATCATGATGAAGATCCCGCGGGCCGATGAGTAGCGCCCCTAGCGGATTGTGCGGACGGGCTCCTCATAGGGGTTGCCGATTAGGACGTGATCGTTATAATCTAGTAGGTCGTGGGCTGAGCCGCTGGATATCCTCCATGGTTAGACGAGCACAGAAAGACTGTTGTGCACTCGTGCCCACGTCACAGCAGAAAGTTATGGCGTTTTGCGAATCTTCCGCTGGAGGATTATGGCAAACGTTGGTCGTGTGAATACGCGGATAGGGACATCTTCCCATCCCAATATTTGCGGGCCCGTACTGGTTTCTGTGCCATTCTTCTTCCCAAATGTGTCACGGTAGACATCTCAAAAAGCGTCTAAGGAAAATTGGTTCTAGGCGGGAATATAAAATGACTCAACTTCTCAACGAAATGAAAGTAGGTTAACATAAAACGCAACAGAAAAATGATAATTGTATAGTTTACTCACTGTGGAAGCATTTTCTTTCTGAAACAAGGAGGTTAGAGTCGAAAGTCATGTTGACGAAAGATATCTCAATTCTGACGTGTCTTCAATAGGCTACATATACAGTATTTCTAGAGTAAACATGAAGAATCGAACCAATAACGCCGGAAAGAGCTTGAACTTGCCTCAAGGCTAGAGTGAGGTTGTTCAAAGGAGTGAGGATATCCAAAGTTCATATCCAGTTGCTCCAAGGAGTGAGGTTGTTCATGAAGGAGTTTGTAATAGGAAAAGACCCACATAAGACACATATTGTTAGGATTGTGTAAGACGGGACGAGGAAACGCCGCTGATGTAAGTACCTCGAGATAGGCAGCATGGGAGATAATTCCAACGCGAAACACAAATAGCGATAAAGAAAACAAGATGATACCACTGCGGGTGAGGAATCGAAAGTAAAAAAAGAAAAAGAAAGAAAACAATTGGAAAAAAGAATCGTATCATTAGCGGCAATGTCCGAAAGCGCTGTAGTGGCAATTTTAAAGGTAAACAGGTCGATATTGCCGGCGAACAGTCGACTGCTAGGCCAGATGGCGAAATGGCGAAACAGGGGGGAAACGAGAAGTTGATAGTTGTTGGCAAACGGGGAAGAGCTATAACATGTCACCGATTTTCTTTCAGCTTTTGTGGCAAATAGATGCACTAAGATCATAACTGCATTAATAGTATGCCAAAGTTCGTTGCGCAGACCGCTGGACTCACAAGGCGATTTCTGCCTTACATTTGTGCCAAATTAGGAGGCAGCGATGGGCAGAGTACCTCAAAATCGTACTCGAAGTAAAGTACCAAGTACCTACAGCACCCGCTGTACTTTAAGTCAGGGTGTCGAACCGCAAAAAATACGGGTACGGTTCGGGTTCGGGTTCGCGTTGTTTTGATTTCGTTCCGGTTCGGTTCCGGTTCGGCCACGCCAAGAATCGAACCGGTTCGCAAACCGGTTCGCAGCCCCGAACCGGTTCGCGAACCGGTTCAACGCTTCCGTTTTATATGTTCCATAAAACTGCTTTTATCAGGAAATGCGTGGCTAATAGCTTACTGCTGTTGTCTGCATTGACGTCTCTAGCGGTGAGGTAGCCCTTTAGCGAGAGAAATGAGGAATGGATGAACACTTATTGCAAATAGAGTCCACGCTGTTGAAGCGGTGTAGTCCTGCTACTTTCTGTTCCCAAAATCTCTTTTTTCACACGCACAGTACCAGCAAGATACACTTAAAGGAAGCCTAATGAGATGGACAGCGTAACATAGACGACAGTACTAGCCGGCACACTGCCTTCGCAACGTGAATCGATCTGAAACCATACTGAAGCATGTCGAAAATAAGCCTGCCAGCCTTACTCTGTCCGAGCTCACAGCAGTGTACTAGTTAATCCACAACACAGAGGCAATATGTCACGACACAACTGCACTACCAATAAGCAGAACCACATTTACTTTTCAAGCCACGACCAATCAAACAGGCACCGTTCTGCGTACGCTCCTTCTCCACTTCTCATGTTTCTGACTTGTTTAATTTGTACTGCTCACGTGTAAAGGGAAATCTTGGGCGCTTATTTGATCGCATATTCGTCCTGTAGAGCTACATAACTGGCCTACTCCATTCCTGTTTCATTCGTCCGTGTGGCACCTCGTCTCTGAAGAGTAGATGCCGCACCGCGAGCGTGGGGCGCTAGCCGCGGCGCTCACAAGGACAACTGCGCTTCAACATGTTAACAAGACGCTGAAAGTATACTTACTATACGTCGTCGTCTCACTGCTAGGTGAAAATTTCTGAAATCCATGATATAGGCGCGTGATGATGATACCAATGTGTCTTCGTTCCGGGATAGAGAGGAACTCTTATGCTGACTTCTTTTATGTCCGAACCGTTTTGTTGCGAACCGGTTACCGCTATTATTTTTTACGGTTCTGCTCCGGTTCGGGTTCAACAGTGTCATGAAAATTTCGGTTCGGGTTCGGTTCCGGCAAAAATAACGGTTCGGGTACGGTTTTCGGTTCGGGTTCGGGTTCGGTTCGACACCCTGCTTTAAGTACAACTTGGACTTCGATCGTTATTGTGGATGGGCTCGTTATTTTATTCCCCACACCACCACCGGCAATGGGGTAGAGTATCGCCTGTGGCGATGAACCGCCCCACTCTCCAAAGCCAAAAATAAAGTTGTTGTTAAGTACAATGTACCATACTACAAATGCACTTAAAGTAAAGTACAAAGTCCTTTGCAAAGCATTTTAAATACTCATCAAGTACATTACAAATTTAGATAGTATCACCACGGTCTTTCAATACTCAGACCGTGGTATCACTCGACGTTTCAACACTTGGGAGTGATAAAACGTGAGGTGTTTCGGCTGTTATCTTTAGAAAGCTTTTAGCTAGCATTTTTGCCAAGTGCTAGCTGGAAAACATGGATAGTTTACAGCTGACTCATTAATATGAACAGAAAGAAATGATTTTGCGACCAAGCTTTGCGTTTGTATTGCCAATTGCGTACTTGACTACTTGAAAGGAAAGTACCGAAGTACCGAAGAAAAGTACTTAAAGTTCAGTATAAAGTACACAAATTGAAATGTACTTTCAGTAAAGTACAAGTACTGAGAAATGTACTTAAAGTAGTACTTGAGTACTTGGTACTTCAAGTACTTCCCACCACTGTTAGGAGGATCGAAAGAGCTTCGACCAATGCCTTTCTTTTAACCTTGGTTCTCACTTTTTAAAGCGGTAGCTTTCTATGGCCAACCACCGTCGGCAGCCGTGTATTTCCGTCCATGGCAGAGAGAGTGTGCGTCGAGGAGAAGATGGCTTGGAAAGGGCACGGAAAGGGTAAAGAGGAGCAGATGCGCCGCTGTCAGGTATGGTCCTGATCAGGTATGATCCGGTATGGTATGATGATCAGGTCTGGCCCTCCAACGCCGCTATCAGCGGCGTTGGAGATAAGGGTGTGACTTCAGATGTTTACATGGAAAGGGATAGAAAAGCAGTTGGTCTCTCCACTCGCAGGTCAATATAGCCTTGTGCCTTATGTTGACCCTTTACAAAGCTACCGAAACGAGCGCTGGCGCCCGATGATCCGGGTGCCGACGAGCTGGAACGCAAATGACGGTGCGCAGAAGCAGAACGTAATCCACGCGCACGTCCCAGTGCGGCTCGTGCAGCAATGACACAAGCCACGAAGCCAAGAGACAGCGTCGGGGCTCACAGCCAGAGGAAGTGTGTCGAGCTCAAGAAGTGAGCACAGGGTACTAACCCTTCACAAAACAGTAAAAGCCCTAGGATAAGAATTTAATAGCATTTCAGAACGAGTTTCTCCAATATTTTTGCTTGTTTGTTTCTTGTACGGCATCCATGTTTTTGCGTCTCCCCTCTGGTCCTACGGAACTCTACACGTGTAGGAACGGCAGTACTGCTCATCTCGAAATAAAGTTGTTGTTGTTATGCATTCTCAGCAGAAATATTCCGCTAGTGGCAAGTGTTCGTTTCTTATGTGTCCCGGGTATGATGCTTATAGAAATAGAAATAGAAATTAAAAAAATGGTAATGTATGATGCTTCTGTGCAGCTCAATAATGCATTCCCAATGTTTCCCCCAAGATGTTTCTGTCAATACCATTCCTACGATAGAAAACAGCTATGCGGACATGTTCCTGGATATTCACATCGAAACTCGAATAAGATTTCGATAACCTCTGCATATCTACACCTCTAAAAGAGCATTTGAGTCATTTTTGGAAACTACGTACATTGTACCAACCATTAGTCCATGAGAAGTTCCGAGACTATTTGCAGCGCATTTTCAGGTCCCGGGACTAAAATTGGAAGTGATTGCAATCGAGGGGACTAGAAGCTGAAGTTAGACCCCAATTAACTTCCTATATAGTTTTTCTCGGAGCCGGTAGATTAGACGACCGATAGCTCGAAATCCTGTTCAATACATCAGTCTCTCCAGCGTTGCGGTGAAACGCCTCATCCCATCGTTCCATCCCATCGTCATGCATGTAGCTATGTTGTGGTTGTTCCACCCTTGCTTTATGCATGGACCACTCCAGCCCAGAACAGCGCGTTCAAAAAGTAACCACATAATCTTACCGATTATGTTGTAACGTTCTCTCACCGTGTATAATCACCTATTGTTCGGAGCGTAATTGTATCCCTTTGCCGTATAACGGATCCTCGCATGAACGGATTTGCGCAATTCTTCGCGTCTACTCTTTGGAACGAATTAGGAAAACGGGAACATCTCCATTCATTCCGGCCAACAAATGGCGTTCCAATGTAAGAAATACAGCTTAAAAGTACCTTAATCGATTTCGATTCAGCCAAATTGTCTTTTACTCATTGATATTTAGCCGGATGTGCTTCTCGCGTTCAAGTGAAATGAATGCTAGCGCTATCAATTTTCTTACGTCGTTACGGCAACGCTGTTCTGAAAATAACGTTGTTGTCAACGTGTCCTCCTAATTCCTTAGAGGCGCTCTTCCGGCTGTTTGTTGCACACATGAATAATAAACGTCTTTGTTCTAAAAGGGATTCCGTTGTACTTAACTCATTTTTCTTCATCCTCATATCACTCATCTAATGTCTCACATGCAGCGGTGCAGGGCATTGCTCTCCGGCAGTGACACATCCAATGTCATCATCAACATCATCATCATATGTTGGTGGTCCTCTGTGAGTGCCACGTTTCAAAGTTATCGTGTGTAAGAAAATTTATTGAACACAATGGTGCTTTGGCACTAAATACTACTTGGTCACATGAGGGCGAACTGTTCGTCAGCACTGCTTAACATAAACTATGTGGCTATGTACACGATCATCAAACGAATGCTTGCATAAGCTATGTAAGTTATCTTACACTCTTTAAAAAAAAAAAGACGTATGTTGTGACTCCCTTTTGGGGAGTACACCGTTGCCACATTATCACTTCCTTGGGAGTGTACAATTACTTCCGATTACCCTCGTTAAGGAGTCTCCTCACTCCAACGAGGGTAATGGAGAGGAATTGTGGTAGGAAAATTTCATACGGCGTGGAACGTTGAGGACATGGATGGAGAGGAATTGTACACTCCAAAGGGAGTGATACATGTTGCAAAGGTTTACTCCCCAAAAAGGAGTTACAACACAACCTTTTACCCTTTGGTTTTAAGAGTGCAGGCGCTTTTTATGTTTATTTGTTTCAATATGCAGCCTCGCAAGGTAGTGCTATTATTACAGAATTACCTAATATTAAAGAACAATAAGCCATTCGCTGCTCGATTGAACAATGCCATAGTAGACGTGACAAGTGCCATCCACTATATTATGTGTGTTTTGCCGGTTTTAATATGCAAAGCAGGTGGTGCTTTTGGAATTTCTCACCAATGTATTAGAGGCAGCTAGAATATGGGAAAACCATGGCACAACGCTGCAATTAGCACGAAATGTGCGATCAGTGTCGCACGATGCCGCAAAATTCCTTAAACACATCATCCACCCTCGAGACATAACCACAAACATCCGTCTCGGCCCTAACCCTTCACCTTAACTCAAACGTCCGAATACCTTTTCCTCCCATCGTTCTTATCCGGCACAGCGGTATCCCAAGCGAATTCCATCCCGAAAATAAAATGGTTTCATTTGACAACCGGAACACGTTCCGGTTAAGAGCAATACTTTGCGTCGTAGGACTGTGTACGGACGTTCGGAATGACGATCCAAAACCCGATTGGCCAAAGGAAGGTGCAGAAGGCCTGGACGGGCAGCGAAGGCACATAGCGCGCGTTCTTGGGTTCGCTTGCCCGCATTGCAGGCAATTAATCTCGCCAGGGGGAGATGGATGTTCGCTTCGTTTTAGCCCTGGTCCCGTATCGTGTCTAATGGAAGAGCCGATAGCGATTACAGTGACATGACTATAGAGGAAAAGCAAGGAAACGAGATGGGAAGGTACTGTGCGGGGAGCCCCAAAACGTGACGCTGTTGCTGTGGAAACGCTTGAGATGAACGCGTCGCTATGTGATGATCGTCCATGTTACCAGAGTGAGTTAGATTGCTGTACATTAATGAACGGGTTGAACGCCAAAGGAAAAAAAAAAGGGTTGGAAATAATTAAGGGGGATAATCTTCGTGAGTAGGGCCCGGATCCTTAGGCGTTCGCCTATAAATGCCTAAAAATGCCTAAACGCGACATTAGCCAGTTTACCTGCCTTTTTCTCGATCTCATTCCATAGTTGCCTTTTTTAACCTTGCCAGGCCCGCTTTGTCGCCCTCTTGGTGGTTGTAATGTATATTTGCACACAAAAACTAAACATGTTTTTTAAATCCATTTTCGGTGCGACACGCTTTGCGCAGACGACCACGGAGCACGATAAAAGCGTCGTAAGTGTGCCATATTAGGACCGTGCGCAATGATATAATACTTTTATTATTATTATTATTATTATTCACGAACGTGGGTTGCTTTCATTCCGGCAGCTGGAGGCACTCTGGTTTTGTTCGGTACTTTGGAGATAGAAAGCATTAAGACATATTAGGACACCCAGCCGTTCTTGCCGTTTCCAAACCTTCAAGGCTGGCTGGGATATTGAAAACATGATTCGTTATAGTGTACTTTCAGGACAGTGAGCGGCTCAAATATCAGTGTAAAAGTGGTGGTGCCATCGTGGGATCAGCCCCATGTGTACAAGTATTACGAGGGGCTGAAGCTAGTTGAAGCTATAGGAGTGGAACTTGTACGTGTTGTCTGCTGTGTTTTGTGATCTCCCCTTTTGGAATCATATGAAGTTGAAGCTTATATAATATCATATTATTTAAACGAGCGCAAGCACCAGCATCGCATATCGTGAAAGGCTTTACAAGAAAGTCAATATACATCAACAGGGGAACGTGCCTATCTTTTTACTGTCTATTTTGATGCTTTTGGGGGATCAAATGCCCGACTGTTTCTAGCCTTTTTAGTACACAAACATTCGGGCCCTATTCGCGAGTTAGGAAAGCTGGCTATCTCCGCGCTGCAAACAGTATGTGTGAAATGTGAGGAACCAGCAGCGTCGCCAACTGAATACAGCACTCAAAGAGGGGAAAAAATAAGAAAAGGTAGTTTGGGGAGCAATGAGAGCAATTTAGTCGCGAAAGAGACTAAAGAGAGTGAAATTACATCCTTTTTCTCTTAGAGTGAGCATTTGCTCATCGGTAATATAGCTCCAAGGTCGGGCTGAAAAGACTGAGGTTCTGGGTTCAAATCTTCCCACTTACTGTGCTGTTCTAGTTTTTTCAGTGGATTTTCAGGCAGACTCTCCAGACGCATGTCGGCACAGTCACCCATGAAGTCGGCCCAGGACGCATACCCCCCGCCCATATTCTCCCACACCTTCATACTGTATTCTCACGATGTATGTCTGTACGGGGTCACAGTTGTCACCGTTGCTTCGCGGTGCTGACACAAAAATATAATGTAAAGACGTGCATGACTGTCCTTGTTTTTCTACACGGTAACACATGCGATAAGTGCGTGTTTGTGATACAAACTGGCACGTCTTAAATATTAATGCTTGTTTAGAGGTGTCCTGCAATCTGCAGTTTAAAAACGTCAAGTAAAATTTAGCTGGGAGACTGATTCAAGCATCTGACACTGAACTTTTCTAAACCGTCTTCGCTCCATTGCCGCTGAAGTGTTGGACATGTAGTCGTCATGTGTTTTATTGGTCTATTGTCTTTATCATCTTTGTCATCATTTGCGAATGGCATTCTCTTTCTTCGTGTAGCTCGATGCAAGACAAACGAATGACATTCGATGCGGCTGTCATTCGCTGGGAATGTCATTCAGTTTGCCGCCAGCGGAAAGTCACTAATAGAAGCAAACGAGTTATGAAGTAAGTTTGCGGCCACTTGTTACTGAAAGCTATGAATGAGATATAACCGATTTTACATTTTCTGTTGTTTGCACGACCTCTATTATTTCATATGATAAGAAAAGCACGTTCACTGAAAAACTGCACAGGCTTTCTGGCGATCTTCCCTTTGTTTTTTCTTTTCCTGTCCTGAAGTTATGCAAGTTTACCGTTACAATTCAGTCTCAGAGACAAGCTATTTCTTGTTCTCAATAATTCAAAATGCCATTACATGTGGAATAGTTTCCCTGCACTCAAAGGTGTGCAGCAGCTATTGGAATACATCCGAAATATGACAATGGCTACGCTGATCGATTATCGATTATGTGAATGTTGACAGAAGATATTTCTAAGCCGTACTAATCGAAGAAATAAATATTCTATTCGTATTCGATTCGAACCAAAATTTCACTATTCGCACAGCCCTATTTTATGGAGTATTTAAAAAAGCTTGTCAAAACTATATTAGCATTTTCTTGAAGAAGTCTGGTTACATACGGTAATACGAGTCTGAATTAATTTATTTTAATTTATTAATTAATTTTGCGATTTTGCATATTTTCATTGCTGCGGTACGCTGTACATTGGGAGGGGAGCCTCAGTCATGCCCCCTCGGCTTTTTCCTTCCACTTAAAACTGAAAGGGAAATAAAAATTGAATTAGATTGAATTGAATTGAATTGAATTGCATCTTGTAAACATGCGTACCAACGTGGGACATGGATGCAACACTACGTTCTCTGGTTTTCACCGAAACGGTGGCATTGCCAGAGAGTTCGCTCTCAATCACTCTCTCTTTCAAGCACGCACGAAGATAACACGTGATATCGAAACCTCGATGTATGCGCCCCTCATTCGAAAGCGCGACGTCTCTGCCTGTTTCTCTGGTGGCAGACAGCTCTTTCTTGGATGTACTTCCCGTTTGGTGTCGGGCTCGTCCCACGAATACTGCGAAAGCCCGTCTTTTGAAAGCGTTATCGCAACAAAGACATACGTCGGAGAGAAAGACTTTGCATATCGATTGTACTAAGCACAATGCTACAAAGGGATCATGGAACACAAACGGCTAGATGGTTCGGCAAACCTTTTAGTGTAAGTATATCGATGCGGATCTGTTTGCGCAAGGCATTAAAGAAGCGTACCACATATTTGCAGGCATGGCGTAATCTGATTTTTGGAAAGGATTCCCATATCTATACCTGCAGGCTAAACTGACTAATTCGCGAGTATTCTTTTCAGTTAAACTCCGCGTCTACTTTGGCATTCACCACGAAATCTATGCATTGAAAGCAGTATTTAGATATCGCAACTTGCATACGGGTGGTCATACAGCTGGGAAAAACTCCGCCACGCTCAACAAACACAAATAGTTGTGCTGCGTTTAAGGTTGAAGTTAGTGTAATACGCTTGTTGTTCGACTTGTACACTCTCTCTTCTCAGGTTGAGACGCTGAGTTGAGTTGTTGATGTTGGCTTGACTTCAACCGTGCACCGTTGTTAGAGAAAAGCATTTTTTCCTTACTAACTTTAATTGTTTTAGTTGATATGTTTATTACATGTAGTTGTAATACAGCTGCTATGCAGTTACGTGCGGGAGTACTCGGAATGTCAAACAAGTTATCTAGTTTAGTTACCACTTTCGTATGCATGACATTAGCATATATAGGCAACAACGCTCCACGATCGATTGTTCAATTCACAAGTTGCCGTAGATACGCAATCGTAACCCATCCCGTAAGGTGTATATTTCTGCTTCCAACCGTACCTTTAACACGGACGGTCAACTCAGCACCCGTGCCTCCATGCCACGATGATATACTACTCGCGCACAATATAACCAAAACGAAACCACGGTACACAAACATGGTATAACCGCATTACAGCGAGAAAATGGCACCACCAGATCACTGCCCGGAATTCTCCCCTCATCCACGGATATATCATTGCTCGTTCCTGCTTTCTAATAATGGGAGATAAATGTGCGCCAAAGACCACCCATTGCACGAGCAGACCTCTTCGTGTACATTCTCCAGTACCTCCGGCATAGGGACCAACAACGTATTCTCATCAGCGCTCTCTGGCGTGACCCATAACAGAGCGCTCATTGCCACTCTGACGCGCTCATCGGAAGGATGCAGAGCACGGAGACCACATTGGAGAAATAATAAAGGGAAGAAGGGAAAGATAATATCCGAACGTGTCTTCTTTAATGCAACAGGCCTAACGTTAACGTTGCTGCAATGTGTTACGTGCTACGTGCTGCAATGTGCTACGTGTTTGCTTCGCAAATGTTGCTGTCAGGTGGGCTCGTGGAAACGCACTCGTTATCGCTTGGACGGGTACCTGCTGGAATGTATCCTGCTCTTGCTGTTGGGGGAATGCGCGTGCGCTTTTGTACACGCGTGTTTTTCGGTGGACACCTTAAGCATCTGTCTGGTCAGAGACGTACTGGGCAAGCAGTCTAAATGTAAACAGACACAGAAAAAGACAAGGCGACAACCGCTGTTCTGGTCAGGAAAACCGTATCCCCTTCGCGAAGAGCGTGTCTTGCATTCGCTTCCAACTCCATTTTATTTATTTTTCGCCAACATCAACATCATAATCCAACTACGAGAGCCTTATAATAGTGAAACTTTGGCATCTGTTTAACATATATCTCGTAATATACTGATTCCAAGGTTACTGGTAAGAACCTGATACGAAATCTCTTGTCTATTTCTCTGTTTTCAATTTCCAAACCTTCAAAATCTATTTGAATATCCTGCTACGTGCTACACCGCACGTTTTTGGCCCCAACTGTTACAGAGCTCAATTCCCCACACAAGCGCGAGATACGATACTGTGAGCAAAACTTTTGTCGTTCCTCGCAACTATACCACATACCGAAACATTCCGTCGCCGTTTACGAGCAGCAATTAATGAAATTGTATTCCACGGAATCAGAATAAGGTCGCAACGACAACCGAAGCGTTATCTGATAGATGTGTATCATTATGAATGAGGTATCTAGCTAGTTTATGCCGTTTCTCTTTCTTTGTCTTTTACTTCCTCTTTTCCGACAACGGTATTTTTCATTGTTGTAAGTACCTTGCTCTATGTATGTTAGCTTCATAATAATAAATGGGAGTAGGTTTACACGCTCCATAAGTTGGTCCTATGTAGATTAAATGTATTTCTTGCATGTACTGTCGATACCGTGCAATAGCCAAACAAGCCATTGGGCTTAGGCCCGTAGAACGTTTGTTTGATGTTAAAGATTAATATTCTTTCTTTAATATAGAATAGTTCGCGAACAGACAGAAAACGAGCAAACTCACGTCGCCAGAACCGGAGGCTGCCACAAACTATTAAACAGGGCAAACTTTCTATGGCACACCGCGAGGCAGGTTGAAAACGACACATTAAGTTTTAATCATTGTCTATGTAATTAACATCAAGCCCACACACGGACCGGCAACTTAAAAGCCCCGTCTGCAAGCCTGTTTATGACATCCGACAGCTTGCAACCAGCATCTTTAAATTTGACGCCTGCGAAATAGGAAAGTGTCTCCGCAACTCTCGCTTCGGTTACGCACCAAGGTAAACGTTCCCCAAACTACGAAAGCTCCATAACTTTCGCGTATTCCCGTCTGACACGCGCGTGCTGAGGATTTGACCGCTTCAGCTGCTTCGCGAAGCCGATCTTTAGGTGGATTTTTCTGCAGGATGCCGCCTTGCGGATAATAAAGGGTGGCATTCGCAGATGTGGCAGACAGCCCTCGAAGAACGATAATGTTTTTGCACCGATTTGGAGTCTTCTAATAACGCAGATCTAATAACTCACTCGGCCGTTCGGCTCTGCTATATCAACGTCGCATAAGTTGCATATTTGCACCTACTTACGCAAAGTGTGGAAATGATCACACTCCACTGCATGTCTAGCTCTACAACATTTAATTATGTCGCGCGCGGCGTCTGGTTCCTCGTGTGTTATGTGATGCACTATATATATGTAGCCTGTGGAAATGGCTGCGGGCTGTGGGGAACGATGTGCGTGTGTAGGTGTAGAAAGGAAACTTGAAAAATAATGTTTCGTGATATGTAGATGGCTAAAATGGCGGTTTTACATGATTCAGTGTATAACGTGCGTAATAATTTAATGTCATAAGCAAACCTAAGCAGCTCGATATAGGGCCAACCACCATGGTCCATGGCTTTAGAGGACCATGTGACAGTGCCATAGCAACCATAGTGATCGCAGACTATGTTTGCGCTACGGTGAAATTGTTTAACCGCCACAGTAACAATGCAGACAAAAAAGTAACGATTTCACAAAATATGAAAAGGCTTTCACAGTTAAAATTTAATAGCGTTTCAGAAAGAGACTTGCCACAAAAGAACACCGCCAAAAATTGCCCTATAAATCTGGGCGCATCATTTCGTGCAAATTCTAATACTACAAGGTACGCAAGAGCACCTCACCAGCGCACCTGTTTTATGGTGCTTTGTTCTAAACTCTTTTTGTTTTCTCTTTCTCCCTGTTCTTTTCATCATTAGCCTCGCATACCCCTCTTCCCTGCCACGTGTAAGCTTGGGCCGGTGAGCTTGGGTCGGTCCCTGCCGCAGGGGTCGGTGTGTGGTCCTAGCCTACTGGAAGCAGGTATATTCTGTACTCAGGGCTCATTATTTCGAATACACTCGCAATGCAACTCAGGAAGAATAACAAGTGCGTGAAGGTTTCTTTTTTTGGTCCGGCTGAACTTTTTTCTTTCTCTCTCTTTTTGAATAGTAGCAAGCCAAATACTGGCTGACCTCTCTCAACACTTAAAAACAACAACAACAACAACAACAACAAGTGCGCGCTATTTCGCGATGCGCACTGATTGTGAGGTGTGTGTAATGAGGAGTTTCACGCCAAAGTGACGAATGAATAAGTCGGAATGACGAAATGTCCCATCCGCCAGTGAAGATAACGTGTGGATTTTTTTCGATAGTTGTCTCATTAGAAACCGTATTTTTTGTCTCGAATAGCATTGTGGAGCGTACAATACAAGAGATGGACTTCATAATCACATAACGGCATAACGGCATTAGCCGGCGCTATTATAACCGTCTCGGCACTGCCCTAGCTTCTGTTGCGCACGCGTCTGCGATCTGAACCGCAGTGCGCCGCTCGCAGTTGGTAGGGCTTCTCGCGGTGACTGTGTAGCCTCCGTTTCGTAAAGTTTCGTGTTTCGAGCTTCGGCTATAATATGTGTGTTTGATCACGTTGGTGCGCTGATTCTGTTCCTGTTACCTTGTATGGCGGTAATAGCGAAAGCTTCCGCTACTACAGAATATGCGTGCGGCGAGGTGTATCCCTACTACCTGAGCTCCCCTCACACTGCGTTGATTGGAAAAAGAAATTCGGGAAGGGGCAGCTTCCGCAATATATTTCAGCACTACCATCACCACCACCACCACCACCAACCCGCAACATATTTCCTTTGAAAATAGATCTCTCCCTGTTTGTAAACAAATGACGCCATAGCGTTCGATAGCGCCACCAATTTGGTAGAGTTGAACTACGCTCGAAGCTAGTGGGGCGAACAAGGCCGCGCGAGCAAGTACCCATTTGTGGAACCCAGCCCTCCCCTTCCGATTTGTTTCGGTTTCAGTCTGTCTACCAACGTCATGATGACGTTTCTCGGGCAGAGGTCTATTGGATGCGCGTGGTGTGACGTACCCTTGACGTTTTGCGCCGATTCGGAGGAAGGAAAGAGGAACCTCATACACTGGCACCTTTGTTCACGTTTCAATTACAAACGGCGCAACGGGTGAATCTCGTTCCTTTTGCACCATTGTCATGATGACGGAACCTTTCATATCGCGAAGAGAAAATACTGCACTTTAGTGCCCCTTTAAGCAATTACATATTTGAAACGCTGTGACTGTATCGTACAACAAGGGCACACAAAGGCATGCATGACCGTATGCAATGAGAGAGACACTGGAGAGAGACACTGAACCAAACAGAATCCCCTTGAAATCAATAGAGGCCCGACGGGGCGGCAAATGCAGTCTGCCTCCTGACTTCCTAAAACAGTTTACTAGAGTGGAGCACTCACTCTTGCGTAGATGGCTGTGCACGGCGCAATCATCCGCCCTCTGTGCGTATAGGTGATTCCGCCGGGATCAATCGTATAATATCTGTATCTAGCGCAGAAAGCTTTGCAAGTACAGCATGCCGCAGGGCAAGTACTGGCTTGACCGAAATTATACTCGAAGGAAAAAAAAAGAGAGAAAGAGTAATTTTAGTCGTTTGCAGCACCAGGTGCCTTCCACGAATTTATGACAATTTCGATATTTCTGCGAAGTTTAGGGACAGCAGGAAGGAGTGGGGGACAGGGGGGTTTGTATGCGCCCTGGGCCGACTTCATGGGGAACTGTGCCGACGTTCGTCTGGAAGCCTGCCGGAAAACCCAGGGAGAACTCCAGGCAGCACAGCCGGTGCGGGGATTCGAACCCACGCGTCTCGACGTGGGAAGGAGTCATCTGAAGTCATTTGATATACTATGCCACGGGAGCTGCCCAAGTAGCACAACATCTCGGCCCCATATTGGGCCAAGATTGGGCCAAGACGTTGTGCTGCTTGGGTGGTTTGCTGGGGAGTAAATTTCGGTGTCAGAGGACTGCACCCGTGTCACACGGTAGATTGAATGACATTCGCACCGAACTTCATTCGTTTGTATTGCGTCGAGCTACACGAAGAAAAAGAATGCCATTCACAAATGATGTCACTGTCGATGATTAAGACACCATGGCCGAACATATGAAGCTATCAGGTACATTCGCTATATATTTATTTCCTTGTCTCGAAACTACGGGGGCATTACATTATTTCACAGAATCGTCGCGATTTGGACGACGCTCAATTGGCTAAGTATCACAAGCAAAGACAAGTAAGGAGCATATGTGCGATGCGTCAATCGCACGGGCGTGGGAGCCCACTGGTAACGAAAGTAGTTCTCTGAAAAACAGTGTGAAGCCATTAACATAAACCAGTTTTGGAGTACAACCGCGACTAAGTGGTAATTGCAAGGCTGCAAACTATACAACTAGCCCTCTTTTCTACATTATATTCTTGTTGCTGCTATCGTCCGCACGCATTAACTGCTCTGCAATTCGAATTCACTTTCCGCGTAGCGAAACTGGTGGCAGTGGTGCTTAACATAAACCAATGAAACTACACGAAGTTCGTCTAGAAAGTTATAATTGCATTTGTAGCGTAAAAAGATTCGTATCCTTCTTTTTCGATCAGTACTAGTTTTGTTTCACATGATAATGCTTCATGGTCTGCAAAAAAAAAAAAAATCTGATAACTTTGCAGAAGGCCACTCTGCATAGCGTTGGTCTCTACGAAATCGTGAGAGAAAGAGAGAGAGAGAGAGAGAGAGAGAGAAGAAAATCAGCCTAGAATCAGTAAACCGCAACGCGTTCCTTCTTTTGCTCCCCATTGCTTTTTATTTTTGTTTGCTTGTTGCGCCTACCAGCTTTGAGGTTCCCCAGGCGGCCACTGGCGTAAATAGCAATTATCGCATTTACAGAGGCACTGACGCGAGAAAACAGAGATAGTCTCACCTTAATTACACGCAGGCAACAGCAGCAACCGACATCTTTCAGAGTTTCATTATACAAGCTACAGGGAAGAAGCCGCAACAAACACGGTCATTTTTTTTTTTTTTTTTATGAACGCTTGTGCTACGGGAGACGCTCGCTTGCATAATTGATGGCGCAACGAGGTATACATCGAGGCAGTGTTGGTTATGTGTAGTCAGCTTCTTATTTACAAGAAACTGATTTGTCATGGCGTTACGTTTATTTTTACATTATATTTACATATCCGCATTAATGTGTTTTGCTTTTTACATTGACGTGATCATTCATAATTTAATTGTTGCTCTCTAAGCATGTCACGAACCCTGCTGCGGATAGCCGCTTCGTTTCAATTGGGGCTCTTCAGCACGGTGAAGGAAAGTGACAGGCTTCGGGATCAGTTTCGGCGAAACGTCAGTGTTCTGCAGTGCTAGCAACAGCTATGGATGCCGCAGAGTACGTACACAAAAGTACAGGGTTACAAGTAAAGCGCAGGGTTTAAAATGAATAAAAAGAGTGTTTCGGTGCTAATCTACGGGAAGGGGTATTATGCGCTAAATTTGTATGTAAAATTGCCACTTCACGGATCAATTGTGATTTTTTTTAAAGGAAAACGCTGCATTATTAACGTTTAGATGGCCTATGCCACCTATTTAGCCACGCTTGTTTTCTTATTGTCACACGATATTTATATCGCTGCGTTTTAATAATTTCAAAAGCGTAGCATGCACATCTGTCGTTACGTCTATAGTAAATATGCGTTCTAGAGTTAATTTCAAAGCATCACCGATGCATCGACAGGTAAAGAAAAATAGCAGAATAGGGTACCGGCAATGTATATGAAAGACGAGCGGTTTTTCGTAACTCACTGCAACAGATCATAACTTGCACATAATTTTAACTTCATTCTCGTATCTCACATCTAATGTTTCGCGTGTAATGGGGTAGTGTACTGCTCTCCAGTGGTGAATCACCCCAGGTCATAGTCACGATTTATTTGTTGTTGTTGTTGTTCTGGAAGCTGCAAATTCTTCACACCGTTGTCAAGCACACGACTCTGGTCACTGCCGTCAGGGTGAGAAGACAAAATGCATCCAATCAGAATCGCGTTGGGAAACTTCCCGTGTCTGCGGTGTTTTCTATGATGCCGAAGGAATATACTCTACTTGTACTTATGCAGTTAACTTCAACGCTGTGCGTGTAATAAGAAATAATCCAGAGTTCAGCAACTCCACGTTAAGTAGGTGTTCGCTTTTTGACGCCGACCTCGAAGCGTGTCACTTTCTTGACGAGTAGGCAGCTCTTTCCGTAACTACGTGCCGACTGCACACGTAGACATACGACGTTCCAACCCTGCACCGCCAAAAACACAACTCATCACCCTAAATCAGGCCGCCACTAAAAAGGAAACCCGTATATCTTGTCCCCCATCTATGCTGAGCCATGATTCGCGTACATCACCCGCATTCCCGAGATATCCCTCGGTCTGGCCGTGACGTAAACAGAGCCAGCATCGACGCGAATGTTGTCCTATCGTGATAGCTACAGCGGGCCTCGCCAACATTGTACGTGTATCTCTCGTAAACCTGGCCTTCGAGGTCAGATTTACAACGTCGTGAAAAAGCGTGGTCGCAAGCTACGAGCCCGTAAATCTCTGTTCTCGTTTCGCGGCTTGGCACGGCTTGGCGTGGCTTGGCGTTGAAACCCCCCGCTAGCTCTTTGAGCCCCCTGGGAGGACGGTGAGGGTTCTCCTTCTGCTGAAGAGATGTCTCGTTATCGCTGTGATGCCTCGCGGCGTGTTTCGTCTCCTATGGTATGTCGAAGGACGTGAAGCTGCTCTTTTTCCTTTGTGGCTCTTTCTGTTTAGGGCTAGATCGCTTCGAGATGTATTGTCTTGGGAATTTTCGGCTGATAAAGTTCGGAGCTGATAGTTTGGCAGTGTTTAGCGTTGTTGAGATTTGACGTTGGATGTATATTCCACTGACATATATAGGTATCGCCGATGATGGTGAAAAGATAAGTCGTGGAAGTTTTACGAGTATGAGAGAAAAGAGTGAAGCGGGGCCAGTGTCTCCGAACGATGAAAGGAATGAAATGAATTATAAGTAAAGAAAGACGATATGTGTTTCGAAATAATTTTACATTTTGATTGCGTTGTATGCCTCGCATGACAAAAAGCATGCGACAGCTCAGCAAATGTCATACCAGTGATCAATGATACTACTAATTTGTGGCTTTATGCCGCGAGACAAGTACGGCCACCCGCGACGCCGTTGTGGTGGGTCAGTGGGAGCCGTGCCACCAAGTTGCTGACCTCTTCGGCCGCGCTCTAATCAGTAGGCACATACGTTTTTTTTTTCTTTTCGTGTTAGCACCGCGAAGCAACTGTGGCTATGAGCGACCGACTTCAGGGTGAACTGTGCCCACATCCGTCCAGAAAGTCTTCGGAAAACCCAGGGAAACCTCAGACAGTACAGCCGGTGGTAGGATTCGAACCTACCACCTCCCAGTCTTCAGCGTGACATACGTGAACAGACTGATTCAGAGAGGTCGCTACGCAGCATTAAATGAAGTCCACAATGCAGGCTATCTCCAAATAAGGACGGTTTTAGGAGTATTAACTGAGCCTGAGAACCAAAGACTCGCAAAGTCTCTTTTACCAAAGATTCGCACCAACCACTCGCATCACCGTCCACTTGAAGCGCCGCCCTGGTGGGGATAAACGATAAAGTATTGAAGACGATGCAGTCGATAGACACGCATGTCCGAACACATTTGCCTGGTCGATAACTCTTTCACGTACTCCTCGTCCATCGCGTGCTTCACTTCATTAGCGAACATCACCGAACACTGGCGGGTTGAGAAAACTTTACGCTTAGCCTACTTAGGGTTCATTGCCGTCAGGGCGAGAAGACAAAATGCATCCAATCAGAATCGCGTACATGATTTCGCTTTTAAGGGGGGTTTCTCATAAGGCGAACCATTGCGAAGGGCATTTCGCTCCGCGGCAAAATTTGCCTTAATGCCCTGCAGCAAATTGTAAGAGCCGAACGCTGTCTAACGGTCGTCCGGAGAGTCGTTTCAAAAGTCGTTCGCTGCTGCATGGTCGTTAAAGGTTCTTCGCAGGACGCTAATTAATTTGCATTCTCTCCCTCTTATTCTTGAACAAAACCGAGAAAAGAGGGCGGTACAGACGCAGATTTAAAGGATTAAGAAACTTGAGGCTCATAATTTCTGTTGGCAAGCATTTCCACTAAATGGTCCCAAACGTGCGATAGAGAATGTGTGCTATTCTTTATAGGAGTCACAAATGAAAGCGGGGACAGGGAAATTGGGAAAGGGCACGACAGGGAATTGTTTGTGCTTTGCCGAAAGCGAGAATCCGAAACAAGAACGGAGCTACGCTATCGTACGCTTTCTGATGACGATCACCGTAACCGCAGAAAAACTATTCGCAGTAAAACAATAAAAATTCGCAGACGATTATTTACATTTGATTCTTAGCGGGCACTTTTGCTACTCTAACGTCGCTATTAGTAACATCAAGTAAGCAATTCGAGACAAAACTTGCTGTTTACGTTGTACCATATCTCAAAACAACCATCTATCGCCTTTACTTAGCATGCACACTCTTCTGGTGACCGTGGGGCTACTGTATCTTGACGGTAGGTGACGGTAGGTGACGTCATGCTTACGTCATGCTTACGTCACCGTGAAACCGAAACCGGATGTGAACATGTGTGTATGCGTGTGCAAAAAATGTAAGAGTGAAAAGAGGATGAGTGAGAGAGAGTGACTGGTTCGTCCCTTCAGATGACGCACCCTAGAAGTCGCTGAGAAGGCGTGTTAGCTTAGCTCAGTTGGTAGAGCCCTGGACCGGTAATCCAGAAGATGTGGGTTCGAGTCCTACAGCTGGCTAACCTTTTCAGTGAGTTTCATCTTTCATCGTGAACATGCCGTTCGGTTTTCCTGTGACGGAGCGAGAGCCTGTAAAGCGTGCTTTCACCTCACAAGGACACATATTGCGGGAAAGCCATCCCTTCAGTTACAACTCTGCCGATTTCTTCGCTAAGCGGGACCGCGGTTGGTTCCAGAAAAAGGATTCTGACCAGCGAACGTTTCCATCTTTAGCTCAGCAACTTTCAGACTCACGATCTCGAATAATTTCCCGTTGCAACGATCCTCGTTCTGCTGTGGGAATCTTGCCTTTCATATCCACACGTGACTTTCTATCAAATACAGCTGTAGTCTTAAAATCAGTCCACTCCGTATTATTTTTAGTCCGTCCAACTCCAACTCCAGTCCACACCTTCAAAATGTCCCGTTAAAGCTAGATTAATGATGACACTATGCGATCAGTGCCCTTTGGCAACAAGGCGACTGTTCTGGGAACGTCAGCTGAAGACTGTATTTTGTCTTCACTTCTGAATTTCTTTCTGCACTTCTGTTCTGTATTCCGCATCAACTGTCTTACGCACAATAGCAAACTGCGTGTTTTAAATATAGCTTTGGCTCCACACTGTCACCATGAATAAACTTAAAAAAACTTAAGCAAAGTTCAGACACTACAGCCGTTGGTTAGATTCGAACCCACCGACCTTCGATGATGACTTTGGGTTTAATGGTGTATCAGCTGCGGAATGGACCACGCGAACTTTATTGTAGCAACTTTTCTGAACCAAGAAAAGTTGCCGCAACGCTTTATTAAATTAGTTGCGAGCTTGTATCTCCAGTATCTTCGTCATATAAACCAATGTTCACCCGTCTCTAACTGCACCACACACAACCACACACATATATGGGATGATGATGAGCTGGGTCATTCTCCGCCGTTATGGCGGTACACTGCCCAATCATACACTATCGCAAGGCAAACAAGAAAATCATGTTCATTCTTCGCGAATTATATTCCAGTTAGAGGACAAACGGTGCAACGAAATCAGCCGGAACGTACATATGACATTCAGAAAGAGGAAACGAAAAACTCAGGGGTACGTCTTGAAGCTCGATACATCATTTCGCCGGAGAGAGCCAGAGTCATACATGTGTACAGAAGGTTCTCCCGACTCCAATAGGCTGTCCCTGATAGATTCAATCAGTCTGCGGAACAGCAGAAGGACTTTTGCTTCTTTTATTTTACTCAAATTGATCGTCGCTGGGGCAATCCCCGTGTTTGAGCAAGAAAAATAACCGAGACCGGGAGATGAGGAGGGGGGGGGGGGGGAGGGAGATATTCTTTTCATATTCCTATACGTAATCAAAATTGGAACTCAGAAATTTCTTCTTTTTCCATATTCCCTTGACTAGTGAGAACTCGCTGCAGGTAACTAGTGTTTCGGTTGGGTTGGGTTGGGTTGGGTTGGGTTGGGGTGGGTTAGCGTGGTTCATGTAACTTGATTTCATGTGAAAAGTGACATTATACGTTCGTAACCTGCGATGGAATCTCCCACACAAGTGTTCCAACCGCCCGTTATTAACTTAAGTTGATTTTTCTCTTAAAAAAAAAGAATAATGAAAGCAGAGAGGCGAGCACTTTTAGGCCTTTCCACACTATAGCTGCCACAGTATTCCATTTGAAATTGTAATCCAATTCTTTGAACTTGTGCCCACTTTGATATTGGAACCATGAACACGTCCTGTCCTCGACACTTCGCAATAACCTCTCAATGAGCTTCCGTGTGGAATTTAAGAGCAAATTTGAACCACCTTGCCCTCTCAAATAAGTTAGACGAAGAAATATCCATCATATCCGCGTAGCTCAAAGTGGTCGTGCCTGGCATGCTGGAACGTTTTACTGGAACTCCTTAGCTACCTTCACTGTCCGGCAGATATAATCACATTCCGCCGGAACTTTTCTTTTTACCTCACCACCAAACTTTTCGCTGTGAAATTTTGAAACCCATTTCCGTATTTCTTCCGTTCGCCGCTTGGTGTCTCTGTATTTCCATTCTTCCCCGGCGACAGAGACGCCTTTTAGGGTGAGTTCTCGTTTCACGGTTTCGACTTTCATTTCATCTTGGCTTTAAACCCGCGATAAGGGGAAAGATGGCTTTGTTGTCGCGACTAAGAACAGGCCTGCCATCTCCTGACAGCGCATTTCGGATAATCAAAGCGCGAATCGCTTTTCAATGAAACTGATCCGTTTTGGATTTCCTCTTAAAATCGCGGCAAAATGGTAGTCGTCTCAGGAAGCGGAAGCGTCCGTCTCTTTGTGCGTCACAAAGAATAAAAAGCGTGTTTTTGTTATTTGATAGCTAGGGAGTCTCAGCCTGACTTGTTTTTTTATGTGTGTGTGTTTTTTTTCTTTGTTTTTTCTGAGTGGCGTCGTCCAAAAATCTTTCCATAATACATTGAATCTCTTCCTTTCCTCTCAAAATGCAGAGACGGATGAGATATTATCCGGCGTTGATTTCCATTGTTTCTTATTTCACATTTTCGAGACGGGACTTATGGCCCTATACATTGAAGAGTCGTTTTAAGATTTACGCGCCCAGTATAGAGTATGGAGTTAGATGGCGTTAACTTTGCTTTCTAGGCTTGTATGCGAGGATTCTCTCCGCGTACCACTGTACGATGATTTGATTGTTACTCGATGCTACAAAAAGACGAATAAAAAGGGGTTGTGAGACTTTGATAGATGTGGTTCATTACATCATGCACGAATTGTACAGTGCTGGACAAAAGTTTACGGAACACGTACGCTCCGGCGCATTCCTTCTTTAGAGTGACACGCTATGGCAGCGAATGGTGCCATACGGACTTGCAAACAGGTGCCTGGGTTACCTAGGCGCATGTCTGTAAGTCCGTACTGTACCATTCACTGACAGCGTCTCACTTTGAGGAAGGAATGCGCCGGAGCTTGTTACGTAATCATTGGTCCAGCATCGTACTACACTCCAGAACACTGAGGAAAAAAAGAAGTATCCCTCTATGTGTCGTACTTAGCGAGATGCAGCTCCTGGAACACACGGCCATGTAAAGCACAGACGTCACAGGCCTCAGAGCTCCCATTGGTAGCCGTAAGCGACCTCCCACGCGCTGCCTCACTGGCGGCGACGCGTGCTGTGATATCAGAGCCGGGTGAGTTTCGATACTGGCGGATTTAATTTCCTGTGCTTCTGTTTCTTTGGTTTATTTATTCTGGTTATTTGGTTTGTTTTTTTAGGTTTATTTGGGTTATTTAGGAAGGTTGGGTTTATTTGGGAGGTTGGTTTATTTTAGGTCTATTTTTTTAATTACACATTCTTCGTTCTATTCACGGTGGAAAGAGATCTTTCCGTACTATGCGGCTTAACTGAGTTGTTCGAGCATATGGGACTTCCATTATTGCACTTTGATTGAATATTGCACGAGGAATGTGGATTTCGGATTGACATTGTATTGAACTCGGATGGGACTAGAATCGGGTGTTGCAAGCCTGTGTGCGGATCAAGCTTGTCGATACTCCAACACTTATGTACCGGCCAACACACGTTTTTTTTTTTTAATTTTCAGTTTCGCCTGTCCCAATAGATGCCTACTGATCTGCAACGGTCTACAATGCCCGTCAGCGTTGTCAGCATCATCCTATTCACCATCCTCTCATTTTCCCCCAATAGCAATGGGGTAGCATTCTGCTCAATGAGCGGAAGTCATCCCCATATCATCGTCATCATGTATCTCTCTCTCTCTCCAAGACAAGACCATCAAAACGATCACTAAAATGTCGCTCGTCGAAAATTCGTATAACTTGGCTTCCGGTGTTTTGATTGATGATAAACAGCCACGTAAAAGATTAGGATCCGTGAAGGTTTAAGAGGCTACGCTTTCAGAATTTCAGGTACAAAGAAGAGTGTTTTATTTCTAAATCTAAATTTAAACACTGTTTCTTCCTGGGAGTCTTTTGTTTTTAGTCAATTTATACGAAGCTCGGCGACCGAAAAGTGCTCAAAGAATAGCAGTTGATGTTAGCTCGTTTCTCTTTCGTTCCGATTGTTACGCAAATAAAACAGTGTTGGTGTAAATATGACAAAAATTAACCCGCATGCAAATCTGTAGACGCCATCTAGAGTCATTTTTAGTGATGTTCCATGGGTGGCTCTTATATACTTCCTGTTCAGAACTTGTTACGAATTCCTAAAGGTGGTATGTATGTATTTAAACCTGTTGTAAGTAAAAGTACGCCAGTTGAGAGTCAGCATTTGTCATGTGTATGCGTTGCTGTCGTCAGTATACTTGGATTGCTGCTGTTGGTTAATGTGAACAGTTACCAACTACCTCGCCTTGCTACGCTATAGTACAGTTTATTCCCTGTCCAGCCCCAGAACTGCGCGGTTTCTCTTCGATTAATCTTTGCTCCTCCCATACGTTCACAACGCATAAGTGAGCATGGCTCCGAACCCAAATCCAGCAAACGACCTCTGTCTAAGGCTCGCCCCTGTGTCGGCGCATAGATGCAGTGGATTTAGCCGCCTATAGCTAAGCAATGCATGCGGGGCCACGGCGTACGCGTAATTTCTCGCTAGGCTTAGTGTCAACCCATTGTGTACTCGAGAGATTTAGTGCTAGGGTCAGGAGTGGCGTGTTTGCAAAGCGGCCTTCATTTTCCTTCCGTGAACGTTTTCAGCGCTGCCACGTCTTTGTCGTGAATGGAAGAGAGTGACAGCTATAGCCTATGATATGGCCGCATAGCTTATAGAGAGCTTATAGAGAATTAATAACGCGGATTGCACGAAAAATGAGGACGGAATGGATTTCCATATTCTTGACGTTTTCAAAGATACCACGCTGCGAACAGTCATGTAATCGCACTCCGTTGCCGCATACCAAACTTTTAAATTTTTTAAATCTATATTTATGTCATGGATAAATATACACGCATGTATAGTGCTTTTTTAATAAAGATTAAGGTGTACCTGTGAGACTGAAAAAAAAAAATTCCGATTTACTTTTCCAAGCCTCTGATAGCAGAAGACATCTTGAGATTGCTGTCATGAATGCTGCCGTACGTCATTGACATTTTCCATCCGTTCGTTTTTCTACGAGTACGAAGCAAGCACGTTATAACGCGCATTAATCACATGTGAGCAACTACATAAATTAGCACGAACTGTCAGTCCTCGTTTTGTAAAGTCGGCGATCTCGTTGGATATGTTAAAACGAATACATTTTTCATATCTAAGCCCACTATTTATTGTATCGTCTGAAGTTCCCCCAAATGCCTACATAAACGCGCACTAAAAATTCTAGATGAATTACGTCGGTTTAAGTGACGTAAGTGACAGCGGGCAGCTTCAGGAATGGATTCACAGTGCCTCATTTTTTTTTTTTTTCGTTTTTTCCGAATGATTGCATAACGTCTTCTAATTTGTCTCCGTCTTGAGCAGAAAAGAAAAAGGAACCGTCGATACGACAACAGATCATATTTTTTGTACATACACATAGTTCTCCGAGCCTGCCATATGGAAGCGCAATTGCTTTTTCTTTTTCTTTTTTTTTCACAACTGGGCCTGCATATAGCACAAACTTGTCTACCGGTGGCATCTCTCTATCACAACCTTCCGTCTAGCGACCGCTTCTTTCACGGCTGGAAGTGCCTCTAACCCTTTTTACGTAACACACGAGACGGCCGTTTAGGCGAGGCCTCACGTTTCGTCCTTATACCGGCTTACGCTTCCCATTTATTCCAAACATGATCCCCGGCCATTCTGCTGCGGATACTTTGAAGGGCAGATGGAGCACCGATGCCTTTCCTCGCAGCGATGAGTGGTCATCAGCCCTATTGGACCACGTTGAGGGAAATGCAATATGCGCTGTGTTGCGCAACCAGAATAAGGCTGAAAGTTGAAACGGCATGTCTCGTCTCTCAATGGGGTGCATGGCAAAAGTGGCGTAAAAGATGGATATTGCAAATCTTGCGCCGCACTGCGGTGAATGGGGTGGCTTTCAATGACGTCTTTCGGGAATTGTTTAAACGTTAGGGGCTAGTGCGCTTCGTTCCATAAAGACAGAACCGCTGGACTGCGCCCAATATTTCATTGTGAGCAGTGGCTTTCTTTATAATATAAACGTTGTCTAATTGAATATTTTAGATAAGTATGCCGCGAGCAGTACGCCTACGTTAGTGACGTTTGCATAACCACAACCTGTCAAAGTCAGCCGCCGCGATACTTTAGTTCTACACCCGCGTTCAAATTAAGAACGGCATGAAATGTAGTCCGTAGAGTTTAATAGTATTACTCCGCCGAACAAATTATACTGCAAAGGCACTAGGTGCCGCCTGTAGATCTCCAATAGCGTTGTTATCGGAGCCCTACTGGTCACGAGGCAGAGCGATGCGGCCAGCTATTTCATCGAATAGGAGCAAGTTTAACGCGAGGCTAAAAAGTGTTGTTCTTATGGGGTGAACACGACTATACAGTGAACCCTCGTAAATTTGACCTGCAATTTTCTGCCGCAAAGATATCTGGGATCATGCGAACCCTCGTTAATATGACAACCACCGTTCCCGCAGATTTTGGTCATAAAGCGAATTGTCATACTAACAAGAAATGCACAATCCGCTGACCTCAGAGACCGCTTCGTTCCGGCCATTCTTAGGTGCACAACAGCAGCAGAGTGTGACCTGGTCTCGTGGTCACTGCTGTTTCAAGCACCACAGTGCTTTGGCGCGAAAAGCGCTATGAGTAATTAATTCAGAGGTCAACAACATCAGGAGTCATCCAAAACCTTGGCGCCCTACTTCAACGCGTGTCACCCTCTGCCTGTGGTATGTGTGTAGCCTCTCCCTGGGGTACTCTGCGGGTCATATGACGTGGTCATAATAACGAGAAGATAATACCTGTGTTTGACCCTGCTTCTGACAAAAATCTCAGTCATAGTCGGACAAGCGGATTGTCATACTAACGAGATGGATTTACATGGCGGCGGAACGGTTCCCCCCAAAAAAGTCATAAAGTGAGTATGTCATATTATCGGGAGTCATATTAACGAGGGTTCACTGTATATATAGGCGAAACATATCACTGCTACTGTTCTTAAAAAGATCAAATTTGTCGTCGTAAAGTTAGAACCATACAAGGACAGTAAAAATTGTCCAAGTCTAGTACGGCAATGTAGGTACTGGAAAAAGGGGGAAATACAGAACTACTCAGGCGACTTCGATAGAAAGGAAAGTCGGCATTTTCTGAGTCTACATGAAAAACGAACCTCCCACGGGTCATCATCATTTCACGGTTACCTGTGCGTATACACTGCCCACATTCTTTTCATCATATTTGCGGTCAGAGAAGGCAAAAGGAAAAAACACACAAACTGAGGGACCGGACCATCAAAGAAAACGAGAAAACCTGAAACACGCGGACATCTGGGTCTCTGGGCGTGTTTTACCATCACTCTCGCGAGCGACGAAGTTACGACCGCGCCACCCACAGAACAAGTACGCCGAGTTCGTGTTGCGTGAATCGAAAAGTAGCTCGGGAGGAGACGGGACGCCGCAAGGGGTCCATCGATCAAAAGAGGACATCCAGGATAAGACGTCGGATTTTACACGGAAGGAGAGCGAGGGTAGAAACTAGAACTCTTGCCTCTTTGGAGAACGTTTTTGATATATAGGCCCAAGTGATCCCTGGTGTATACGGCGATCCATTTCAATCTACGCATACTGCTCCTGCCTCCCATTACGTCAAGGAAAAAACATAAAAAAGTGAGCCAAAACTCCGTGTCCTATTTCTCATCGAACGGGACTAGTGGGATGGCCGTGCGTTCTATATATATATATATATATATCCATATATCTATAAGGCGGAGCTTCCGCCGTAACGTAGACATCCTCCCTAACTTTTATAATTTTTAAGTTTTAATAAACCCCTTTTTTGTTACTTTCCCTACTTTCGTCTTGTCTCCCATTTATTTCAACTATATATATATATATATATATATATATATATATATATATATATATATATATAAGAGTAAGACGTCAAACCCGCATCCGTTTCGAGAGGGTAAATTTTATCATCAGCGCCCTTTGCTTTGGAGTGGTTCAAGTTGGACAATTGAACCTCTGTATGCAATAAGGGGATAAGTCGAATTATCCCCTTTTTAGTGTTTTTGTTGCAATGACATCTACGTACCAGTATGTACCTAGTAAATAAAATTTAGGACCATATTGCAATTTATTGACTCGCTACAGGAACGTAAGAAACGGGAAATGCATGCGTGTCAATGGGATGGACAGCCAGATCAGGCCCCTTTTCTACACATGCATACAAATGGTGTAGCTTAAATTCTGCTACGATACGGAAATGAACTTCGGCTTCCACTCGAAAAACATGTTCTTCCTACCTCACGTGACCGTGTCAGCAGTGCTAGTGAGTGTTGTAATCGGAAAAACGTGCGCACTGTGCTAATAAGTCATATTTTGCTGGCCATGCAGAACGTTATTTTCAAGATTCTGCTCATTTAGCAACACGATAATCACGATCTAGGCTACTGCACTGCACAAAGGTAACTTCGGCCATCCTGCCGTCGCCATGAAAGTCCGACCCGTGAAAACTGTTTTTTTCTGCACGAAAACCCTGCGCGTGCGTTCTCATATTGAAAAAGGGGATATGTCATGCTCCTGGATTTTGTTCAAACTATGGACGCACCTACACGGTGGTTAACCCTAAAAAAACTTTCGCTCTAAGAAACTCACACTAGGGAACAATTATTTTTCTTTTTTATTCCTTTCATATATGCATGTTCAAACATTCGGGACTACTGAGGAACAACGTTATAGCGAGCACACAAAAGAAGTTAGCGCACGCGATATTAAAATAAAAATTAAGCGGTGCATATATAAGCACCGATATACACAGACACACACACACACACATATATATACAGGGTGTCCCAACTACGTGTATACAGCTTTTTTTAAGATATATATAACACTTGTTCCAAGATGAAATCGATTGCAATATAGCATATGCTGAAGGGCACTCCCTAGGAGGGCATTAGCAAAGTCCAAATGTCTTAATTAACTTTCATTAATTAACTTGTTAATTATAAATGCTACAAAGTTGTCCCAATGAGAACATCTGTGCCTTTCGGTCACCTGTTATCGTAGCCGTTTTCAGAACAAAAATCCGTGCCATAGATCGCCCGCAAAAAATTAGTGAAGGAACGCCATTTCTTCTTTATTTTGTTCATTGCGCATCTTCGCAGACGCGTATTTCCTTCATCCCCAACGTGAGAGGGGGAAGGAGCACAGTGCCGCCTCATGCGTCGAAGATGAGCTTTAACTTGCGGAAGCAAAACAAAAACAAATGTATCGGGTGACTCTATCGGAACTGGCCTTATCTTGGGTTGCATGTTCTGTTTCCTTTTAATCTTTTTCCAGGACGCGAGAGGCGATAGTGTGCTCTTTCTCCCTCTCACATTGGGGATGAAGGAAAGACGCGTCTTCTAAGAAGCGCAATGAACAAAATAAAGAACAAAATGGCGTTCCTTCACGATTTTTTTGCGGGCGATCTATCGAACGGATTTTTGTTCTGGAAACGGCTACGATATCAGGTGACCGAAAGGAACAGATGTTCTCATTGGGACAACTTTGTAGCTTTTATAATTAACAAGTTAATTAATGAAAGTTAATTAAGACATTGCCTTTGGACTTTGCTAATGCCCTCATAGGGAGTGCCCTTCAGCATATGCTATATTGCAATTGATTTCATCTTAAAAAAGTGTTTTATATATTTTTAAAAATCTGTATACACTTAGCTGGGACACCCTGTATATATATATATATATATATATATATATATATATATATATATAGCGGTGGTTATATTACCGATGGCGCACACAGGAGAAGCGCCATATCCAGTCTGTAAAACGCCCTCTTCGAGGTAAGCTGATGTGGAGGCCGTCTGTCAAGGGAAGGAGAGGTGACAGCCAGTAGGTTATAGGAAGTTTCTACTCCTCAGTTGCGAACATCGCTTGCTGACCTATCTATCTATTCGATTACATCATTTGATTGGATTGAATTGGATTGGAGCTATAGAGTGGATATGCTCATGGGTTCGAAATGTCGGCTGGAACTGATGAGCTAACGCCGGTAATCGGAGACGAAGAACACCGCTACTGTTCTTAGTCTTGCTGAATTACAACATGACCTTGTTGCGTAAAAGCGAGGTTATACCCGGGCTTAGTCCTACCAACTTCTTTAGGCAACTTGAAAAATGTGTATACGTTGGGCGCACGCTGCGATCTTTATGTGCTGAGAGACAGTACCTAATACAGAATTCTATGGAGGCTGCGTTACTTCAATGTATTACCTGCTCCCCTAGCGAAAAGAGGCGGTGCTCAAGGTAGATACTAAGTACGCTCTGGCAATACATGGACTGCTATCTCTCTAAACCAGCATTCTGCGATTGCATCATATGTAATCTACGTAGTCTCTATAGTTCCTCGCTATCACGAAAAGCTCAATCATAAAGTGCATTCCCCGTTGCGTGACACCATAAATAAACATTACTTCGTACTGCCTCGTGCACGAGTCTCACTCGTAAATCGCCATCCTTTGCGATGGGATGATTAATATTGGGCACAGCGTATAATTAAGAAGTCTGTTCAAGTATGCTAAGATGCTTCCTTACTATGCTACATACATATATTGGCGCTCAGTGTTCGTGCAGCACGAAGTCGTAAATCATGCCGTGAACAAGAAGTCGAGACAGGACGGAAGTGATGTTGCAAATCATCCGTGCACCGGAAGTGAAAGACGTCCGCTCCGTTGCGCGGCGCATCGATCTGCATAGGGAGCATCCAAGCGTGCAATGAAGGATCGCTTCTCGTGTAATGGTAATGGGTACGGACAGGTCTGTAACGAACGAAGTGCGACGTTCCAAAACTTCCAATCGGAGTGTCGACCTCTTAGGCGGAAATTGCGCCGCCTTCAACTAGGAATCTCGACACCATTTCCGTCGCTTGCCGAGTCTGTCTAACGCGAGACGATCGGTTCTTGCGGAAATTCATGAAATAGAATTTTAATGTCATAGCTTATCTAACGTGCGTGTTAGATAAGCGCTCGAAACGCGGAGGTGTGCCATGGCGACGTCCTATAGAAATTCTAAATGAGTTTCACACGCGCTTCAAATAAAGTACAAAAGCTAGATAAACTTTTATTGAACTATAGATTTTGCTTTTTCAGGTTCTCATCACAACTTTGGGGAGAGGGAGATATGTTTAATTGTTGAAAAAGCGGGAAATGGAAAGTGTAGCCATGCAAGAGACTTACCATTCTAAAAAAAAAGTCTTAGCATCTTTGATTACGAGTACAATAAATTCCATACGACAATTCCACTTAATCTAAAACTTGAGGCACGAATACCGTGAGAGCAAACACGAGAGGGGGCAATCCCTCAAGTTCATCACACAGATGGAACAAGATTATTTTTACATTTTTCTACCATAAAATACATTCACATAACTGCACAACAAATTTTGTCCAACGTCCACCCACACAAAGGGCCAGCAACCAGCGCCATACAATGTAACCTCCTCCTAAACATAATGAACTGTAACAAAAACACACACACGGAAACGTCGACTCACTAAACGTGTACTTGTATCTTACGGTGTTTCAGAGCCACTAACACCTGACAACCGTTCTAGGACCGTCCTAAGACCTTCCTTAAGGCAGGCAGCCCAGCAAAGCAGTGCAACGACGCAGTGGATACCGGCATGTAATCTCGGTTCACCGCCCTCTGGCAACTTTTCGTAAGCTCCCTTAACTTCATGACCAATTCAGTATGCAAAGTCCCCCTCCCGTTCCCGGCCACGCACAGACTATTTGGGAATAAAGGTCTTCCGCTGTACGATGTGGCTCTTAATCCCGCAGAGACCTCCCTAAGAGGCTTTCCGGTTCCTGCTTTCTTTCTCTGCCGAACCACAGGGGAAGGCACGTCGAAAGGGCCCTAGTCCTTATGCATATGCATTAAGGTCGCTTAATACGTAATTGATGACAGCCGAAGGGAGAAGGGAGACTATAGCAACCCTGAGGTACGAGCGTCCTCCGACGTCCGGCGCTCAAAATGAAATTATGCGTAAGTTTCAGGACATTATTTGCTGCTTAGTGCGCCCGAATGGCTTCGTCCTGATTACCAGATGTGTTTCGGGGTGGTCGTATTCGAGACGCTGTGATGACATAATTGCTTGGAGGTCGGGAATGAATGTCTGTGAAGGCCATTCTTTTGGGATGAACTTGATTAAGTTACAATGTTTTCATATCGTAATAAGTGCGTAGCTATTGGTACAATGTTTCGAAATCGTTCTTAGGTATATCATTATTTTTAAGGTGAGAGATGAGAACGTGAATGTTTGAATATTTACGAAGTTCCTTTTGTATCCATGTCCAAATTGGACTGCTGAATTGACCCGTCAGCACATAGTGCAATCAGCAACCGTCAGGGATTTTCCCAGCAGCCCCCGAAGATCATACAACGCGCGTCCTCAAATTTTCCTACATTAACATATATTTTATATGAGTATACACGCTAGTAGCCAGCTAATAGGGGTGTGACAACCTCCCTCCCTCCCCTCCCAGGGACCACCACCTCCGATAGCGCCCTTGCAGGACGACGATCCCGCCTAAATCTCTAGGGGCCGTCAATCTCAAACGCTAACAGAAACACGGGAAGTGAATGTTCCCTTTAATTTGTGCTGTAGCCCACAGATTAGTTTGCGATGTTGACGTTATGGACTCATTATTCTGAGTTTAGCACAGACGAACATGTACCATGCCTCCATTATGCCAGAACGGCAACGGAACGGGCTTCCTGTAAAGCGTGCTTTCACCTCACTAAGACGCACATTGCGGGAAAGCCGTCTCCTCAGTTACAACGCCACAGATCTCCTCGCTGCGCCGGACTTCGGCCCGTGTTAAAAACGATTCTGACCAACGTACATTTCGTACGTGCATTTCCATCCTTAGCCCACCAACTTTGGGACCGACGTTCTCGAGCAATTTCCCGTCGCAACGATCGCCTCATATACAAATGAGCCATTTAACTTAGAGGCTGCGTTGTTATGAAAGGAAGGCATAATCTTGCGAAAGATTTTCGGTGATTTCGCTGCTCGTTTGCATAATTGCGCCCAACTTTCAAAGGACAATCGTTACGCAAACGGGGCCCCGAGAAACGTGCTCTTTATTTTAACGTCCACCGTAGGATGGACGTGAAACGCTCAATGATAACGTTGCCGGTTATAAAGAAAGAAAACGGAGAAGAAGAAGAAAAAAAAAAGGAAAAAGAGAAACGAAAGAACGGAGGAAAAAGCTATGGCATTAAGTTAAGAAACGAAAAGTGGGTTTAAGTTTATGGTGTGTAACGGCCTGCGCGAACTTGTATGTGCCGCGATAGAAAATGGTAGGGAATAATTCTGCAGAAACAGGTTTGGCGGAGGAGGAAGTCAGGAGTGTTCGGGTGCTTCCATTTCTGGTAGTGGTGTACTCACTTCTTTTGCAGTTTTACGGATTGTCTAAGGTTACTGATAATACAAAAAAGTGTACGTGGGAAGTAGAGAAAGAAAAGGTTAGGTACAATATTTCTAAATAAGTGAGTTGCATAGTGAGGCGATTGGGCTTGTTTTGTTGGCTCAATACATCGGTCAAGAGTGCAAATAAAGCGTCAGTACATGGTTTCAACTGAAACGCTGTTCGATCATGAAAACTGGTATACGAACTGCTGTTCACCGGAATCCTAGTTGTCGCATTGCCTTTATAACTCATGTTGAGTTTGTTAATATGACTGAAGTGGTGCCGCTAGTGAGCTTAATGGGCATGATGCACTCTGAGTTCTGTTCCAGTAGACAGCTCGAGCTACTCAATTCAACTGAACCTGTTTTTATTTTAGTACCTAGTAGTAGTAGGCTGTGCGAATATTTCAATTTTTCGAATACAGAAGCGAATCTGTATTCGAATTTCTAGTCCAAGGGAATGTCTGACTCAGACCGAATATATATTCAAATAGTTCCATAAGCCCGACAACGCCACGAGAGAGGGTATAAAACAAAGAGATAGCATATGACGTACTGCTTGCGACACTATCTTGTCTGAAATCAGCACTCCGTGGTCTGTCCCATCACAAATCTCGAGGTGTTGCAAGATCATTTATTTCGAGGAAGAAACACGTGCATCATATGGCCCACCTTTAAGCACAATATTGAAACAACATGTTCTATGATGATCGAGGAAATATGGGCTGCAGAACTACTCGGCGATTTCAGACAACAGTGTCGCGAGCAGTACATACCCTGTAAAGATGTATTATAACTAGGGAGTGACTTTTTCGGGTTAAACCCGGTTCCGCCCGGTATTCCCCCCCCCCCCCCCCCCCCGAACTTACCTCCGACCAATTTGGGTTACACCCGACTTCTCCCCGAATTCCAGTCACTATGAAATCCTCAAGTGACGTTGCCACTGATGATGAACAAAGGAAGCCACGTGTAACACATGTAAGAATGGGTCACTTACGTTCCCAGCAATACACCCATGTGTGTCAACACTGTCTATGCGTTCGGGGATTACCGCTGGAAGGTCACGATCCCGCAAAAGAACAAAAAAAGCGAGTTTAGGAAGGACTTAATATACAAGAGGAGAAACAAAAACACCCGAAGGCACAATTATCGCCCGATTTCTCCCCGAATTACAGATCTAAAAATAGCGCCTGATTTTTACCCCCCCCCCCCCCCGAATCTGCGAAAGGCATTTAACCCGAAAAAGTCACTCCCTAATTATAACCGTATAGTACGTACATAACTATTCGTATCGTATTCGCTTCCTATTCCACTTTGGATTTAGAATAACTATTTGCACAGCCCGTATACTACAGGGTAAAAAGCAGCAGTCACTTAACAAAACAACAACAACAACGACAACTGGTAACCCACGCTTATGTTCTCCCTGTGTATGGCACTGGCAGACGCATAGTCTTGGGGCAGGATCTGTCCGTGTGCACATACGCGTATATGCAACAACAACAACAACAACATAGATGAATGGATGATGATGATGTGGGATGTTTCCCTGCGTTGGGTGCAGGACCCTACCCCATTCCAAAAAGGTTCACATGAAAGGATGACGAGGGAAGGAAATCCCTACAGTTCGTGAAGGAGGCCGGTGGCCCTCAGAAAGGAAAGAAGAGCGCCAAGTGCACGGCAGGATATTCATAAACTATATATTTCTCGTCTTCGTACTGTCCACATGTGTCCGTCCTTGCGGCTCGTAGAAATATGCTACTTTACAAACCTGGGACGGAGTTCTATACACGAACGAAGAAAGAAAAAGAGGGTGAGGTAAGGAGTAGAAATATTTTTTTTTAAAGTCAGCCCGCTGTATTGGTGCAACCTATTATAATTCACCGATTATACGAGCCGCAAGGTGTTATTTATCCTTTATGTAAATTGACAAGAAAGAATATGTCGGGCAAACTCGAAAAAAAAAAAGAGAGAGAAATGAAAAAGTCGCTGACTCTAGCCATCTCGCTTGTGTGGCCGATGAAGCCCCAGCAGATCGGTCGAGAAAATTTCTCCCATCTCAGCATCTTATATTGCGTTGCTTCTCTTTGCGTTCCTTTATTTCAACCTCTTCCTTTCAAGTCTGTGGACACAGTGCAACGTCCAAATATCGACCGCCAGGGTGCTGGTCGCAAACGTTGAGAAGCTGCGAATTGCTCTGCATTGTCTTGCGAGGAAAAAAATAGAGAACGTTAAATGGTGCGAGCAACGGCGAAAACATCAACTTGTGAGAAAGAAAGTGGTGCTGAAGTTGAAGAATACTCAGCATGAGGAAGAAGTAACAGGAGAAAGTTTTATCGAGCAAAGTATTGTTGCTGCGTCCTTAAGGGTAATGGAGCCTTAGCAAAGCGTTGGTAGGGAAACGTGTGAGATCTTTCCATGTGGAGTCGCAGATTGAGATAACGTAGCGTACCGTCCACATACGTCAGAGGACTGGCACGTGCAGGTACATAATACCTTAGTTGCCATACACCCTATCTTAAGGAACTCCAGTTGATTTCCTATCCAAGGCAACAAAGTAGCTCAATATGTTGTTTTCTATCATTCGGCTAACGTAACAAAAGAAAAAGAACGGAGACAATGGCTCCAACAATACCGCATAGAAATCAATATCAAATCTCAGATACTCCTACGCTTGCACTTTACTACGACAGCTTGTTCAGCAAGCTGTCGTCGTGTAGTTGAGGTACTTCTTTCGTAATAACTTTTTTACTGGGTAGCGCTCTGGTGCGTAGTACATGTGGATTGTATCTGGAATACAGAATACGAACACCACAGCTTTTACCGCGTGAGACGACAACAGCAGCAACAAATACACTGATGGTGATGACGATACGATGATGATGCCGTTATGGAAAACTGGCAACGCGTTCTGCAGTTCGGATAATTACTTAGTAGGCCGGTCTCAACGTATTTTTTTTTAAATCCGCATTAGCGCCGCGAAGCAGCTGTTGCTATGAGCGGCGTATAGATGTGGACAGATGGAAAGAGGACAGCAGGAAGAAGTGGGGATGTATGTTAGGTGGAGTGGGGGAAGGGTGTTTAGTATGCGTTCTGGGCCGACTTTATGGGGAACTGTGCCGACGTTCGTCTGGAAAGGCTTCGGAAAGCCCGGGTAAAACCTCAAACAGCACAGCCGGTGGTAGGATTCGAACCCACCACCTCCTCCCAGTCTTCAGCACGACCTTGGCTACCAGCAACGAGAGACACGCCTTAACCCGCTCGGCCATGCCGCTGGTCAACGTAATTAGGGAAGGTGGTTCACTGGGCCAACGGAATATGCTTGTCACTTCTTTTGCCATGTACGCGTACAAATACTTCGCCTTGCGCTCGAATAGCGAAATACCGAACAATGCGAATTATATATGAACGGCGGGAGCCACGAAAGCACCCTACCTGCAATTACTTGCTCACGGCAGCACGAAACATATAAGATTTCTTTCGTAGAACATAGTGGAAATATGCAAGCTAGCGGGATGTAAACGTGAAGAAGGTAGAGCTTCCTCGAGTCAGAAGAGTAAGAGAATGACGACAAAGTGGGACGGCGGAGATGGGAAAGAAGAGCTGGGGACGGACCAGCCGGTGAGAGAGTTGCTGAGAGTGTTGTTGATGCAGGTAGATATCCTATTCCTGTTCTAAGCAAAATAAGCAATCCACATCTCAAATTGGAAGTCAGCTACATACTCCGTGTCACATATTAGCATCTATGGCGCGGACGTTCTCGTGAAAAAAATAAAATCAGGAAATTTCTGGCAGTATGCGTCAGTTTCAACTGTCCTAGATTCAAAGGACATGTCATAAATAAAACTAGAAGAAGTATCGCAAAATACACCACTTTCAATTTGCCTTTACCCCTAGAATCGTAGGACACTCCTGGTAGCAGATGATTCACGTGCCGAAAAAAAATAAATAATTTCATTATGCCGTCCTTTCTAATCCGTCATTATGTAGCAGACAGGTTCGTACTCGGTTTGACCTCCGGCAGTGTCGTCCAACAAATATCTGCAGTTTGTGCTGCACTGTTACGAATGAACCTAACGGTACAGTAACATACCGTGTGATGCTACAGTTACAAAGCACTTTAACAAGCGACCTGAACGCGGGGAACAGCATGAACCTCGATCTTGGTTCCCTTAAGATATGTAGCAAACCTGTTGTCATGTAGCAACTTGTTCCACTCAGGTACTGGGTCCGACCAGATTCCTTCAAAATTGTTGTCACGTGACGCGAACTGAATGAAGTTCAGAGAAAAGGGGGAGAAATGCAACGAATCCCGATACTCCCAGATTGAACCTCCTCCCTTCTCCCAAAAGGAAAAGATATGAAGCTACCCTAATACTATCAAGGACGTTCCTGTTATTCAGTACTTTCGATATTCAAGACAGATAGCTGATCCACAAAAGCAAGGGACTCAAGCCGGCTCGCCGTGTACTACGCATTCTCTCACCCGAAGCATCGCCCCCACGCAGGGAAAACCAAATACTACTCACCTTCAAAGCCACGTACAGCCTCCAATTCCACAAACACCACCATCAGGAGAGCAGCCCAGTAGAATTCCATCGCTAACCAGTCCGTCCCACTTCAATCAAGTCTTCAGCCAATGTCACGTACACCGTACACAAGTTTCGCGACAATCTTCCGCAACGTCTTTCGAAGCATCCGTCACAAACGTAACGCAAAATTTCACGCGTGCTCTCGTGGAAATCAGTTTTGGTCCCGCGGAGTTTCCTCAGCACATCACGGAATCACCTTGCAGGCCGCTGACAATCTCCCGTATCAGACACCTATTAAAGTCGTCGGGGATTCGTCATCCCGGCCTGCGCACTACGAACACACAGCGGTGTCACCCATTCAGCAGGCGACGGTAGGAGTCATTCGCGGACAAAATCGAACACGCGAGGTCCGGACACTCGTAGCAGTAACTCTCCAGCCACGTCCCAACTTGAAGAGACGCTGACTGAGCTCGGGATCGGGTCGGATCCGCGGTTTGGAACTCGAGCTTGCCCACGTGCTGCTACTCGATGCTCGTCCAACGCGCATGCGTGACGAAACGTTCGCTGCGCAGGCGCAGTGAAGGCGGGAGATCGCGTGCTCGTTGCGAATAGGCTGGTGTGTAGGAGAGAAAAGGGGTTTGGATCTGTTTGGGGAATTTCCTTCTGAATCCGTTTTATCCTCTCTAGAACGTCGCCTTTTCATTTACAGTCCGAATGCGAGAGATGATGTATTATGCATTCTAGTGATGGCGCGCACGCGATGATGTTTGTTTAGAAAGCGGCATAGACATGGTACATGCTATAAGATCGTGTGCATGTTTTATTGTTTACGGTTTAGAATGGGGAACTGCCTGGACGAGCAGATAACGATGTACCGCACGCACCGGCTTCCGATCACGAAAGGGCGCAAGACTGCTCTCTTGTTAGACCAAGTAGTCCCCTGTTGCAGCAGGAGTACCCAAGAGGGGATCATGGCTTAGGGTAGCGTCCAGTGGTGTAGCCCGAGAATGATGTGCTCCTTTCTTTTTTTAGGGGGGGGGGGGGTTCAGATCCCCCGAACTCGTACCTTTGGTAGTGCATTTGGGACAGGGAAGCGAGGGTGAAATGCTCCTGCCCCATGTAAATTTCCCGTAGTACCCCTCCCGAAATATTTTTCTTGCTACGCTGCTGTTAGCGGCTGATGTAGACGATAAATAGCCCCACAGCGACACAAAGAAGGCACACTGTAAAGGGGCAATGCTTTCGCTCAGAGTTCTACCATGTGCTAGAAACGCATCTGATTGACATTTTGTGACACTTTCTGGTCCCTCGTTTGTGACAAGTGTTCCCACTAGTTCAGGATGTTTGTCTCCCGCCCCAAAACTACTGGGTTTTCTCCCTGTCTTTCTCTTCTTTTTCTTTTTTTCAACTAACTGCAGCTTAAGTAGTCTGGGGCAGCCAGTCTGATTTTGCCCATTTCTTTCCCTTCTTCTGTCACATCACACCACATCTGCCATGTGCTCATTCTAATGGTTTCCACTAGGTGTACCCCGGAAAGAAGTATGGGACTTCTTATTTCTTCCCGGTAGGACTTTCTGGTCCCAGTCCGCGCGTGGTTTCCACATTTCCAGGTGTCCTACTAGCTTCCATTATATGCAATGTGAAGACAATCCATAAAGTTTGTTTTTTGTTCCGTGTTAGCGCCGCGAAGCAACTGTGGCTACGTGCGGCGCGTACAGATGTGGACAGATGAAGAGAGGACAGCAGGAAGGAGTGGGGGACAGGGGTGTTAGTATGCGTCCTGGGCCTACCACAAGGGGAACTGTGACGACATTCGTCTGGAAACCCAGGGACAACCCGAGACAGCACAGCCGGTGGTAGGATTCGAACCCACCACCTGTCAGTCTTCAGCACGACCTTGGCTACCACCAACGAGAGGGACGCCTTAAGCCGCTCGGCCAAGCCGCTGGTATCCATAAAGGTGGCAGCACCAACTAATACGTGTATGGCTTACGTCGGACCTCTCACACGTCGTGTTGCGTGACTCGTGGGTATTATTAAACGCTTCCGTACAGCTATCCGTGACGCCTCGTGTCAACCTCCATGACTCTGCCAGAGGCACACTTTATGACAACAACAACAAATAGATCATGACTATGACACTTATGACGTGTCCCTATGCCCTCTGTGTAAACGATGGCCCACATCCACGCGTCGTGAACAGTGATTTCCCCAGAAATTCACTACTGGGGGGGGGCGAGCTTTCAAGGGGGGGAGGGGGGTATGCCTGGTGAACGTTCCACTTAAGGAATTTTTCTTAGAAACGGAAAGAATCGTGGCACAATGGTGACATCTCCACACAGCTTTCCCGTTTTATTTGTACATGTTATTACGTTAGAACCCAGTACATTAGAATACAGATTCCTTATGAATGACATTTCAACATTAAGATGCGTAATCAAATCGTAAATGGTTCTTGATGAACCACATTGAGTTTGCGTGGCCGCACGCACTTTTGCTCGTATATGTATTACATGCATTGAACAGTCACTTTCAAATGATTTTGGACAAATGCATGGTACGATCATCTGCATGACTGTGGTCCTACAGCCCAAGTTTGACAGTACGGGATGTAATTCGCTGCGCCGGACTCACTACCAGAACGTGTTGGTGGCCGAGCCGGGTGGGGTCACCTGAGACATTCCAGCGGGGGGGGGGGGGGTTGCAAAAATGCAGGGAGGGGGGTGTAGGAAAATCCCTGGTCGTGAACTACGTGCTGGTGCCGGTGCGGAATAGGAGGTACTCAGTCGTGAGAGACAGACGCGTACCTTAAGATGTTAAAACCCGCACAAGATACGTCAGCCCGATAGAAATCTTGCCATGCGTGTATTAGCATTCATAATACATAGCGTCCTATACCGTTATTATGCGCCCGCTCGTGTACAAAAGGAAACATCCACAATACCTAGGCAGTGATGCGCATTACTTGGTGAATATTTTGCGAGGCACTGCAGCCTTCAATTTCGCCTTGTTCCGAAAGAGCTTTCAGGGGAGTCCCCCCTGATTGCAGCATGTTTACCTTTGAGACGCGCGCTCTGAATAAAACGAGCCCCCCTCCACTTTGGTTCCTCGCATCCAATGAAGGCACAAAAGAACCCGCTCTGCAATCGATCCTTCCGGGAATGTCACGATTTTTATGGAAGTTCGAAAAGAGAGAACCATAATACTGCGGTACATTCTTCTCTGAGCTAACTCAAACAGCCATTGTCAACTTGGCACCTAAATAACGGGGTTCGAACGTCTCCGAAAAAGAAAAAAAAAGGAAAAGACGCCAAGAAACGGACGGTTATGTCACTAGAGATCATCTTTATCTTTCTTCATTGTTTTAGCGTGTGTATTACGATGATATCAATGTGGCCTCGATCAATCACTCGGAAAACAATGCGGCTAGCCTTAATTATTTCGTATCGTCCTTCCTTGAGCCTTTGCGGGCAATAGAGCTTCTGTTGTGCACGAAATGAACGGTTTTCGGTTGCGCGGTTCTGTTGAGGCCTCCCCAAAAAGAACGGGATATTGAAAGCGCGGTTACGAAACGACAACTGCAGTGCAATTTATCCACGCGTGCGTTGTGTAGCTGTCCGTGCTGCATGGCTGTTTCGCTTCCAAAGCATGGAACTAATGGTGGTTATATACGTACGGCACTAATTGTGTTCACTTTTATTTATACGGTCCAGATATCTGTGTGAATCATACGTGCTGCATTTAGCTGCATGGTATTTCGTAAATGTGATCGTGTGGTCATTAGGAACGAAAGGAATAAAAAAAATATTTTCGTTTAATTCGTTTCTTGAATTCGCCTGTGTTTCGAGCGTCGATAACGTATTTAAATAACGACCCGTTTTAACGTACTCAAGAAAATGAGGAAAATGACAATGACATTCATTCGAGAGTGTTAGTAGAACGGCTGATGACGTCACCGTGAAGTTATCGTATCACTGTAAGAAAAAAAAAGTAAAATGGGGAGTAATTGCAGCTTCTGGTCCCCCATAGACTGCAATTACTCCCCATTTTAGCTCCCTAACCCCGAAATTTACTCCCCAGGACTGCAAATAGTCTTCTGAATGCAACATAGTCTACGTAAATATGTGCGCTTCGTGAATTTGATGGAATAAAGCTCTATAACTCAGCTCAACTTGGCGGTCTTCCACTCGCACAGAGGAAAAAAATAGTTATTTCTTGCGGAATTGTGCCTTATGTACGTTGCGGGATTTTATACCGCTCGACATATCACGGTTGACGATTTCATTCAAAGTATTTTCATTCATGCACACGAATTATGTACCTGGGACTTTTAAAACAGAGCGTGAAATTGCAGTCCCAACTCTGTGACTCCCATTTAGTCCCGTGCACTTACTCCCTAAAGGGACTAATATTTGTGGCAGCGCATTTAGTCCTCAAAGGGAGCAAAATTACTCCCTTGTTTTTCTTAGTGTGATACCGGCACCAATGGCAAGGTGCATGACTCAGAATATTATCCTTTGATTGGGCATGCAGTACAGGTACGGTACTTCAGGAGCCGCGTTAACACCCGTTAGTATTGGAATTAGCAGCTATACATTGCGAGGGAACTATGAACCTCACCAATGGCACAGTGGTCAGGCCGCGGATTAATCTTTATGTGCCAGACGTGAAATCTCAACACGCTGCATCCCTTATATTTTCATATATTTAACGTCCTTCATAGAGCGCTTGTTTCACGCAGACACGTCCCTGGTTTCCTGGGTTCAGCAAAAAATGCTTGAATCACAGCAGCATCTTACACTCTAAACAGAAGAAGAAGAAGAAGAAGAAAATTCGAGAGCAATTGCAGCTTCTAGCCCCGCTACGCTGCAATTGTTCCCCATTTTTAGTCCCAAAACCCTGATATTTACACCGCAGCACCGCAAATAGTCTCCTGAACTTCGCATAAACGTTTTAGTCCGAAACGGGACTGATCGTTGTGGCGATACACCTAGTCCCCAAAGAGGACAAATTATTTTCTCTCTCTATCTCCCTTTTTTTTTTTTTCTTTCGTCGAGTGTAGTTGGAACCTCGTTCAATATTGTCAATGTTCGTCATAATTTGGGGGTTCAAAATCACGCAAAGGCTACAGCAACAACAGATAAATTAATGACGATGAATGGGGAAATGAGGAAATACCAGCGGCATGGCCGAGCGGGTTAAGGCGTCTGCTCGTTGGTGCCAGCCAAGGTCGTGCTGAAGACTGGGAGGTGGTGGGTTCGAATCCTACCATCGGCCGTGCCGCCTGAAGCTTTCCCTGGGTTTTCTGAAGACTTTCTAGACGAATGTCGGCACAGTTCCTCCTGAAGCCGGCCCAGGACGCACACTAACCCCTTGTCTCCCAATCCTTCCTGCTCTCCTCTCTTCATCTGTCCACGTCTGGCCGGCGCTCATAGTCACAGTTGCTTCGCGGCGATAACGTGAAATAAAAAAACAATCGACGCCACATGAGGTGCGGCCCACTACCCCGAGGCACGATGGACGGAGTCAGATGTGGCATGACGATGAAAGACGCTGAAGTGCTGTGGTAGACAGTCAGCAGAGTCGGTAGGTCAACATTAGGGGCATCACGAAAACATCAACGAAGCACACATCACACAGACGTACGCAGGCACATCATAGGATAGAGAGGAGACCGCTGTCACGGAGGAACACCAGGACATACTGCAGAGCACGACGATGCAGAGCCAGAGCGAGACTATACAACAAATTTCTTGCAGAGTCGGGTTAGATATGACGTATCAGAGTGTGAAACATACGCGCAAAGTATATTTCTTTTAAGTGTATCTGTACAGGATATGTACGTTTCCCTTTCCCTCCCACCCTCTCTCTCTATTTATAGCGTCGTTCATTGCGGTATTGCAACTTGTGTTTCTCAGCTCTACCGTATGTCGCTAAGCTAGCGGAATCGTATCTTTCTCGCCATCAAAGGGTAGAGCGTACACATGAAGACCGGAAACGGCAGGCAGTTTCACTGCCATTGCAGCCGTTTTTGATTCGCGCTGTTACTTTGGACTTTCAAGCAGCCAATGGCAGACGTATGGGAACATCCTCTGGAGTCGTGCCAAAAGTGGCTCACTCTATCGTCTGGATGTGGGACACGTGGTGGTCCCATTCGAGAATGGATAACGGAAACTGACAGTCGTCGTCTGCCGACGTCGGAAGGGCGGTAGATTGGACTTGGACAAAAACAAACAAACAACTTGGACAGAACTCCTGCTTACTTTGTCGTTGCTGCTGGCGGCCATTTTTTTAATGTTTGCAGTTCGTTCTTATATCTCGATCGTAATTGACTCGATAGAATCGAAGTATAAAGATTGAGAGCGGGTTATTAAAGTAATACAGGATGCTGAAATTCTCATTACGCATCTTGGATTCTTTAGTACACATTATGAATACTTTTTTTCGTTACGTGAAGCGATTTGAGGAAGAAATTGGAGGCGGTGACCCCACCAAAGTATGGACCTCATGACACGTTATCGTCACAGCTTTGAGATGAGGAAGCTAGCGGTGATCCACGGAAGTCTTGCACACACAGACACTACTTTAGTCATTTCGTAATCAGTTTTCTTCTGTTCATTCTTTATGTTGTCTTCGAATCATCATTATTACCACCAACCCCTGGTGGTATGTGCTTGTACAAACCAACCTTCAGTGGTAAAAGCGAACTGGAGTAGCATGGTCCACACTAGATGAGCCACAACTTTCATATTAATTTCAACTCAACCCCGATCCAATCCAATCCGATCCGACCCAATCCAACCCAACCCAACGAGGAAGCTAATGATAGGGCGGGCATTCTAGTTTACCATACCAATAGTATGACTAACGGTGTGCACAGTGACAGGATCATATGTACTGTAGGGTACTCGGTTTATCTCATCTCAAATCTCCTGGTCCTGCAAGACTTCTTTTTTTTTTTTTTTTGAGTAATAAACACATGCAGCTCATGGTCCACCTTCAAATACAATATTGGCACAACACTTTCAAGCGCAACAGATGTAATATGGGACGGCGAAGTACTGACAGGCGATTTTAGCTAAACGTGTCCCCAACATACTTGGCAAAATGTTACGAAGAATAAGAAACAGTTTTTATCGCATTTCTGCTCAGTACCTTCGCAAAGAGTGTCACTCAAAATACCCCCCGTCCCTCATATATTTCGCCTTTCCTACCATTATGCTTACCGAATACCGAACGTCTGCGTGTATGTGCATAAAACGCATCATCGAACTGAAAAGTCAGGTGCGTACTGTATTAACCTACCGCCGTGCAATTCACCCGGGGCGACCTGACCCATCCCTCGCCATCTGTCGCATTCAGGAACGCTGAACACAGCATAAAGCTAATTGAAAATGGTGCAAGTTTGCGTGTGAGCCGGGAGCAACCATCACCGATCGTTCGCGCCGTGCATTTCCCCGGTGAGACGTTTCCGCTTAATAATGCATCCGGTGGATAGAGTTGGGATTCGTGTCCCCGATGCCGGCGTCGCCGCTCTGTCTGCGTGGAAGGAAGTTATGCGCTACCCTTTTAGAGGGACTAAAAAAAAAAGGAAAACCAATAGGAGATTTAAGGATATGCGAATACCCCGAGCCATCGTATAGAGTCCGTGAGAGATTATTTTCCTCTTTATGCATCTCGCTTCTGTTTATTTTGCGTCGTTTTGTTTTTCTTTTCTATATAGTTCGCATAGTGGAGCGACATGAAAGCATTTTACGGACAGATATGGGTAGAAATGCCAGGAATAGATTCAGAGACATCGACACGGTGACGGGATGAAAAAAGTAATGACAGAAGATCGTGCAAGCCAACTTCTCCTATTCGCAATCTATCTACAGATCAACTTGCCAGACTAGTAGATTCTTGGCTAGACACCATTCAAAGAGATCTAGGAGCTACCTTCTCTTAGATCCAAAGGATTCCTTGTGGTATATACCTTGGCGCTTGCACTGCCTATATATGCTGTTTCATGTACGCACTCTACCTTGCTCTTTTTGACAGCATGAACGTTAGCCAGAACTGCGCACACGCATGCCTTTAGAATATAATTGCTTACACTGCACGATACGACCACAATCACCGCAAAAACTGCTACTGAGATCCACAGTGGGCGACGGGGGAAAGAGAGATCCTGGAGCTGAACGGGAAGGTTGTGATGATCCAGGAGAGAGTGAAAGGTGGTCATATACGAATGAATCGAGCCTGTTCCAGCGCGTTGGGTTAAAGTTTACCGATGCTAGGTGCCCTACTACAAACAAAATCTGATATTAATCATACTGCGCTGTTTCGTACAAACCTGGTGTAAAAGGGACAAAATCCTAATCCTGAATTTCCTACGGAGTAAATGTGTGTTCCACGTTTTGACGTCTAGTGCGAAGTGCTACGTCAGTGTGACGGTATACCATTGGTGGTATTCTCGCGAGCCGATCGGGGGATTCTCCCATGTGCTCCTCCCCGTGGTCACGGGCCCGTTGGCGGCTGTCACGACAAAATATGAACAACCCTGGAAATATGCTGATTTCGAGGGAAACGGCTGGCGGGAGAGCTGCTTGGAGTCAAATGCGGCCTGCAAGGCATATTTATTTTAATTACGGCAGGGAGTGAACTTTTTAAGCTATACACTCGAGACGCAGCATTCAAATTCCTGTTCCCATTGCGCATGATTGATTATGCTGAGAACTCCTGAGCAATGCTGGTAGCGCTTCGTTCTATACCCTTGCTTCGGAGTGTGTACATTCATGTGTTTAGACACTCCAAAGATACTTTTGGATATGCCTAGGTTGCACGTCGTTAAAAGTACATTTGTCGGGCTCGTCAAGCCGTTGCTCTGATTACTTCCTCCGGCTCATCAAGATGATATCTCGAAACAGGAAAGGAAGGGAAAATGATCGTTGGCAGAGCGAGAGCAAACAAAACCGTAGACTTGGAAAAAACTGAAGACAAATTTGTCCTTCTTGACGACTTAGCAACGGCCTGTACAGCAGATCGACGTCTGACTGTGAGCTAGCAATGCGCGTCAGAATGGCAAAGGACGACGAACAAACATTAATAAAAGGAGAGAGTGCAGGCAAGCTTGAATGCGGGTTTTCATATGTAGGCCAGACTGGCCGTTGTCTAAATGCGCAGTTCCGGAAGCATACGTCGAGTATGCAAAGGATGTCTGCGTCCTCGGAGTTGGTTATTCATCTCCAGGAACGTCAAGGTTGCCGAGCTCTTTTTTCACCAGAGAAGTCTTGTTTGCTTTTTAACGTGACAGACAGAGCAGGTTCTTAGTAGAGTCTACTGAATTTGCCTAGTGATGAAACACACCCATCTCATCGTCATCATCTATTGTTGTTGTTGTTGCCTAGCGATGTAATGTAACCTCCAATTCCTCCCTTTTCTTCCATGCTCCCCTTCGCCTATTTTTAGAGAGATAAGTTGTGCGCGTGCCTTACCGAAATAAATGTTGCCGTGCTTAAGGATTTGTTGTGCTTATCCTTCGTCGTGTCCGTGACTCTCTGTTTCCCATTAACACCCCATCTCATCGTCAGCATCTATTTTTGTTGTTGTTCCCATTATGAAACAAACATTGATTGATTGACTGACTGATCAGGTACAATCAAGGCATTAGATTTGATAGAATTAAAAAGCAAGATATGAAGGCGCTGGTCTCAACGTGGTGAGGAGGACTGTCTACCTCATCACTTCTATCCACCTTGCAGCTGATGCTCGGAATTCTTGCCTCTCTTTCTTTCCACTTTTTGAAACATGGGAACCCTGTGACCTAGTTCGTAAACTAGCACATTTAGTCCATTTCTACCTGTAAGTTAGCAAGCATAATTTACGTAACGTCGCTCGCACCCTTGTACACCACATAGACACCAACACGATATCCGATTCGGAATGCCACCCCAAACTTCTAGTCTGCCAGTTCTGCAAGTCGACCCGATACAGTAAAACTTGCATCCCACACGAGGCATACATGTTCTTCAACGAAAGAGAGAAAATATAAAAGGGCAGGCAACGACGGCATTGTGGCATCGAAACCCAAGTCGTACAAACCTCACATTGCGATTCATCGCTGTGTGTTTACAGCTTTTTCCAATTCACTTCCGATGTGCGAACGAGGATGCCTGAAACGAAATTGTGCTTGGAATTCCTTTACAACCGACCCTCCCGTTCTTTATCCGATTAATTCGCGGGAGACGGAAAGCTCCGCTCGTTCTTTGGAAAAGTTTTAATGCGAGAACTCTTTCTGGTGCTTCCACGTACGGATTTTTCTTCGTTCGCGCCTGTTCCTTATGCGGAAGAGGGATCGGTTTAATTTGTGATGGAGAAGGTATGTGGCAAGTAGTATACTGCGAGGGAGGTAGAATGTATTTCGTGGAATGTTTTTTTTTGTGAATTAATATAGGTTTTAAGGTCTTATGAATGACGTATAACGGTGTAAGGAACTTGATTCGTAATTAATATCATAATGCCTTATGTTGCGTGTTTATTCTCGTTCGTGTGCATACCTGGATGAACATGTGTTTCAATACGGGACTCGTTTCATCGTTGTTGCTACGGCTTTTACGGGTATTCATTATCGGACGTGGAGTTCCTATCCAACCCCAACGTTGGTGTTAATAGTCAGCTTTAGTACATCGTACGCTATCGCTTTGGCGTACGTAAGGGACAACGTTGGCGGTCCTGCGCACGTGCAAAACATAAAAACAACTCTGCGCAGTGCGCAAGGCCACCACGCTATCTCTTGCGTGCGCAAAGGTGATAGCGTACGATGCACTAAAACTCTCTAATATTAGAGAGTTTGAGGAAAACGTAGAAGTTTCACGATGACGTTGCCGAAGGTCTCAGAAAATCTCAGTGCTCCTTGCGGACGCGTTGCATCCTGGGAGATTACTGGAATGAAGAAGGGAGAACTCACTTTCATGATTCGTTTTCGCTGACCTTGACTCCTCATAGACAATCGACCGAAGGAACCGAAACAGCTTGGAGACCTTCTCCTAGTTTGTTACCAGCAAGTTCCCATAGTTCAAAGCGGCGCTAAGCTCTCTGGGATTTTCTGAAGTCGCCTTTGGAGAGGTTGACACCACGTTGCTGATATCGGACTGACAGCGATACGGAATCGGAGAGCGCTAACGATTTCCTAAAACTCCCTATTAGGCCCATTTAACACTACCGTAGTTAGTTAGTTATTTAGTAAATTAGTAAAATAAAGTTGACCTCGGAACTTTCAGCAACCCACCATGGGTGCTACCTGCTCCATTGCAAGAGCTGTATAGCTATTACACACTCTGAATCAAAACCCTGAATCACAGCGGGATCCCTCGCATACCCATGGACATTCAATCAACAGAGCGGGAAAACAAAATAGCACATTACAGATCTACAAACTACGGTGTATTTGCACTACCGTATTTTTCATCCGTTTGCTTCGGAAATAGAACCTAACGTCAATCATCCCGGTAGGTTCCGATGGGTCCGTTTTGGCTCCGCGAAAAACACGGACGAGAAAAACGTTAGCGTGAAATCGGCCTTAGAGAGTTTTAGTACATCGGAAACATTGCTTGAAAACTAGAGTCACTGAATAGCTTCGACGAAGCTCTTCGGTGACTGTAGTGAAAACGATACGATAAAGGAAGCTATTAAATCGAAGGACAGCAACGTCATATCAGTCACGCGGAAGGAATGTGAAGATTGGCTTACCAAGCTTTCGGAGCCGTTATGGGAACACCTTCTGAGGGTACTAAAACCCGCTATCATTCCTGTTATCGTGTACATTCAATCGGTGCTTGAGATGAACGGTATCTTATTTCAAGTCCCAAATAGTAGAGACTAGAAAGTTTAAGGAAACCGTGAGGACCCTCATATTCCTTTTCCGTATCGCTACCAGCCAATCGGCTGTTGCTACGATGATAGCTGACTGGCTGATAGCGATACGGAAAAGGAATCGGAGGAAGCCCACGGTCTCCTAAAACTCCCTGGTGTTAGTAGACCGTTGGTAAAGTCAACGTGAAGTTACCGTACCTTCCGGACGTAATGGCAGCGTGCGTGACTCAGAATCTTATACCTGTTTCACATGAGCAGCTTCAATGGTAATTGAAAGCAATGGCCATTGAACTGCATTGAACATACGCGTAGCGCCATCAAGCGTCTAACCTGTCAACTTCTCAAACAGCATTGGGTCCAATGGTCCCTCACAGATTGACACGTTACACGCTAGGTGGCGCTACACGCATGTTCAATGTTAGTTCAATTCATTCAATTGCCATTGGTGTCAAATAACATTGAAGACTGCCCGTATCGCAGGGGCATTGTTCGTTTTATTGGGTGCGGTAGATACAGTACTTCGATGGCAACATTGTCGACGGTCCACTAATGCTCTGTAATGTCATTACTGACTGAATGATGTAAGATGACGTTTACAGGGGGCTACGACGCGTGTACAGCAGTGGAACACAAAATTATGATAAAAGTAACCACAAAATTTCTGTATTTTTATTAATTAATCTACGAAAGTATCTCGGGATGCGCCGATTACCCTTACTTTTTTCTCACTGCGTACCTTTCGAACGTTGGAGCCCGTTAAAAATTGATGTGACTTCCTTTTCAGTGACTTCCTTCTTTCGTTGGAGCCCGCCTTCTATTATCAGTTTGTCAACTGTAATTTTTCCAATACGAGGCAGAATGCGAGCGGTGTGAGCGGTGAACAGAGAGCGGTGTGAGAAGACCGCAGCACATATTGTCCTTTACACCTCTTACATAACCTACCATTACTGCCCTGCGTCACAAACACAACCCAAGCAAACACACCAGCTTCCACACAAAGAGAACAAACGTTTATGACAGGGAACAACCAAAAGAGGCAAACTAAAAGAAAAAAAAAGCCTTTAAAGAACACGGAAATGGCTTCATTAAACCCTTGTTTCCCTCTCATTAGTTACAATGCTTTGTTGTTCTTTCTTGTTTTGTTTTTCTCTTTTTTTTTCTTAGCAGTCTAGTAGAGCGCGTGCCAAAATTAATGAAGTAATCTGCACACGCTGGCTCGTCTGACCCAGCAGTGTCACTGCCTATGGCATGGTTAACTATGGTATCGGCGCGTGCCGCTTCATTTGTCTTGTAGTATACACGGAATATTGAAAGCTGCCATGTAGTACGCAGGGAAGAAGAGTTATGAACTTCACGCGCGAGAAAGTTTCTAGCCTTCGCGCAGGAGCGCAGAGTTTTTCTGCTTTGTCGCTGTGTAACCGGTTGTCATGTACCGTCGGCGCGACATGGTCCTACAGTGTTGCCGGATAAAATGTGTTCTTGCACTACGACGTTGGTTTATTAAACCTGCTTATCGAGAAGAAAGGCCAGGATACTTGCAAACACTTGTCCGTAGAGCGTTACTGTACCGTTATTTTTAGCGATAACACATAGCGATGTGCAGGAGAGCACGTTTTTACATGGCATACCTACCAAATGTCTGCTGTTGCCATCTTTTCTTCCTTTTATATCGTTCCTATTCTATTTCGTAGCTGTGTTTCCTTAGACATTTGTAACATATTTTATGCAGGATTTCAGGACTATCTAGCAGACGCAATCGTAAAGTACTATAAATATTTGTACTATAAATACTATAAAAACTTCTTCCTCACTGACTCATCGGAGTAAAGTACGTGGTGTTGAGAGCGTCGGGAGTGAACGTTTTCGTTTTACCTTTTCCTAATCATCATCATCAAGCATACAGATCAGAGACCAAAACAAGAGGAGCACACGCTCTTCCAGGTCAAGCTTCTCGTCGATACATGTTTTCAAGACATTCCCCATATACACAGCCCACATTCCTCGCGATCGTGCGCTCGTTGCAACCAAACTATAATATCGTACTCAAATACGGTTTGCCAGCTATATTAATGCAGAACGAAACAGATTATAACTGAGCGTAGGCCTTGAGCGGGCAGCGTAGTGGAAGGCAAACAGTCGGAGAGACCGCGGGATACTGTCCATAGCAAAACAAGGTTGCTATTTACACTGTCGATTTCTCGGTCGTTGTGTCAATATATATATATGACAATGTGCACCTCATTTAAATCGATATCGGGTATGCATCGTTCATTCCAGGCTATTCGCTCAAGGCTAAAAGAAACGTTCCAAATGCATAGGAGATGCGTGGCGAAAGATTTTCTTTTTATTCCGTTAGCGTCGCGAAGTAACTGGAGCGACGTACAGATGTGGACAGATGGAGAGAGGACAGCAGGAAGGAGTGGGGACAAGGGGGGCGTCCAGGGCCGGCTTCAGGGGAACTGTGCCGACCAGGGTTGCGAGGCTGCCACTCCGGAGTTGGAATGATTCGGGAATCATTCCAGATTTATCAGAGTCCGGTATGGAATTGGAATGGAATGGAATTAGGGGGGATATATTTATTAGACGAAAAGAAAAAATAAACGGGGAAAGGCCAGCCAAACGAGACGTCGGCATGCTACGCCAGAAATAAGAAATAATAATAAATAAGTAAATGACAGGGAAGAGAAAATAAATATATAATAATAATAATAATAATAATAATAATAATAATAATAATAATAATAATAATAATAATAATAATAATATAATATAAATAAATAAAGAAAATGAAGAAATAAGAATAAATAAAAATAAAAATAATTAGGAAATAACGAAAAACTAACAAATGATGAAAGGATGAGGTAGATTAAAGACAAAGATGACAACAACAAAAAAAAGATGACTAACAAACGGTGAGAGAATGATGAGATGGATCACAGAAGATGACTTTAAAAGGAAAGCCTGATTTTAATGCTTTGAGGGTGAGAGTGGGGCACAGAAGAATGAGATTGCACGACTGAGTTCACAGGCATTAGGCATTACAATTAGGCATTGGAATTAGGTTTTTTTTTTTTTCGCAGGCGGAATGGAATTGGAATGGACTAGTCTGGGTGCCACATGGTCAAGGGCGAAATAACCTTGTCTTTCTGCTTTTTCCGTGGTGGATAATGTCGATCTCCTCTATAGCACTCCTGGGCTACCCAGCACGGTTACCGGTCCCTTTTCTTTTATTGATAGAATTAAAGGAATGGAATGGGGTTGCCAAGCCATTCCAGGAGTGGGAATTGGCCATGCCTTTTCATTCCGAGGAATGGAACTGGAATGGAATGGGTGATCCCGTCCCGTAACCCTGGACTGCCGACATTAGTCTGGAAAGCCTACGAAAAACCCAGGGAAAAGCTCAGACAGCACAGCCGATCCCACTACTACCCATACTTCAGCACCACCTGGGCTATCACCAACGAGGGTGACGCCTTCACTCGCTCGGCCATGAGGCGAAAGATGGAGCAAAGACAGATTTTATGAAGCATCAACTATATGCAGCATCCAGTGCACATTGCTCTCAAAACAGAGAATGATCTGGATACAACAGACTGGTATAGCAGACTTTGGAGCACCAGACGCGGTACTAGGTACAGAGGTGCACTACTCAAACACTACTAATACAACAAATACGTGTAGTAACGATGAGCGAAGATTAATTTAATTAATTTAATTAATTAACTATCTTTCCACTTAATTCGCGACTCGGTACACTGCGATACAATACAATAGAAGTAGAAAGAAAAAAAAATTGACACGCACGGACACATGACGCACTGGTTGGTATAAAATATATGAAAGGATGAGGTGACGGACGAATAACCACATTATATGCCTGTGTTTTTGCAAGGACATGAAGCCCTCATAGTCAGATAACATCAGCGCACAAATTCATAAAATTCGCAATACGATTCCAGTTCTACTAAAGGGTGCAGAGGTACCAAATAGTCGAATGATAAGACGTATTTCAACCGCCCCATGTTCGTAAACTTCCAACAAACAACAACAACTTTATTTGACGATGGTGAGTGGGGCGTTTCATCGCCAGGGGCTACACCCTATACCCCATTGCTGCTGGTGATGTGGGGAATGGAAAAGCAAGTGGAAAAGCAAGCAATGGAAAAGCAAGCATAGTGAGCACCGAGTGATAGTGAGCATAGCAAGTATAGTGAGCACCATAGTGTCCAAAAAGTCATAAGAGCTTTGAGGGGCAGAGCGTTGGTGGGCTGGATTCGGCCATGCACCAATCAATCTCGACAAAAAGAGGGGTCGAGAGTCATGGAAGGACCCGGAAAGTGTAGTTCGAGAAGAGAGGGGGGATATGGAGATTTGTTAAAGCAAAAAGGAAAGGTCAGCCAGACAGAGGTCGGCTTGCTATTGACAAAAAAAAAAAAAAGAAAGAAAAAGAAGGAAGGTTTGTAGTGTGGGCAGTGAAGGAGAGTGTGATCTAGATCTTCCAGATCACCGCTGTGACGGCACCTGGTAGACTCAAGGTGTCTCGAGCGGGAGCGCCACTGAGACGTAAAAGTCACATTGAGCCGCATCCGATGAATTAATGCAGCGTCTTGACGAGAGGTGTGTCGTGGCATCCGGAAACCGTAAACTTCCAATAGGCTACTTTGGGAAAAATACGGGGGGAAAAAAAGCGGTGTAGCTCAATATCTTTGTATGAGTATGATTGAGTAACATGATTGACACAGTATTGATGAGTAACATGGATGCGAGGCATATGTAAACACGGATAGATTGCAAACACTCCCATATTTCAATCCTCTGGCCCCGACATTTACTCCACAGTCGTGCGAATCATCCATAAAATTTCGGATATATTTGGTCTGTTTTTGGCAATCCATCGAGACCGTAGAAGAATTGCTCCTTCTTTTCTTAGATTATACCTAATTATATTTTCCGTTCTTACATAGAAACATCGTCGCATAAAGGCGTTTCCTTTCAGAGACATTGCTCGCAGAACGCACTTGCAGCAACAGCTCCACTGCTACCACAACAAAACAAGAAAGGCACGCACGTACATCAGAGCAAAACAAAACTGTCCCGACTAATACCACTAACAAGGAGGTGACGAGACAACCAAGTTCTGTCGCCCACCCCCTGTTGCAGAGGCAAAGCACGCGCCGTCCTTCCCCGACCCATCGCCTTCCACAGATTGCAGACATCGGCCTCCCGCATTCCAGAGCCCAAGTGAAGTGATTAGGCACACCAGCAAATTGCTCGCATCGCCGTCACTCGATAGGTTGCCTGCTGATGCGATTGTTCGACACGGCCATGCTGTTCACGGCATTTTCCCTTTGCTCCCCTTCTCTCTGCATTTTCCAGGACCGTGTGTGGTTCGCTCTCCGATTGGTTCATTATTGCCCCGCTCCGAATTCTCCATATTGATTAGCGAGCGAGGGAAAATTGGTTTAACAGTGTAATTTGGTGCCTTTTGTTTTCTGCATCACTGTTGTATGTGCACACTGAATAAGCGAAACATTGTCGTTACCGCTGTAGCGGGATGTGCGTAATTAGTGCTGCAGGGACAGCTGGTGGATGAGATCACAAGTTGTTACAGAAAGCGTCTTGAAAAGAAACTCATCATGCAACAGTGGCTAGATGGTCAAGCTCAACCTGTTTCCTCTTCGTCTCCTCGCCTTCTTCGCCGAATAGATTCGGAGTTGGAGCTCAGTGTCCCGCAAAGCCTGACTCGCACGGCGCTGTCACTTCTTCACCGATTTCGATTAAACGTCCCGTACGGGCGTCAGTTTCTTCACAAAACTGGGAGGGCCAACTGTGCGAACGGTTTAACGTGCGCCGTTGCGGAGGACACAGAACACATCCTTATCCATTGTAACACGTAGATATACCACCCAACGGTCATCATTGAATGCCGCTCTCGACCGCTTTTGACATTGTAAAGGCGTTAGTTGTCTGCCCATACAGCAAGAGGGATGCAGCTCCGTCTGCGCTTGTGAATTTTATTGCGCAGTGTTCTTTAGAATCCGTTTATTATATTCTGTGCACTGTCGGTGTGTGATGTTGCGATTGTTGACGCTATACCGTATCTTTGTTTTTGCTATTGTGCTGTCGTTGATGTTGCGCACATGTTATCGTTTTGTATATGATTGTGGTGTGGTCCCGCGACTACGCTTTGGTAGGTGCGTGTGTTACGACACAGTTTCTGTTCTTTCGATTTCCTTTTCTTTTTGTATTTTATTAGTTGCAGATTTGGTCGGGTGCCGAATTCAATTTATCCATATATTTTCTTTTAATTTACTTATCCACTTATTATCATTCGTATAGCATTAAATGTACTCATATCGTGCAAGTCCTCGCATAGGTAAGGAAATACTCCGGAAATGCATTCAACATCGGTGGTGGTGGTGAAAAGGCTCGCCGTTGTCGGCCTCACAGAGGCGGGCAACGTCACGACTGACGCCCTGGAGGATGTGTGTCCTTGGCCGACTTCTAAGGGAACTGTGCCGACATATGTCTGAAAGTGTATGAGGAGAACCCAGGAAAAAGCCCAGACAGCACAGCCGGCACCGGGATTCGAAACCAGGTACCTCCCAGTCTCGACGTGACATGGCCAGCACGCTAACCACTGAGCCACGGGAGCTGGTATGGTCACTGCCTCTGTCGAAGGCTTTGTGAGATCTTTCCAGTTCAAACATCATGCAATCATGGTGCTCACAAATGACCCGGATGCACGCTCTCTCGGCACGCACAGAGCGGCCTTTTCTAACGAGCCAATTAAAAATTTAACTCCGCACACGCCCGCTGTACGTATACGATGCCACAGAAATAATTAGGGGAAATGCGATCCGCACGAGCTGCGCGCATCCCCTGAGCCCGTGAATATTTTATGTTGTCGGAGTCGTCTGCCACATCATCTCTTGTCTTGTGAATAATTTATCAGAGCCTCGCACTCCATTCCAGCGGGAAGAGCGTAAATACGCCGCGCCGTCTTTTAAAATGCACTTTGGTGCCTTTTTAAACTTGGGTCGCTAAATAAATGTGGTCCCGCGTGGAACAGAGTGGATATGCGTTATAGCGATTGCCTTCCAAGGCGGTTCGGAAGTGCATGTATTATAAGTTCAACGAATTCTTGCGGAGGCTCTTATGGATCGCGGTTGAATCTTAACGCGGCACGTCCGTAATTCACTTGTACGGTACACTCTCCGTCATGCGGAAGCGTCACGTGCTTCGCTACGAGAGATATATTAGCCAACGAATGTTAATCACTCACACTTCACTGGTGCCGCTGATACAGAGTGTCCCTCCCTAGGAGGGTTTCATTAATGCGACAGCACAGATTAATGTGCCCTCCAGTCTAAGTGTACTTCCCCACCCCTAGTCAGTAAACTCACGCCCGTATCTTAACAGAAGCACTCCAACCTCTCGAACAGCAAATTTATTCTACGAGTACGGATACAACGTCCTACCGCTTCAGCCCATAAGAATAAAACAAAATCGTCCTCTTCCTCCTCTTGTCATTGCTTTATTCCTCTGCGTCATACAGTCATTTCTTCACACTGCAAAGTTCCTTCACACAACCCCCCGAAGAAATGTTCAGTCCGTTAGACCTCGAGTTTACACAGCAGTTCTCCAGGCCGTAGCACTGTTGTTCGATTTGACATGCGAATCTCGAAAGCCCGTGTTTTCCCGTGTTTTTCCGTCTTTGCCTGGAATACTTCGGATTATTTGTCCCATCGACCATCCTTGTCTGTCTTTCCGTCGACGCGGACGGTCACGATGTCGTCCACCTGAAGTTGTCCTCCCTTCCTTTTGTTATGGAAGTTCCGGAGCTCCGTGAGATATTCCGCGCACCATCTTTTCCAGAATGTATTCAAATTCTCTGCCCATTTTTGCCACATTCTCTGTAGAGTGCTGCCACTGTTCTCTGGTACATCGCCAGCTTTTGTGTTCGGTAGCGTTGTCAATCGCTTTCCCGTGGGGAATGCTGATGGACACAGTGGGTGCATACCTTCCTCCTCATACACGAATGTCATTGGATGAGAATTCAGGACGGCTTCGACCTCTGTGAGAACGGTATTGAGTTCGGCTTCCTTCAGACATCTTGCGCCGATCGTCTTCTTCAAAGTGACTTTCACCGATCGTACTAAACGTTCGTAGAAGCCGCCCCACCATGGGGCATATGTTACGTTGTACCGCCACTCTACCCTCCATTCAGCAATCTTCAATTTGACTTCATGGCCGTGTGTCACGTCCCATAATTTTCTACTCTCCGTGTTGCTCCCGTGGAAAGCTTTTGCATTGTCGCTATAAACAACTTTGGGTATTCCTCGTCGCGCTACGAACCACCGGAACGCCAGCAGAAATGCGGCCGCTGCCGTTGCTTGTACAAGTTCAAGGTGTACGGCGCTGGTCACTGCGCACACGAAAATCACGAAGTATGCTTCCCTTGCTGCACTTGTGTTTTTATCCACACTGTCCCGACAAGGTCGAGTCCCGTTACCGCAAACGGCTCTGCCCGTGTCACCCTTGTTGATGGCAGAGGAGCCGTTTCTTGTCTCACAGCCCTTACATTGTATCGTTGGCAGACGACGCATTTCTTCAAAATCGTCTTGATCAACTGTCGCGCGTGCACAACCCAAGACTTTTCCCGTAAGTGGACGAGTGTGTCTCTTACTCTGGCATGAAGCAGATCCCAGTGACATTGCATGATCAGCAGTTCCGCATAATGATTCATCTATGGGACGACGGGGTGTTTCTGATCATATGGCAAATCGCTGTGATGTAGCTGACCTGCTACACTAAGTGCGCCACTGGTGTCCATAACTTGGTGTCCATAACTTGGTGTCCACCTGCTGTCTTGCAATGTAGACCACGTTGGTAATGGCTTGTTACTCAGCACAGCCGCTATTTCTTCTGGAAAGGCTTTCTCCCTTGCACAACTTTGGCACAACACTGTTCGGCACGTTGCAACTCCTGCGCTGTCAGGGGTCCGCTTCAGCTACTTCTTTTCTTAGAGTTCCCGCTGAATCGCAGAATCCAGGCCACAAATATGATACCACCTTCTCACAGAGCTGTACCTTTCCATCTCTATGACGTCTTCAGTCTCTGTAGTCAGCGCTTGCAGCACCTCTTTTGTTTTCTTCTCCTCCAATTTCGTTTCTCTGAAGGTCATCGTCCATGTTCCACACAGGCCATTCGCTGTCGCTTCGCGTCTTCCAGCTTGGTCCCGACCACCACAGCTTGCTTTCTGTCATCTTCCTTGCTTGCATTCCTCTTGTCAATAGATCTGCTGGGTTTTCTTTGCCTTTACAGTACTTTTACTCTTCTCTTTGAGTAAGCCTCCGAATTTCTTGTACCCGGTTTTGCACGAACTGCTTCCAGCGCTGGGAATCCCCACGTATCCGGCAAAGCGCTATTCTGGAATCTGTCCAGAAGTGAAGTCGAGCTGGGCTGACTTTTCAGGATGTAGGAGACAAGCCTTGCTCCCACTAGACATGCCATCAACTCCAGTCGAGGTATTGTCAGCTCTTTTATGGGGGAGAGCCTTGACTTTGCCATCAGCATCGCTGCAGTTCTTGTGCCAAAAGAGTCTTCGATAACTGTGTACGCTACCGCACCGTACGCTGTGGGACTCGCATCACAAAACATATGTATGTATGTATGTATGTACAACGTCTTTGTCGTTGTCTCGGCCACAGTACCTCGGTATTCTTATGTCTGGTGACTCCTGTAATTTAGAGCCCCACCGGCTCCACGTTGGTTGAAGGTCTGTAGGTAAAATGTCTTCCCATCTTGCGCGTCCACAACAGTTGGAAAAGGACTCTACCACGTATCGTAAACGGTGCCAACATTCCCAGTGGATCATAGAGGCGTGCTACGATTTGCAAGACCCGTCGCTTCGTGTCGCAACCTTCATGGTGTAGATTCCACACGTCGTTCATGTTAAAACGTCCGTGTCCGGCAACCACGATATTCCTAGAACTTTCTGCATATCCTTGGGATCAGCCAATGCTCGTTCGCCCGACTCCGCTTGAAGGGACTCGCGCACGTCGCTGTGATTCATTGCCCACTTATGCAGCCTCATGTTCGCCCGTTCCAAGATCGCCGTCGCTTCTCTTGAGATCTTCTGTGCTTCCTGTACGTCATTCGCTCCGGTTATAAGATCATTCACGTACATGTGGCTACTAAGGAGTCGTGCTGTCTCTGGATATTCCTCTTCAATCATCTTGAAGTGGTTGCGCAAACTAGCCGCGAGCAAAACGGGCTTGCCGTCGTGCTGAAGGGAACCCTCGTCATGTTCAGCTTTCTACCGTAGGTAGTGGCATACCCGCTTCTGGCCTTGTCTCATACCACAGATACCGTAAGGCGTTTCTGTCCTCTTCCCTCACGGTTATTTGCAAAAAGGCTTTTTCTACATCGGCCACCAAGGTGATCTTGTTGACCCGGAAATTCAGCAGTAAACCCACGATGTCCGGATTTAAATTCGGTCCAGCTTCTAGGCACTGGTTAAGCAATTTTGCTGAGCCGCAACTGGATGAGTAGTCAAACACCACTCTGAGCTTAGTCGTACTACTCGATTCTCTCAAAACGGCTTGATGTGGCATATAGTACACGACACTTTCCCCTTCGTCAACTACTCTTTCCGTCGTGCTGTTATCACTGTACATCCGGATCGCTTCGTCATACCTCTTCAGCAACTCTTCGTTGCGAGACAATCTCCTAGTTAACTGTGTGAGCAATGCTGAATTGTCCCTGTTTTAGGTGACACTCCATGTACCATCCAATCGATCCGTGTCTCCACTGCTCTTATGCTGCTGACTAGTCGTACAATTCTTCCGGTCACTAGATCCCAGTACTGGTCGGTGCCTATAGGAACCTGTATTTTCTCTTCATTTTCAGGACACACCAGCTTCTGTACTGGAACGTTCTTCGCTCTCATTTCGTCGATTATGACCGAGAATGGCGTAGGTGTGTTTTGGCCACTGATGACGTCGATGACTAGCGCTTCCATGTCGTACACATTGCCACCTTGTAGATCGAGAAGCCTTATTAATACTCTCCGAAACGTTCTTTCTTCTTGTCATCCCCCAAAGACTCCTACTTTCAGTCGTTCCTGGCCCGCTGTCTCACACTTCCAATTTTTGGGCAGTTTGTTGAGCAACAAAGGTCCTCTGAGTGTCGAACATTACCTTGCCTTTGCTCCCCCCCCCCCCTCTCCTTTACACCAAGCGACAACTGTCTGTAGTACAGTCTCTGGGCCATTGGTCTATCGAATCAGCTCTAAACTGAACTACGACGATTCAGCAGTCGACTTGTCTGTGCTGAGCGAGCTGTCTCCCCTGGGACTACACACAGAAGCAGCCTGTCTTCCTTGACACTTACTGCACTGTACTTTACGCCAACACCTCCTGGAAACGTTGTTGGGCAAGGTACACCTGAAGCATCGCCCTCCTCTTTTGATATTGCGTAGCTTTCTTCTACTGAAAGCGTCGCATGGCACTCCGCCGTCACGTGATCCTTTGCTTTGCAGAAGAAGCATTCTGAGTACTCCTCTGATGTGCGAAGCAACGTTGACGTCGATGACGACCTCTTGGGCCTCTTCACGGGTTCTTTAACTTCTCTGTCCTTGTGTGATCTCGCTGGCGCTTTCCTGTCTCCCTCACGAGTAATGATCGAGCTCTCATGGCTCTCTACTTCAACCCTGAGGAAGATCAAGAAGTAATTCAGTTGAAAACATGCTGGCTGCTTGGACGCGCTGAGTTGTTGCCGTCGCCAGCCTCTTGACGGTTCCTGATCTGGGTCATCGTTCCAGCTTCTGCTTGGATGCGAAGGACTCCTCGGGTACACCCAGTGCCTTCAAGGCTCTCACATGTGACACGACTCCATCGTATAGCTTTCTCAATCCTCTCACATCCTGATGTGCTCTCACCGGTTGCAGGTTCGTAAGTCTGCTCATGTGATCTTCAATCTGAAGCGTATCGTTTACAAAGCGTCGTTTGAGGATCTCCAGAGCATCGTCGTAACCTCTTTCCGCCGGTGGCAACTCACCGATAGCTGATGCCGCTTCCCCGGTAAGCGCTTGTCGCACGTGGATAGCCTTTGACTGTCGTGGACCATTTGGGGAAACCTGCTCCCAGAACGCGAACCAGTCCCTCCGTTGACCATTAAGTTTCACAAGATCTAACTTCGGCAGCTTCCCTTGCTGGTTCATGTCGTCACAACTCCTTTATGGGAGTAAATGGCTTGTCCCGTAGAACACTACCTTTTGGAGTAAAACTTACACCCTCCAGAAGGGAGTTCCACTTTACTCCATTTTCCAGGAGTAACCATGACACCAGTTACAGGCCAAGGCTGACACCATGAAACATATTTATGCCTGCTTTGGAATCATCTGCGAAATTTCAGATTTCGGAATATCTGTGCATCCGCTTATAAGCAACTCGCATACTCCATGGGGATGGGAAAAGTTGTGTGTAAAAGAGGAAGGGAAGTGTTATGACAGTGTACAAATAGTTGGGTGGGGGGGGGGGGTGATATCAACATCTAAGAAATTCGGTAGTCCCACGGAACAGCTCACTAGAAAAGAAAACATCCAAGCTTCCCTCAGTAACCTTAATTGGGAAATACTCTCGAATTAGTTTTTGACGTAATTAGTGTATCAGAAGGTCACATTTCACGATGTGCTCTCACGTAACGGTGAGAACTTCATCAACTGAGAGCCTCAGTGCAGAACCATGGAATATATAACAAAAATGATGCAATATATGCGATGGTTGCGCAGTAGTGCACAGGTTTGTAACTCGAAAGTCACGGTACAAGGAGGAGGGTGATGTCACACATTACTTGTCCATTAAAATTTGGCCGGCAAGAGGGAGTACCTATTTGCAGTAATGGAGTTACGTGGTAAATGCAGGAAGAAAGACTGAGTAAGCCACTGACAGGGGGAGTGGAAATGGAGTAAATGTGGGAAGTTACTCCCCCGTTACTCCCATTTTTCTGAGAGTGTAGAGTTTCGCTCCAGCGTGAACTGTAGCCGTGCGAGCAATGCAGTTGCCCTGTCGATATACAGTGAACCCTCGTTATTATGACCATGGTCGTTCCCGAAAATATTGGTCATAATGCGGAATTGTCATATTAACGAGGGGATTTGCAGAGGTTTCACTGCATTGTTCGCCGGGAGTATGGTCGTAAAGCGCGTATGTCAGATTATCGGGGGTCATATTAACGAGGGTTCACTGTACTTGAAGCTATCTTATTGCTCCGCGTCGACGTCCCCCTCTGACCACAGAGGCTCCAGCTCAACGTCCACTTTCTCTAAACTGTCGGTCTGTTCGATCTGTTTCTTTATCCGAGCAACAAGTACTTCGATGTCTCTCTTTCTCCCTGGTTTCGGCACCACCCTTTTCCTTGTAAATTCACGCACGGATCTCAACAGGGGTACACCTACCTCTGAAACAGCAAATTTATTCTACGAGTACGGATACAACGTCCTACCGCTCGAGCCCATAACAAAAAACGAAATCGTCCTCTTCCTCCTCTAGTCATTGCATCAATTAAGAATCTTCGTTTGAGCAACATCTTTGTGACTTTCAGTTTTGGTTTGCGATTATGTTTGGCATTACTTTCTTCTAACTAGTTCGTGCTTCTCACTTGACTTGAAAAGCTATCTTCGCTACAATTTATTTTTACATTTCAGTTAGCACTATAATATGGCGCCGCTAATTTCGAACAATCCCTCCTCAAAAGATACTCAACGAAATAAAAGTAACAGTACTAATATCCTTCCCTCTGAAAAGAAATATAAACAGTGGAATATTCATTGATCCAGTGAAAGCAGATTGAAACTAAAGCTTCAGATCGTGAGGCGTCCGTATTTCGAACAGCAATTTTTTTCTTCATCTGTTCGAAATATCAGCGTCTCTCGATCTAAGGCATTTACTTCAATCACGAACTGCCTGGCGTGTGCAAGACAGTGCGAAGTGATGAAACCTACTACACATTTGAAGTTCTTGCACGAATATTCAGGATACCTTAACATTATGTACTTATCAAGCTCGATAACTAAACTATTTTGCATTAATCATCGTACTTGTTTCATCCCCGGTACACCACTGTTTGCCACGCTGACGGGTCCAAGGGCCCAAGTCTAGGACCGCGTGGTTCCAAGCGTGGGTACAATCGTACCCAAGAAACTCGGCAACTTGACGACGTGCTATACAAGGGTGAGACGACTTTGCAACAGCGAATAAGACCTGCACAACGCTTATGTACGGAGGTATATCACATGTTTGTGCTATTCTCACCGCACCTATGCGACTTAATAAAGAAAGAGAGAAAGGAATGAAATAGCAGGCTAGTGGAGCTCCGAAAATGCAATATGTCCGTGTCGTAACATTGTGTGGTGGTTGTCGACGTTGTCAGCCTCACAGAGGTGGGCAACGTCACGACTGACGCCCTGGGGGAATGTGGGACGACTTCTGAGGGAACTGTGCCGACATATGTCTGAAAGCGTCAAAGCAAAACCCAGGAAAAACCCCAGACAGCACAGGCCGGCGACGGGTACTTTTCGGGCACCATTCGAACCCGCGTACCTCCCAGTCTCGACGTGACATGGCCATCACGCTAACCACTGAGCCACACGAGCTGGTGGTAATATTGTGTGGAGAAAGTGTCTCATACAACAGCCTATACAGTAGACGACCCGCGCCCCTACTTCATCGATGACGTACCGCCGGGGCGTTTTTTTCCCGCTTCTTGCCAACCACAGCAAGATATAACCTCGAACCAGCCTTCTCGTGACGTCACATGTTTGTAAACAGACGTCTTATAGACGACTTTCTTGTGAATTCATCGCAACAACAAAGCTGAAAAGGGGCAGAGTTGACTTATCTCACGACTGCACAAATGCGTTCAATTTAACCCCGACCAACACATTTAGTAATTAGTAACGGAGTAGTATTAACTGCATTCTCATTCTACCGTCTCGGTCAGACAGCACCAGTTGTGTGCAGAACCAAGTCCATTATCAGGGCCCGCAGCGTCCATTCCGTCCTTCGCAATGATTGCTTCGGAGGTGCGGGCATTGTTAATGGCGGCCAACTGATTGGGTTTCGGGTCTTTGCAAATGAATGTCTTCACAATCCCAGCCGGAGATAATTATCAGGGTACATCAGCGATTTCGACCAGTACATAACTCCATGGCAACTTCGCGTTCAAAGATGGACGTAAAAGCGACCTTTTCCCGTGGTTTAGCTTCGCGACGAGACCCTGTGGCACAAGGTGGAACAACTTCAGGCTATATCGGAAGTAATCACTCGGGAGCAATCTGCTCCGTCAAAGAAATAGGCCGCACGTCTCCTTGCAGAATTTAATCTAAAATACACAACATACGCTGCGCCTTTGAAGACACGCTCTAAAATTGATGGTGCAAGATGCAGTGTCTGGTGGATCAGCGTGATCTCCGTTCACCGTAGGCGTATCGATCAATTATCGACCAAGGCGTATTTCAATAATTTATTTCGGTAGCGGCCCAGTTGGCTGCCCGACCAGCTACGCGAAATAATTAGAGAGGTTTGCTAGATCGGGAATGTGTTCATGATAACGACACTGAAAACACGATAAGTAAATTGCGCATCTCCTTTGAAGTGCCTGACATCATTTGCTGGAGTTTGATTGATCAGGACTTGCTCTCTCAACCCTATTTCCCGTGTAGTATAAACTTTTTAAACTTGTAATTCTAGACAATAAAAAGAAAGAAACATCTCAACAGCACTGTTGATCAGTACACATCCAACCAGCTTCGATCATGCTACCATCAAAACGAAGCGTTTAGCCATATTCGAACCGACACATTCAGCCAATATTTATACATCATACATTTATACATTATTTATACATACAATAAATTGAACATCTGTATGCAATAAGGGGATAAGTCGACTAATCCCCTTTTTAGTATTTTTGTTGCAGTGACATCTACACACCAGTATGTACCTGCCAAAGAAAATTTAGGACCGTATTGCAATTTATTGGCTCGCTAGAGGAGGGTAAGAAACGGAAAATACATGTGTGTCAATGGGACGGACAGTCAGATCAGGCCCCTTTTCTACACACGCATAAAATGGTGTAGCTTAAATTTTGCCACGATGCGGAAATGAAATTCGACTTCCACTCGAAAAACACGTTCTTCCTACCTCACCTGACCGTGTCAGCAGTGCTACTGAGCGGTGTAATCGAAAAAAAAAAGAAAACGTGTGCACTAAGCTAATAAGTCATATTATGCTGGTCATCTATAGGACATTATTTTCAAGATGGTGCTCGCTTAACAGCACGATAAGCCCAATACCGGCTGCTCCACTACCACATAGGTGACTTCACCCTACCTGGCATCACCATGGTTCAGCCATCAATGTCCGACTCATTAAAACTGTTCTTTTTTTTTTTTTTTTTTCTGGGCGATCACCCTGTGCATGCGGTGTTGACTGAAAAAGGGATATGTCATACTCCTGAATTTTGTTCAAAATCTGCTAAGTCACACACCCAAAAACGACGCTATTGGGACATGCATGTAGAGTAGACACACATATATATGTTGCACATTTTGCATTTGCGTTATTCGAGGAAACCCAGCTGCAATTACTTTACCAAGTATTCAATTGAAGTTTTCTCGGTTTGGGATTTCTCGACTTATCCCCTTATTGCATACAGAGGTTCAATTGTTCCATGTAGTTAGCGCCAGCACAGAAGAGGATAAAATTCAATCAATCCACCCGAAATATTTTAATCAGCCACACTTCCACTAGAGGCATGCCATAGTACGCACAATGCCTGCAGAATACCATAGTGCAAGAACAGCTTACTTTCCGATGATAGACTCTCACATCTCCATTTTTTCCTTAACTCCCACATCGACGCTTCCCGGCGTCGGTTACGGAACACAGAAAACTCAATAACGGACACCCTATAACATTTTCCCGAAGGGAGAAAAAAAGGGTCCCTCTTTGAATGTTATTCTGCTCTGAAACAAGGAACCGGTACTTATGTCAACAACGACCCAGGCATTCTCTGACAACGGTGCACGAAGTCTGTCAACCTCTGTGTACAGCATTCCCCTCAAGACTCCTTTCAAGGGTAAAGGCCGTGTTGACATTGAGTTCTTAATTAAGGACCATGCGAGAGTTTGCAACGCTTCGTGTACCTGTTTAGTGAAACAGAGTATACTGGATGTGTAAACGATGCTGTTTGTGGGGCGTCAACGGAGCGTGCTATTTTGTCAGCCAGCCAGTCTTTTTATTACATGCAAATTGCAAAATACGGGAGATAGGCGGGACCGTTATTTCGGATCCTGTTACTAGAAGTTACTATTATTTTGTTTCTTCGTGTTCATGATGAGTCCCTCGGTAAAAATAAATGTATGAATGATGTTTCTGTTACATTTTGTGCTTGTATTTTGTCAAACTCGCAGAAAAGATCCTCCCTCAAGTTTTGTTCCGGCTTTATGTATACAACCACTGAAAATATAATTTAAACAGTGTGTGAGCTGTCACAAAGTAACCCTGACCCTGAACAACATAGACCCTGAACCGTCGAAATTAAGTTTACAGTTACCTTAGCGACTTTACTTTTACTTTACAGTTACCTTGGAGTATCAGCGGCATGGCCGAGCGGGTTCAGGCGTCCCGCTCGTTGCTGGTGGCTAAGGTCGTGCTGAAGACTGGGTGGGGGGGGGTTCGAATCTTACCGCACGGCTGTGATGTCTGAGGTTTTCCCTGGGTTTTCCGAAGACTTTCCAGACGAATGTCGGCACAGTTCCCCCTGAAGCCGGCCCAGGACGCATACTAACCCCCCACTACCCCACTCCTTCCTGCTCTCCTCCCTCCGTCTGTCCACATCTGTACGCCGCTCATAGCTACAGTTGCTTCGCGGGGCTAACACGAAATAAAAAAGTTGGCTTGGCGACGCGCTCGCAAAGTAACAGTCTTCGTTACAGGTGACGCGGAAACTGTATACTGTATATGACAACTGTATTATCGCGGGACTACTACTAGCAGTAACTACGATGGTCTAGTCGACATTCCTGCAGTTCGAAATTTTTTCCTGTTGGGGCTAATATGCAGTACTCTTAACAGAAGCTGATGTCTTCCCTTCTTTCGTGCAGTCAAGATGCGCTTAAAAATAGCCGCTTAGGGACTCAAAGCTACTTACACAAGCGACCACAGTGCTTCAAGGAAATAAAAGATAGCGGAAGAATTCGCTTGGATAACTGTCGAACGAAGCCAGGGCGCAGGCGAGATATAAATTGCATGGCACGAAGACAGCTCCTTTTAGCGAAGCAGCTCCCATTTGGTCCTAGCAGCATTGTACGTTCTCGGGGCATCAGTGACGGTAAATGTTTTTTCTTTGCATTTCGTTAACTTGACATGTTTTCCCTCGGTGCGTCCCTTTGCCGTCTGTTCGCCATGTTACGTTTGGTCCTATGCTCCACGCACTCAGTGTACATTTGCCGTTGTGTTCAGCAATATTATTTGCTGGTGTCACCTGTCTTCCTGCTGTCCAATTTACTGAGACGCCCCAAGCTCAGGGTCTTTTTCTTTTTTTTTTTTTCTTTTTCACGAGAAATTCAGTTCACGAAGGGAAATTTTTGAGGCGAACGTAGTAATTGGCACATATTGTCTCTCTGACTGGCTGGTTTTACTCTCTTCTTGATTGATTGATTGATTGGTTTGTAAAAGAAAAAAAATGGAGATGTTAGTCCCGAGCCCCTCGGGACTGGCTACTCCAGGACGCGTTATTCTGAAAGGGAAGGGAAACTACACAAATCTATACACTTTGAAACGGAATGGATGAAAACATCACCACAAAACTTGGCTCACTTATTGTATTGTGATGTGTTGACCTGTTTTATGTTAACTGCATTCCTTTTCAGATGGGGATTTATTCCTGGTGTTTGGAAAAAGTTTAAGGAGAACATTGCGATGGCGATATCACTGAATAGCAGCTCATGCCAATGCACATGTGCATTCACATTATAACAACTCTCTTCAAGTATGTATTCATGTTCATAAGTAAGTAAGTATGTACTGCATACTGAAAGGTAATATTGTACATCATGGTACATAGACAAGTCCCATTGCGCCCATCAAGATCAGTAGAAAAAAAAAGAGATCGACTTTATTTATTTATTTATTTATTTCTCCATCACGGAGAACGTTCCGGTCGATAACCCGTCAACAACACGTTTCTCTCTCAACCTACTCTGCCGATTCCCCAAAGGCCTCGCAAACCTTCCCGTGGCTGCAGCCCAGTCCCGTGGGTTTCCTTTCTTTGTTGCTGGGCAGGGACAGCAAATGTACGTTGTCGCTTCCACAGGAAACGAGATATGACGAGGTGCTGCACTTGACGTGGTTGCGTTTCGGCCGCGCTTGACTTCCCAGGGAGCAGCTGTCAAAGCGAATAGGCTTCTGGAAGTGCAGTGGCAATGCGGGGGGGACACGATTTCGCCGACTCATGCTGCTTGCCTTTTGGTCTTGGAGGCGCAAGGTAATTTGAGGTTAGCAGCTTTGTTTTGTATTTCTACACTCTAATAGACAGAGAGAAAACAGGAGCATCATAGGGGGCTAGTTCGCTAGATTTGCAAGTGTTCCCCATTTTAGTTCCCCGACCCTGAATTTTTCTCCCCATCACTACAACTCATCTCCCCGCCCCGAGCACCATAAACTTCCGTAGTCATCATAAAAATCATCATCTAGTGGTTATGGCAACGCATCAACGCAACTAGTCCCCAAAGAGGGGACTAGTTACTCCTAAACCCAAATTTATTCCTGTTTGTTTGGTTGTAAGGGAAAAAGGGGGAAATTGAACTCGTCTCCCTATTTTCTCCTATTTCCTTCGTGTGCAATACAATGTATATTAATAATCTCTGGTCATATTTAAGTGAAGGGAGTACATTTTGTACTAATATTTTCATGGATCGGGAGTTCCTCAGTATCCTGACAACATATTTGTTTCTTCGGGATAATGTTGGCCTGGACTGCATTCGCAATTGCAGAGGGCCCACGGCGTGGTGACCGTAACGGTACGCATGGAATGGTCCCTTCCGGGAGTAATTCCATGGAACTTTATGCAAAGTCTGGGGACTAGTGTTAGGGACACTGCTGCGGGACATTGCAATCTAGGGGAGTAGGAGACGTAATTACTTCCAAAATTATTCTCTCTTCTTGAGAGGGGGGTGGCGACATGTTGCTCGGGGGGACAGCGCGTCCTGGGTCGACTTCACGGGGAACTGTGCGGACATTTGACTCTTCCTGAGAGTGTATACGTTGAATCTTCTTGATAGCGACTTCTGGGTCCCACGAAAATAAAAAACGCGCTGCTTCGGAGCCATCGTGGTTTTCGAATTGTATTGGGATAGAGCACGTAATAAACGTAGATATTATACAGGGTGTTTTTTTTTTATTCGCTACAAAATTTTATAAAATATACTAGCAGAGCAAAATACATGCCGTTTTTGCAGTTGAGTTATATGGCCAGGTGAACATTCCCAAAGTATGTAACTACAAGATAATTAATTACCTGAAATTCATTAATTAATTCTTTAACTAGGGGATTTCGCGCAAAAGCGATATAGCAGAACGGGATATATTCCTCGTTGAAAGCTCTTCCATGTGGAAGAAATGCTTAAATGCTGCGCATGCGTGTTGAAATATCCATCGCTGAATTTCGCTATGCAAATGAGAGAGAGAGAGAGAGAAATACATGATGACGATGATATGGGGATGACTTCCGCTCATTGAGCAGAATGCTATCCCATTGCTATTGGGGGAAAATGAGAGGATGGTGATGAAGATGATGCTGACGACGCTGACAGGGTTTTAGAGAGAGTCGATCAGGCCGGTAGTTTGCAGGAATTTGATGAAGGGTCGCAAGACGGACATCTGCTTTCGTGTGTCCCATGGTCCCAAAATGAGTCTGAGGTCAAGGGGTCGGCTGTCAATCCGTGCAAATGAGCCGAAACAAGAACTACGCGCTTTTCGAGCGCAGAAATGACGCGACCTTCTCCGTATCTGGGTCGGAGAGCGGTCTAACTGGCCAACAGATAGCGTCCCACACCAATCAGCTATATCGCTCCAAAGCACGTGACCCTCTCACGTGGATTTCCTTTCGCTATTTCTGCGGTCGGAAAGTGCGTAGTTCTTGTTTCGGCTAATTTGCATAGCGAACTTCCGCGATGGATGGATATTTCAACACGCATGCGCGAGTTGTCCCAGTACGGAGGCCGGAAAAATCGCCCTCTCAGCTCTCTTTTCTTTCAGGCCAGTGAGCTTGACTAGCTGCCTTGGCAAGTTGTTGGAGCGCATGATCCTCCACAGAATCGAGTGGTGGCTCGAGAGGCACTCCTTCTTCCCGCAGGAAATGTCAGGATTCCGCCAGCACAGGTCTTCCATGGACTCTGTTCTTGACTTCATTACGTCGGTGGAAGAAGCAATGGCGCGTAAGAAGACAGTGGTGGCTGCGTTTCTTGATGTTAAACGCGACTCACGACACCGTGAGTCACGCCTCCGTTCTTCATCCCCTCACCCAAGCCGGCCTACCCTCCAGAGCTCTCTCATGGATTAAGGACTTCCTCCATGGCAGGCAACTATTCGTTCGCACCCATCAAGGGGATACGGAGCATGTATCGATGAATCATGGAGTTCCACATGGGAGCGTATTGAGCCCAATTCTGTTTAACGTGGCCATGGCGGGTCTTCGGGGCCGCATTGGAAAGAAACTGTCAATTTCGATCTACGCGGATTGCATCTGCGTTTGGACCAGCGGCAAATCCCGTCCGGCCATCCAGCGGCGCCTGCAACACGCTTTGAACACTATTGAGCACTACGTCGCAACGACCAGCATGGACATCTAGAACTGTAAAGTCCGTGGTACTCCCGTTTACGAGAAGGAACATGCATCCCTTCCCTCTTTCAGTTGCTGGTGTACAGCTGAGAAGTGCATCTTTCTATCGTTTCCTAGGTGTCACGGTAGACGCCAGGCTGTCTTGGGTGAAGCACATAGCGAGCTTGGAAGCCAAGGTCCACCGGTGGATTGCGGTGATCAGGCATCTGGCATGCATGAAGTGGGGCAGTGCCCTGGCGTCGCTTTTGGCCGTCCACCGAGCTTTGGTTCGCGGGTCACTTGCATACAGCTTGCCTGTGTTGAATGGCCTTCCACCTTCCTCAGTCCATAAGCTTCAGTGCCTCCTGGCGCGCAGTCTCCGAGTGTGCTTGGGAGTCCCTCGGGCGGCAGAAACCCATATGGTCATTGCTGAGGCTAAGGAAGCCCCGCTTGAAGTGCTTCGCTACAGAGAGACGTGTCGGCAGCACCTCCGCCTTCTAGCTCACCATCGGCGGCATCCGCTAGTTAGGCAGCTCCGGACACGCAAGCACAGCAGCGTACACCCATGTGTCTCTCAACTGAAGACAAGCATACGTGACTTTGTCGTCGCACCCACAGCTCCCAGCACTCCCCCTTGGACTTTTCCGACGCCCTGCATCTCCCTGTCGGTGCCTGGGCTAACAGGGAAGAAAGGCAACGTCGCTGCATGCGTGACGAAGCAGTTCACTCTCGATATGATGAGCTCGTGTTATGAGACTTCCACCGCAGTTTTCACCGACGGCTCAACCACTAGGGGAAGTTCGTCATGGATCGTCACCACCAGCTTGCTTGCTACCTAATACCCCTGTCACACGGGCATTTTCGATCCTGCTCGACCGAACCTGCTTGAACCCAATGCAGATCGGATGGTGCTACACGGCCGCTTCCAAGCAGGATCGAACTTTGATCCTGCTTGACTCAAGACAGTTCCCATAACAGGATTGAGAATTTCAAGACGGCTCGACGGCCGCCATTTGCATCCTCAACCCCGGTGAACTGTCATAACTTAAGACGGACATGCGCGCGAAGCTACAAATGATGCTTACATCGGTATACGATGAATTACCACTAATATCGCTGTTATATAGGAAACGCGAAATTAATGAGTCCCGTTTATTCATTTGCACAAGTCAACCATTCAATGCGCATTGAAAGTGGCCGTGTAGCAGCGTCAGTACTCGAGCGTGCTCGGGAAGTTCGATGCAGATCGGATTCGAGAAGGATCGAAATGCCCGTGTGACAGGGGTATAACTTTCCTTTCGAAGTTCGTCGTCTGCCTTTGGCATTCCCTCCGAGTCAATTTCAGATGACCATCATCTCTCACATAAAACATCTCAACATGCGGTGAGCTTTATACTATTCTTTTCGCCTTGCGGAAAATTACTGACAGCTCCGTTCGCTCCTGGGTCGTCTTTACGGATTCCAGATCTACGCTGCAATGTGTGGCAACTATGGGACTTTGCGGGGACTGTGGTCATTGAAATTCTACAAGTATACAAGAAAGCAAGCGCACAGGGCCACTCTATCGGCTTCCAGTGCATCCCGGGTCATGTGGGCATCAGCGGAAACGAGGACGCAGATCGAACAGCCACAGGCACGCACCAGTACACCCGCCGTGTCCCCATCATCTTGTCTCGGGGGGATCGCCGTTACCTCGTCTCAAGTCTCACTGGCCCCATGATGCAGTCTCAATGGCAACATGACATCACCACCCACTCTCTGCTTTACTCCGTTGACCCCATATTGTCCCTTACTCTCCCCCGCCGAATGCCGCGTTCCTTTACCACAGTATTCCACCGCATGAGACTTAATGTGGCTTTTACACCAGCTTTCAAACACCTCCTCGGTGTCGGCGCGTCCAGCCTCTGTTCCACATGTGGTGTGCGCGGTGACCTCCATCACGTCCTCCTGGTCTGCGGACAGTACGAGCGCGAGCGTGCCCTCATGGAAACTGCTCTCCAACGCGTCGATCAACGCCAGTTCGACTTAGCCAAATTATCGGGCCATGGTCGGACACCTTACATCTGATGCAAGGCCTACGAGCTGTTGCTGAGTTCCTCTCCAGCACTGGAATAATGGACGAACTCTAATAGGACACCTTTCCATCATCATCACTTTCTCATCCCTTCCACAAGCGCAATGGGGCAGTGTACCGCCATAACGGCGGAGAATGACCCACCACATCATCATCCCATATATATGTGTGTGCGTGTGTGTAAATTGCATAGCGAAATTCAGCTATGGATATTTCAACACATGTGCGCATATAAGCGTTTCTTCAACATGGCATAGCTTTCAACGAGGAATATCTCCCGTTCTGCTATATCGCTTTCGCGCGAAATCCCCTAATTAAAGAGCTCATTAATGAATTTTAGGTAATTGGCGATCTTGTACAGTTACATACTTTCTTCGAGAGAATGTTCGCCTGGCCATATAACTCAACTGCAAAAAAACGGCATATATTTTGTTCCGCTAGTTACTTAATAAAAATTATGTAACGAATAAAAACAAACACCCTGTATTTAGTTACTTTTCAAATAACTCTCTATACAGCGCCATTTACCTACTAACGTTGTCATACATTAACGCTATACCGCTTTGCAGTTTTTAAACCCTGCTACCTTATCTCAATTTTCAGGAGCGCAAATCACCTGGAAAGTGTTCCTCATACATTTTCTTACCGCCAACGTCGCATCGCGTGGATTTTACATGGAGAAGATGCCCGCTCTCTGGTAATCGAAGCGCAGAAAATCTTTATTAAATATTTCACGTTGTCATCGCGCTAAATACTTTACGATATGGACAACGTCTTGAACGCTCTACTTTGGCGATGGCACCATTGGCTACTCCAGCGTAATATTGAATTCATACAAATATTCTACATCTCTGTGCGCATCGCAAGCTGGATGTGCCTCATGTATTTCTCATAAAATCCGGTCGTTCCCGTGTCCGCTTCGTTCAAGTGTGGGTTTGCAGTAAGACGTATCGCGCAAGGACTGCAACATTAGGAATCGGAAAGAGAGGCTGGCTCATGTTATTCATCAGCCCAATCTGATCATCGTGTATTTATGTGTGTGAGCATATGTGCTCCCAGAAGCACTGGTTTGATGTTGATGTTGGTGTTGACAAAAAAATAATAGGGAGAGATTGAATTCGTCGCACGACAAATACATTCTTTTTATCCGAGTTGTTGCTGCTAATTTAAGCGGCTAGCGCGCACAGACTTCTTCCCTTTTGGTTTGACATTCTCTTTCAGTTCGGTTCAGAATATATTTAATAAGGAATTCAAAACAGTTACAGTTCTACAATTTAATTTTTTTTATTCAGTGTTAACGCTGCGGAGCAACTGTTGTTACGAGCGGTGTACAGACGTGGACAGATGGAGAGAGGCCAGCAGGAAGGAGTGGGGGACAGGGAGGGGGTTAGTATGCGTCCTGGGCCGACTTCAAGGGGAACTATGCAGACATTCGTCTGGAAAGTCTGCTGGAAAACCCAGGGAAAATCCCAGACAGCACAGCCGGCACCGGGATTCGAACCCGGGTACTTCACTGTGCCTTTGCCCGGTACCATTATAGACTAATCTCTTTTGTAAGGCGTTCCTTGTATCTTCTTCCTTTTTTTTTTTTTTTTTTTTGCATCAGTTCGCTTTCACGCCCATTTCCCGTCTCCCATCACTTCTTTTAAGCAACAACTTCCGCCAATTTTCATCGATACACCCAGCCGTATCACTCAACGTGCGCCACCAAGGCTTCCACCGTCAACCCTGCCGTACCCGAACGGTAACCTATCGGACACGCGCGTGCATAGCATCTGTCTCACGACTGGGCGACCTATATTCACAGCTTATATAGATAACGGTTGAAACGCTCTGTTGCCAATCTATCGAATTATCGATTAATCGATTCTTCGATCGATAAATTTCTCCTGCTCGCGAAACGTGCTTCGAGGCACGGAGCTTCCCATTAGTTAGTTTACTCTCGAGAAATAGTATCACGAGATGGAACTGCACGATGCTTCCCCGTCGCAGACAACACTACGTATGATGCTTGTTCGATAACAGGAATTATCTTTCATGTGGATGACCTAAACGAGGAACAAATGGACACAGGAATTGACAAAGATGGTACTTAGGCTATGAGTATGGTATGGTCATGTCAGATCTCGTTTCAACATCGACAGTCTCCGTATTTATGCACTGTAATAGCCAGCAGCAATATCGATTTGTTTTCATTTTCATAACCAATCAATCAATCAATGAATCAACACGCGTAGGCTAATACTTAGCAAACTTGCACATGGTTTACTTACGACCAGGTATAGTGGCCTCAGAGTTTGTTTATACGGATAAATATTGTCATTCCCCAAGCGTCCATTGTGCTTTATCTGATAATTTTAACATCGTGCATTAACTATCATTACTGCGTATCCTAAAGGACACAAAAGCTATTTTTCGCCATTTAATATCGTAGTAATATTATGCAACATTGTACTCTGGCAGCGGGAAGGATCAGTTTCATAAAGGGAGACCGTGGAAGCAGCAAAAATTCGCCGCACTGAAAAAGGTTCATGCATCAGCGTAGTTTCCGTTCACCTGCTCGCCAAGAAAACAAGTTTCTTCTATGACGTGTAATCTTACTCGTACGTTTTTACACTGTTTTATCGTTTTGAATAATATGCCATGAATTGCTCTGTCTGAACTTGCATTACTCGTAACTGATTTGGTTACAAAGACCCTGTATCCACATTCGAGCACATATGATTGCGGATGATGACCTTCAGTGAAACCTAGTTGATACTTGGGGTCGCCCTCTTGGGTTCTTCGCTTGTGTCCAGTGTGCCCTGCGCTTTACCATTCCGAAACCTCACTAACTAACTCAACTAACAGCTAATTTCAGTTTGTGCGAATCACTTTTCGAGCCAGTTCTACCCAAAAACATGAAATCGTTTCTCGCGCCACAAAAACAGAAACAAGAAACCCTTGTACAGACTTTGTGCCAAGAGTTTTGTCACAAGAGCCATACAGGCACTATATCAACTACACACAAGGTAAACTTTGTCAGCGCTGCCCCTCTATTTCCTTAATCGATTCTTCAGCCAAGCTCCTCTCGCTGGAAGAAGGGGGGGGGGGGGCGAAAGACCGTAGAGGCATTGCCCAGTAGGAAGCTGCTGCTCAAAGTCCTCTTCTCCACCATGCCTTTCCCTTCTTTCCCTGTCTCTTCAGGTGTGCAGTCTTCGCGCTCTTGTGACATTTTCGCATGAGCTCTCGTGTGGATCATACAGTCCTGTCAGGGAGTGTACACCCGAGAAGGCGGAAAGTAATTGACCTCTCAGAGTGATCATGTCGAAAGCTGTCATAACGGAAATGACAGCGCGGAACTATATGAGAGGTAACCCTAGAGGGAAGAAGCAAGAAGCATCTCGATGCGATGTGCACAGCCTCTGGGACATGCCGCCATCCTGTGGACGACGAAAGCATCTATGCGAAAGCCATATTCCTTTTCAATTAATTGCGTTCCGCTAAAGGCTATCGGATCGTTGAAAGCACCTTTGATGAGGGCTACAATCCCCTTTTTTTTTTTCATTCAATCATCATCATCACCTATAGGTAGGGAAACTAGTTTCGAGAGACGAAGTTCTGAGAGTAATAAACTAATTTCGTGTAGTCGGGTTCCGTAATAATGAGCTGACTATAATAATATTGCAAATTGATTCGTCTTGTCTCTGTATCGCTTCGATTTAAGACACCGGATCTCATCTATTATATTGCAGCTCGAACACGTCTAATATTGTGCCGAATGTACGGATGAAATATGTAGCTGATTACCCGACTACCCTTCGACAGGGTGCGGCAGTACTCATTGGAGCATATGCAAGTGCAGGTAAGAACCATGACCCACATACAACGCGTGTTTCTTTTTTATATTTACACTTTTCTTTTTACACTTTCTTCTCTATTTTTTTTTTTTTTTTTGCATTGTCTTTCATCTCTTGTAACTAAGCAGCACAGTTTCCGAAACTTGATACGTACGCCGTCAACCACACATACGAATGGGCAAGTTGTTTTCTTTTTTTCTCTTTACAAAACACTATCCCTCCTGACTCACGGTGCTCGCCCTCGCACTTGTCTATAGACTGTTCTCTATCATGAAGTCCCAGGAATTCCAACAAGGTTCCATGCAGACAGGTTAACAGGTGCAGTGTTCATGCACGATGTTGAATTCGTCTCATATGCATAGATTGAAGAATCTCTGCCCCCCCCCCCCCCCGCCCCTCTTCCTGACTATCTCCAAAGGCTGTATCTCCATTGGTAACTGCCAACCCTTCTGATGTTCGCGCAATGATATCACCGATAAAAGCACCCTGTGTTCTTGCTGTTCTCTCGTCCATCTCGCACCATGCCTCCCAACGGTAGTGACTTGTCCCACTGATTCATGATATGATCTCTTGCGATATGTTACGAGACAACGTACGCGTCGCAGCCTACATTGTTTGAGTAGGCGTTATCACGTTTTCCCCCATTGGGTGGCAGGTGTCTTATCTGTACGGTGCTTCATTTCGCAGATTTGTCCAAGGAAAAAAAAAACGACCTTGATTTACGCATCCATAGGGCTGTTGCAGCAAAGTTTGCACAGCGCCATTTCGGGCCCAAGCGGCCACGGATTCCAACAGAGTTTGATCAGCTGATTCTGCGTGGTGTTTCGAGCGGTATGCGTCAAGGAGATAGCTACAAAACGTGTAGGAAATCCACAGAAAAAGCGAGGCATCTTGCCAAGTGCGAACAACTCGAGACCATGTATTTGAAAGTGCCACGTCGTCTGCTAAACTACTGCGCGTCGCATATTTTGAGGCGCTGACGTTGCTGCTCACTCGCGTTACCTGGCCCACAAAAAACAGGTCTATTCCTACGCCCTCCAACTTTCAGTAGATTGTGCTGTTATAATTACGAGTTGAATACTAGCCGTCCTTAATTAACGGAGTTCAACGTACGCGTCCTCTCACTTCACGCTCCTTTTCCCGTTGTTTGTTCTCTGCTCCTTCCCTGTCAAACACGCTTAACACTCTCAACGCACAAACAACAAACACAAATCCCGCGTATATTTTTATGCGCAACATCCCTAACGCTTTCCATACTCCTATAAAACTCCCCAAGCTCAACACCGCTCCTTCTCGGCCCCGCGCGCTTCCCCCATTTCCCTGTCACACAAGCTAATTTTCCACGGCGCCACACACAGAGTCGCAAAGCGAAAACCGTAAACACGAATAAATAAATATCAACTTACACGTTGAAGTCATGCCATCACAGAAGCGACATCGTCCACGTTCTTTTCTCCCGTTACAAAAGGGCAGCGAAATTAGGGTCACATCCCACCGCCACGCGTCGCCACATTCGTAATTCAACACCCCCCCACCCCCACCTCTTCGCCTACGTTTCCCTCGTTCGTCGTATTGCAAGGACACATTCCACGCGAGCGATTGGACCTACCAACAAATTGCGCCGTTCTCAGTATGATGGCACAATCCAGCGAAGTGGACATCTCCGATGCGTTGTCGTTGTTTTTAACGCAGTTTTACGTAACGATCTCCGGCTGGTCCTTCCAGCGTCCCGATCAAATTCCCCCTATTTGTGCCCGGCATTCCTGGCACCTGTGTCCTCCGTAATGAGAATGATGGTGGATAGGAAACGTTTCTGTTGTTATTTTCCTGTTGGAATGTTTCCCGGGGTCGAAGGATCATCTGTATCTAATTCACGGCCCGGTTCGGAGTCAATATATCGGATATTGGCTAGTTTGAGAACTGAAGTGGAATTCGATTTTGCGGTGGAGTGTGTTTGTGACTTCTGTTGCGGAATCACGTTTTTTTTTGTTGTTTTTTTCATCACTGTTCATTGGAAGATGTTTATGTTGTTGACGTTGACGAAAAAAAAGTAGGGGGAGATTGAATTCGTCACACGACAAATCGACTATGTACTCCCATAAACCGAAAAAAATGAAAATTGAACGAAAAATGTATTATTGTATACGTGATCTTCAATACTGCCTGGTTGTCACAAGACATGAACAAGCTGACGCACCTGTACATTCTGGGCATTGATAGGTCAAATGTTTTCAATTTCACTACTTACAGTCATGCGACACTACAGCAGTCTTCTTTGATTGATTGACTGATTGATTGATTGATTGGTTTGAAGGGAAAATAAAATACAGATTCCGGCTTCACTAGTGTGAGGCCAGCATCACTTGTACCAGTTACATTGGTGGAAAACTCGTGGAACGATGACGAGGATGATGATAGTGATGATGATGTTGATGACAAACAACAGATGATTTACAGATGACAGATTCCTCGCTCTATTCCAACAGCTGTCTCACTGCTGTCTAGTTATCTCCCGGCGTAAAGCCACAAATTATTATCGTTATTAATTTTCCAAAACTGACCACAGGTTAGGAAAGAGAACCGCACCATGGCCTCCGTAGAAGGTGTCTTGTAGGACGTCGTGCCGACGTAAAAGCCTTCCGTTTCAATTTACTGCGCACCACGAGAGGTTTGTCTTCCGTTCCAGGCACGCGCTTGTAGCCAGTGTTGTACGTAACGCTATTACCCGGATACTCTTTTTCGGTATCGAAGTGCGGACCGCGATGCTTTTGAAAGAAAATCGGTATCGGCAAAGTATTACAAATTTATAGCAGCGCGATCTCGGTATCGTTACCGATACCGACACTTTTATAGTGCTCCCACCACTTATAATTCTTACCTTTATTCATTGTCAGGGGACCGTCTAGTGCGGACAGTGACAAAGCCAGCTTTCCGAACGTTCACCTGACTTAAAAAAAAAAATGAACACAGCAGTTCTATAGTGCTTCGGCAGGTCGTCCGCTCAGTGCCTGTGGAGAACCGTTTACAGGAAAACGCGCTATGATTTGCGGGCCAGCTATTGCTAAAAGTCAACCCAAGTTTCTAAGCTGTATGATAAATGTTCTGCTTTTTTGTTGCAAAACTCCTCCCCCAATTCGGAGTGCTGGCCCAAATGGAATGCTCATCACGTAACAACAAGAAATAAGTATAATGATGATGCAGTGGAATGTTTCGCCACTGGTGCGGCACCCTATGCGCATCACTAAGCGAGATTTCGATGTTGCAGATTTCATGCAACTTCTTCGTGTTTTCACCAAAAGTATCGGGTAAAGTACCGCGTTACCTTTTTAGTAATGGTAGCGGTACTTCGTTACCTTAACAGGAAGTATCGATATCGATATTTCGCTACTTTTTACTCAAGTAACGAGTATCGGTATCGCGATACTATATTTCGGTAACGGCACTGCTTGTAGCTATCTTCGCTGGTACAGTGCCCTCTCCGCGACGTGGCGCTATACGAGAGGAGTAGCAATGAAATTTACTCTTGGAAACCACTATAGCTCCTCATGAGACCGACAATTTTAAACGATGCCTTCGCTGTTGGCCCGGAAAGATTCAAAAGAACAAATCGAAAGGGATATTTACCGGACACTGGTTGACGCCACGTGGTCCATCTGAAAGACATACGGAAGATGGATAATAATGAAAGTGGTAATGGTAGTGTGTATTACACGTAAGGGTTGTCTACATGCCTGTAGGAAGATAGGTCGATTGAGATAAAATAAATACCAGAAGTTCACACCGGTAGGTGTCATATTCAGTACCGTAGCCAGCAACTTGTTTGCTTTAGCTAACAGCCTGAAGTCGTGACTGAAGTCACAGTGAACTTGATGATTATCGACTCGATTATCGATTACGTGGTGACAAAGGCGAGGGGTAAACGTCTGCGTTGATCAGTAACCGTAAGCATAGTTGGTACATTACTTTAATTTACTTTACTTTTGTTTTACTAATTTGCTGACGAACTAACTACTTAGTCTAAATTACCTTTCTTTGAGATTGATCCTGTCAGCTCTGTCCAGACCACGGGCGACCATAATATTCAACCGAGCTTACATGAAATGCGAATGTGCCATTGTGTAGGTAGGAATGCAGTTCACTGGATTGGCCACATCAAAGAGTTACTGGTGAGGACAAGTTGTATAGAATGGCGGAAACCTTCTCTTGTCCCCTATTCGCGTACACCGTCTCTTCAGCCTTAGCCATCGTCTTTTATGTGGGTATACTACCCCGGTACCTCGGTACCCCTGTGGGCAGACAGGCACTCTTCTGTTTGCTGGTTTGTTGGTAGATTCATCGAGAGTATCTGCGGTGTTTAGAGCCCCAGTACGTGACATACGTGGCCAAGGCTCTTCAATGCTATGATAACTTCGGCTTCTGACCTACACTTTCCGTCACGGACACTGTGAGAGTGATTGATCCCTAACTCCAATTTTTTTTTATCGGTAGGTTCCAGGGAAGCCATAGGCTACATCCAGTCTTTGACTAGGACCCTTTCTTTTGAAAGTGTATCATTCACCCGTTTGAAAAGCTTTGCATACGTAAAAGTTCTCGCAAGGAGTGCGACCACTTTCTTGCAAATCAGACGAGAAAATTGAACCTTTCCGCGTAGTCAAAAAATTTAAATAAAGCTACACCTGCCAGTGCTTGCGTTCTGTTTCTTATCCTGTTAAAAAGCAAAAGCAGAATGGTACAGCGTAGCATACATACGACTGCTATTATGCAAATGAAACAGCTTTTCCTTCCGACAATAAATTCCGAGCCCCATTCAGTTGCTTCAACGTCCCAGTACGCGTGCACCGCGGCGTTACCTTCGAGATTGCATTTCATTGTTAGCAAGTATGAGCTTTCACGTGCGGGAATACAAACTTTAATGAGTACATTCCATTGCCACACGTGGTTACAGTTATGCAGGGTGCCAACGTTGCATTCACAAATGCTGGGATCTCAGAATGTTTCGCATATAGCTGGGTGAACATCCGGGGTAGGATGTCGTGGAATGCTGTTGTAATGATGCCGTGCGTTGGGCGTGGTTCGTTGTATCTGCAGCTGTGTCGCTTATGTTCGTTATACATTACGCGGTTGTATTTTAACGAATCACGAAGGGGAGCTAGAATGAGAGGTACAGAGAGCGGCTTGTCAAACATTTAACGGCATTTAACATTTAATAACGCGTCCTGGAGTAGCCAGTCCCGAGTAGTTTGGGACTAACAACTCCGTTTTTCTCTTTTACCGATCAATAAATCGATCAAACATATAGTACCAGTTAGGTAGCATGATGTGCCCATATAACTTGTACATTTTGCGCGCAACACTTCGGCACCCTATATCTAGGACCCCGCCACATAGCATGTCCCGCGAAACCTGTTACTCCTTCTGTGTTCGTATCTTCCAGATCTGGAGGACGGTAGCAATGTGGGAGAAGTAAGCATTGTTTCCAGCACCGTGTATAGAATATTTACGGTGTGCGCGTTAGGGAACCTCAGGTGGTCGAAGTTATCCGCAGTCATACCCTGAGACGTGTGCAGCATGTTTTTTTTTTCTGTTTGTTTTGATTGGGTGTTAGCGCCGCGAAGCAACTGTGGCTATGAGCGGCGTACAGATGTGGACAGATGGAGAGAGGACAGCAGGAAGGAGTGGGGGTCGTGCAGCATGTCGCGACACAAATAAACTGACTCGCCTTACGTGTATATCTACTCCCAGTTACCATTCTACAACCGAAACTTCTTGCAAACTTTCTTACTAAATTACAAAAAGTCTTACAGAATTCCTAACCCAGGAAGGCGACTTGGGGCTTAATGGGCTAATTCAAGAACATCATCCCGGGGTCATGGAGATTATAGGCATCATCATAGATTACACTTTCCCATGAACGTTTGCAATGTTACGCTTAAACTTCGCGAGACAAGCACAAGATCGTGTTCTGCGTTAATGCTCAGATCGACGGCCAAGACTCCAACCTTCCTTCTTTCTACAACAGAACTATCTTCCTTCGACACGTATTCCTTCAACGAACAGTCTGACAACCAGAAAATGCTCGTCTTCGAGGGTACGGATTCAAAAAAACGCGATATCCCGTTCGAAGAAACTGCGCAGTCAGCAAACCGTAACGAATGCATACGTACGTATATCCTCGCACACATACTCAACGATTCCCGTGGCAAAATAAAAACAAAAAACAAAAAAACAAATGGAGGGAGAAAAAAAAAAAACGGGAGTCTTTTGAACCGGCAGAAAGATTACTTGGAGGGGGCAACAGAAACCGGAAAAGCTCCGCTACGGCTCATGACACTTCGAAGTAGGTCATAAGAAGCCCGATTTGAAGCGATCCATTTTTTGAGCCTTCCCTACTTTCCCTTCATTGGATGCAGGAAAGAGAGAGAGAGAGAGAGAAAAAAACAGCAGCAAATGGGGGATAATGGGCGTCGAAATATAGAAGGCAGAAGCAAAAGTTTGGCAGCAGGCAGTGCATCGGGCAGTATATAACATGACGGCTTAAAGCGTTTCTTGTTGTTATTTCACTTTATGTTAAATTCTGATAAATCTCTGAGCTGTGTTTGAAAGGGGCATTTACCAGCAAGATTGATGACCGGCGAAAGCAAGTTCGTCTGTGGGAGCCGACGTTTGAAGATTAACAATTTCCTCTGTGCGTTCTCCGCAAGAACAATGGGGGGGATGGGCATGGAAGGAGAAAATGAAGTGGCAATTGTGCAAGGAGGATTTTTTTTTTCTCAGGTTGTTAGTTGTCTGTCCCGTCCGTTGCACTTTTTGTTAGGAGTACTACGGGGCTGTTACATCTTAATCTCTTGTGTGGATTATATTGATTGGTGAAACTATAGAGCTTACACCATGCATGTAAAACTGCCACTATTTTGCGGGCAGCTTTGTAGACGTTATTCACTGACGTCACCCTTCCAGAGGGCACTAGCTTCGAAAAGGCGAAATCGCCCCAATGATGTACAGGTCCCTCCAAGTCTTAGTCAAGCCTAGTGTTTGTTTTTCGTTTTGTTTGTCTTTCTTATTCATTTTTCCTTCCCTTTCTTTCTTGGGAATAGCAAGCCGCCGTAGCGCAGGCTAACCTTTCCCACCTGTTTTTTATATAATAAACATAGTCCCCGCCCCCTCCCTCCAAGTTTGGTTCCGGTTTTCGTTCACTGCCCTATGCTATTTGGACCACTGTTAACGTTGAAAGCATGGAGATTACTTGGATTGTGGTACAAATAATATTCACACAGTACAGCATCTTTGAAACAGCAAATGTACGGTGAATGCGATGTGGGTGAAGGACTGTGTACAGTCAAAACCTGAGGACCTACACTATGGCGGCAAATCTCCTAGAGACGGTGGAGCCCTCCTGCGGAGGACGTCATAGGAATAAACCCTATAAGGGCATCGCAGCACAGCATAGGCGGTATGGAGTATCGAGACGTAGATGCTAGGGCAGTGCGCTTCCTTCACTGACATGCCAGAAAAAGATTGGTTGCCCCTTTGGGCATGGCGGTTATTTCTTTGTCACGTGGTCACGGTCGCGTGGTCCTATAAAGCTTCGGACGAACCTACACGGCGGTTAGCCCTATAAAGATATCGCCTCAAAACTTCAGAGGAAATACGACGGCAGAGGTGGCGATGGGACTGGAAAGATCAAAGAGTCAACGGTTCCAGCGTGTCAGAACCTTCGAAATATTTCTGTCGAATTACTGTTTCATTATGATCGGAAGACGTAACACGAGATCAGTTCCTTACTTCATTCCGGTTTAGTGAACTAACCCGTCAGGCCGCCGCCCATATTACAACTTCCTCACCTTTCCTATACCGTGAATCTTCCGAACTGCCCCCTATCCATCACTATCACGACCTCCTTTAAAAAGCACACGACCCGATACAAACATACAAAGAAATCCTTCCATGCGCGAAGAACCGGCGATTTCGCATTTTCCACCGTTTTGCTGGTGAAAGATATCGTACACGCTTTCTCCCGCTCCCCTTCCCTGCTGCTCTTTCGACCCGTTTCATACACCTCGTTCATTTTAGTTTCCTGGCCGACCTCGGCATAAAAGAAGTAGATTTCGCTCCAAGCACGCGCAGCCTTTCCAGGTTTAGAAGCTCCTTTCCCGCTCTTGGCTATAGTTGACAGGCAGGCGTTTCAACCCATCGATTTCCCATGTTTCACTTTTCGGGGAGAGTTATTTCTTTTCTACATCCTCGTTGTAGCGTGCACTGACTAATCTCCTTTATGGCCTGGCAGGCATTGATCGGTCACAGAGGTTGCGTTACCTGGGATCTTGAAAAGTCCTCGTGATTTAATTAGTGCCCGCCGGAAGAGAGGTTTGCTCCTGATAACAGGGCAAACTTTCCGGGACGCGTCAACATTAAAATTCATGCCTGACGTTCCCTCGCCGGTTTCGTCGGAACTTCTTAATTCTTGGAGAATTATAGCGCAGGCTTGTGTCGCTTTGTGCTGTGTGTTGTGTGTTGTAATTCTTGGTACGACTTGTGTTTTTCTTCTGCTCTCTACTTATTCAGTTATCTTTCGACGTGCAGCATGGATTGCGTACAAGATACGGCTAGGGTTCCGGGTTTTCGGATTTATCCGAAAAAATTCGAAAAAATCCGAAAAACGTACTCTGGTAAGATTTTAAGCAATTCGGATTAATCCGAAAAAACTCCGCTTGGCAGATGTTTTCCCTGGTAACCCAGTTATTGTTCTTGGCCAGGGAGCATTGTCCACCGTTGGGACGTCAGTGATGCTCAACAAGGCTGGCAGCCCTATTGAAAATTGGTTCCCGATGGGGTTACCACAAAGCCTGAGGTATTAAAGTATTATGAACATTTTAGGGTAAAAACATGGTTTCTTAGGGTATCCCCGGGACATCACCTAGCCATCAGCATCGGGCCATGCTCTGGCAGCGCCTCTCAGAGCTCGGGTGCACGGGCGTTTCCTTGGGAACACTCCTTGGCCCCGTGCAGCGAACTTGCCAGTGGACTGCCACAAAGGCGGTGCTCCGCTTACTGCGTGATTCGGGCCTCCTGGGCTCCCTGTGTTTTTTTTGCGGCGGGGGGGGGGGGGGGGGATAGCAAGCCGGCGTGCTGCCTGGCTGACCTCTCTCCTATTTCTTTCCCTTTTCTTCTTTCTTTCTGAAATAAATCCCCCAGAACATCTAAGGGTTAGTCTCGTGGTAGCCCTAGGGCGTCTTGGTAAACCCCAGGACCTCTTGGGGTAACTCTAGGAGTTGCTTGGGTTACCTCAGCAGAACCTCAGGATTTCTGGGGTAACGTCAAGATTTTCTAAGGTTACCTCAGACCTCTTTTACTACGGAATGTTGAGAAGTAAACATCAAGTCGGTGATAGATAGGACAAAAATTATTCATAGTCGATACACATGCTTTGATTACTGTGTATGCAAACGCTGATGTAGGGGGCACATTTCCTGTTGACTATCAGCGCCGGTATTTGCTGCTTTGTGGTCCACGTTATGAAACGATGCGCGTTATACACCGAGGAATACGGTAATAAGTTGCAACTTTGTGTCGGAAGCTATATTGTTCGTACAACAACTATACAACGGAGCAACAAGTAGACTACAAAAGGAGTACAGAAATGCCGCTTATATCCTCGCGTCACTAAAAGGTTACCTCGTCTGCAAGTCGATTAACGAACCCGGTTAATGAAGTCGATTAATCGGTTAACCTGCACGTTGCATCGACCCTCTATATGCACGTGTTCCCAGGTCCCTGCCTACTATGCCTATGGGCTCTTCCAACCTGCACAAAAGACTCTCCCTGAAAGACACTTGAGATCGAAGGAACTTACCGAAAGAGAGCAATTCTCTGACGTGAAACAGGCCCTTTCAGTTCAATTGTTGAAGTTCAAGTCCATTGTCCCGCTCCACGTCTGCGCCCTGCAATTGTCCCATGTATGCATTGTCAAGTTAATTACGTGCCGGGCTGCATTTCTGTGGAAGATGAGAGCATGCGGTCACTCTAATTGGGGAAGTGTCCCTAAAATGCACTCGGGAGATATGAGTAGGACTCGCTCTGGTGCACTTAGTATTAGAGGAGATCGAGGTCTGCTGTGCGCGTATCGGGGGGCTTATCTTCGCGTGTACCATCGCACTGAACGTGAGATTTGTGAAATTGCGCAGTATCCGTAGCCTTCGAACGGACGGCTCCTGCACTGCTTTAAGTTTCTTTATATAGCTTACTGCTTTCCATTCTGCTTTTTATTACATCCTGCTCCTTATGGTGAAATAAGTTGTGGAAGTAAGTCGCTGCATGCTAGACTGGAAGCAAGAAAAAAATGTATCGATTATTTAGTTATTTGCACCGCAAAAGGTATTAAAAGACTGGTATTACAAGGACGAGGAGCATGAAGGTGTTAATAAAAACTACGTGATTATTAGGTTTGATATAAAGCACGGATAAAAATACTTCGTTTAGGTAATGATGTGTTGGATATTACAGCGCTTGGGAAATGCTCGTGGTCGGTTTCTGTTGAGGAACTCAGGTAAGAAATTCCAATTAACAATGGCTGTCACAAAGAATCATGCTAAGAAAGACTCAGTTTGGTTTCGACTCGACTTGGTTCTTTGTAAACAGTGACGGGTATATTTTTATGTATATTTTTCGTAAAAACTATCTATACAGCGGGGAGACATGATAGCAGTGCACATAGGAGACGGACGAAGCAAAGATTACAGGACAGTTCGCTGCGTCCGTGTCCTATGTGCGCTGTTATCATGTCTTCCCAGTGTATGAACCTACTACCCCTCTACCGCACTGTACTATCTATACGGGTAAATTTTTATGTATTTTATTAAGTATCTATGCGGGTAAGTTTTTATGTATACTTTTCGTAAAAAGTATCTATATGGGTATAGTTTTATACGTATACCTTTTGTAAAAGTATCTATAGGGGTATATATTTATGTATACTTTTTGTAAAAAGTATATTTGGAACGCAGTATTTCGCTCGCGTCAACACGTGATCTGGTGACGTCACATAGCGCTAGCAAACTATTTTCCTTTTAAGAAATTTTAGGTACTCGTACTCAACCTATGAACAAAGGACATGGACTGCCGCAAGAAAGTTCATATAAACAAAGAAAAGAATGGTGCTTCATCGTTTTGAATTCTTTCAGAGGTCTTATTTTTTTTTTTTTTTTCAACTCTGCTTGTCGTTGACAAGCCATTTTCATTCTTTTTTCGCATTTCAAAACGGCGCTTTCTTACTCGTGTCTTCCAAACGCGTTTTCCAACGTTCACTGTATTGCGATTTTTCTTTTCTTTTTTTTTCTCGCAGCAAGTTCTCGTGTCAATCCTTTCAGAAAAGGCTAAACGATTTCAAATTCACGCATGATATTTATGTTTCCATTTCTACCCGATTCAAGACAAAAGAAAAATATACTCCGAAAATGGAGAAGCAATTCTCGAAAGCGCCGACGTTTGAACGTTGAGGAAGAGCACTTTCAATTTTTTTCTTGCTGCTGTGAGAGTAGTGAAAAAAAAAAAAAGTGGAGCGGATGAGCCAAAGAATTAAAGAACAAAGCACAGGGTTTGAGTCCTTGTAAGAGTGAAGAATCGATCGTTCTCATTCGTGTCGAATAAAATAGCCGCTCTCGTAGCAACCAATGTGCAATGATGAATATGGCGCGTGACATGTAGAGAAAAAAAAAAGAATCATGAGGAAAGGAAGATATAGCCTGAGGGAAAAGTCCGAACTTTGAAGGGATTACTCATGAGCGAGTGTAGAAAACTTGAGCAGTTGAGAAAGTACCACGATTCGTAGAATGATTAAGTATGGTAATAACGATTTTCTGCACGCTCGTGCAAGAGAAGGAAAAAAAAAAGATATCGAGGAGGCAGATCGAAATACTGGGCATCGATTATGTCGGAGGAAAGAAATATCGATGAAAAATGTACATTCATTACCAGTGCAAAAATTTCCATCCAGTCTTCAAGGTGATGATAGGGTTACGAGGAACTCTTACATATGCAGAGTTTCGCACTTGCAAGTTGCACCGACATGTACCTGTACATAAATAAACGACGTGCAGTGACAAACGACCGTTAGCATACAACGCTCACTCGTAGGGTGGTATAATTAAGTGAAGTCGATACGCCATACTGCTCAAGTGCAGCCGTCAACTCGGCTAGCATTCAAACCGAGGAAGCGACGCTCAGTGAAATGCAGGGTAGCTACCTATAAAAAAGGTTTGCTCAACATGGCTTCCATCTTGATTGTTTTCCCATAGGGATTTGGTGGTTTTTGGTTGTAACTTTGGATTGCGATGTTGAATCGGTTTTAAATTTGCAACGATGAAACATATCAATTAGGGTGCTACGCGGCCGCAGGAATTTTCCACCCCCATTGAGTAACTTATGAGTGCGGCGCGCCGGTGTGGGTAAACTTTAATAGGTAGCCACCCTGTATATTGTTGATAGTGGATCAAATGTTAGATAAGATTAGATACGAGATTAGTAAACCACGGGGAACCATGATGGTAAGTGCCGACGGGGGCCGAAGTATAATTTGTGGCTTTACATTGCGAGACAAGCGACGCCACAGTGATCGGCACTATGGATTAATTTTCCCCACCTGAGGGTTCTTTAAACTGCACGGAAATCTCAGCACAAGGCACACCGTGTTTACCGTCCTTCGTGGAAGACCGCGTGTCTGATCAACTTCAAATTTCGTTCAATATCACATCTACATCGAACTCCACATCTAACATCTTCATCTCTTTCTTTTACCATTCAACCGATCAATCAATCAATCGTTCAGTACATAGGGCAAGGTGGTCTATATTGAAGACATTGTACCATAAGTCATTAATTGAATCCCCAAACCTTTGAGAAACGATACACCAATTACTGTGGTGCTAAACCCGATATTTATTTCGTACGAGCCAAAAATGACAGGCTACATAGTTTCATTAACTTACCCCACCCTATGGCTAAGTTGAGGACATCAAAGAATTAATGCCGGGTTTAAATTTTTGTCTTTTGTTTGGGCCAGCCGAAAGGGTCAGCCACGATTAGTGCACATGGAAACACAGAGCAGTTACACAACATCATAACGGTGAGGTCATATTTTATTAGCCGAGGAGCAGAAATGAGCAAATTGGAAGTCAATGCTCGCCAAAGTTACGCATGGGACAAAAAAGGGCCCCTCTTACCTCGACCACATGTACAAAACAGCGTCTGACGTCTTTCTAAAAAGCCACGTACAGAACGTCAATTAGGCTGCGTTCCAATATCCCGGTTAGTCGACTGCCTAGCGGTCTAACCGGAAGTGCCGCCATGTTAAGTCTCGTTCCAAATCTCGCCAAGTCCGCTATTCAGTCGGCTACCGCCTAGTGCGCATCGATGCAGTCTAGTTATACGCCTGACCATCTGACAGCCGGGATGGAGACGCGCGTTGACGGTACCAGCGTGCCCGCTGTTTCTGCCGGCTTTAAATGTAAAGTTGCACATAGTGGTATGTTTTTTTAGAACTGCGTAGAGAGTTGCAACACATGTTTAGTTGTGAAGGTGACAGTTTATGCACGATGTCCTACAAACAACATTAGAGTCCTGCTGCACTTGCGCCGTACGCATTTCTTGCGTGAGCAACGAGGTGGCGCCACAGGCGCCTCGGCTAGGCAAGCCTGTTCCAATAGCGACAAGCAAATGGGTCTACTCAGCTGCCTAATCAGTCGGCTCCGCGGGCGCGAGGTATTGGAACGCAGCCTTACTTCAAAGCCCAGGCAACGACTGTGCTCACCCTGGTGTCACAGACGAGAAAAAGAATATTGATAAGAAAATGCCACGCAAAAAACCCAAACTGTCCTCAACTTTCAATTTGCCCCCGTCTTCAAGTAGCCCTACTTTACCCTATACGTCTCTAAGGCTACACTGCCATCGTCTCCTGACTGGCTGACTTAGCCTCCTCAACATTTCCTCTCTAACCTTCGCTTTTTCCATTGCACGTCTCAGCAACATGCACTTCAAGGCCAACGCACTGCAACGGTGCAATGCACTAAACAATTGGCACGTCAAAATGTCGAACAGGCGGACAATATGCGTTAATTAAGCGAAGAGAAGCGAAACGAGATAGGAAGCCAAGAATAAATGAGCCAGGAATAATGTCTCACCAATTCATTAGGTGAAATTGGAGCCGCCCAAGCAACGGATTGGTGGTTTCCATTTGACCGGGCACTCGCAAAAAGGAGAGAGAGAGAGAGAAAGAAAAATGTGCCAGCACAATGGGCGCCCTTGGAGTATGAGCGTGTTCCGTGAGTCTGTATGTTTCTGATGGAATTTGCTTCTTCCTTTTGCTTTAGCTGGTACAATAAGGGAGTATAATTTTTGTGTCTCATACAGTTTGTAGTTGGGCACGATCTTACTGTGCAAGATTCAGGATGACTTAACAACAACAATTTTTAGTACGTCCAACTCCAACAACAACAATTATATTTTGACGAGTAAACTTACTGTGTGTAGAAGAGTCTGATGCTGCATGGGTCTGTTGGTACATGTTAAAAGGTTATAACCAGCTTGTCGGCTTACGCGGTCAGCTTCCTCACGCGTGTGTTTACCTTCTGTACACGACCTTCACCTTTTCAGTTGGTTATTGTGGATTTTTTTTTCTTTTTCTTTTTTTTGTCGTTGCACGGCGCCCGTGTGTGGTTCTGCTCAGGCACGCTCTGTGTCATTAAACTTTGCTAGGCCAACGTGTTGTTTGTTCCTCTCCTTTCTCTTGTCTGCGTTTCATCCGCTGGTTTTAACCTTTTACTGTGTGTGTTGTTTACATTTAAGACGTCTTTGTGTTCTTGCTATCCCTATAACGTATCGTGCCCTTGTTATGTTGCCCGACCACATGCATTGTGTATATTTATATACTCGTCGAATTTCTACTCACGTATATCATTACGTGATCATTACGATAACCCCGCGGCGTATCATTGTAATTATCAATGACAGAAGAAAGTCTGGCTTCTGCCGTCTGCTATAGTGGTCGGGCAGATGATTTTCTATTTTTCTGTCTATGCTATCGCGCTTCCCTATAGCAGCTTCGCTGGTACTGTATCGGCAGTGATAAGTATAGTGCAGTATATTAATTATCATCATCATCATATTTATTTTGCGTGCCCAAGAACAGCTCGAGAGTCGAGCGCATGAAACAAAACAAAACAAAAATATTTATATACCTACACGTAGCGTTCCAGTCAAGCATAGAGGACATATACACACGAAAACATCTATTTGGGCTTGGTCTAATTGGTTGGTCTTTTGAGCGCCTTTGACGTCCCATACACACGAATCAGGCTCATACACGAATAAGTGAGATGACACACACACATAAAAAGAAGAAAACAACAAAGAAAGAGGATCTCAAAAGGCTCCAAATAAAACGATGGTCCAGCAAATATTGCAAAAAGTACACAAAGAAAAGTGGTACACAAAGGTAGGCTCATTGCAGTCTCACTTTGAAAATATTGAACTCCAGTCAACTGACGTTTTATTTTTCTCTCGGTTTATCCCTTTATATTTTTATTGCTTTATTTTCAATTCTGCCTCGTGCTCAAGCGCCCGGAATCACTTCTCAAATCATTTGCTGACAACGGGATCACTAATTCAAACTTGTTCCGCTTCTTAATCGATATTAGAAACAAATTTGAAGGATACTGCCTGATATGAAATTTGCGATTAGAAACTCATAAGTAACGCTGGTATCAATCCAATTCATTAACATAATAGACTGACATGACTTCAGCTCCCAGTGCCAACCAACTTTGAAGAAGCATATCGTGAGCTGGCTGCCTCTGCAGACAGACTTGTCTGCATTGATTTCCATTGACACGGGCAATGAAAGACACATTAGTGGCATAGCGACACTGCGGGAAGTACAAGGGACTGGTTCTCCATCATAGCCGACAACCGGAATCAGCGTCCGAATCTGGCGTACGTGATTTTCTGTTGCAGTCCGTACTCTGAATAACGAATGAAGCGAGGTACACTTCGAAACGAACAGTTGGCAGGTAATCGTTAGGAATGGAATAGACGGTATACGATTACCTGTGATCGATCTGGGACTGCATGAAAGACACGGTACTGTGCAGTGGTTCGTCTATTGTGTTGCTTGTACGGTAACGTGCATCAACGTGCATGTCCGATAATGAGTAACGAAAATCGATACTTTGTCGCACTCGACACCAATGAAATAGAAGAAGAGGGACACAACACTCGAGCTTCACAATGAGCGTGCATAATGTAAAAAGTCCCTCATTCATCATGTCATGCTCTCCTAACAGTGCTATCATTCTTATTATTAGAAATTGGTCACTTGTCTGCCAGCAATATTGAACGAGGTCCCGTACGTTGTGAACTTTCTTCAAGAAGTACAGCAGTTACAATACATAGATGCAATAACTTAACTTGTAACTTACTGTTACAAGTCATATGAGTGACATTATGTGGTGCCATGATCGTCTTCTCTTTGTACGTATGATTTTCGGTAAGATTAACAGGTTTAATATATGGTCGGTTGTTGCATGCGGTTATAAGACATGATGACAGCGCCGACAATTGTAAGGAATAAAATTATCGACGCCTTCCCGGAAATAAAACCCAACCTTCTTCTGCGCTGCAAAGCTGAATTGTTAATTGATATCAATTAATAATTTTTCAAATTGCTCGCCACTTCATTTCTTATAGCAGCCACGGTGGTGATGGTGGTTGTGGAACTGCTTGCCGTTCTCAGTCACGTTCAGACGGACAACGTCGCGACTATCGCGGGGGGGTGGGGAGTCGTACGTCCTGGGCCGACTTCAAGGGAACTGTGCCGAAATTGTTCTTAAAGCGTCTGAGAAAAACCCAGGGGAAACACCTAGACAGCACAGTCGGCCCTCGGATTCGAACCGGGATCACCTCCCAGTCTCGGTTAACGATTAACGTAGTTAATCTAACTAACTAACGCACAGTGCTGTGCAAATAGAGCGCGCGAAAGACAAAACGTCCGTTTATCCTTTCTTCATTAAGGAAAATTTATTCAACACATGAAACTTAGTGGAACTTCGATATTATGCAAGATGTTGGTGGCTATCTACAACATAGGATGTAATGTGTGATGAACACGTACAGTCTCGTCACAAACAGGTGGGAGACGCTTAGGGCGCGGGAGCACCAGTGATGGTCACACATTCACTGCGCACCAAGACTGAAGGACGGTGCCGCCGTTTGCGCTGGAATTGTCGCACACCCAAGGCGAGAAGTCCGTGCTGCAATACTTTTGTGAACAACACACGCACGGTACGAACCGGGAAGAAGATAGGTGTTGTCGTTTGACGCCGGGCCTCAGCAACGCAACGCGCTGACCACAAAATCGAGGCGCCGCACGCAGTCAACCAAGATTTGCGTTGGTTAAACCGCACAGGGCAAGAAACGTGTGGACCGCCTGCGGTACGTTCCAAAACACACGAGCAGTGTCGCGCTCGTACAGGACATGCTGGTTAGTCTCCAGGTGCACACAATAGGGGTAGGCTCGTACAGGACATGCTGGTTGGTCTCCAGGTGCACACAGTAAGGGTAGGCTCGTACAGGACATGCTGGTTATCTTCCAGGTGCACACAGTAGGGGCAGGCTCGTACAGGACATGCTGGTTAGTCTCCAAGTGCACACAGTAGGGGCAGGCTCGTACAGGACATGCTAGTAGAGTCTCCAGGTGCACACAGTAGGGGCAGGTGCTTGTCGTTGTTATGTTTCACGAGTGGAGATCGCGCGTATAGGCTGAAATTCCCCATGTAAAAGTCTACATGACGTCTCGTGGACGTCCAGGAAGACAGGCGCATAAGCCTGATCACGATATATGTTCGGCGCTTGCTCCACACGCCTTCTGATACCGTCACATGTTGTGGCGGTACTCTGTAGCACCTGTTGGGCCTTGGAGGATGCTAGCTGGTGTAAAAGCAATTGCTGTATTTGGAATAGAGCGGTAGCTTCTGGCGGTATACGACGGTGAGATAGTGACGCTACACTCGTGACCCGTGACGTTATACCGAAGGAAAGAAAGCGCGCTTCGCAACACGCGGGACTCACGCGCCTGCTGCGCGTTCGAACAGCCGCATGAAAATGCAGTGGCACAAGTGCCGCCTGTGTGCTAATTAGCGCGAGAAATCTCGTAGAAAAGCATCCATCCAGTACGTGAACAACACTTTAGAGGAAGTGTCCTCGAAGCTTAGAAGACTGCGCAGGGTTGTACTTAGGGCGATACCGCAGTTCATTAAACCAAAGTCTGGTAAATTAATACGACCAACAGACTCAGCCAAGGATAACAGGGAACGCGCTATAAGTCCTCTTCGTTTCCTTGAAAAGAAGGAGTCCTGTCTCGCGGGACAGGTTCTAATTGAGTGGATGTCCTTTCTTAACCACTAGTGTAAGGTAAGACTGTACACTGTATAGAGGACAAGCCTAAATTATCCAGTTTGCCAACTCCCCGCATTATACTGCAGCACACTCTTGTTAAAGCGAGATCCTTTCCTCAACGATGAAGTCCTGTTGCGTCCCGTGGGTAATTAAATGATTATGCATACGGGAGATCACACGTCGCAATTAAGGATGTTGCTCAGCGCTCGTCTAACTATATAAAGGATGCTCGCCTACGCGCCTGGATGAGGGAGGAATATTCGCGGTAGTACAACCACATAACTGGGAACACCGGGATGAGTTGTTTGCAAGTCCGCGGTGAACAAAAAATGTGTGACAAAGAAAGTAAGTGAGGTAATGAAGAACTGGGTTTTCATAAGCGACTTTTTCTCCACACCAGTAAGTGAAATGAAGCTGTTTGCAGCCCCATTTGGTTTTACTTCATCAATCAATATACCAGCGGCATCATGGCAGAGCGGGTTAAGGGATCCCGCTTGTTGGTGGTAGCCAAGTTCGTGCCGAATACTGGGAGGTGGGAGGTTCGAGTCCTACCACCGGCTGTCCTATCTCAGGTTTTCCCTGGGTTTTCCGACGAATGCCGGCACCGTTCCCCCTGAAGTCAGCCCAAGATGCGTACTAACTGCCCCTCCTTCCTGCTGTTCTCTCTCCATCTGTCCACATCTGCACGCCGAACATTGCCACACTTGCTTCGCGGCGCTAACTTTCCATTAAATGTGTTATTCATTGTTACACATTAAGTGATATCTCTCTCTATTTTTAGAGAAGTGTTTGTGGTCACAAGGTGTAGAAGCCAACTGTGACTTCGTGAAATTATTTCCTGTCTCGCCTCTTCATCCTATATTATCCCGTAGGCGTCTCTATGGAAGTAACGATAGAATAATCCGTCTTTCGCCACAGCATACTGCGCCGAGCTGTATCTGCTGCAAATGTAATATAGTAACCCAAGAATTCCGAGGGTTTACTTATTTTATTCCACGGATAGGAGGTCGAGTGCTCGTGTCCGTATATAACACGAAGCGCGCGCCTGCGATAAGGAAGGGTCATTAAAATTTCATTAGGGTAGCAGAGGTAAAGATAAACTCAGAAGAGATCTCGCTAGCTTTGAAGTAGATTTTCCTTTGAGCGCCGCGAAACATCTTTGCTCTCTTTTCTCTCTCTCTCTCTCTCTCTCTCACTCGCGTTCTTTCTTCCCATAGTTCTTTCGCAATGTTCAGTCATAGTGTTACCGAGCCGACGCGTGTGGAATGCACGGTGTGGTTAAAATGTACCTTAACGTAAATATATAGCTGTTCAGACGCGTTTCGGACGTCTGTTATCACAATTTTAAGTAACGATTCATGCTAGGCTCTGTAATGTTTACCAACGTATCTGAGCCGTACTCATTCATCGGATAAATTTAATCTTGATTACGGACATGGCTACTTAATAAGAGATGAAACCGGATGTTGAGTGTTTCTATATTCCTATTTAGTGACAGAACCATGGTTTTTCTTTTCTTTTTTTTTAAGTATTTTTTTGGAACACGCACAGCGATTCGATTAAGACGTCATCATACAACGGTACTGCTGACGTTGCCCTTGCGTCCGTGACGTAGGATGTGTGTCACGGTAATTCACATTCTTCCTCAGATAGTGACGCGTACACTCGTGACCCGTGACGTGATAACGAAGGAAAGAGAGCGCGCTTCGCAGCACGCAGGGCTCACGCGCCTGCTGTGCGCCCCTATACATATTCTACGGATGCTCGTAACTCCCGAGTGGAAGCCGACGTTATTTAGTAATCAAATATTCTCTTTCTCCATATTCTATGCTCGTATTTCCTGAGTGGAATAAAACGGTACGTATAGTAATCAAATATTCCATCATTCTTGTTGTCTTCCAGTGACCTCTTCCGTCTGATTGTCTTCCACTGGTGACTCCCAGTCTTAGAAGACGCGTCTTTCGCAGTCACGTGCGACCTAACTTCGTAACATCTAGCCACGTCTTGCAGCTCATGCAAATGATCGCTGCGTTGCTGCTTAGCACGGCTTTTGTTCGCGGTGAGTTCAGCCACACACAGGTCCGTCTGGCGCCGAGCTATAGAGACATTAAGAATCCTATTCTTACAAATGCAACTGGGTACGACAAAAAGCTGTAACACAGCTTAAGTGGCTCTTCTATTCATTAAATTGCTTTTATGCAGGGGTACGCGCTTTTCAATGCGCCAGAAAGGGCGGGGCAGACAACGAAGGCGAGAGGGCAGAGCAAAAGAGCATCTATATGGAGTCTGCGTCTGCCTTGTAACAAAGCACTCCTTTTAATAAATTAGTTTTTGGCGCTGCAGAATTCGACACCCGTTTCTGGAAGCATTCGTAATGGAATCGGAGGAGCAAAATAGCGGGGCCCCCTTTTCAATCTGTCGAGACATTTCAAAGGAACAATGGATGTAGTAGACCGGAAGTACGTTCTCAGCTTCCAATCCTCCTTCCGGAGGAATTTTGGTAATTCCTTTTTTTTTTTTCCTCTCTCTCTTACGTTGGATGGAGGTTAAGCGCTACACATTTTGTGTCTTCGAAGAAATCGCATGCCGTGGCTTGTGTCGTGGGACAGGATTCTGTAATTGCAGCGCAAAAATGGACGGACATAGAAGAAAAATGTGGAGCTAATAGTTTCGCAGAAATGTGAATCCTGCTAACTGCTCAGCGACCAGTTTGGATTGAAAGAGAAATGAAGGAGAAAAAAAATGGAATCCGAAGAGACCAGAAAAAAGCAAAGAAAAGAAAAAAAAAGGTGGGATTACGAGATTGCGAATCTATAAGGGTGTGTAAAACTTAAAGGACGAAACGCGTGGGACGTTTTTTCAGCGTCAAAAAACGTCGCGCGCACGCCGGCCTTGTGCGCGCGGCGAAAAAACGTCCGCGAGGCGACCACCCGAAACGCATGAGACGCGTACAGAGCGAGTGAGGCGCACCAATGTTCCCATGTTCGTCGACCACAAACGTTTGTTGGAATGTGTGGATGTTGTTTTCTACCTCTTCTGCGTTCATCCGTTCCAGATGTCGTTGAAATGCAGAAGAAGAAAATTAGTGTGGTGGAGGTTGTCCAAAAAAATTCGTTACTCATTCGCAACTTTGTCTGACACGTACGCGGCGGCCATCGCTCTGTCCATTTCCCGGAAAACGCACCCGCGACGCGCGCGAATATCTGTATAGTTTGCTGATCTCAGCGTATACTCTCCGCGCGCGTTGGGAAACTAGTTTTTCCTAGAGTCACTAAATAAGCTTCGCTTCAGTGTATCGACACTGAGTTCCAAGAGCGAGCATGCGCCATCTTGTTTCCGCGGCTCGGTAGCCACACGCACGCTCACTTCAGAGGGCACTATAGCGCACGATGTCATCTACCGCGCGCGGGTTAAATGTTCCTTTCTTTTGAAAGCAGCTCATCAACGTTGACGGCTTGACGGCCTTGAGCTCAATTTGACATCCTCGGGACGCTCTGGTGGGCAATACATGGATTATCCCACAACAATCATTGCACGCTTCTCTCGGTTGTGCCTCATATGCACCAAATGCTCATAACCTCCAAACGCTCAAAACCTCCAAACGCTCATATGCACCGAAAAAAAGTTGGTGGTTGTGAGCGTTTGGTGGAAATGAGCAGGAGGGGAGAAGCTGCTCATAAGCACCAAACGTCCAGAACATCCGAATGCTCATATGGACCGAAAGGCGGGCGACCACAAAGGCCGGGTCTTCTTCTCCTGCATTTGGAACAAGGCCATAGGGTGAGAAAGGTGGAATGAATAGCGACTACCAAGGCCACTCAATGTGTCAGTTTGAAGTTTATGTAACAGTTTGGTCCTGCTTGTCTGTAGCCAGAACGAATAGCGCCTTCTCGATTATGAATTTCAATTTGAGCTTTATTTTCATAGACATGGAGGCAGCCTAGGACAAAAGACTTGATTCTAGCTCGAAAAGCACTCGGCCTCCTATTTTCATCTTTTATGTTCTTCGGAGCTTCTCCTTCCTTTTCTTTTGAGCAAGCCTTCGGAGCTAGCATACCAAAACCGAAATCTGTTTTCTCTAAAACGTCATTCGCTAAAACGTGCCCTTGAGCCTCTAAAACGGTATTCGCTAAAACGAGACTCTTTTTCCCTAAAACGTAACTGCGCGAGAGAGCTGCGCAGTAGCTTCAACTTCCTTAACACCTGGATTTTCCGAAGATTTGCCTAACGAGTGTCGGCACAGTTCCCCCTGAAGTCGGCCCAGGACGCATACTAACCCGCTGTCCCCCAACTCCTTCATGCTGTCCTCTCTCCATCTGTCCACGTCTGTACGTCGCTCATAGGCACAGTTGCTTCGCGGCGCTAACACAGAACTAAAAAAAATTAGTATTACTACACCTCTTCTTTACTTACTGTTCTGAAACAAATACACTTTACTCAGCCTATATGTCCTAGTCTTCCGCGTCAGCTCAACATTTTATGCACCAACGCGCCACTCGAGACATGTATGGAAACACATAGTGTATGGGGCCGGTTGGTACATATCCTTTGGCCAGGCGACAAAAGAAGGAACGAGACAGCGTCGACGCAACGCAACGATGTAGGGAAACACGAAAAATTCGAAATCTTTCAAAGTGCTGCCGAACACAGAAGCCGGCGTAGCTAGCTTTCCCTCGGTACAGGTGCAACAAAAATGTAAAATACCAGGTTGAAAGATGGGAAGTTTCAGCTGATGAAACAGAATTATAACGCAGTATTGACTGGGGAAGAAGGTGAATAAGATGACAGTTTGCAAAACGGCTTGTTCTGTCTATTCTGTCCACTAATGATTTTTCTTCAACATTACTTCTGTATAAATGCATTCGGCGATGTCGTAATGATAGAATTCACGACGTGGCTTTACGTCACGAGAGACCTCATGGGCACCGCAACTCTGCTTGGCTCGTGGATGGATTCATTTGGCCACCAGAGGGCAGAGGGTGCGCTGAAATCTCGGCACTTGGCACACGGGTTCAATGCCCATCGCAGGGGACGACGTGCTGGAGTTATTTGTATATGATTATGCCATCATTACCTTCACTTCACTATCAAAACTTCATAATCGATAGGGAAGGCAACGGACGCAGTCGACTTGACTTGGCTTGGTCAGATGTGACGTTTTGTTAGTTGGAACTTATGTATTTGCATTCTTGGTGAACCCAACCTTTCAAAAACGTCCCTGTATGCGTATTTTCTTTTAGTTATGGGGGGGGGGGAATATGTTTATTAAGAAAAAGAAAGGAAAGGTCAGCCAGACGAGGGTCGGCTTGCTATTCCAAACAAAAAGGGAAGGGGAAGGAAAGAAAAGTAAGAAAAGAAAAGGGGAAGAAAGAAGGAGAAAAGGGGAAGAAAAGAAAAATAAGAAAAGAAACGGGAAGAAAAGGAGAAGAAGAAAGAAAAAGAAGAGAAGAAAAGGAAAAGAAGAAAGAGAAAGAAGTATGTTATGAAGTTTAGTTATGGGGTATACCCCAAACTTATGGAGTAGGTATTATTGGATTTATCAGGCTAATATGGAACCAGTTCTTCTGTTCTTATAATACGGATGGAAAACTGGCTGTATTTGAGGACCTTGTTCGTGAAAGTACGACGAAATAATTTCTAAGCTCGTCTCACAGGTTTTTCCTCACAGCTGTAAAATCGCACTTGCGAAGGATTCCAATTACACGGAAGACGCCAACGTCGTTTAAAAAAAAAACGAGAAAAAAAACACAATTAGACAAACCTGTAGCAACACAAAAATTAACCTTCAACTCTCGAGTTATTTCCACCAAAAACACGCAGAGCTTCCCACTTTCTACGTAATTGCAATCTTTTGCACACTTTAAGCTGACTCTCAGCACATTGCTTACACTCAGTTCGAGTGTTCAAAAAGAAAAGTTGTCCTTAAAGGAAGCTTTCCCTTAACACAAGAATGGGTTGCGGTCTCACAGCCGTTAAATTGCGAAATAATTGTTAGAACAAAATATATTGAAATAACACGTACATTGCCTACCCATCTCAAACTGGTGCGTTTCTGGCGGACAAAGTGAAGCAGCGCTGCTCATGACAAGTAGGACTCGACGTTGTGGAAAATGGTACTCGGACCTGGAAGTTAAAGGGTGAAAAATCAGTTCATTTTCAGAAGTGGGTAAAATGCGAAGGGTGCGGGACGTCAAAATTCCTCTTAGACAGAATCCATCTTTCGAGTAAAATGTGTTCAAACATAATATCGCTGGAGCATGTTAAACCAAGCAAGCTATAGCTGGTCTATAAATAGAAAACGGGGTTTCCCTGAGTGTGAGGAACAAGACGGCAACATAACCAATGCCTTTTTCGTGTTAAACCTGCCGATACAGACTTTGTAATTCACCATTCTATAGACATTGTAGTTTTCGATATCGATATTTCATCTGTGTGGCAGAAAACTGCTTTGCGCCTTGACACATCTCTTTAGCTAAAGACAGATGCCGCCAAAAATCAGCTGGCCAGTTTCTGAGGGCACGCCTCGAAAACGTCTTTCTCAAAAGTTTCCACTGAATTTCATGGACGGCATCCAGTGATTTTGAACCACGGCTTTACTTTCCCACCAGAAGATTATATTTGATGAGCCTGACTCTCTCACGCTGACATGAACACATTTCGTTTAGCTTGAGGAAACGCGACACGCACACATCACAAGGCTCAGAACAAGCCGTAAGGTGTATGTGGCGATAGACGAATACAAGTCTTTTATAGAGAGGATATCTTAAAGAATGTGGAATGAGTGATGGACTCACACTGTTTGGAATGCTAGTAATGGCTACGGCTTCCTCGCTAACTTACTACGTCTCTTCTTGCTTGAACGTCCTCCTTATCACGATACGAGCGCGGCCCGTTAAATGTGCCGATAAACGAAGATAACTGGGCAGCGCGTTGAAACGCTTGTCAGCTACGAACGCAGTCGACTTACCAGGTGCGGGACTGCCTTCACCGGATCTCGTTGTGTGTACGTGTTCAAATATAGCGTTATCAAGCCAAGTAAATGTGGACGTTTCCCTTGTTTAGTTATAATCAAGATTTTCAGGATGCAATTTTCTGCTCCGCAGCACAATGTACTGGAAGCTGACTGAAGTCAATTGTTGTACCTGACAACTTAAACGACCACAGCATCACGACACGCCTGTCATTTCGAGTTTCGTCTGTACTTTGACCAGAATGCATTGCGCGTCGGGCAACAATAAATTACACGCATTGCTTTGTGGCAGCATGTGGCCAGACAGCTCGCGTGATTAGTCTGCTACTGCACGCTGGCATAACGAGCCGCCAGCACGAATTCTCAGCCCCAGTTTTCCCGAACAAGCACATATGTTGCACTTCCGTGCCACAGGTCGTTCTCGTATTATTTTGTTATTCCTCCGGGGTGCCTTCGATCTTTTTGTTCCATCTCCGACGAGCCGATCTTGGATGCGCTCGCATCAACAACAACGGGCTGATGCCGTCAGTGCACGCGGGAGCGGGGACTCTTTGCTGACACGCATTGGTCACTGTGCGCCTAATGTGTTTAATCTTATAAGTTATAATGTACAACAGGTTCGTTAAAGGAGCAGCGAAATCCGCCGCCGTTCTCCTGGAGAACGTGCCCCCAAGCTGTTTATTTTAACCTCCTCTTTTTCTTCACCGGTTCCCTTCCTCTTCAACCTCTACAAATCTGAGTAGATTTAACATCGGACCATTCGTTATTTCGTACGACCGGATAAATCTACGGGGGACAGCTTCCACACAAAGCCGTATTTTGCGAGACAAGTGGAGAAAAAACCGCGAAGACTGCTAGCATAAGAGAGTTTAAGAATAGGAGACCCTGGCGATGAAACTCTCTAACCATCATCAAACAAAGCTGTTGTTGTTGTTGCTATTTAGAATAGAAGATCAAGCGCTTGAGGTCCACAAAGAAATGGCCCATCCACCCACTGCACATGTCGGGAACCCAGACGGCACTGTGCGTTTTGTGTGTACACGCTACTTTTCTTTCTTTTTTTTAAACAGCGTTGTGCAAAAAAAAAAAAAAAAAAATGCGCCGGTAATCTGTGTGAGCGTATCGTCTGCAAGCGGCCGAACATTACCAACAAACACGAAAGGTTTTCCCTTACAATACCAACTACTTTTCTCACTAACGACGCAATATGTGTGCAAAATGCGTTTTTTTTTTTTTTTCTGGTTCCTTCACCCTTTCTCTTTCGTAAGTCCTGGGGCCCGATCTTCAACTTGTCGTTATCCCATAACGCGCGTTAGATGCATCACTTCGAACCTCGCCACGAGCTCTCGCACTGGCGCAGCATCTTTGGAGCGCGCGAACTTCAAAATATAACGATAACAATCGCTACGTGAAAGTTAAAGATCGGGGTCCTCATTTTGAGCCGTAGCGGTGCCGCAAGCGAGAAACGCAAGCGCACGGCTTTGCATTATGAAAACCCAAGCCGCGTGCTCGCGCAGAGGCCGCTGCGTGTATTATAGCGCCTCCCGTTTTGGGCTCCCTTCTCACACGCACCCTATTATAAAACAATCTTTTTTTTTAATTATGTGTTAGCGCTGCGAAGCAACTGTGGCAATGAGCTGCGTCCACTGTGCAGATGTGGACAGATGGAGAGAGGACAGCGGGAAGGAGTGGGGGACAGGCGGGTTAGTATGCGTCCTGCGCCGACTATCAAACAATCTATATGTATACTCTACTACAGATAAACTCTTAGTTTAATTACTATATAGGCATACGTCAGTCCTGTTGACATTCACATCGACCTCATATGAACATATTTCGAGCTACATAAAATGTGAATGTGCTTAAAAAGAGTCATCTGTACTTTAAAGCTTTGAGACAGCAATAGCACGCTGCCTTGGCACTTCCTATGCGACGCGGTCAGAGCACGATTTCCATGCGCGCCTTGTTTACTTCGCGTTAGCGTACTTCAGGGCGCTTCATGATTTCGTTACAAAGAACCCACCCCTATTGCTTTCGGCTTCGCAAAGGCATTGAAGCTAAGCGCGCCATCTATAGCATCAAAAATTCAGTGGCGATTTAGCGGTAATGCGAGAGAAATTCGTTTGCATTAACCGCCTTTTCCCGTCTATACTTGACTTCCGGGCATCCAGTTCCGGTTGTCCACTTCCCGTCTATAGTTCACTTCCGGTATCCACATCCGGTCCAACTCGACTTCCGGTCTAACCTGACTTCCAGTTGTCCACCTCCGGCCTACACTTGACTTCCGGTTCGACATTTTCAATTACTATATGTAAATCCGTTTAATTAACCTTTTATTAGCCTCAATTACCTTCGATTACCCTTTAATTACCGAAGGTAACCGCAGGTTATCTGTGGTAATCTTGAATTTCATGCAATTCCCTTTTATGATGTTTACGTGCTTTAATTACTCTCAATTTTTCTTTAATTGACGTTAATTACCTTTCATTACTTTTAATGACCTCGGGTTACCTGCGCTTACCTTTGGTAATCTTTAATTTGATTTAACCTTTCTCTTAATTACATATATCTTACAATAATTACCTGTAAACTCAAGTTTCTTGCTTTAATTACCGTTAATTATATCTACTTAACTTCAATTACCCTTACCCCTTACTCTTACTTACATTCAACTACTTCAGTTTCATATCATTTACCTCCACTTACATTTACCCTCTTATATCCCCTTTACATGTCCACTTATACCTCTGCCTCGGTGAGGCTTCACCATCTCATGCAGGGACACACGCACACATCCATACCAGTACGTACATACAGCCTTTTCCACCGTGACATTCCTCATGCTAACGCATTAATATGTCAGTGCTGGCATAATTAACACGATACAAAGCCGACGCAAAGTTCGTAATGGCGGCTTGTTGGATGCTTCCCTTTTAATGGACGGATTTAACCGTCGGATAGTGGTATCCGTGGAGACTGCATTTATGAAAAGCCTCCTGCGTTGCACCGTCATGCAGTTGCATGATGTTCGAAGAAGTTTGGTTCGCGTCAATGATTCAGTTACGAACCTTGTAAGAGATTGGTCTGGTAGAGGAACATGAAACGATTTGAAGGTTCTGAGGTGGAAGTCATGACGGCTAGTATAGGAGTATAAGTAGTAGTAATGGAGGCAATGTGGGAGTATTGCAGAGGAGGCGGAGTGATCGGGAGTATACAGCAATTAATAAACTCCAACGTATCAACGAATGAAACAGACACGCAAAGTGTGGTTGACACGAATGGAACCATTAATTACATATATGCAATCAATGCAATACAATTCATTTGCGACGCCTAAGCTGAAAGAGAGCGTTGCGCCTCACCAGATACGCGCCGATGGAGCAAAAAAAAAATAAGTAAATAAATAAAGTGTGACATACCTTTTGTGTCTGAGAAGGGAGAACTGGCAACAAACATTTCACAGACTCGGGCGCACCTTTTCCACTGCCTCCCATTGCGTTCCAGAGTGCGCTCGAACGTCTGGCCCGATCGAATCATCAGTGGCTCTGTTGAAGGTTTTTGCTTCTTTCAATAAAGTGTGGCTCGATCCTTATTAAATGACTACACGAAAGGCACGTTAAATGAAGGGCTATCTGATTAGTCTCTGGAAAATATGGTGCAAGAGGGGACCGAAGGAACGTCTGAAAGGTTAAGAAAAATAAGGGCCTTGAAAAATATGAGGAAAGAAGCAGGGAACGATAGAACGTAAGAAAGGTTAAGGAAAATAAAGGTTTTAAGGAACGTTAGATTTTGAAATTCTACTACAGTGGCCTCGACCTTTTGCTGTCGTACATTGTGTAAAAGGGCGACAATTATTATTATTATTATTATTATTTTTGATTGCATGATGCAGTAGTCAACCTCTTGCCAGATCTCAATGCCTACTTTTATTCTTTTAGGGCGGGGTAACAAAACGTGACCATCCTGCACCCTGACATAGCTCCCGACGGCGATTGCTTTCAACGTGTCAGTCGCGATGCATTTCTTCAAGATCTTTCATCCAGTTATGTAATATAGAGTGGGAAGTTTCGAAAACAAAATCGCTTGGCAAGACAGCGATCTTCATGGCCGTGTCCAACTACTATAGCAACTTAAAGCGACACAGAAGTCACATTTAACACCCTGTTTTCTTTCTGTAAAACTGTTAAGTAGGCCAGTAAAAAGCACTATGGTTGGACTAGAAATTCACCCCACAGAATCATAATTATCGCAGAAATTCAATCTAAAGTACGTCGCAAAAGCGACTGTGCGCAACGGTGGTGGGGAGCAGTACCAGTTTGTGACCCTGGGCTGACGACACACCGTCCTCGCTCGCTGATTGGTTCAGAGAAATATCGTCCGCTAATCAGCTGTGCAGGGCTCTGAAGAAGCATTGCACACAGGGAGACTCCGACGGGACAATGAAATCCGACTCCGTGCGCACGATTACCCTTTCAATAGACTTTCTTTTTACAATGGCTTATGCGCATGCGTATGACCTTGAGGCGTCGGAGAGAGTTATTTTCGTCTTCACTATAGATGGAGCAATATGGGGACGACAGAAGTGGGGACCAGTGGGGAGACCGCACGCACGAGCGCGTCGATCCCACTCCGGACCGGTTCTGGTCCTTTGTGCTACCCACGTGGATCTGTTTTCACGCGCGCCGAGGATAGTTCGCAGGAGAGCCGCTAGGGTACGACGCGTTTGTGAAAAAGGTCCGTCCCTAATCCCCCCTCCCCAAGGGAACAGGTTTACAGACTACAAAAGGAGAAAGCCCTCACACACACAAAAAAAGTAAAAAGGCATGCGCTGACCTCGACTGACCGCGCTGACGTTTTGCCGTCATCGGTCGTCCTTCTCCTCCTCGTTACGCCCCGCGGGGCGCGTCGACAGCGAACAAGCGCGGCTGTGTTTGTGTACGTTTTTCCTGAAAAAAAAAGAAAAAAATGCATGAATCAAAATATTTGGTGCTGTTCGGCAAATTGACGCATATACTTTCATGAGATGTCTTAAATTGAAAATATTTTGAGTGGCCTTCTGTACTGCGTTGTGTGAGTGCAAAACCTTTGAGAAGCTGGCAGACCGTTCCTTTGAATAAATATATAGCCCCCCCCCCCCCCCTGTGGGAAGCTCCTGTGGGAAGCTACGTACAATGCTCATAGTTTTGGCATATAATGACAATTAGCTGCATCCGTGTGCACGTTACTTACGCGATCAATAACGTTAATACGCGATCAATACGCATTCACGAGGACGCCGTTGTTGGGCGTAACCGGAGCTAGGGCGTATTCCGAAACACTGTCGCATAAATAAGAGGTACATTTGTTTTATGTACATAGTCCTGACGGAAAAGAAGAAATGAGTGGAGTATGCCATGGTCTTGATTTTTTTTGTTTTCTATGTGCTTACTCAATGGTGCATACAGATACAGAAAGCTTGCTTAATGCTCTCTCTCACTCCATCACCCTGTGGACATACCGTGGTGGTGGTGATGGTGGTGGTGGCGGCGAAACTGCTCGCCGTAGTCGGCCACGCTGGGGAGTGATGGGGCAACATCATGGCAACATCACAACGTGATGTGGGCAACATCACGAATACCGCAGGGGAGGGGAGGACGATCGTGTGTCCTGGGCAGACTCCACAGGGAACGGTGCCGACATTTGTCTTAAAGCGTCTGAGGAAAACCCAGGAAAATCACCCAGACAGCACAGCTGGTGCCCGGATTCGAATCCGGGTCACGTGGACATATAGAATCGTGATGTCGTCTTCTGCAACCAATCGTCGCTGAGGATTTTAAATACGAGCTTTTCTGTGGCTACCAGTGCGGCTACGACACCTTTCCGGAATGCTCTCGAAATGTCTACGCTTTTTGTCGATACGCAATGGCGCACCCCTCGACACTTCGAAGCACGCCACCGGGCGTGTCACGTTCCCTGAAATTGCGCAGAATCGCTCACGGCGGTGCGACTGAAAAACAACACCACCATTCTATCAAGCGCGGCTCTGTTGTTTCGTAATAAACGATTCATCAAAAACGATAGATAAGCAACAGCTCCTGCGTGACACCTCCCTCTAGCAGCACTAAGGCTTTTGACAACAGACTGTAGCGTGTGAATACTCTATATCGCATTGCAATAGACAAAAGACGGGCGATCAATTCGTCCTAGGTTCATTTAGCAAACCACCCATATCGGTGGCGTTGTCCGCATCAGATGACGAGCCCGGATACACGCTTCATCGAATATTAATCTTGCGTGATGATCCTATGGTGTGAACAGCCGCCTTCTAACGGCAGATAATAAACCATATTTCGTGCTCGAGCGTAATTGGGCGAGAGACGAGAAAAAAGTTTGTGGGCTCGGCTCAATGATTCCGTTTTAAAGCAAATTCACGCTCCTCTTGTGGTATGGTGTTAATAGCTTAGAGGGCGTCGGACGAGATTTCCCCCTTTTTTTTTCTATTAATTTGTGATGCCATATATAGGTATCTAGCTTAATCTGCAGACAGGCGTCCCTAGCAAGCTAGTGCGGAACCTCTTGTTGATGAGCAACTGGCTTTACATAGTTAACTGGCTCTACATAGTTTGCATTTAGTTGGAGATTAAAATTAAAAAGTGTAGCATGAAAAGAAATGTGAAAAAAAAAAACCAGGGAAATATAAGTGCACTATTGTGGCAGATAAAAAAAACGTAATCTTATGAAATTTTTCTTTCGTTTGGCATGTTTCGATATACACAGAATGCGTAGAATAGCTACATAAACGAAGTAATATACGAGATACATAACGTGGTAAAGCACGTGTGTGTGTGTGTTTTTTTTTCAAGCCAAGCCCCATGCCAAGCCAAGCCCCATGAGGGAGAGAGGACGGGTGTCGAGCTCGTTCAGGGAGGCGGAGAGTACGGAGCGGGAAGGGTGGTAGTGTGGGCAATGGAGAAGAATGTGCTCGAGATCTTCAACAGCACCGCAGTGACTGCAGTGGGGAGAGTTAACTTGTCGCAAGCGGTAGCGCCACTGTGTTGTGAAGGCCACGTCGAGGCGCATTCGATGAACTAATGCGGCGTCTTGACGAGAGATATGTGCTGGCATGCGGAAAGCGAGCGCTGGGTCAACTCTGCTCAGCATGGCGGGGGGTAGTATGTCGGCTGTCCGTTGGCGGGTAGCCAGAGAAGTCACAAGTCTTCGAAGTATGGACTGCCGATCGCCTCTCAGCAGTGCATACGCGTCCGTGTCCGAGACGAGAGAGCTGCTTCGGCGGCGCTGTCCGCCAGTTCATTGCCTTCGACACCGCAATGGGCGGGAACCCATTGGAGAGCGAGCCTATGTCCTGCTTCGTAGACAAGTTTGTAAGCGGTTAACACATCCATAACCAACGGGGCGGAGGAGCCTCGGATGCCAGAATTTTCAATGGCTTGCAGCGGAGATGCTGAATCAGGGAAGACCACCCAATTTCGGGGCGGGAATGGAACGATGTGCTGCAAAAAGAAAAGTGTGGCGTAGAGTTCCGCAGCTGTGGATGATGTACAATGCCAAAGGCGACGTCCTTGAACTACGCCTACGTCGGGGATGACAAATGCTGACGCGGACTTGCCATTTCGAGATGCGCCATCGGTGTAAGCGGCGGTAGAGGTGGAAAACTTCGCGTCCACGAGAGCATAAAAATGGGCTCAAAGGACTTGAGGGCGAACCTGAGCTCTGCGGACCTGGAGGTCAGGAAGACGTGGGAAGGTGGGTGGCACAGGCAGAGACCAGGGGGCGTTCGGTGGCGTGACAGTCCTAGGTGTGAAGCCGATGAGAGCGCGGCGTGTCCTCCGCGCCACGCGATGGAAATCACTTTCAGGACAATATCGAATTTTCCTGAGGAGTGGGTGACGGGGAACGTTCGCACGCAAACGTAGGAAGTGTCGAGCCGTTTGCCGCTCAGGGAGGACCTCCACCGGGAGTTCTCCAGCTTCAGCTAGGACTTGCCGTGTTTCAGCCATTCTTGGAACGCCAAGGCAGCGACGAAGACAACATTATTAGCCTACTCAAAATGCGTTTAAAAGAATCCTTTCTATTCAAGGGAGAAGTGTACGAACAGCTCGACGGTTGCCCGATGGGCAGTCCAATCACCATGGCCGTAGCCAATTTGGTAATGGAGTACGTAGAAGACGCCCTTCAACGAATTGGACCACCTGTATCTTTCCATAGATGGTATGTCGATGATACCTTTGTGGTTATAAGGAGGGATTGTGCAGAGACTTTCTCAGCTATCCTAAACAGTGTTCCATCAGAACATCCGCTTCACATCGGAAGAAGAGTCCTGCGGTGAAATCCCATGTCTCGACGTTCTGGTCAGGAGGGACGCCAGTGGAGTCGTATCGACATCGGTCTATAGCAAGCCATGCGAAACTGGACAGGTGCTGCAATTCGACTCAGCGCACTCTTCGGAGCACAAAAGGGCAGTGGTTCGTTCCTTAGCGTCACCGTTCGCTTAACATTCCCTCAAGCCCCAACTCGAGACAGAAGGAGATGGATATTACCAGGAAACGTCTGATGGCCAGATCGTATCCGCAAAGCTTTATTGATGACAGGTGCTGCCGCCGTATGAGGACGAAGAAACAAGCGGCTCCAGGATATCAGAAACAAGCGTTTGTGACACTTCCGTACATCAAAGCGATCTCGTATCAGATCAGGCGGGCTTGATGCAAGTTGGAATACGAACAGCCTTCCACCCCCAATCTACAATTAGAAATCTTCTATGTCACCCCAAAGACAGGACCACAACCGGTGACGAACGTGGCGTCGTATATCAGATCTCATGCAGCGATTTCCAGAACGTGTATGTGGGCGAGACGGGGAGGAAGACGGGCACGAGGATGAAGGAACACTACGCTGATACGTACAAGAGATAAGAAGATAAGCACAGATAAGCACACCGAACTGTGTGAACATGCCCACAAGACAGGCTGCACGTGGATTTAGACAACCCTGTTATTTTGGCACATGAAAGTCGTTGGGGAGTGCGCAAACAACTTGAATCCTAGTTCATCAAAAGAACAAATAATGTTTTGAACAAGCACCCCGGACCACTACCCGACTGCTACGCCCCCTTGCTACATAAATAGCACAGGGTAACCGCCTCTTGCTTCATTCCGATGAGGGGGTCTGCATAGGCTCCGAAACGTCAATGGCTATTGTTAAATTTTAATTCGTTGTGTACGCCGTGTGTATTTTATCGCTTTTAAGAATTTCTAAGAGAGTAGGACAGCTGTGAGGGAAAGGTAGGCGGAAAGATACGGCTGCAGTATACGAACCACTAATTTCGTTTGTCAGTTTATATAGCATGTCAGATCATATGTTGGGTGACGATAGTGTAGGACTCAAAATCACCAAGCAATACAGCGCTGTCGAGAAACGTTTTCCAATCCGATAGCCCCCGACAACAACTTCTAATGATATTAATGCTAGAAAGAACGCTTACAAGGTGCGAAGTATGCCCGATGTCATGTGCTTCACCCATATTTCGAAAGAAACGAAAACAAAAAAGAAATATTTGGACACGCGAGTTGTCGTTCAATATGCCACGAACGCAAGCAATGCACGTCAGCATTGGAATTCTCGAATGCTGGAATGCTTGGGTCTTGCAGGATTTCTTGCACGATGATTCGCTCTCGCGCGAGTTTTAACGACGATGATTTAAAACGATGGTGACTCCTTCTGCATATTTTACGTTCAAATATGTATATATTGTACCTTTTTGGCGACGAGAGACGCTTCTCGAGCATCTGACCGCATGTTGTCAACACATACGCAACAAAGAGCCGTTACAGCTTATAATGCTTTTACATGCCATAATGCCGTTACAGCTTACAATATAATGTGGAACATTAATAATGGGGACCTACTCATGAGTGACTTTCTTCTTTTTCGTCAACTTTTCTTTTTCCTTCTCAACCCGTGATTAGTCGTGCCAGGCAAAAAACTCATAACCATCTTATTTACCTACCTTTCTACTTAGCTATACGTAGGTTGTTTATCGTCCTTCAACTTCGTTCCGTATACTTTCGCTTCGCAATTCCAATACTTCACTTTTATGCTCACTGAAAATATGAAGCCACCGAAAAACTCAAAAGACCGCATTATTATACCGCAAGCCTCCGAGCAAAGTCAATATTTCTCCTCGTTCAGTTAACTGATTAATACCAACGCAGTCAAGTGTAAACACAAACGCCGCCTTCAATATTACTCCCGCCGTCATCAACTTTCTTTTTATCACAAGCTCTCAAAACTTTCGCTGTTTTGTCCTGAAGCGCATATAATAATTTGAGGCGAACCAAAGTCTAATCAATCGGCTCTCTATTATTGGAAGCTAACCGCGGTACAAAAGAGGAACTCTCTACGGGAGATTATATATAAAAAGGCAAACAAAACAAAAACTGACTGGTTGCTCAGTGAAGGAAAACTCCATCACCGATTCAACAAAGGTAAATGCATGCTTTCTTTGTATATAGAGGCATTGCCCAGAGCTCGGAAGAAGATGGCTTAATAGAAAGTTCTTAGGAGGACAAAAGGCAGATGGGAAGGAAAAGAAGAGAGCCTATTGGCTTTGCTGGGTTTCATTCGCTTGCACGGAAGGGAGTTATGGCACAATTCACTTCCAACCGGATAACAAAGGCGGCCGACCACCCAACTAGATCGATTTCGATTGCGATAGATTACAACAGATGTGTCCTAGATCTCGATCACTTTTAGCTGTTATTTCTATAGCAGTAGCAGTGATGAGGTTGGGCTTTATCGGCATCGTTGTTTTCAGGTTACGAGCTGAAGTCAACGATCCAGCACAAATTCTCGAGTTCCAGCAATGAACCCCCGCAGTAAACGATAGTTCAGCTACGGATCAAATTAGTACGGTTGAAGGTGAAATGACTTAAATGATCACCTGTAGCTGTGTTCATCCGCCGCATCGCTTGTACACACGTAATAAATTTTCCTGGTGTGTGACATGAGCTTCGGTGTAACCGCGCTGTGTATGTGTATGGTTGCGAAACCGACTGAAGCCAATCAGTGCCGGCTCCGTTCACTTTGGCGACACCGTCGTGCCCTGCAGATTTTCCTGGATTTTCTGCAGGACACCGGTCTCCTTTGTGTTCTTTAATCCTGATGTGAGGCCTTGCTACCGTCTCTCCCCCCTTGTCATTTTACACCTCATACAGTCTCATCGACATTGGGGTAGTGGGCCACAACCCAGGTGGCGAATTTCCCCATTCATCACCATCAGTGTAGTTGTTGTTGTTGTTGTTCTGTGTAACCAGCATGCAGCGGCTGCAGATTAGTCATCCATCATGCCCTTCAATACAGAGCAACGGGTGGGCGCGAAAGATATCCCGTTTAACTATAGGTGGCGTGCATATGACGTCACACCATAGCTTTACCCGTGCTTTTTCCCTCTTTCTGGTGAACCGGCGCACCCTGCCTATACGCGTGCTTCTTTTCACTCTTTCTGGTGATCCGGCTTACGCAAATGCACGCCACCTATAGCCGACCGTCTGGCACTGAACGCACACGAGCGCGCGCCCACACAGAAACTCTCTGGTCTTCTGCGAACCGGGCTGGTAAAACGTGATTGGTTGAACTCAAGGGCATAGGTGGGCATTTTCCTGCGGCCTCACTTATCCTCACCTCACGAATCACAGACTTTATTGGCCTCACTCACCTCACCAAATTGTCCTCACCACTAAGTAAACCTCAGTCGCCCTCACCCTCACATTCCATTTTAAATTTTGCCCTCACAAACCTCACCTCAGGGCATCGGGATCCCGAGAGGCCTCACCATCCTCATCCTCACGTGCCTTCACCTCATGAGGCTATTCACAACCCTTATGGCCTCCCGTATCTTCACCTCATGAGAGTCCTCATCCTCACGTGTCCTCACCTCATGAGGGCCCTCATGTCCTCACGGCGCCTCATGTACTTTCGCCTAATTATGGACCCCCATGGCCTCACGAGTCCTCATCCTCACGTACCTTCTTCTTATGAGGGCCCTCATGGCCTCACGACCCCTCACCCTCACGAGCCCTCGACTCGTGAATACCTTCATGGCCTGACGTGTCTTCAAGTCCGTAGGAGGCACATGAGCCTCGAAAAAACTTTCCGTCATGTTCACATGACACGTCGGCGTTGAACTACTATGTCGGTAGTTGGTACTAATGATACTGCGCGGCATTAAACTGTTTATAGGGTTTTCGTGCTGTGCTTGGATAAATTTGGTAACAGTTTTACTGTCACAGTGAGGTTAATTAGTGTTTGGCATCAGCAAAGAGGAGCCCGAACCCATCACCTCATCCGTGAAGCCCCTCACGAAAGGCCTCACAGCCTCATCCGTGAGGTTCCTCACTAAGAGCCTCACGGCCTCATCCATGAGGTTCCTCACAAAGGGCCTCACGGCCTCATCTGTGAGGCTCCTCACGGAATACGTTGTACCCTCACGTATTGATGGCCTCACGACGACTGGCACCTCATGAGGGCCCTAACGGTGGGCCTCATGAGGGACAATGCCTCACGACTCTCCTCGTGAGGAACATTCAGCGTGGTCTGGCCTCACTCACCCTCACCTCATCGTCGTGAGGTGAGGGTGAGGCGTCTTCATGAGGGTCCTCATGAGTGAGGACGCCCAGCTATGCGCAAGGGCACCGACGTCACTGCTCCACAGGATCGATCCTCACCCCACATATCGAATACCGTCAAGCACGCCCAGACCACTGGAACCCTTACTCCACCGATTTCGGCTGAACGTTCCCCACGGCCCGGCGTGTCTATACACCGTATCGGGATAACTCCGCCAGCTGCAAGCGATTCACTGCAAGCTCTCCGGGATGCCTTGGTCAGACACGATGGTCAGAACGGCCCTCTTGATCTCAAGAAGGTACGCTGTGGCTGGCCACCAGCACATCGACATGTTTCACAACCCGTGATCTCCTTTCTTAGGACTTTCGTGGAACAGATATCCTTTTAGACACCTTGGTAGACAGCCCAGCCCTCGCTACCATCAGCGTACTGGAGTGCCGGCCCAATGTAGAGTTGAGCCAACATCTCCATGTTTTTCTTTTTCTTACCGACCAACCAACCAACCTGTCTAATTCCCGTCCACGCACGAATGCACTTGGGATAGAGGGATGCAAGTAGGAAGATTAGATTCGTCTAGACTGTTCCTTTTTTGTTTCTTTTCTTTTTTTTCTTCTCACATGTGCTAACCTGGCTTTTCCGTCTGGACCATAAGGTCAGCAACCTCGCCTGACAGAAGGCAAACAGATTATACGAACGTGGGCAAGATATTTGATCATAGGAGAGGTTTACAGTGATGTGATATGAACTTGCTGAGGCAAAAAGATAAATACGTAGTAAGATAGCAGATACAGACTATACGATCGTGGGTAAGATTTTTCATCACAGAACATATTTACACAGTGATGCGGTATGAACTCGCTGACGCAAAGAGATAAATACATAAGACGTCGTAATCCAGAATTGCAAGAGAAACCCTTACCATCTGTGGCCATACCTGGGTAAATCACTTCTAAAATGTAATTAAATTTCATTACTCATTACTTCAGTTAGAATTGAATTAAATTACATTACTCATTACTGCAACTAAAATGTAATGAAATTACGTTACAATTACTACGAAAAAGTAATGACATTATAATGTCATTACTTTGCCATTATCGGCATACATGTTCCCGAGATTTGTGGAAGTCACAAGGGACAAAAATACAAATACAAAAGTTGACGATACTTGCCTTCCCCGAAATTCGGGAAATTTATGCTGACAATGTAACGACAGTTAGCTCTTACTCGTCTATTTGTCTACTCTACATGCCAGGCTAGTGTGCCACGTATACGTACCGTAGTGGGCGTTGGAATCCTTTTAACTCACCAGTCCCAAACTCTCTGCCAAGTGCAAACACAGAGCACACACTCGATCGATTCTTTTGTAAAAAGTAATAAGTAATGTCATTAAAATTACTGCCCAAACGTAACTAAATTACATTACAAATTACATAATGTAAAAACTAATGCATTACATTGCAAATTACCAGGGAAAGTAATTCATTACAGTAATGACATTACTACCCAAGTATGTCTGTGGCGAAGGTGACATTTCTTCTTTTTTTTTCTTTTTCGCTTCAGAATCTCACGAACGCAACCTTCCTTGGATGCTCCAAAGGTCGGAGTTCTTATATGTATTTTGCCAGTTTTTTGCCACTTCAAGGAGCGTGTGAACTTTCAATGCAAATGATGACTTTGTTGAAAATTATACGTAAATAATAAATTGCGTACACTGCTTCGTATTTTCATACGGAAACGTGGAATCAGGTACACTTTCAACAGAAAAGATAAGAGGTCTCCACACTCCAATATGTTGGGCGACGCGTCACAGGACACCACGTTCCTACTGTCTCCCCCTTTTCCCTCCATCTTGGGAATTGAATTACAGAAATTCAATTTTCCAGGATCCTGTCGTATTATATCGGAGAAGCCCGGAGACGTGTCGGACGAAATCTGTTTCGACACACAACAGCAGGGGGAAGTATCTCACAATTGGGTTTCGGTTTGGAAACGTAGAGTTAAAAATATAGTATTGTTAGAGCAAGACGTCAACAATGGTATCGTGACTATTTTCATCTTCTTCTGACTTTTGAATAGCGAATAGCAAGAGCATAGCGGAGCAGTAACAGCATGGAAAAAGAGCAGCGAAAACAGAAGAGCAGAGGTAGAGACAGTGGACCCCGTTGTGACTGTCGCACATGACATCAGCGCGCATTCAGATGGGGTGTCGTGTCGTCGTGGAAGAATCCTGGAAGAATCCTCTCTGTTACTGGTCGCACACTTGCAAACAGTCCGTTAGTTCACTTGCGTTTTGTTTCTCCTTCCCCACACTCTGAGTAAAAAGGGAGTAAAGAGGGAGTAACTTCACATTTTTACTCCTTTTTCACTCCCCTGTCAGTGAGCTACTCCCTCTTCTTCTCTGTTACTCCCTCACTGTAAATAGTCACTCCCCATTGCTGTCCAAATTTTAATGAACAAGTTGCGAGTGACAACGCCGTGCTTCTCGTATGGAGATTTTCGACGCATAAACACGTGTATCACAGTCCTGCTCTTCAGTTGTATCGTCGTGGTTATTTAATCGTTAGTTTTGCAATAAATTCGCAGTTGGTGAGAATTTCACCCTTATGGTTGGATATCGCGTGGCATGGGACCTACTGACAAGCCAATTTCAGACATATGTCGGCACAGTTCCCTTAGAAGTCGGCCCAGGACGCATATTCCCCGAGGGCGTCAGTCGTGACGTTGCCCACCTACGTGAGGCCGACAACGGCAAGCCCTATCACCACCACCACCACCACCACAAGCCAATTTCTTTAATTTTAATTCCGTCGTTTGCCGCTGTCGAGGCGTGCTAGATTTTTTGTTTTATTTTTTCCCGTGCACCCCCCGTTCCTCACACCTGCAGTCGTATTGGGTATAAACGCTATTGGATCACAGAGGACCCCGGCACTATAAGAACTGATGCAGTGATCTGCCATGGGAAAGAGTCTGACACCGACTAGAAAGACTGTCACGTGGTCTAGTAGAGTAGGAGAGCCTCTCACAGAGATTGGTCTCCTGCGTCTCTGTTTAACATTGATACATCAGTCATAAATGGTGAGTTAACGGCATAACAACAAAGTCAGGTATTTGGTTGATCTTTAATTATCTTCGAGAAAGGTTGTTCTGAAAGAAAAGAAAGACGAACGTTACTTATCAGTCATCCCTTAACATGCTGTATGGTCGCAGGTGTGAAACGTTGAAACGCTGAAACGCGTTGAAAGGCGTGAAACGTGAAAGTTGATTTGTCTGTTCAGCTGTGCTACTTTTAAAAATCAACAGCGACTGGAGTTATTTCGCTATACCTTTACCCTGAAGCTGAACAAGAGAAGTACGCCTGCCAGGATAACGTGACGGGAAGTGACATTGACATCCGGCCATGTCAAGGGAAAACAACGCGCTTAGCTATAAACTTTATAATCCTTGTTAGGCCTCTGTGGTTTCATACAACTTTCTTCGTGTTTCTGAAGGCATGACGCGGTCGCTAATGTTTTTGGCTAAGCGGATTAGTACGTGTCCGGTTATTTACATTACAGGGCCTAATTAGGTCGGCAATCCCAGTTGTAATCCCTAATAGGGAAAGCAGGATTAGGAAACCCTATTTTCCTCATGTACGAGGCATGCGCACAAGTACTATGATGTGTCGTGCGACTCGTGTCCGATTTTGAGTTTGAAGGAAAGTCTCTTGGATATTCCACGATTCTCTTGAGGGAGCTTTGAGGGACGTGATGAGAAGTTGCTGCATGTATCAACGTGTGGTAAGGCCTATTATATGCGGAAAATAGACCTCTACCCGAGAAACGTCATCATGACGTTGGTAGACAGTCTGAGACTGAAACAAATCGGAAGGGAAGGGCTGGGTTCCACGAATGGGCACTTGTTCGCCGCCTCCTATTGAAAGAAAAGTAGGACCAAAGGTCGCATCCCTTTGAGGAACCATCGTAATCCCCTCAAGACCGTGGCTTTTGGGCGCGACGTTCGCCCTATAGCTTCGACCGTAGTTCAAGTATACCAAATTGGTGGCGCTGTCGAACACTATGACGTCATCTGTTTACAAACAGGGATAGGTCTATTAAATGCGTGTTCTTTGTATGAGCACGCGTGATAACTACCCAGGGGTTCACAGCGATGGAAGTGAAGCTTTGAACACGCTTTTCGGCTTTTCGTTACGTGGATATTCTTTTTTATCAATATAGACTTTCTAGATATTGCACAGAATGAACTCTTATCGCTGTTTCATTATGACACTTATAATTTGTGGCTTTACGTCGCCAGATAACTGTGTTATCGAGCGACGTCACCACGGTGCTCGGTCTGTGGTTTATATTTGGCCCACCTCAGAATAGTAAGGTGGTTCCTACGAACGCAACTCACTAATGCCCAGCGTAGTACGCCCTTTTTCTATATAGAGTAGAACCCTTTCATAAAGAAGTCAACGGAAACGGGAAAATATTCGACCAGCGGCAATTCGATGAAAGTGGAAATGTGACGAAAAGAGGGCTTGGAAGTTCGCGGAAACACTGGGGGAGTCTTTAAATAAATTATGGCAGAATTAACGCGAATCCTTCGCGCTATTTCACCAACAGAGATAGCTGTCCACCTGAGATATTACAACGCGAGACGGTGGCGCCCTCTGTGAGGCGCGGGCGGATGCGCTTTACTGGATGCTTCAGACCACCGTGCTTCAGACACACTTCCGCCGACTCCAGAACACTCCCCCCTCCCCTTTTATACCTCCACTTTACAGCCATCGTGGGAGAAAAAAAAAGTATTCAAGCAAGAACCCTTTGGTTTCGAGCACCTTGGCATCCTTTTAAGTAATTTAGAAACAGAAACAGAGAGAAAAAATGCGTAAGCTGGATTTGATGTACGGGCGTCCGTCGGCTCACCCTTCGCACTAAAGCGTACTCGACTTGCAGAACTCTTCGAATAATCGCGTTCGAAACGCATGCATTTCGGTAGGGACAGCGCGGGACTTCGAATAAAGCAATAATTCGAGAGAGAAATAAACGGTTTCGTTATAACGAGGGGGGGGGGGGGAGGGATATGTTTATTACGAGGGGGAAAAAAGGTAGGCAAAAAGGAAAGGTCAGCCAGACAGAAGTCGACTTGCTATTCCTTGTAAAAAAAAGAGAGAAGAAGAAGAAGAAGGGGCGTGATCCCAGTGTCTTCAATTATTGTGAGAGGGTAATCTTCTGTCCTCCTATTCATTTGTTAACACGCATCACAACCGTACCCCGAAAGCCGGGGAGCCAGTATCTGGTTTCCGCGTCAATAAGGAAGCCGTCTTATAACGAATGACCGGTCACTACCGTCTTGACGCATCCTGCGTTCTCTCTGTCTGTAGACATACGATATCAGTCACGTCCGCGACGAGAACTGGCAAGAGACGAGAGTATCAATTGCGATCATGCGAGATGGCAAAAGTGGAGGGCGTTGACACTATTGCAATGCTCTGCCACAGTCCAGTGAATGCGCATATCGACAGACGAAGCCAAGGGTGGTGCACGTACAAAGCAGGCAATCATGAAGTGTGTGTGCGTGCGTGCGAATAAAGCGTTCCAATTCTGCGTTGCATTGAATACAACGTTGTGTCATAACATATGGCACATTCCCTCTCTAAGCCTAACTATGATTTATTTTGGCACCGTTTATTTTGAGGGCGTTTATTTTGAGCGGTTTATTTCAGACAGTGGATTTTTTTTGTTATTTTTAAGAATTTATTTCGGAGTACACTATCCACAAGGACTAAAATTGAGCCTCTGTATGCAATACGCGGTTATGTCGACTTCTCCCTTTTTTATTATTTTTGTTGCAATGACATTTACATACCAGTATGTGCCTGCCAAAAACTTTAGGACTGTATTACAATTTATTGACCCGCCACAGGAGGGCAAGGAACGGAAAATGCATGTGTGTCAATGGGATGGACAGTCCAGATCAGGTCCCTTTTCTATACACACATACACATGGTGTAGCTTAAGTTTTGCTACGATGCGGAAATGAACTTTGACTTCCACTCGAAAAACGCGGTCTTCCTACCTCACCTGACCGTTTCAGCAGTGCTATACCCACAGTTGTAATCGAAGAAAAAAAAAACGAAAAAAAAAACGTGTGCATTAAGTTAATAAGTAATATTATGCTGGTCATCTAGGACGTTATTTTCAAGATTGTGGTTAGCAGCACGATAAACCCGATCCAGGCTGCTCCCCTACCACACAGGGAGGCTGCTCCCCTACCATCCAGGTGACTTCACCCTACCTGGCATCACCATGGTTCAGCCATCAATGTCCGACTCATTAAAACTGTTTTTTTTTCTTTTTTTCTGCGCGATAACCCTGTGCACGCGGTGTTACATTGAAAAAGGGGATATGCCATGCTCCTTGATTTTGTTCAATTTCTGCCAAGTCACACACCGAAAAATGATGCCAACAGGACATTCATGTAGATTAGACACATGCCTATATATTTCACATTTTGTATTTGCGTCATTCGAGGAGACCCAGCTGCAATTACTTTACCAAATATTCACTTGAAGTTTTCTCAGTTTGCGATTTTTCGACTTATCCCCTTATTGCATACAAAGGTTCAACTACTCCTTTTTTGACGTGATTGTGCATTTCAAATCGGCAATAGGGTGGTATCCTGGGAATCTGAGCGACACGAAAACTGTCACTTTCACCACTCAAACTGGCAATCAGAGAATAGGCGGGAAAGGGGTGGGGCACCCAACCGGGCAACCGGGCCCTTGTGGCAATGGCAGCGACGATGAAGGCTCAAAGCGGAGGAAGAGGAAAACGAAGTGGCAAGAACGGTGAGCAGGAGCTCACGAGGAAAGGGTAGACTCGCGCTCAAGGAAAGCTCACGTCAAGGAAAGTGCTCACGCGCTGCCAGGAACTCGCCCATCTGGTGCTCGGCACCGTAGTAGTATGGTCGGAGCTGGCAACTTGGCTCACCTGCAGAACAGCGAACGTGACGAGGACTGGCAGACTCCGTCTGCTTCGGAGTCGTCGCGCCCACAAAACGCGCAGTTACCGTGCAAGTAGAGGCTCCTGCAACGAGCATCACTGTACGTTCCGAACCTAACGGCAGCTGGCAAGCTGCGGACGTGTACCTCGAGAGGACTTTCGACCCGGAACGAGGTCGGGCACGCGACAGCGTAGCTGTCGTTGCAGTGTCCTATTCCAGACGTATTCATGGAAAAACCTAGCGCTAGTAGCCCGACTACTACCTACCACGATTTATTCTTTCTTAGAGTGCATACTGCGTAATCATAATTTCCACTACCCCCACTGCATCCCAGCTCACAGACACAGTCTATCCTCGTGGCAACCTCCACCGTTGGAAGCTCGTCCAAAGAGCTCTGCTGGACTTTTGCAAGGTCGTCGACCCACATTAGCTATTATAAGACCACGCTGCTTACCAGTAAATTAGGTAATGAACCCCCCCATCCACCTCCCCCACTCCCCCCCCCCCACCCCCCGAGCAACGTGCCAATAATTCTAACCAAGCAGACAACGTTACCCCCACCCCTCCCCAATGATCACCTTCTCCAGCACGACCACGACCTCTTCAGTTCATTCCAATGTTATAATTGCATCTCGCTTCTTAAACCTGTGTCACTTAAAAGTAAGAAAGAAGAAAAGAAAACGTCTGCTCGTCCGGGTATAGTGCACATGTCTTATGTTAGGTCGACGGCAAGTTGCAGTTTGCTCGTAAATGCACTGGCCTTAAAATCGCCCGCTCTTTCGTTGCCAACTTAGAAGGCACCAATTTGGGACTCGCACGGAACTATAAAAGTTAATTAAGGAACTGCGCAACTTCCCACTATAACAAAGTCCCGCCCAACGGATGCTCAAAGTGCCTTGCTGCCCTTTAATAATGCATCGAGCTGACAGCCATCGAGCTCTTTCGCTGGTTACCTTCGCGTAGAATGCGTTTATCGCATACACGCGTCCTTACTTTGAAATGCTGAGTGAGAGTATCGAATCCGTGGAAGTCGGTGACGGTACTTTAAAATGTCACTAGTTTTTTATGCTACCCGCCCACTGCCTATGTACTGGCGTCAAAAAAAACAAAACAAAAAAAAAAGATACACTTAAAGTGCTGAGATGTGGTGGTTCGTTGATAGTTACTTTCAATTACATGTTCTATTAAATCGGGGTGGTTACTTAAGGCGGAAGTCGGGGGCATTCTCGCACCTTCACACTTCAGATAAGAATTTATTTCCGTCTATTAAATGTCGACATTTAAGAAGCCAATGATGATCCAGCCAATATTTCGAGCTGGTTTTGAAGGAAAAACTTTGAGTTGCTAGCTAGACTCCTGCGCGATACTTTACTCTGTCCGGATGTTGCCCGAGTTCGCATCCCAACATCGGCTGTGCTGTCCGGTTGCTTCTCGCGCAATAGAACGTTAAATCAGTCTTGTACAAGACTATATTCACAAAAAAAAAGTGTTTAAAAGTGTAAAAAAGTAAAGTGTAAAAGTGTAAAAAGTGAGTACCGGGCAAAAAAGTAACTGAGTAGTGTACCAAATACCCAATTTTGACAAGTATTTAAGATAGAGTATTAAATGCCCTTGAAAGTAACTCGTTACTTTCAAGATACTTGGACGTCACAGTTGGAATTCGCTACCAAAGAAATACGAACAGCGTGAAGTTGAAAATGGCATCACTAGTGTTTGGAATCCCGGGTCATTTTTTTATTAAATTCCGGGATTTCCAGAGTTGTTCCGGACGAATCCCGGGACGGGATTTCGGCATTCAGATTACACCGATCGAGACAGCGCGCATACACAGAATTTGGGCACTAACCCTGACGTTTCCTGCATACGTTTTTTGTATGTCTAATCAGAGCTCTGTCTTTACATGTCAATCAAAACATTCGGCACACACACACACACAAATAGAGATACGATGATGAGATGGGGCTGATGCCCCAGAGGTGACGCAGACCTTGGCGTGTATGAGCTGGACTGGACCATGGGCCCAGCACCTTGCCTATGGTAAAGGGGCGATGATCGATCGCATGCAGTTCGTGCTGCAAGATCGCACGCTTCCGCTGGTAGTCCGGGCAGTCCATAAGTAGGTGGTGCAGGTCTGCACGCACAATGCATGCTGCACAAAGGTCCGAGGGCGCACGGCCAAGACGCTGCCTCATAACTGGTGTACATGCAACATTCAGCCGCATGCGGTGAAGCAGGGATGCATAGTGCCGCGGGAGGGGATGAGGAAGCGACAGTGAAAGAGAAGGATCCACTGCGTGGAGCACAGAGGAGGGTGCAATGTCATGCATACGGCATCACTTAATGCTCCCCATTGTATTTTAGTATGCGGCGCTTTTTATAAAAGGAAAGAAAAATCGGGGTAGGTAGTAGTCGGGCTGCTACCGCTAGGTTTTTCCGTGAATACGTCTCGCATTGGACAGTGGAACGACAGACATCGGTTTACAAGTATGGATTTATTTCACGGACATGTTACAATGATCTCTTAGAGGCTAATGTTAGAATCAAGACTCGCACGGACAACAGAACGAATAACGCATAACAGATCACAGTTACAATCACATCTGTGAACGAGGTGCACTACACTCACTTAACTCTTAAACACTAGCCTGTGTAAGACTTGACGATGATGACTGAAGTAACTTACGTATAAGACACGCTGCTGCTCACATTCAAAGACCTCACAAATGTCAAATCTATTCGAGTACTTCTAAACGTATAGTCGGCGGGGTCTGTGAACGTATCGCAAACCAACCTCTCCGTTCACATACTCCAAGAGCGATGTACGTGCTCTTGGACACATCGACGTTGATGTCACCGCTGAACATGATGGGCGTCGTGGTGTTGAAAGTTGAGTCCGTATATGTATGGACTGGCTGTATACCCACAGAATGATTGGAGAAGGGAAAGGTTTCGACACTAACCAGGGGGACACCGGGATAGATCAAGACGGAGGCCATAAGAAACTTAAACGATCTGACGGAGTCACTCTCGACACCCTTCCCTAAGGGCCCTTGGGGTGTATTGCAGTAAATGAATGAAATAAATTGCAATAAGAACGGACGGTGGTGCCACCCAAGTGAACCGCCGCTTTACCAGTGGAGGCGTTGGCCACGTACGCGTTGCACCAGCACCCGTGGCATAGTGGTTAGGATGATCGCTTTCCACGCCGAGACTGGGAGGTGAACGGGTTCGAATCCTGTCACCGGCTGTGCTGTCTGAGATTTTCCCTGGGTCTTCCGAAGACTTTCTAGACGAATGTCGGCACAGTTCCCCCTGAAGTCGGCCCAGGGCGCGTACTAATCCCCCTGTCCCCCACTCCTTCCTGCTGTCCTCTCTCCATCTGTCCACATCTGTACGCCGCTCATAGCCACAGTTGCTTCGCGGCGTTAACACGGAATAAAAAAAACAAAAAAAGAAACGTACGCGTTGCGCATCGGGTTGTGCTGCGCGGTATACCGCTTATATACGTCTCCATGAGCGCTTTTAGCACGTACGGCTCTGGTGCGTCTTGCCGCACCCGCCTGGCCCAGTGAAGAAGATCTGTAGTGGCGTCGATTTCGGAGTATGCAAACGATGGGTCCCCTCCAAGATTAGCTCTCTGGCGCTTGTTGCTGGTTCTCCTAACAGGACTCTCGCTTGCTGTTACGTTGCTACGCTCGCGGACGACTGATATGCCGCTCCTATTCTCTAGGATTTCGAAGTCATCGATGTTTGCTGTCTGGCGGGGCTGCAGCACACCGGTAACGAACTCATTTCGTTGTTTGGAGAGCGCCGGCGCATCGTCATCGATCAGCACGCACAATTAATCTCTCAATCTTATGCTAGCAGTGACCTGTGCGATTTCAGTGTTTTACTCGTACTCTTGCCGTTTGCTCATGCTCATGTGCTTGCTAGTGGAATACAGCTCGGTGAACTTGTGCCTGTCTGACGCGTCGATGACCTCGTTTTTGAACGGCACGTGCAGTGTAACCATTTTTCTCTTGTAGTTGGGCATGTCGTCCAAGTCGTAATTCCTGTAGCGTATTACCCTAACCCTTTTCTAGTGATCTCCTCTCCACCGTACTTCCACTTTGTTTTCCTCTTCCTCCGCTTTGGGCCTTCCTCGTCGTTGTCATGTCACGACGGGTTGGGCCCGGTTGGGTGCCCCGCCCGCTGGTTTGATTGGCATTTTCCGAGCGACGAAAGTGACAGTTTTCGTATCGCTCGGCTTTCCAGGATGCCACCCTATTGCCGATTTTAAAGACGCATTCACGTCAAAAAAAAGAAAAGGGGGGAAAAAAAAAAGCGAGGAGGACTTACTTTCTCCTTAAACAAAAGAAAGTAGTCGGAAGGAAACGCCACCAAATATAGCCTGCCCTCCGCACGAGGGTCACACTCGGCATTTTAGTTTCAATCTCACGAACGAACGACGTGTTGTTTGATAAACGAAAGAGAGAACACACAATGGCAGAACCCGAAGGCAAAAACGTGAGGTGCACTTTTCAAACATGAACGTGAGAAAAGGCCACGTGGCGCTTTCGGGTCTACATTACTTTCTCAGGTCATTAAAATCCCATTTGTCGGGCTCGTTATGTTGTGACCTTTATTGCTCTAAAAGAGCCCGGCGATTTGGAGAGTACTAAGAAAAAAAAAAGAAACATGGTTTATTGATCCACGTTATTTACTTTATCGCTCTCAGTTTGCCTTTCGCGCAAGTAAAAGCCTCTAAAACTATAACGCTGGCTAAACGATTTCTTCGTAGTATCTGTCGGGAAGAAGCAGAAAGAAGAGGAAGAAAGAGAGGAACAGAGCGAAACGGGAATTATTGTTCTTGATGGCGTATACGAAGGAGGAAACTTCTCCAAGTTATATCGGAGGGAATTTAAAAACGCGGGACCAATAGAAGTGTACTGTTACAAGTGCGCTTATAGAGTACTGTTCGGTTTTACGCGACTTGCTTCACTTATAGAAATGGAAGTTTCCCGTTGGGTTAGCTGGCGGATGCTAAACTACCATGAGGGGTGTTTGGTGTAGATTAGGAGCTGCAGGTAACGTACTAGTATATGAGACAATGGAGCACTCTACTTAACCCTCCCAATGCTAGCTCGTGCGCCCTATGCGCAGTCTGGAATTTTTGCTGGGTTTTCCTCCGACACTTTCGGCCATATGTCGGCACAGTTCCCTTAGAAGTCGGTCCAGGACACACATTCCCCGAGGGCGTCAGTCGTGACGTTGCCCACCTCTGTGATGCCGACAACGGCGAGCCCTTTCACCATCACCACCACCACCACCATCACCACCACCATCACCACCATCACCACCACGTCTCTATATATATTTCGGCGGAGTAATTCCGTTAGGGTTGACGAACTAAATTTTGTGCCATTCTTAAGACGATCACGGATACAGTATAGTGCCGGTCGCATCAAAAATCAGAGATTGCTAGTTCGAATCCCGCAGGTTCATCAACTGCCACTTTTCAATTCGGAACCACAGCGCACACGGACAGAGATGAAAACGATTGTGTCCGCCGTGTTGCCGATACAGACGTCGAAGTTTGTGCTATGGGCCCACCGGATATTCATATACAGACTCAATCTACGCGTGCAATACAACGATACCATGCAACGCATCTACTCCCCAGACTGACAAAAAATATTCCTGTTTTTAGTAGTATGTACCTATCTACTTCACAAAGCTTACAGGTTTTAACAACGTTTCCGAATCGAAAACATTTCACGAAACACATGTTTATATACAAGACGACTGAGCTATAAGTGCAAGCTTCACTGAAATGGTTTTCCAATTCGATACACAACCCCTTCTAAACATTCAGATCAAAGTGCCATTCCATCGCAGATGTTACGGAAACGTCTGATCCACATATAGAGAGGAGAGATTCTGGCGCAAATCGAGCGCCTCGGGGGTTCCTGTAGTCCATGCACGCGCCCGTTGTCTATCGTCGTGCCAGCAGTTTATTCAACCACGACAGGAACGTTCATGTATGTCGATTGCGCCAACAACGTGTAAATATTTGCACAATGTCAACAAATAATTCCGTTTCTCTCGTACTTCCGCCTGTGTGTAATGTGTCGCTGGCTTGACAACGAGGTAGTTGCCCACTTTGGTGAAGTATAGGGACTGTTTGTTTTCCGTTCCCTATGCAGTAACTATATTTTGTACACGTGGAACTTAAATTTAAGCTACGACGCGGGGAGAGATTTATGTGTGCTGAATAGCTGTACCGAGTTTCTCAAGTGTATTTGTACTTTGTATTCGCAACTTGGCTTTGTGAGACTTCCTTGGTCTCAGTTAACGCGGAACGTTGGGCAAGTTGGTACAGCTCCCGTCAAAGTTAATAATAACACTGGAAAAAAATTCTGTCTCATTTTTTTTCCGAGTATGATAACAGCCACCCTGGGCGCACTGGGGGCATGTCAAGTGAAGAAAATCCTTGCGTTAAACTAACACAAAAATTTTGTTCAATTAAGATTTCCTCATGACCCCAAGGGTTGCTGTAATCGCGCTAGGGAAAGAGACCACTTTTTCTTTTCTTTTTTTTCAGAAAAGTTCCGCAAACGTAAATATCAGCAAGCGCACCTCGAACGGGGACGGTTTTGCGGCTGTCAATTTTTTGTACAAATCTTCTGAAAAAGAACTGTGATTTCGGTTGGAATAGTGTGCTATGGTCATTGCCTTCCGAATTCATCAAGAAAAAAGTTAACTTTCGTTGGCTAATTTTTAGAGTTCAATTAGCAAAATTAGCTTAATTAATGTGTGACGCGAATGCAAACAGCCTGAATCTGTAGAAAAAGTATGTGTGTGTGTATTCCAAGTAGTTTCATAATTTTTTGAAGTTAAACCTATTTTTAGAAATGTAATGACACTTTCTCAGCGGGCACCCTGTATAACGCGCTACACGGGGGAGAAAACCACAGTGCGACTGTAGAGTCACGTGATGGTATAGTAACACGAGCCGCCGCTAGAAGGATGTGACACTTGTTAGGGATCTATAGGAGCATCTCGTGTATTGTTTTCTTCCTCTTGTGCTTTTACAGAAATACAAATGAAAAATCGTCGACATAGCTTTCTACCCGTTGGGACACAATTAATTGAACATTTATTGCCAGTATCAAATTTAAACAAGTCACACACAGACACACACAGCACCGCGACATATATACGAGCATTTTTTTTCTCTTCCATGTTAGCGCTGCGAAGCAACTGTGGCAATGAGCGGCGTACAGATATGGACACATGGAGAGAGGACAGCAGGAAGGAGTGGGGGACATGAGGGGGGCGGGGGGGGTTAGTATGATTCCTGTGCCGACATCAGGGGTGATTGTGCCGACATTCGTCTGTAAGGTCTTCGGAAAACCCAAGGAAAACCTCAGACAGCACAGCCGGTGGTAGGATTACATACGAGAATTTACTGTTATCACTTCTGCGCATAGGGTATTCTTGTGCTGCGCATACAGGGCAGCTCTTGCAATGGAACAGCTAACACCCAGGGTGGGTTGCTGAAAGCTCCAAGGTTTACTTTATTTTCCTAATTTATTAACTAACTAACTAGGGTTGGCATAGCATGTTTGTTTACACGTAGCAGCATTCTCTTTTCGCCTCTTAGAGATGGAATATGTAAAAATGGCGCCGTACAGCGGAATTTTATGCGGTCATAATCGTGGACGGTTATAATAAAGGGCGACCAAAATTGAAAGGAAAAAAGCGATCACTTACGGAGATGCCGCAACATGCAAAGCCTTAGAAAAAGATGATTTGTCTATGTAGACAACACAAAGGCGTACTCCGGATAGCCCCATGGGAATAGAGACGCGTGATGAATGAAAAGGTCGAGACGGACGGCGAGCGCACAAAGGGGCCCAAGTGAAATACGGACGTTCGGAGCAGGGCTGACACGTTGGACGGATAATTTTACAAATGACTGCGCGGAATACGATGCTAAACAAAGAAGTGCACCGCACAATGGGAAAGAGCATCGCGTGCAGCGGTAGAGCACTTTAAGTTTATCTATAGATGCATGAACGTGTAGGTTTATGAATACTGTCTGTGTAGGGACACAACAGAGTAGATCTTGGTGGGGTTTGTTTTGTTGTCTGTGGAGATCATGTGTAAGCAAGGATTCTTCGGTGATACTGGGAAATGGTGAGCATCTTATCTTGTGTTACTTGTCAAGGATCAAATTTGTTTGCGTCATTCTTAAGTGTGCCGTAAGCGATAATAGAGATTTTTAGTACGTCGTACGCTATCGACTTTGCGTACGTAAGGGATAGCGTTGGTGGTTCTGCGCACGCGCATAGATTCGTGCAGTGCGCAGAACTACCACGCTATCGCTATCCCTTACGTACGCCAAGGCGATAGCGTACGATGCACTACAACTCTCTATTATTATAAGGTAGCGTTGTCGTATTGCGCATGCGCAGTAGTGCACAAGTAGTGCTTGCGAGCGTGCGCTATTTTTCAGCAACATCGCGCGTACAGCACGAGCTTTTCCGGGAAGATTTCGCTGGATTCCGTTAGGTGTCGGCCACCTCATCTGACTTGGCGTCTTCCAATCTATACTGAAAGTGCAAAATAACATCAAGTATAACAAAGGTAAATTCATACATCTCGTTTAATAGCGTCATGACGGCTATTACGTTTCGGCTGACAAAATCGTGACGTTTTTGCACTGTCGGGCGTTGAACGCGTCGCATCTTATCGTAGCGTACACAAAACATCCACTAGAACTCTCTAAGGCATTCCTAAATGCACCGCAAAGCACAACCATGCAATATGGAAAGTCGCAGCCACTTGAAATCTAAGAATAAATAAATGACGCACACTTTCGGCAAAAACGGCGTCAAGTTGCCTGTGCTTAGGTTATATCACGAAATACTGTTGGATGCTTTCACATTGTCTGACTTCCATTCCTCGGCAGGATGGATTGGCGATGGAGCAGGCTCCGGTATCCCGGTTATTCGACCCGACCTTTGACAACAGTCGATATCTCTCTCCCGTGCTTCCCTATTATGCATCGGATGTCTAACACCCATTGTTGCTATAGCATTGTGGGGATTCAATGTGTTCAGTTGGGCGTGTATAGTAGGTACAAGCGCGTTCTCTCTAGGTATTAGCGTACTAAAACTGACTGATGGGGCATGGTGCATGTGCGTGAACGATAATTCAATTGTGTGTTGTAACGCAGAACGGCATGTACTCTTCCATAATTACTCTATAACGGTGTCCACAAGATTTCACTTTCACTTACTTCCTTTTCTTAAGTAACATCCTGTACTCGTAGGAGGAAAAATCAACGCTGCGTGCAGCTCTGTACCTTTTGCCACACATTTTTCGCCTCATATAGCGCACTTACTCTTAAGTTTAGGACGCATCACTGCAGGGCTAAAACACGAACGGTACAGACTCGTCATATCTTACGTTTTAATGCGTTTTAAACCATAATTTTATGTTCTGTACTTCCTCGCGATACAGAGTTGTAAACATTCATATTTACAAGGCTCGATCGGAAGGAAGTCAAGCAGAAGTATTGGACAATGTGTGTGTTTACTCCTTCATCTTTAAATAACATTAAGATACTGCATGCAGAAACGAGCCGAGACGGTCTCTCTCATTGCTCGGCAACATAAGCCCGCACACGCGAGGGATCTTCCATTTTTATAGGAGGCCGTTAAAGGCTGATCCTTAAGACGCCGTCCCCCATATGAAACGTGCATGCAAAAAAAAAAAAAAAGGGGGGAGAGAGAGAGAGAGAAAGAAAGAAAAAGAAAAAAGAAAGAAAGAATGTCCTCGAAGAAATTATACGGTTTTAGACTTATTATACGTGTCATTATGCATGCAGTCAGATTAAGAATTTTAATAAAGTCCGCAAGTTCCTAGCATTCGAGAAGCGCGTCATTTCTTCACGTATGTATATTCAATGCCCTACTTGCAGAATCAGGACATTAACATTTCAATTTCATACGTATCAGATGATATTTCTGGGTTGTCCTGAATGCTTAGGGACTACATTTAAATACGAGACATGGGCGCTGAATGCGTGCTTACTTGAGCGTACTTATAAAAGTGAAGAAGTATGACCGTGCCTCCATCTTGGTGACTCCGTGCTCATGAAAGCATAAGTAGAGGTTCTACGTTTTGATATCCATAGTTAGTTCCGGGAAGAATGGCGCTGATAAATGAAACAACGCGACGAAATGCCATTCGCTCGTTTGAGTTTCGTTAGGTTTTCTTTTTCTTCCGTAATGCTAGCGGAGTGCCAATCGGAGCCCATACATAGGTTCTAGTCGTAAAATATTAGTTGCAGATTTGGCAGTACGTAAAAATTTATGGAAGCGACTTAATTAACATGTAGTATATAGAACACTAAAACATGTAAAAAAGTAACTGTTCTGAGGCTGCAACAGAGGCGACAACTGCCATATTTCAGTTGTTCAAACATGTAGTACGTAAACGTGTAGGGCATCGAAGGATACCCGTTACAGATTTATCTGCCCACTGTGAAAATTCCTGCACCGTGAAGATTCTGCACACCATGTGAAATTCAAATAATTTGCACTTTTAGTGACCTCTAGCTGCCGGCGACGCAATTGAACAGATACGCAAAGCCTGTCTCTTAAGTAGCAGAGCTATATCCTTTAGCTAAAACGTTCTGGAAGATGGGCTCACTAATTCTGTGACTCATCTAATCAGTCAACAATACAAACAAGCTAAGAGGCGACGGTCTTCCATAATTCCACACTGCAGGTGCGTGGCATTGAAGGTGCTTCCATAACATCCGCAATTATTTCGGGATCGCGCAAGCAAGCTTCGATAGATATAATAAAAGACTTTCGCTGCGTGAGAGGATGGCTCAAGACAGAAAAGACGAAGATCTTGCTGGGGCTTAGCTCACTCAGTAGCGTAATCACGTTCCACTGTGATGGGATTCCTAAAGTGATGTCTTTATTACGAGCTCGGGTCTAACGCCGAGTTCCATTCATTCCTTGGATCCTCAATCATTTCCTTGCTGCTGGGAGCTCCGATAACTGCGTCACTGAGTGATTAGATTTTGTGTCTGCCGCGTATTACTATATGGATTATTACTTGATTATATTACCAGTTCTATAGAGCGCTAAAGAATATCAATCAAATGAGGTCCCTTTATATCAGTTGTGGGATGTTATTACTCCTCGAAACACGTATTACGGCCAGCATACCTTAATAAAGTGTGCCTTGTAAAGTATGCTTGATGTAAATGAAAATAGATAACTAAGAAACTAAATAATTGTTCGTTTAAAACGTCGCATCGGGTAGAATTAAGAAGCAAAACGCTTTTCTTATTGCACTTTACGTTGTCCTGTTCTCATACGTACAACCGCCGTCGGAACGGTAACACGCTAGCACATGGCCAGCGCCACGGAGCGTAGACAACTGGATTTGAGACATGGTCGCAGCACTCATGCAGTAGGTGCGATAACCGCCCAACCAATCATGTCAAGACACTGTCGCGAAGCAGCGTATATTTCAAGCCAGTCTGTTTTACTTATGTCTTGGACGCAGACTCAAACCCAGGGATAATCTGACCGACATAAAATATTTGTATATTTTCGGATTTTAGACAACTGTTTCATGAGCAGTAAGAAATTGAGTACCGGTAAATCTATAAAGTCGTGTTTTCTTATGATATTATAATAGTAGTCACAAATGTTACAGCTAAACTGTCGCGAGTAATTCGTAAGGCGGCGCCACAGGTTCTGGCAAATTATTTGGAACTATCGGCGGCTTAGCACCATGACAATGGCAACGTACAACAGCCATTTATCCTCGGGTCGTAGCCTGTGTTTGAAATGGGTAACCAGTCACACCGGACTGCACGGAAACACCCGCGCCGATGCCTTAGCCGATCGGGCATATGGGGACGTCACCTTCAATAACTGTTCACTACCACTTTCGGCCTCAACACGTCGATTACGGATACGCCGAATCCGCCACATCGGTACTCGGCAGCTTCAAGAGAGCGCTGTCGATTAAACGATCATCTCCGGTCCGTCGACCCGTCGACGGATTTCATTGCCACATGACCACTGCTTGCATCGAGAAGCGTCCATTCTACACAGACTACGACTTAATGTCGCCAGGACACATCTGCTTCTCTATAAAATGAGTCTTCTTCACTCGCCCAAATGTACTTGCGCTGTTGAAGCTGATATTTCACATCTTCTCCTCGAGTGCTGCAGATTCGACACCCCTGCTCGAACCACGCTCACACGACGCCTACTCGAGCCGCGGTGCACAGACGTTTCTTTGACCACTATACACTGCCCAGTACGACATCCCATCCAGCGGTTTGTGACCAAAGCAGTTTTGACGTTACTCAGCGACGCAGGTCTCGTGCACAGCCTGTGAACTGAAGTCTTCTCATCTCATTCGTCAGTGCCCTCACCGTCACTTCTCACTCTCATACACGTTACCCTCATCTTTAAAAAAAAATCTTATTTGTTTTTAATCTATCTCAACCTTCTTTCACCTTTTGTTAATTTATCCTTTATTTCCTAATTTTTTTTCTTTTCGCTTTATTTTTTGGCGGAATAGCAAACCGAGATACCATTTGGCTGAGATTTCCTCCTTTTTCCATCTTTATTCTAATAAATGTATCCCCCCACCCCCCCACCTATTATTGGTAATGGCTAAGGACCATCATAAGGTCATATCTGTCACTACAGTTGCACTCTACATAGGGTTCCTACATACCTGCGTGCCCTGAGGTCTCCCACGTTTCAACACAAGAAGAGTCGAGGCCTCTAAGCGACGACCCTCAGTAAATAGGTCAACGAAATTCACGACTCCAGGCAACATTAGAAAGGCAAATGTTCCCATCAAACACACTCCTGAAAAGGTTCCGCGAATAGTAAAATACACGCGCATTCAGCGGCTAGAGAAAAATGTCTGCATACATAGACCTTCACGAAACACAGGTTTATGTTAAGGTTGAATTTCATGCTTCCCTAGCTTCTGAGTATGAAAGGGTCTCCCGACAAAAGGAGTGGGGATCAGACACGTGATATTTTATACGAGCCAGTGCTAGGTTTATATTTTATTTATGTGTTGAAACTTTCTGTTACAAACGTGTGACGAGGTGATCTCGAGGCTCTTCTCGGGGGAAGAACGAAATATCTGCTTCAGGAGGCATGACTTTTAAAGGGTGAGATTTTCAAAGGCACGGCGTGTGGTGTAATGCTGTGTTTTTTAGTAGTCAATTCATAGTAAAAACATGTGCCCACACTCGAATTTTGATAATATTTTTTTAGAAACACCCACTACTATAATCCCTTCTGTGAGCTTCCTAGCATTTGCCTTTCCATTCCACAAATATATATCCCCCCCCCCCCCCATTTGCGAAATATCTAGGCTAAAGCTCTTTGAAGTCATAAGGAAGTGGACGCTTAGGTGTCAGGTATGTGGATTCGCGAAGATCTTAACGTTTCTTATCGGCCTTAAAGTGGGACTCCGCAAAAAATCATCACAAAGGGTTGTGGATATACATATACGGATATATGTACATTTCGTACATGTACGAAATATCTCGTTCCAAAGCTGCGCAGATTTTGTTCAGACGAATTTATTAGGAAGCAAGCGCTTCGCCTCTGTGAAGGCAGAGGGCACTTATAACAAACTGCTGACATCATCCGGCATCCGGCGAAGGGGAATGCAGATTGCTAAACAGACGACAATGCTGGGTGACGTGACGGTACGGTATGGAGCTCTGTTTTCTGCTCTTCGCGTTTCGGTTTGCTACTGTCAGCATTTACGAATTAATTTCTGGTGCAAAATAAATGCGAATGTTGTATTCGGTACCGGGAGTGTGGTTCGTGTTCGGTATGATGCTCACCTAATTTTTTTTCGACTCCTTGCGAAGTCTCCCTTTAACGTTTCCAAGCCATAACCTTATCACGGGATGCAGGACTCATTAGTGCTCTGACCTGAATATGATTGCAGGTCATTAAACGGGGGAGCGTTATGCCTAAGACGAGGAACACATTCGTGAACTTATATGCTCTATATAGATACCAGTAAATAACATTAAGTGGGGTCATGCGGATGAAATGGTTAGATTGGAAAACGTGGAGTATTTTCTACATAACCACGGAACCCCTAGATTGAACAAACGGCTTTCCTAACATTCCTGCCACCACTTTTTTTATCTCTGACAAGCCATTGTTTTCCCTGATAACCTGCCGTAACCTTCTCCACAACATACATCAACTCGACCCCAACTCGTCGTATACAGAATATACAGCAGTTGCTGGCACCACCGGAACAGCAGACAACGCAACTGTTGCTGCTGTCACCCTCAAACACTGAAAGGTTTACCCGCGTTTCATATTTGCTCCTATCAGCCTAATAGATAAAAGAAAAAAAAAAAAGCAAGAGATGACAGCTGTCAGCCTACTCCCTACCGCACAACAAACATCCTGACAACATAGCGATCAGATACATAAATCTGTTTTATTGCTATTCGGGAGGCCGTTGTCAGGGTTTGACAACGTACGCAGTGGACGGGTGATTAGATTGGATGTTGACCGGACAGGATCCTTTGGGATGGAAACCTTACTCCTCCAGTTGTTTTTGGCCCGAGTTATCGCCAGTGTCAGTTTAGTCGGCGGGTGCTTTTAGGCGGATGCGAGAATGTACTGGTGGCTCTGTATTGATGTAAAGATATGTCCGATGGTTTTTGGATCATTCGATGGAAAGGGGTGGGGTGGCAGTAAAAGAGGACATGAAGAGGGGAGTGGGGTAGTAGCGAAGAATAATTTTGATTCGAGTTGCTTGGGAACAACAACATATATATTGTGATGATGAAGTGGAGTTGCTTGGGAAACTGTGTAGATTGCGTAAGGGTAAGTGAACAACTATAGATAATAGTGAGTTGTAGTATAACATACGGTGTCGCCTTTGCGTACGTAAGGGATAGCGTTGATGGTTCTGCGCAATGCGCGAAGCTCTCTTTGTTTTGCGCATGCGCACAACCACCAACGCTATCGCTCATGTACTCAAAGGCGATAGCATACGATGCACTAAAACTCTCTAGTAGAGAGTTTCAGTGTGTCGTACGTTATCGCGTTTGCTCATGTAAGGGATAGCGTTGGTGGTTCTGCGCACGCGCAAGACACAAGCAGAGCTTTTCGCATTGCGCTGAGCCACCACGCTATCTCTTACGTACGCAAATACGACCAGCGTACGACATACCGTAACTCACTAATACTGAGTTTTAGTATAACGTACGGTGTCGCCTTTGCGTACGTAAGGGATATCGTTGGTGGTTCTGCGCACGCGCAAGACACAAGCAGAACTTTGCGCATTACGCAGAACCACCACATTATCCCTTACGTACGCAAAGGCACCAGCGTGCGTTATACTAAAACTCACAAATGATGATGACTTAACCGCAGCGATGCGGTACCCTACCCCGTTTCAAGGTGGAACAGTACCAGAAGAAGAACGAGAAGAAGAATACAGGCGCGCACACTCGCCTGAAGTAACGTTGCGTGGTGGACGACAGGTCCGTGAACAGGTTGAGAACACGACGATGAAACACAGGGTCTTCATATAGGTGGCAATGAATGCAGCTAAGTTGATCGGTTTCTTGATGATACGAGCCAGCTCGTCACGCGGGGTCCGCCTTTCCGTGCCGTAGCTCACATTACACACAAGGTTAAGTGACAAGGTGAAAGGAGTTTTCACTTACGTCACATTGTAACGTGGCAGTGACGTGGCATGCTTGTGAAGCCACGGGTCATGTGAAGCCACCTATACTCTGTGATGGGGTAACTTCGCCAATAATCCTGGCGGTTACCGTGTTACAGGGAGCATCCCAACGTTGACTACTGAGGAATGCTCGCATGTTTTCTGTGGTGGGCAGTCCTCTTGGACTACACAAATCCCAGAGCAAGAAGGTTGCATTATCGGAGAGGGAGATTTTCTTCCTTGATAGCAGCGGGTGGAGGCCTCTTATCTCTGTTTGGGATGACCCTGATTGAAGCTGTTGCTGCCGTAAGGGCGTTGCGATGTGCGTGTTTTGTATCTTTTGATTAAATATAGAGTTGTGAGTAGCGCAGGTGGTGTCGTCTTCTTTTGTCCGTGTTTTCTGTGCGCTTTTCTACCATGCAAGAAGGTTAGCACACCGCTCCCTCTCCTGTGCCACCATCATCTCTCCCCTCCCTCTTTCACCCTCCCCTCTTCTCGCTCCCCTGGGTGCACACAGCCACCACTTCAGTGCAGGCTGACCGCCCCTTCCCCCTACATTACCCCCCTCCCCACCCCACCCCACCCCACCCCACCCCTATACGCTGCAGCAATACACGGGCACTTACCCACGAATTCATAAATGTGACTTGGTCTCGACTTGACTGGCAGCTGCCTTCAAAGGCTGTCAATGCGCTTCTGAAACCCTGCCCTCCTCGGCTTGAAGCATTCTTACGCAACGAGCTCACCTTGACACGTGTGGTGAAAATTTCAAGTCTGCGCTCGGGCTATCTTGAACCCGACTTGGATCAACTTAGATAATGCTTCAGTACCGGGCAGCCCTGGGAAATCACATGACACTCAGAACATTGCCTTGTTTTGGCTTTACATGAGCTGATTCGTCATCAATTTGTTTACAGGGCCTTTGTACAAGTGTTGGTGCCAGACTACGTGTGCAACACACGTTATGAGTCCCGGCGCTAAGAAATGCAATGTTTTCGTACTAGAAAGCAAATTTTAAGTGAAAAATTGTACGAAAGTCTCGCTCTCACACGCAGTTGAAGTTAGCAGGCTTCAACTTGACGAAGTAAGCCAGCGGGATGGTTCATGAAACACGCAAACCGTCTTGAGCGAAGACAGATCTTGTCGCAGACTTGCACAAGTCAAGACGCTGCTTCAAGTCAAGTTACATCCGTGAATTCGCGGGTTAGTACGGGTAATTTGTAGTCGCGAAACACCTCATCCCATCGTCACTCATGTAGTTGTCGTTCTTTCTAGTTGTATTGATTGATTGATTGATTGAAAGAAAGAAAAAAATGGGGATTGTAGCCCTCATCACGAGGGCCGGCTACCCCAGATCACCTAAGGCGCGCTTAACCATCGCTTCTGAACGAAGTGCTACACGCTAAGGAAAAAATAAATAAATTGGAGAGTAACTATTGCTGCGGGTCCCCTAGATTGCAATTAGTCTCGATTTTGCTTCCCTGACACTGAGTTTACTCCACAGCACCGCAAATTCGCCTAAATTCACATTAACTTCCGTGCATATACAGGGTATTGTAACGCGTCCAGAAATTATATTTAAAGCGAGGGATACAAGAAAAACAAGTACAAGTAGTACTTTTCTGCTGCTTGAGTAAGAAACATGTACTGCTTCGCTAGTAACACCTGTTTCTTAGTCAAGTAGCTGAAAAGTAGCGCTCGTTTCTCTTTTATCGCTTGCTTGAAATGAAATTTCTGGACCGTTAGAGCAAACACCCTGTATAGTCCTGAAAGGGAGTAATGGTTGCGGCACTACATCTAGTCCCCAAATGGCTAAAATTATTCATTTCTTTTTAGAGTGCTCATTAAATCAGGCAACTGGTCATTTTGCACGGGGGGGGGGGGATATGTTTATTACCCCCAACAATCAACTTCCGCTATTTTATAGATATTTCCTCACGGTTGTCCTTATAAAGTTCATATAATTTCTCTTCTACTTGTGCCCTTACCTTGTACGCTGGGAGTGACTTTGCGCAACCTACAGCTTTCAATGAGAGAAACGCGCCAAACACGACGAAGACAAGAAGCGAAACAAACAGGACAGGCGTTGACTTTCAAGAGGAAGGACTGCCCTGAAAGGGATAGACCTGAGCAAGAAGATATATATATATATATATGTGTGTGTGTGTGTTTGTCTCCTCGTCGTGTTTGTGCGTTTTTCTTCACTCGTGGATAACTGCTGATAACTGATAACTGCCACTACTTGTCCGCTACCGTACGCTTATCTATGCAACACCCTACCGTAGGCATCTCGTTGTCGAATGTGTCTAAAGACGGTGCAATATTTAAGTTCCCTAACATAGCTGGCATGCAGTATAAAGTACACCACTACCTACAATCATAATTTAAGCACGTAAGACATAATTTAATGCACATAGCTCATGTGTGCATTTAATATTTTTCCCGTCAGAATGTTTGAAGCACAAGACGATTTTTCTGCAGTGACAGTATTTTGTCCGAGATATCCGCCAATCCTAACCTCAAACTCTTCCGTCTGCTTCCTGTCGACGTATTGATCGGTGTGATCAAGTAGTGCAACTCCCATGATAAGCGTCCACACATCGGGTCATCAATAAGTGGCTAAGGTGAAAACATCAAACGAAACACTTAAAAACAACAACAACATCAAACGAATGGCATAATGATTGCTCTCGCCAGGGCCAATGCCGTGCTGTTGGCATACTGCACCAAAGCTTAGGTGTCAGAGGAATTAGGAGTTAATGTTGTTGATTTGATTTGATTTTATTGGAGTTAATGTTGTTACCTACCCCCTGCTTCCCTTCTTCCAGCCACACGATGGCTTCCCTTACAAAGCGCTTGATTATACGAAAATCTACGCTTAATAATACGCTTTTTCCGGGAGTATGAGTTCCTCAGTAAGAGTCTACCCATGTGGGATCACCCTCCGTAATGAAACAGTTTAGGGAGAGAAAAATATCATGTAGCTTTTCCCTGAACATGCCAAACGCTGTCAGCAATCAATTGCTTTAAGGTTAATCGCATGTGTACCGCCACCAAGCAAGTGCGCAAGGAGCATTAAATAAGGACTGACTCCAGGATAATAATATCATTTATTCAGGACTGACTCCAGGATAATAATATTATTTATTCATTTTGTGTGGCTCATATACCCTCAGTGTAACGTACGTAATGCGAGAAAATAAGTAGACCGCGTTCGGCAACCTGTGTATGCGTAGGTAATTCTACCTCGCCAGAAATACTTCACCTGAGGCATTAAAGCAAAGTTGGCGGTACGTTTGGTTTGGAGTGTAATGAATGACTATAGCTATATCTCATTGTGTTTCCAGTATATTTTCATATTCCTGTTCCAAAAGACACGACGCTTTATTTATCTGCTCCGAACAATAAAGCTGCAAAACACAGTTTTAAATGTACTATCAACATGCTCACCTAGTTTTGCAAGTAATTGCATGACGAAAACGAGCTTCGTAGCCAATATTATACAGTGTGTTATACATAGCTGTGTGTGTTTCGCAAATGTGAGCTATGTTAGAAAACGCACAGAATACCAAATTATATTACTAGCTATTCAACCGCGCTTAGCTTATGAAAGTTAGTGAAATTGAGGAAGATTGTCGCATCAGTCTGCCTGATTAACAAGTAACTAAATGCAATGACAAGAAGAAATTCTGCTTCATGGTTATCTCACTTTTTCTATATGTGTTCCACGTATTCCATATATTATGAAAAGTAGCGGTAGCTGATAAAGAGTTCACCGCTACCAGTATTTGTAGCGGAATTACTTTTTCCGTTACAAATTTAAAATGTAGCGCGATCGCTACTCCGCGACTGAAAAAACTTGCGATTACTTGCATGACCAGAATTCTGTGACAAAAACTTAAAGCGTGCTTCACCTGCATACTCCCATAGGCGCAATGCATAAGGAATGCAAAAGCGCCTGTAGCTGTATTCCTTATGAATTGCATCTATGGGAGTACGCAGATCAAGCACGTTTTAAGTTTTTGTCAGAGAATTCTGTTCGTTCTGTTCTTCATTGTGATCCTCTTGTTTCGTCCCACAAATGAATAGAATGTGATTTATATCCTATCAGAAATGTTTCTCTTGCAGTTTTGAGGATGGTTGAAAGGATATCTCAGGTCCTTCTGAGAACCGAAGCCCACAGAGTCGTATATCGATCACATAAGTTTTTTTTTTTTTCAGGACATTTAATGTGTCACACACACGATATATTGAATGTGGATTGTGTGTGCGATTCACCGCCGCTGAGGCGGTACACTGCCCTATTTCGCGTTGGGGGAGGATGAAGGGATGATGATGGGGCTTTCAAAGAGCCGTCGCCAGACCGGTGGACCACAAGTACTCCGCCAGAAGACGAAGGCCCTGCGTCTGGTGGGCAGCGTTCGACCACGGACCAAGGATCTTCGCTAGGTTGAACGGCCGCTTGTCAATGCGTTGCATAGAGGGTTCCATTAGGGCACGCTCGTGGTGGTATTGCCCACAAGCCAGGATGACGTGGCTGAGGTCGCCGTGCACTCCAGAAGTGGGGCAGAGGGAAGACGAGGTGGAGCCGAGACGGTGTTGAAAGGCAGGTGTAAAGGCAACGTTGAGCCTCATGCAGTAGAAGAGAGCAGTTAAGGGGCGCGGTAGTCGCGGAGGAAGGACGAGAGAAAGCGTGGGGTCTACATCAGAGAGAAGGGAGTGAGCTATGTCGTGTTCCCACTGAGCCTGCATCTTGGGACCGGTGAGTGTCGAGAGGAGGTGTCTTCGGTCGCACGACGACATCATTATCGGGGGGAAAAGCTGCGTGCTGATGGGTGTTCAATGCGGCTCTGTCTGCTTCTTCGTTGCCGCTGATACAGACACGTCCGGGGATCCACTGCAATACTACAGTGTGCCCTGCAATGGTCGCCTTCTTATAAGCTTGCAGGATGTCAAAGACAACAGGACCGAAGAGTCCACGTATCCCCAAGTTGGCCACACATTGGAGCGCGGGTCTTGAGTCTGTAAAGACGACCCAGGACTGAGCTGGACTGGCTGAAATTTTTTGCATAGCAAATAGAATGGCGTAAAGCTCGGCACACGTAGACGATGTTCTGTGAGAAAGACGGTGACCACAGGAGACTGACTGAGATAGAATGACAGATGCCGAGGACGATCCACCCCGAGTAGATGACCCGTCAGTGAAAACTGACGTTGGGAAACGTGACTCTATGGGAGCACGTCGCGAGTTCCTGAAAGACATAAAGCCTGCCCACTCAATGTCATCAATGTCATAGTGTTTCGTCACGAGTTCGCTATAATTTAGAGGATAATATGTGTGCACACGTAAATTACCCCCCCCCCCCCCCAAGAACGTCCGAAAAAAAAGGTAAAATCCACACAAAGTGTAAAGCAGGCTTCACCTCACGCGCGTACTTTGTAACCTAAATGGAACCTCGAAGATGGCGCTAATCATTCACAAATTTCGTATCATAATCATCCTTGGTGCTTAAAGAAGATGCATTTAGAGAACAAATGCACAGCGACATCAAGCAAACAAACTACAGCAGATTTTCTATGGGAGTGTGCAGGTGAAGCACGCTTTAAGTTTTTGTCACAGAAAGTTGGGAATGCTACAACACTGCTGCTAACTAAGCCCAACGGCTGCACGCTCAGGTGCTATGCGTAATGACTTCCGCTTAACCCGGAGAACAAGACCAGCTAAACAGATCCATGCCCAAACTTCGCGCATTACAGAAAACGTTCACAGTTGGTATGAGGCGAGACTCCCTGATACTTCGCAAAGCGAATTACCCAACAGCGCTCCCGTTCCCCACCACAGGAGCCTCTCCGCACTAATCTGCTGACTTACACTGACAACAGCAACAACAACAAAAATAACAAAAATAAGTGATGATGATGTAGCGGGACGTTTCTTACACTGACGCAGGTATTTTACATACATATTTTACGCTTCGAATAATGTATTATACAGCGTCAAATTTTTCACCCCGACTCTTTACCCAAATAAAAGCGTGATACCAGTTGCTACCGCCGAAAGATCATACATTTGCAACGTGCGCCCCGTAATAGTCCCATGGTCCTATATAGCACGGTGTTGCAATAGCAGCTTAGGGCTCATATAATATTTGTGCACTGTCGCATAAGTACTGCGCGTGCGTCTCCCGACATTCGAATGGACTAAATGTTTAATGCTGTCTTACGCACTTAACTATATGAGACGCAGGGATGTTACTTACTGAGACTCATAGCGTCATGCTAGCGTAGGGCATCTCGGAAAAGAAGTCGCGACTGCGCCTCCTGGAAAGTTAGGAATTCACAGCGTCGTTAGTCAACTCTGAAGCTCGGAATCTTTGTCTGGTTCCCATCCAAGTTCTTGCACACCTCCGCAAAGAGAGAACCTATCCAACTCCTGCGTGTCAGTCGGCTGCACTAAGAATTTAAGACCAAGCCGAGAAGGGAAATGCGTCATTTGCTTCTGAGCCTACGTAGAGAACGTGTTATCACCGCGATGCAGCTGTAGCTATGATAGGTGTGCAGCCGTGGTCACTAGAGTCACTAAATAAGCTTATTTAGTGACTCTAGTGGTCACGGGACAGCAAGGCTTGGGAAGCAGAGGAGCTAGCACGCGCCCCGGATAGAATTCCTAGAATGTAATGGAGCTAGGGATGACAGAATGTTGCAGAAATAGATGGGTGACATCGTCGGATATATTATGCATACTGTATGCAGCAGCCCTTGTTTGCATTCTTCGTCGATTTGTATCCGCCGGTTTCAGCTTGTATGTCTTGTTAGCGCACATATGCTTACAAGGCAGACAAGCTGAAACCGGCTGAGACAACTGGACGAAGAATGCTTGCCTGATCGACTGCGACAATTGGATGAAGACGACGGCACTGCAACTCTGGCGAATGCAACGTGTTCAGCTAGTCTGCGCTAGTCCTTTAGAATTAGCACAGGACGCGCATTCCTCAGGACGCCAGTCGTGACGTTGCCCACCTCTGCGAGGCCGACAACGGCAAGCCAATTTCAATTTTCAACTGTTTAAAAAAAAAACAGAAGTGGAACTCAGAATAAAAAGCCGGATGGCTTGACGAGACTCTTGTCCCAAAGCCATTTGCCCATCACCACCGCCACCACTAGTCTGCGCCCTTTCACTGTTATCGGTGGTTGCAAAGCCGTTCTACCCGCAAGGGTTAAAAAAAATTCAACATTTTTTTCTCAGAGTGTAGACATATAGTCAGAATGTCAGCCAATTGCAGTAGACGGTTTCAAACACATGCTTTCTGTGGCTCCCATCATGCGACTGACGGTGACTCGTCTCCTAGCAGCGGCCGCCGATGCCACAGTCATGAATGGCTGAGTCCACAGTCTGGCTGTTGCCACAGTCAACGTGCTCGCGACTGGCGCCCTCTGTTATAGTGTACATTCTTGCAGACAAACACAGATGTGTAGGTTTCTTTTTTATTATTATTATTTTTTTTTTTGTGCGTCTTAGTCGTAACGCTGCCCGCTTCCAGGGTGGCAAACCACGGCAAGCAGTTTTTAATCTTCACCACCACCACGCAGAGTACACTTCTCTCAGATCTTATCAAAAGAACCGGATGGTCTACTTAAAAAAAAAAGAAGATACGAAGGCAGAGAAAATAGGCGATGTCAAGTTGCCGGTGGTGAGAAAATCAAAGAGTGATATTAAACGGTAGGAACAACTTATTTATTTACACATGGTAAACAAGACTTTCGTGCACGAGTCTGCACTTCTTCAGGTTACAAAAATATAAACATGGTACAGGCACATATATACAGTTGAAGGGGGAGTTCTGGCATGAGAGGGTAACAGGTTGATGGAAAGGATGCAAACACAGATAAAAATCAAAAGAACATAAATACAAAAGCAGGGGTATCAGAAGCGAAACATAACGCGAGCCCAAGGGCTTATACACAGGAAACGAGAACACTTGTTGGTGACGTTCGAGGAATTAAGGATAAAAAGGGGGGCGTTATGGCGACGGAATGAGGACACAGGTGCGGAGTACAAAGGTGACCAGTGAACCGTGAGAAAGTGAAGACGGAGGTGGTCTCAGGAGAGAGACAAACGAAGAAAATGTGGAAATTGGAGAGTTGTGTGTGTGTGTGTTTATCATTATCTTTTTTTATTTGAAAAATTATATTTACGGGTTCAATAATTGTAGTGGGCCTGCGTGGATGTTCAAACCATGAGGCTTCAGAGACTGGAATTTTGCAATTAAAAAGGATTCGCGATTTTTGCGCTTCATGTCACTGTTATAACCCGATTCAAGGATAACGATTTTGAGGTCTGTACCTAAAGCGTGTCCAGGAAGGTTAAAATGTGTAGAGACGGGTGTAGGATGGTTATTAACAATATCTGATTTATGGCCGTAAAACCTTTCCCTCATGGTGTTCGAGGTTTCTCCAATATATTGAATACAACATTTAGTGCACATAATGAGGTAACATACGTTAAAAGAGTTGCAGTGCAATCCCTGTCGGATTTCGAAAATAAAAGAGTTTGAGGTGCTCGAGATAAATGTACATGGGCTAATGAAATGACATGTTTGGCAGCGTTTGTTACCACAAGGGGAACACCCAGGATTTGGTCGGGATAGACGGGATGAAACTAGTAAGTTACGAATGTTACGTGATCGACGGAATGTGATATTGGGGGGAGCAGGAAAAATTATTTTAAGTTTTTCGTCGCTGTGAAGTATGTTGAGATGGCGGGTGAAGATGGACCCTGCGCCACTCAGTGCTTTGTTATAGGCGGTAACGAAGGATAAATGGTTTTGTTGCTGCCGCGGTTCATGTGAAAGTAATTTATCCCGATCTAGAGATTTGCACGCGGAGAGAGCATTGCTTATAAGGTTGGGAGGGTAGTTTCGTTTTCTAAAATCGTTGGACATTTCTTCAGCGCATGCCTCAAAATCTTCTGGGTTAGAGCATATGCGTTTTAGACGGGTGAATTGACCAAAGGGGATGTTCCTTTTCTGAGTATTAGGATGGTAGCTGTTAAAATGAAGGTACTGGCGTTTGTCAGTGGGTTTCTTGTATAGATTCGTGACCAGCTTACCAGACTGTATAGAGACAGTCACGTCTAGAAAATTCAATGATGCGTGGGAAAGATTACACGTGAACTTGATGGCCTGATGTACGGAGTTAAAATGCTCGAAAAACGCAATTAGGGATGGTTCATCACCCGACCACACGATGAAAATGTCGTCAATGTACCTTAAGAAGACTAAAGGTTTGATCGGGAAGGATGCTAATGTTTTTTCTTCGAATTGCCCCATAAAAAGATTCGCATAGTTGGGAGACACGCGTGACCCCATTGCTGCACCTTGAATTTGGACAAAATGTTTTTCGTTAAATATAAAGTTGTTGTACATGAGCACAAGCTCAAGGAGCGAGAGGACAGCTGATGTCTGGAGAACTTCAGACGGGAAAGATTCAAGAGAAACTTTCACCGCATCGAGACCCTCATCGTGAGGTATGTTTGTATAAAGGGATGTAACATCCATAGTAGCCAAGATGACGTTGCTCAAATCGCTGTTCTGCTTATTAATCGAATCGACTTTGAGGAGAAAGTCATTGGTGTCTTTTACGTAAGAGGGCAGAAGCGGAGGAACGTGTTTGATACAATGGTCTAAAAGGAGAGAAATGTTTTCGGTGGGTGTGTTTATTCCTGATATTATAGGCCTGCCGGGGTTATTTTTCTTGTGTACCTTAATCAATAGGTAAAATGAACCTGGAGTAGCATTTTTGGGTCTAATGAACTCCGCAATGTTACGTGGAATAGAGTCGTTAGTGATTAGCGCGCTGATCTTTTGGTTAATTGTGCGACAAAATAGTGAGGTGGGGTCAGAGTCAAGAGGCTTGTAGAACCTAGCATCACTGAGGTGCTCATTTGCTTTGCTGACGTAGTCTGAAGTATTCATCACGACAATTCCTCCGCCTTTATCAGCGGGCCTGATTATGATATCATCACGAGACTTGAGATTCCGTAGTGCCATCCTTTCTTGCTTAGATAAATTAAATGATCCCCGGTTGTCAGAAATGTTAAGAAGGCCTTTGATGTCATTGGATACTGCTTTAATATAATTGTCGATCATAGGGCTAGTTTTTGAAGGGTCAGGGGTCCAGACGGAAGGTTTCTTAAATGGCATTACTTCAGTGCGTGCACTGCCGTGAAAAAATGTTTGCAAGTGCATTCGTCTACCTAAATTTTGGAGATCATTTAGAATTTCAAATTCATCAACACCATGGGGAGTGGGGACAAAGCTCAGTCCTTTGGATAAAACGCTGGTTTCAGCTTTGCCTAACGTAACGCCTGATAGGTTAAAAACAACATTTAGCGGTGGACCTACAGAAGTCCGTGGGTGGTCTAATAAAACAGTACAAAGATTAAGGCTGGTGATGTCTGTAAGGTGGATATTATCACGACAAGCTTTCTTACACTTCGTACGCTGTAATTGGGCGAGCTTATCGGAAGAAAAACGATTGAGTGTGAGCAATTCTTCTGGCGTTAGAGCGTGAGCTAGTTGACGGAGCTGGTTGTCTATGTCTTTGATTATGTAAGAACTTTCTGTTCGCAAAATTCTGATCAGTTCTATAGAAGCATGCGTTAATATGTTACGCCATCTCTTGGAACTACGCGGTGAGTGGAAATTGAATGTTGGGTGAACGTCAACCATTAAACCTTTGGGTACAACATTCTGTGCTATACAATCAGAGTAGAAATGGAAGTGGGAAACAAATCTAGTTTTTCTGTCTAATAACTTACGTGCCCTAAGGAACGTTGTAGAGTTTACATTGTCCGCACATAGTCAGCGAGAACTCCTTGTGTTGTACCTCCGTGTCCCACGTTGTTGCTTCTTAGGCTGGCGTGTCCGCACCGAGGGAGTCGTGGCGGCGATAGGGGTGTCAGTCCGAACGGTGACGTCGGCGCTGCCAGGTGAACACGGTGGGCTTCTGTTTGGGGCTACTCTGGGCGTATGGGGATGAGGGCTGTGCACAGGGCTGGCACAGGACGTGGACTGGGTAGCACAATGATCACGGGGAGCATTTCGCCGGGTAGGTGACCGTGATGGCGAAGGTGGCAAATTAGGACGGTTCCCGATGGAGGGGGATTGTTCGAGGTGGAAGCCGCTGGAGCTGTTGAAGTTGCGATGTGGGCTTGCTGAGTTTGGGCGGTTCCTCGTACTCGTTGCACTGTTACCCTCTGGGGATGGTTGACTGGGGTTGGAGCTCCCATTTGGTGCAGCAGGGGCAGCAGACGGCTGACTGATGGGAGGGAAATCTTCGAGACGGAGGTGAAAGCCGCCGGAGTTGTTGAAGTTGCGGTTTGGGCTTGCTGAGGTGTTAGCGGTGGGAGCAAAATGAAGCCTGATTACGCTCCTATAGTGGGAAGCTAGGACTTTCGCGCCTCGAGAATTCAGATGGTGGCCATCCAACGCAAGTAGATCCCATGGGGACTGATCCAAGGTGTAGTGCCGGATGAAGCCTACATGGTTGTTAACAATCGACAGGTACCAAAAATGTTGGTTCAGGAGTTGGATTTTGTAGTTGGTCTCATGGATAAAGGCACGTTGGTCCTGGTGGACGTACCAAGATGGGAGTCGAGGAGGGACGCTTGACAATACCACGAAAAGGTGTGGTCGGGAAGATTGGATGTGTGAAAGTAACAGGTCAAAATGCTCCACACAAGAGAACACTGATGCTTCACCAACATCGATGGAACCAGCTTGAAGAATAATTACGTCCAAATCTTGGGGAAGGCTATCCACGACGGTGATGAAATCCAGAATCTTTCTTCCCGGGAAGGCTTTGATCATGACGTCTTGCGAGCTGAAGAACTTGGGTACCAGCTTGATTAGGGAGTTACCGATTATGGCGATTCGGGGAAGAAGTTCCACTCCGTTCGGGCTTGACATGGTGAACAAGAAGATACGAAGGCAGAGAAAATAGGCGATGTCAAGTTGCCGGTGGTGAGAAAATCAAAGAGTGATATTAAACGGTAGGAACAACTTATTTATTTACACATGGTAAACAAGACTTTCGTGCACGAGTCTGCACTTCTTCAGGTTACAAAAATATAAACATGGTACAGGCACATATATACAGTTGAAGGGGGAGTTCTGGCATGAGAGGGTAACAGGTTGATGGAAAGGATGCAAACACAGATAAAAATCAAAAGAACATAAATACAAAAGCAGGGGTATCAGAAGCGAAACATAACGCGAGCCCAAGGGCTTATACACAGGAAACGAGAACACTTGTTGGTGACGTTCGAGGAATTAAGGATAAAAAGGGGGGCGTTATGGCGACGGAATGAGGACACAGGTGCGGAGTACAAAGGTGACCAGTGAACCGTGAGAAAGTGAAGACGGAGGTGGTCTCAGGAGAGAGACAAACGAAGAAAATGTGGAAATTGGAGAGTTGTGTGTGTGTGTGTTTATCATTATCTTTTTTTATTTGAAAAATTATATTTACGGGTTCAATAATTGTAGTGGGCCTGCGTGGATGTTCAAACCATGAGGCTTCAGAGACTGGAATTTTGCAATTAAAAAGGATTCGCGATTTTTGCGCTTCATGTCACTGTTATAACCCGATTCAAGGATAACGATTTTGAGGTCTGTACCTAAAGCGTGTCCAGGAAGGTTAAAATGTGTAGAGACGGGTGTAGGATGGTTATTAACAATATCTGATTTATGGCCGTAAAACCTTTCCCTCATGGTGTTCGAGGTTTCTCCAATATATTGAATACAACATTTAGTGCACATAATGAGGTAACATACGTTAAAAGAGTTGCAGTGCAATCCCTGTCGGATTTCGAAAATAAAAGAGTTTGAGGTGCTCGAGATAAATGTACATGGGCTAATGAAATGACATGTTTGGCAGCGTTTGTTACCACAAGGGGAACACCCAGGATTTGGTCGGGATAGACGGGATGAAACTAGTAAGTTACGAATGTTACGTGATCGACGGAATGTGATATTGGGGGGAGCAGGAAAAATTATTTTAAGTTTTTCGTCGCTGTGAAGTATGTTGAGATGGCGGGTGAAGATGGACCCTGCGCCACTCAGTGCTTTGTTATAGGCGGTAACGAAGGATAAATGGTTTTGTTGCTGCCGCGGTTCATGTGAAAGTAATTTATCCCGATCTAGAGATTTGCACGCGGAGAGAGCATTGCTTATAAGGTTGGGAGGGTAGTTTCGTTTTCTAAAATCGTTGGACATTTCTTCAGCGCATGCCTCAAAATCTTCTGGGTTAGAGCATATGCGTTTTAGACGGGTGAATTGACCAAAGGGGATGTTCCTTTTCTGAGTATTAGGATGGTAGCTGTTAAAATGAAGGTACTGGCGTTTGTCAGTGGGTTTCTTGTATAGATTCGTGACCAGCTTACCAGACTGTATAGAGACAGTCACGTCTAGAAAATTCAATGATGCGTGGGAAAGATTACACGTGAACTTGATGGCCTGATGTACGGAGTTAAAATGCTCGAAAAACGCAATTAGGGATGGTTCATCACCCGACCACACGATGAAAATGTCGTCAATGTACCTTAAGAAGACTAAAGGTTTGATCGGGAAGGATGCTAATGTTTTTTCTTCGAATTGCCCCATAAAAAGATTCGCATAGTTGGGAGACACGCGTGACCCCATTGCTGCACCTTGAATTTGGACAAAATGTTTTTCGTTAAATATAAAGTTGTTGTACATGAGCACAAGCTCAAGGAGCGAGAGGACAGCTGATGTCTGGAGAACTTCAGACGGGAAAGATTCAAGAGAAACTTTCACCGCATCGAGACCCTCATCGTGAGGTATGTTTGTATAAAGGGATGTAACATCCATAGTAGCCAAGATGACGTTGCTCAAATCGCTGTTCTGCTTATTAATCGAATCGACTTTGAGGAGAAAGTCATTGGTGTCTTTTACGTAAGAGGGCAGAAGCGGAGGAACGTGTTTGATACAATGGTCTAAAAGGAGAGAAATGTTTTCGGTGGGTGTGTTTATTCCTGATATTATAGGCCTGCCGGGGTTATTTTTCTTGTGTACCTTAATCAATAGGTAAAATGAACTCCCCCTTCAACTGTATATATGTGCCTGTACCATGTTTATATTTTTGTAACCTGAAGAAGTGCAGACTCGTGCACGAAAGTCTTGTTTACCATGTGTAAATAAATAAGTTGTTCCTACCGTTTAATATCACTCTTTGATTTTCTCACCACCGGCAACTTGACATCGCCTATTTTCTCTGCCTTCGTATCTTCTTGTTCACCATGTCAAGCCCGAACGGAGTGGAACTTCTTCCCCGAATCGCCATAATCGGTAACTCCCTAATCAAGCTGGTACCCAAGTTCTTCAGCTCGCAAGACGTCATGATCAAAGCCTTCCCGGGAAGAAAGATTCTGGATTTCATCACCGTCGTGGATAGCCTTCCCCAAGATTTGGACGTAATTATTCTTCAAGCTGGTTCCATCGATGTTGGTGAAGCATCAGTGTTCTCTTGTGTGGAGCATTTTGACCTGTTACTTTCACACATCCAATCTTCCCGACCACACCTTTTCGTGGTATTGTCAAGCGTCCCTCCTCGACTCCCATCTTGGTACGTCCACCAGGACCAACGTGCCTTTATCCATGAGACCAACTACAAAATCCAACTCCTGAACCAACATTTTTGGTACCTGTCGATTGTTAACAACCATGTAGGCTTCATCCGGCACTACACCTTGGATCAGTCCCCATGGGATCTACTTGCGTTGGATGGCCACCATCTGAATTCTCGAGGCGCGAAAGTCCTAGCTTCCCACTATAGGAGCGTAATCAGGCTTCATTTTGCTCCCACCGCTAACACCTCAGCAAGCCCAAACCGCAACTTCAACAACTCCGGCGGCTTTCACCTCCGTCTCGAAGATTTCCCTCCCATCAGTCAGCCGTCTGCTGCCCCTGCTGCACCAAATGGGAGCTCCAACCCCAGTCAACCATCCCCAGAGGGTAACAGTGCAACGAGTACGAGGAACCGCCCAAACTCAGCAAGCCCACATCGCAACTTCAACAGCTCCAGCGGCTTCCACCTCGAACAATCCCCCTCCATCGGGAACCGTCCTAATTTGCCACCTTCGCCATCACGGTCACCTACCCGGCGAAATGCTCCCCGTGATCATTGTGCTACCCAGTCCACGTCCTGTGCCAGCCCTGTGCACAGCCCTCATCCCCATACGCCCAGAGTAGCCCCAAACAGAAGCCCACCGTGTTCACCTGGCAGCGCCGACGTCACCGTTCGGACTGACACCCCTATCGCCGCCACGACTCCCTCGGTGCGGACACGCCAGCCTAAGAAGCAACAACGTGGGACACGGAGGTACAACACAAGGAGTTCTCGCTGACTATGTGCGGACAATGTAAACTCTACAACGTTCCTTAGGGCACGTAAGTTATTAGACAGAAAAACTAGATTTGTTTCCCACTTCCATTTCTACTCTGATTGTATAGCACAGAATGTTGTACCCAAAGGTTTAATGGTTGACGTTCACCCAACATTCAATTTCCACTCACCGCGTAGTTCCAAGAGATGGCGTAACATATTAACGCATGCTTCTATAGAACTGATCAGAATTTTGCGAACAGAAAGTTCTTACATAATCAAAGACATAGACAACCAGCTCCGTCAACTAGCTCACGCTCTAACGCCAGAAGAATTGCTCACACTCAATCGTTTTTCTTCCGATAAGCTCGCCCAATTACAGCGTACGAAGTGTAAGAAAGCTTGTCGTGATAATATCCACCTTACAGACATCACCAGCCTTAATCTTTGTACTGTTTTATTAGACCACCCACGGACTTCTGTAGGTCCACCGCTAAATGTTGTTTTTAACCTATCAGGCGTTACGTTAGGCAAAGCTGAAACCAGCGTTTTATCCAAAGGACTGAGCTTTGTCCCCACTCCCCATGGTGTTGATGAATTTGAAATTCTAAATGATCTCCAAAATTTAGGTAGACGAATGCACTTGCAAACATTTTTTCACGGCAGTGCACGCACTGAAGTAATGCCATTTAAGAAACCTTCCGTCTGGACCCCTGACCCTTCAAAAACTAGCCCTATGATCGACAATTATATTAAAGCAGTATCCAATGACATCAAAGGCCTTCTTAACATTTCTGACAACCGGGGATCATTTAATTTATCTAAGCAAGAAAGGATGGCACTACGGAATCTCAAGTCTCGTGATGATATCATAATCAGGCCCGCTGATAAAGGCGGAGGAATTGTCGTGATGAATACTTCAGACTACGTCAGCAAAGCAAATGAGCACCTCAGTGATGCTAGGTTCTACAAGCCTCTTGACTCTGACCCCACCTCACTATTTTGTCGCACAATTAACCAAAAGATCAGCGCGCTAATCACTAACGACTCTATTCCACGTAACATTGCGGAGTTCATTAGACCCAAAAATGCTACTCCAGGTTCATTTTACCTATTGATTAAGGTACACAAGAAAAATAACCCCGGCAGGCCTATAATATCAGGAATAAACACACCCACCGAAAACATTTCTCTCCTTTTAGACCATTGTATCAAACACGTTCCTCCGCTTCTGCCCTCTTACGTAAAAGACACCAATGACTTTCTCCTCAAAGTCGATTCGATTAATAAGCAGAACAGCGATTTGAGCAACGTCATCTTGGCTACTATGGATGTTACATCCCTTTATACAAACATACCTCACGATGAGGGTCTCGATGCGGTGAAAGTTTCTCTTGAATCTTTCCCGTCTGAAGTTCTCCAGACATCAGCTGTCCTCTCGCTCCTTGAGCTTGTGCTCATGTACAACAACTTTATATTTAACGAAAAACATTTTGTCCAAATTCAAGGTGCAGCAATGGGGTCACGCGTGTATCCCAACTATGCGAATCTTTTTATGGGGCAATTCGAAGAAAAAACATTAGCATCCTTCCCGATCAAACCTTTAGTCTTCTTAAGGTACATTGACGACATTTTCATCGTGTGGTCGGGTGATGAACCATCCCTAATTGCGTTTTTCGAGCATTTTAACTCCGTACATCAGGCCATCAAGTTCACGTGTAATCTTTCCCACGCATCATTGAATTTTCTAGACGTGACTGTCTCTATACAGTCTGGTAAGCTGGTCACGAATCTATACAAGAAACCCACTGACAAACGCCAGTACCTTCATTTTAACAGCTACCATCCTAATACTCAGAAAAGGAACATCCCCTTTGGTCAATTCACCCGTCTAAAACGCATATGCTCTAACCCAGAAGATTTTGAGGCATGCGCTGAAGAAATGTCCAACGATTTTAGAAAACGAAACTACCCTCCCAACCTTATAAGCAATGCTCTCTCCGCGTGCAAATCTCTAGATCGGGATAAATTACTTTCACATGAACCGCGGCAGCAACAAAACCATTTATCCTTCGTTACCGCCTATAACAAAGCACTGAGTGGCGCAGGGTCCATCTTCACCCGCCATCTCAACATACTTCACAGCGACGAAAAACTTAAAATAATTTTTCCTGCTCCCCCCAATATCACATTCCGTCGATCACGTAACATTCGTAACTTACTAGTTTCATCCCGTCTATCCCGACCAAATCCTGGGTGTTCCCCTTGTGGTAACAAACGCTGCCAAACATGTCATTTCATTAGCCCATGTACATTTATCTCGAGCACCTCAAACTCTTTTATTTTCGAAATCCGACAGGGATTGCACTGCAACTCTTTTAACGTATGTTACCTCATTATGTGCACTAAATGTTGTATTCAATATATTGGAGAAACCTCGAACACCATGAGGGAAAGGTTTTACGGCCATAAATCAGATATTGTTAATAACCATCCTACACCCGTCTCTACACATTTTAACCTTCCTGGACACGCTTTAGGTACAGACCTCAAAATCGTTATCCTTGAATCGGGTTATAACAGTGACATGAAGCGCAAAAATCGCGAATCCTTTTTAATTGCAAAATTCCAGTCTCTGAAGCCTCATGGTTTGAACATCCACGCAGGCCCACTACAATTATTGAACCCGTAAATATAATTTTTCAAATAAAAAAAGATAATGATAAACACACACACACACAACTCTCCAATTTCCACATTTTCTTCGTTTGTCTCTCTCCTGAGACCACCTCCGTCTTCACTTTCTCACGGTTCACTGGTCACCTTTGTACTCCGCACCTGTGTCCTCATTCCGTCGCCATAACGCCCCCCTTTTTATCCTTAATTCCTCGAACGTCACCAACAAGTGTTCTCGTTTCCTGTGTATAAGCCCTTGGGCTCGCGTTATGTTTCGCTTCTGATACCCCTGCTTTTGTATTTATGTTCTTTTGATTTTTATCTGTGTTTGCATCCTTTCCATCAACCTGTTACCCTCTCATGCCAGAACTCCCCCTTCAACTGTATATATGTGCCTGTACCATGTTTATATTTTTGTAACCTGAAGAAGTGCAGACTCGTGCACGAAAGTCTTGTTTACCATGTGTAAATAAATAAGTTGTTCCTACCGTTTAATATCACTCTTTAAAAAAAAAAGCAGAAAAAAGCCCTCGTCCAGCGGGCTTCTGTTTCCAACTTATGAGAACGCGTTCTCATTTGTTTTTTGTCTGGACAGTATCGGATACCATAGTTAATCCACGAGAGTACTTTTTCATCTTTCTTTCTTTTTTGTAATCCTCGCCAGGGATGTGAACGACAGCGCAAGAGTGTTGCAGCTGCTCATAATGATGACATTTCCGAGAAGCTATAGGGAGCACAACCGCGCCACATCATTAGAGTCGGATACTCTAGAAAAATATAAGTTAAAACCAAGCGAGAAAGAAACGGCTCCTAATGACGGTGTTTTTCAGAATTTCCTGAAATGGAAGGTGGCTTCAAAATCTGTAAAAAGATACTTGGTGGGATGTATCGTGTATCCCGACCGTACGACAGCGAAGCGCTTTTCTTTCAAGTTATATGATGATACAAAATAAACGTATTTGCTTTGACTTGCCTTTTGTGATTTAAGTTTTTATTTGCGTCCTCTAAACCACCCTTGAGGTATTAAAATAAATTTAAAACAAAAAACGAATCATGTTCTTGTCAGTGTCGGGCTTTAGTAGCATCATGTATGAAATGGGCCTGTTATTCATTAATTAATAGGACTATGAGTGTTCAATAACTGAAACAGTCGCGGATGCCACTGCAGAAACATGGCCCGGGGCATATGATCGTGCATTACAGATATACTATTAATGTTTTGGGAGTGAATTGCACAAGTAATTTTATGCAACCATTCATTATCTAGCCGGATTAAGGCGCACGTCGATGGAATCTTCGATCATCGATGGAATAACAGGGTCGCACGTCTGAACAGTAGTCTTGTCCCGTTACTTACTTTGATTGGATATCTTGTACGCAACGCTTCCACGACATCATTGCACCAGCGTCGGTACGCTCTCGTTCTGCGGATCCGAGAACATATCAGAAAAGAAATTAGCGGCACAAGCTCGTTTGTTATGCAAAATGTCCCTATGCTTGCTGATTTGCCTGCTTCCTAAGCGCGTGACCCACTGCGATGTCTCTTCATGTCAGTATTGACGCGGTATGCAATGTAGTTTAACTGAAACACGGGCGTCCTTCGCAGACTCCCCTCACACACAAGAATGACCACATAAACACTTTGTGAAGACATGTAAACGTCAAGCGAAAACATGACACAAAAAGTGTAAGAAAACATAATTTCACAGAAAAACGAAAAATGGAGAGCGGCAAATTTGCCGCGTGTCTGCTGATGACATGATTTATGAGCCAGCATGGCTAGCATGCAGGAGCTTCTATTAATCGCACGGCGTCGAAAATTTTAACGTATATATTGCATGTGTGCGGGGACGCATACTAATTCTCCCCGTCTTGTTGCAGAACTGCTGCAGATGAGCAAAACCACCGTCCCCATCAACGTGGTGGCGTAATTTACGCCTCGAATGGACTGACAGGTAATAATCAGAAATAGCGTGAAGTAGGAACATCTCGTGGAAAGACGTGTGTGCATGAAAATTTAGCGGTACGAAATGCGCGTAATTTCGTACCGCGTTATCTGCAGTTATGATGAACGTTCTTAAGGGGCATAATTATGTTCTGAAGTGCGTGCATGCTACCTGCAACAACAACAACAATAATTAAATTATGATTTATGAATGATGATGGCATGAGGTGTTTCTTCGCTTAGGCTACCTGCAATGTGTTTAGTGCGCAATCTAAAATCTGGACTGCGTGACGAAGCGCGCACTGTGACTATATACGGCTTGTGTTTCATTTGAATACCGTGAAGCGCAGTGCATAGTCCCCGTACGTATAGACAGAGTCGCTAAATAAGCTCATTTAGTGACTCTACGTATAGGTAGCACTTTACCTTAGGGATGAAAGGCACAAGAGACAGAAGACCGCAATGACCAACTTATCTCCGTTTGTCTTTATTTTTGACGCGATAGCTTCACAGCGCCATTCACCGTGTAGTGGCCGTCCGTAGCTTTAGAGGTCACGTGGGGGTACTGCCACGTGACACTACCGCCAAGTGATCACCATGCTATGTTTTGAAAACAGGTTTCGCAAAAAAAAAAAAAATTGCTGCCAATGAAATGGCGGTTCACTAATCTATCGCATTTAAACGCATTTGGCACAACCCTGAAAGATGCAACCATCTTTTCAAGTCGCGGTGTTATGTGAACTATTTTCAACAAAAATTAACGTTCACAAAATCCTATCTCGTATTCTGAGGACTTAAAACAGTCGCCGTGAAAAGATAATCCTCTCCTTTACGGAGCTTCGAGGCCGAGAAGCCTCGAAAAAGACATAGTACTTGCTAAACTTTCACTATCATTCTTGTTAGATTTTAATCCTCCTACTTTCGAAGTGTAGATAATCTCCTGCTGCGATATTCCCACGCTACAGAAGCGACAGCAAAGGTTTTGGACAATTCTGAAAAAAAAAAAAAAAATAGAATAAGCTATTGGAAATGTATCGATAATGCGGTCTCTATTTCTTGAAAAATGCCCTCCATGTGGTTGCACTCAGTGCCCTCCATGAGAAGAGCGGAAGAGTGCTTTCCATGGTGGTTGTAAGCCTCTGTTTTCTGCATGGAAACTTCGAAGTGTAATGTGAGGTATATGAGTGGACCGATAGTGACAATAATAATACATCTCAAGCAGCACAACATATTGGCACAATATTGGCAATACCGACCAAATATTACTCCAATATTGCTCCAATATAGGGCCGATATTGCCAATATTGTGCCAAGGTGTTGTGCAGCTTGGGATACTCTAACAGAATAGAACGAAAAGGAAACAGAATCACAATTAAGAGGTCTATACCACATGTCTCACTTTTTAACAAACCGCACGCACCTTGTAGCATCGAAAGGTATCTATTTTACTTACAGTTACAGTACCATTCTGTTACAGAAGTACAACATCAGAGTACAAGAAGTCTAGAACGTGCTTACCGTTGTGTAATCATATTTACCTACACGCCCCATTGCTTGTACGCGCCGCGTTTTACTTTAGTGCGGCTCTTTTACACCCCTACCCACTATATTTCGTTGACGTTTTCGAGTAAAGAGCTATAGTAAAGAGCTGAGTAAATGTGCTATACGCACGGTGGAAAGAAAATGAGCAATAATGAGTCGAGGACCTAAGTCCTACGGTGTCCAAAAGGGCCAGAAGAGAACCACACCCATCCGGGTCTCTTCATTGCCCGTTCTCTTAGCCAAAATTGCTTGGTCCATGGCGAAATCCAGCCCCCCCCCCCCCAGCCCATTCTTAATAAACACATTCCCCCCCCACCCCCACCCCCAGCCCACCAACGCTCTGCCCTCAAAGAAAATGAACAAAATTCAAATAAGCGCTGCACTTCCTCTGTGTGCTGAATCATGTATTCATGCAAAGAAGAGTAAGAGACAACGGGAAAAGCAGTAAATGGATTACTAAGTAATATCAGTGCAGGGTTCTCTTTTTTTTTCCACTTTGTACACGTATTTACGCTCTTACTTCCACGTCGTCATCACTTTTCCGTCATTTATTGTTGTTGCTGTGCTCCTGCAAAATCTTTTTCTCGCGCAAACTCTCCCGAGAGATTACTCTCGCGCAGTCGTGCTGAGATTCCGCTCTTTGACCATGCAAAAGTCGAGTGAAATAGCTTCTTTGTACAACTACACTCCCCATAAAAAAAAAAAACACATAAGACGCCTCGTAGAGGCATAACATTTCTCATTTGCTACGCAAACAGCCTCAGAGCTACCTCTAGCGACCCCGCCTAAATTTAATCCGCGACACAGAAATGCAAAGTTCTGTAACAGAGACTTTAGAACTTAATACTTCGCTCCACATATCATCATCATCATTATAGTCCAAAGTATACATCGGGAGCTATCTATCACCCACATGCATTTCCCACTTCTGCGAAATTTTAAGCCTCCTCGCAAGCTGAGATTCCCGAGTTGTGAGCTCACCGCCATCAGAACATCGATAATGAAAGACTGAAGCACGAGGCATGCTCTGCAATCAGGTGCCTTAGTTTACGTGAGCAACGTGCTATTAGCTTTCATTATCAGGCACGATCAGGAAATATCGCGTGCTTGCGTTAATGCCCTTCAGCTGATGTATCGAGTATGATGTACACGCAATGCGGGAAGGGGATTGGTCGATAATACGCCTTCCCTATATCCTTGGGGACGGCAGTGAACCAGTATTTAGTGCGCCGTGATTGCTGGGAAGTGTGTTGCAAGGACTGAAGCGGTCTAACCTTTCGCCCGTCCTTTCCTTGCGTCCGTAGGGTCCCCGGGAACGGTTCAATTGCTGCTAAGAGCGTGTCTCGAGGGAGGTGTTTTTGCAGAGATTTTTATATGTATGAAGCTTTTGACTGATACGAAATTGGGGAAGGCATGGTGAACGCGGCGAAGTATGTCACAACACAGCTAATATGAATGTTTCCCTCCGCAGAAAGAAATGTTTCCGGGCGAAGGTTTTATCGTCTTAGATGGCAGTGGAAATGGCATGGAACAATGGTTATTGAGCGTGGTCAAGTAAAACTGCTGGCCAATAACATATGAGTTACTTTGTTAGATGTCACTTCACCGTTCTTGCGAACAGTCAGACCAATCACATGCATAACTGTACATAACACATGGACAATCGTAAATAAAAGCTACCCCTTATCTCTGTCTGGATTATAGAGCATTAAATTAGAACATGCATATACACGTATACACTATATTGAGCACAAACATTAAAGGATGTCGCACAAGCGCTGCTAGACCTCGAGTCGCCACTGCAATGTCGGTGTATACTCGTGTACAACTTAAGAAGGAAAAGAAATCTAGCCCGTCATCTACATACGCCGTTGGAGATAATGAGACACAATGTTTTTTAATAGTTCCCCACAGCATCAATCACCCGCATCATTGTATCCCTTTCCCTCCTCGTGTGGCGTGTCAATGTAACCTCCTATCTTCGCAGCTTTGCGCTCAAACTACGAGCCGTGCGGAGTCATGGGCTCATTTTCTGCGACTTTATTTCGGCAATTGTCATTGCATTACGAGTGGGATTATGTGCTATACTGAGTAAAATGACCACGGGGAACCCATTTCCGCAAAGAAAACGTTAGGTTGCCTTGGGAAATTTCGGAGTTCAATTCAAGAAATTAACTTTCTGTCAATTGAAATGAAATAAAAATGTTACCAATATGTGGCAAAAGTTATTGGCAGAAAAAAATTCCTTGGCCGCATGTGTCTCCGGGGCCTACGTTTTTTACTATGAATTTCTATCATGGTTTGTGGACCACCCTGTATACAGAACACGCAGACGGAGGCAGACACGCACTGGTCTGTCACGCACTGACACGCACTGGTAAAAGAGCGCATAGAAGAGAAAGCAGAAACTGCTGTTCCCTTCTATGCGCTCTTTCACCCCGCGTTGGGAGCTTTGGAGGATTTTGAAGAAATCCCAAACGCCCAAAATCCTTGTTTTGCATCGAATGTACATGATTTACGCTTTCCATATAGGAATGCCTGTGCTGCACATGGTTTCGACGCAACGCGAAGAAAAGAAATGGCGTCGCTCATAAAGGCTTTGCACAATCCGCCAGCATTTCCACGTGTGTCTTTCGCAGAGTCTGCATCTCGTAAAATCCGGGAGGTTTCAAGCCAGAAACGGAAGCCGCGTTCTTCACCGTTTGTCGGCAGCCCGAAAGCAATTTAGGGAAGCGAAGCCTGTGTCGCAAGTTTTTCAATATCCAACGTCGCCTCACATGTCACTTCGGACTTTAAAACAGGTAGAAGAAAAAAAATGTGACCAAAGCCGTCGAGAGTAGTCGTGTCTGGTCCCACGTGTTATTCGAGGATGGATCCCTCCGCCAGACGTCAGCATCGGAGGTTGCGACGTCCAATTTTTTTCCGTCCTTTGGCAGCGCGCAAGGAGATGGCACGAGTGGTTCGAGATTGAATTCAATTCGTCTGTGCACAGAGCGGAGGTAACCGCAATAAATGAACGCATTTTGTATTTGTAAGATTAATCGGTCGCGATATTGAATCCCGGATATCATTCGGGGCAAGCTTTTGAAATGTCATAAATGAACGGCGATAGTAACAGATTACGACGGCCGGCTTTAACATTGCGTATCCGGGAGTGTCACGGTGTCCAAACTGGCGTTTCGGTGTGTGTGACTTATGTGTCACTTGTGGAAGCAATGTCCCTGGTTGCAGATAGTCGTGGCCTTACAGATACCAGAGCCATTCCGAGGGGGAGGGGGGGGGGCGAGAAGGGCAGCCCCGGGCGCCTCCCCTAAGGGGGGCGCAGGACGGCAAGTCTTGACAGCAGCGTGGGCAATAAAGAGACAGCCGGCATAATTGTCACCCGCACCCAAAAAATTGGGGTCAGTGTTGCTCCTATAAACTACTGAAAAAAAGAAGAATAAGGACGGTCTTATAAAAAGTACATATATCCTCATCGTAGTACACTGGAATTGTGCTACCAACAACTGCGCAGGTTACCAGATGCCAAAAACTCCAAGCCCGCCAAAGTCAGGAGAAAAAGTAGCCCAAAAATAGCCAACTACAAACAGACGAAAAATATCCAAAATAGCCAAATAATATTTCGTGTCAGAAATTGAGTTATATTGCTTTCCTCGTGTGTAATTTTCAGTAAATGTTGTTAACATATATATACACATGTTGTTAAGTAAACGTGAAATTCGTTCAGTAAATCTGTCCCACACAAATAACCAAGCTTAATTTTTCCCCGCCAATGGTGCCAGAAACTAGCCCAGTTTGGCGGTTTATGGCCCAATCTGGTAACCCTGACTACTGCAATCAACACCGATAAAATCTTTCGTTTCTGAGTTCGTTGCCATTGGTTGCTACGTCCTTTCTTTTGGTACGCCAAGCGCACGACTGCGACGCACGAGACACCGGCGACGGTAAGTCTCGGTCAACTGCCCCCTCACCCGTCTTCATCTCGGAAGAGCATTTTGTCTGAAGTAGAAAGGTGAGGGGGTGGGGGCACTTCAGGTTTATAGGGCTGTTGCAGTGAAGTTTGTACAGCGCCATTTCGGGCCCAAACGGCCACAGATCCCAACAGTAGGTCGTTTCATCAGCGTGTTCTGCATGGTGTTTCAAACGGTATGGTGCCAAGGAAGCTACAAAACCTGTAGGAAATCCACAGAAGACGCGGTGCTTCTTGAAAAGTGCGAACAACTCGAGACTGTGTATTTGAAAGTGCCGCGTCGTCTGCTAAACGACCGCGTGTTGCACAATTTGGGGCGCTGACGTTGTTGCTTACTCGCGCCACCTGGCCCAGAGAAACGGGTCTATCGTGGCCCCAGACGGACTTTCACATCGCGACGGCTCTGGCAGACACACAATAGTGCGTCAAAGCTTTACGTTTGTTACTTGTGAACATGTGGTTCTAGTATAATGAAGCGATCTCTGTGCCTGATAGCTAACCGTATTCATTTCGTACCTTGTGTTCACCCATCCACGGGGACTGATCAGATACCAGGCAACAAAAAGTTTCAGCAAAATATTGTTTGTGCTCTGGGCATGCGTAGTGACGACCACCGTATTTCTTTTTCTTTGGGACCCCAAAGCGCTTGGGTATACGTATACCCTATCCTTAGATCACCCTATTGTCCTCCCCATCCAAGCGTTATCCCAAAAATGTTGTCGTTCTAGGCAGGAATTTTCCCAGCACCCCCCCCCCCCCCCCAAATTTTGCTCTGCACTCCCCCTTTCCTGTTTCTTTTTTTTTTTTTTTTTGTGGTTGGGCTAACCATTATGCACGCACGTCGCCTTCTTTTGCGCTTTGAAGTTATAGGTCTTGTTTCTTGACCTGTCTCTTAAGTTCATCTAGGTGTCGTTAGCCTCATATTCAAAATACAACAAACTGCGCAATCAAGCCCGTTAAGAAAAGATTGACGTTTACGGGGGACTGTATTTCGCGGAATCAAACCTTATTGACACGGTTTGGCAAAACAAAAAGAAAATGAGGGAGAGAAAGAACGAACAAAAAGAGACTGGTGTGTTACAGAAATAAGAACTGTGGAAGTGTACGTCTGCATGCTTGATCAAACTCTGGAAAGTGTTGAGAATGCACCATGAGGTCGCCGTCATTGACTGGCATATTCAGCACGTGTCATAACCCCACCTGGGTTAAGTATTACCGACACCTGCGGCTTTTTGTTTATAACAGTACCAGGTGCGTTATACCGAATGCTATAGGGTGACCATTTTTATGCACCTGCCTTCAGAAGGGTGTCTATTGCCGACTTCGGCTGTCTACATGCAGTATACAGTGCCGATTGAACGACGACAAGGTAGCACCCCCCCCCCCCCCACCCGCCGTACATTCTGCCAGCACCCTTCCCCAATAAAAACAAATATAAAGTCCTAAATTCCCTGGTTCTAGGCATAGCGCATCGTCAACCGTATACGTGTATTTGCGTCCAACCACCGACATGCTCGAATGTGTGAATGGGATCGGGTAGCAGGGGTTAATCTGTTGTGAACTAGCTACCACGAAACTTGTTCCCTGGAATGTCCTCTATTGTACTTTCTCTCCTTCTCTCTATTTATTCTGCTTTGCTCCATCGAAGAACAAAACGGAACTATGTTCGCGTTGCATTTTCAGGCAGGGATTAGTCGCGCAGTTTAACTCTGCTAATTACGAAGCCCGATTAAAGCTAAAGTTGGGCAACTGTATGCCACAACAGCCCCTTTCATTAACAACGTCATACGAAACCCGCGGAATCCATGGAATGTGAATCTCGTTTCATAACCCGCCTTTGATTAACTCCAGGGTATAGCACACTGCGTGGAACACTACCAAAACACAACTCTTCGCTTAACAGACACACATCGGTTACACACAACATGATGTCGTCGTATCGCAATTTAACTCTCCTCCATTAATTACATTCACAAAATATGTCCCGTGCAGACCTGCTATTTCTCGGCCTCTTCAGAGAGGCATTATTATTAAAGCGTACAGAAATAAAGAGAGAGAGAGAGAGAGATTTAGAATCACAGCGCACAGAGCGAAAGAGAGAGAGAGAGAGAAAAAAAAGAAAGCTACGCACAAAAGGATAATGCGGCCGATATGAACCAAAAATGGACGTTAATTAGTAAGCGTCAGAAGCGCTCTTCGCGTTCCGAAAATAAACGCGCAAGGAATAATGCGTCGGTAATTCATTAAGGAAAATTGGACCCACCCATGCGATTACTCTCTGCGGTTTCTCGTCGGTACCGGGGCATCGAAAGAATTAATGCAGAAGGGAATTACCCTTGCTAAATGAGGGGGACGGGACCGACTTCACTTTGTCATCGAGTTCTTGAACGGAGTGTCGAAATTGGTAGGTCGGGGTGTTTGTGTTCGCGCTATACAGCCTGACTGTTGTAATCAGTGGGCAAAGCTGGGTAGGAGGGTTTGGGAAACCTTTTTACGACGCACCTGACATACATGCTGGCGGCCATTTCATTATGGACATGCTCACATTGTGGTCTGTGCACTCTAAAAACTAAGGTGGTGGTGGTGGCGACGAACCGGCCTGCCGCTGTTGGCCTCACGTATGTGGGCTGCGTCACGACTGTACCCAGGATGAGATGATATGGTGTGATAACAGATGAAGGAATGATGACGGCCGAAACTTAATATTTAGGGCTGTCACTGCAGAATTGCCGAGAAGTCCGAGCAGTACTTATAGCCTTTGGGCGAGGCCAGATTCCTGGAGAAAGTAGACGAGGCTGCAAATTTTGGAGTGTCTTTCCGTGAAAGAGGCTTTGGGATGTAGGACATCATCCACCGTACAGTTCCTGCAATGGCCAAGGTATTTCTCCCGCACCGCAGCATATGCACAGCAATGCCGTAGAATGTGCTCCATACTTTCAATTTGCTGACAATGTATGCAGTTTGCGTTGTCTAGAGAGCCAATCTTGAATAATCGTGATTTAGTGAAAGCTCTTCTTGTTCGCAACCTGAAGAGCAGAGTTTGTGTACTGCGGGAAAGTCTTTCTGCGGGAGATCAAGTCGATGTTTTTCCAGGATGTGCGTACGCCATTTTTCAGGAGGGAGTTTCTGGAGCATTCTTCTAAAGGGGGTACACCACACTCTTAAAAATGAACTTCACCGCATAGCACGCTCCTAGCCAACCATCATATCGCATGATATCGTTACCTGCCCTGATTTATTGAAAACGGTAGGCGTACGCCTTTTTTGTGACACTTACGCTGTTCATAATATTGTCACAAAAAAGGCGTACGCCTCCCGTTTTCAACAAATCAGGGCAGATAACGATATCATTCGAGAATAATGGTTGGCTAGGAGCAGGCTATGCGGTGAAGTTCATTTCGAAGAGCGTGCACGCCAAAAACAGAACTTCACCACATAGCACGCTCTTAGCTGATCACCATCCTTAATCACATCGTTCTGGCCCCTGATTGGTTGAAAACGGGAGGCGTACGCCCCGCGCTTTCCACAATTATCGGCAGTGATAAAGGTATCATCCCGTGCGATGGTTGGCCTTCACGGTGCTATGCGGTGAAGTTCTGTTTCGAGAGTGTACGCTGCTAACATAACCTTGCAGCAGTTGGAGGCTTACGTGTTTGTGTCGTCCATGCTTGTAGCCTGCCTCGGCTAATTTCTCGTTGTTTACGACGTATACATAACATAACCTGCCTGTCTTCGGTGCTCCTGCGGGCTCCAGCTGTGAGCCGGGTTTCTTTTTCATTTTTCTTCTTCTTTTTATTTCTTTATTTATGTGTTTTTATGTTTCTTTTTTTTTAGGAAAAAGCCGGCGTGCTGCATGGCTGATCTTTCCCCTTTTATCTCTCCCTTTTCTGTTTTTTTTCTTACGGCGCCCTTATCATTTCCTTATCGGTTCGCTGGATTTTCTACCATTCTACGTTTTAGAGGGGTGTACTGTTCCGCAAACATCACCTCCAACACTGACATTACACCTTCCGGAACAAAAGAAAAGGGCTTACTTGGAAAACCGCCCTTATCCTATAAAAAGTATAAAACTTTGCAGTATAGAGAGTAAAATGACATGGCGTATTCTCGTACACTAGCGAGATCCCATCAAACATAATTAACAACCCTCAATTTCACAGCACCTCTGGGAAATACTTTATAACTCTTTGTGTTTTTGTTTCTGACGCACTCATCCTACTGGCATTTACACGGCTTTCGTTCGAAGTGAAGGTTTGACGATATGCCTGTGCCTGTATACCCAAAGCGCTGTAACACTTCCTTCCCCCTACCGGAGCAGGTCGTTCTATATACGGCATAGGTATTCATTAATTATTTTTCGAAGCCCGAATTAGGCCCAATACATGTAAACTCGCACTTCAAAAATCGCAAGCTAAATGCAAACCAAGAATTGCGCTCAATTCAATTACAGGTTGCGTACAGGTATCGTTGCTATTAATTCATCATCGCGTTCCAAGCAACAGCTGAGGTGGTGGTGGTGCTGCTGCTGCTGCTTCTAAAAGAGCTCGCTGAATAGCTGAGTACGTGGCACAAACAACTTGCACCAGCAGAGCCCGTTTCAATACATTCCTTCAGCTTCGTTGTGGCAAACGAAGTAATTAAAACTGGAATACCGGCACTGTCTTAGAAAATGGTTCCCGCGAAATTACTGCCGTAAATTTATTACCTCTTCTAATAAATTAGCTATATAGCGCCTGGAAATTCCCTCGTTCCAAATGATGACATAAGTGAGAGAGAGAAAAAAAGAAAAAAGAAAGCGGCGGGGAATTATTCGTATCCCTCTCTTCCATCAAAAAACAACTGATCGATGCTGTTCAGTCTGCATCGAGTAAAACATTCATTTGCGTCCCTCAAATGCAGCTCTTCGCTATTTTGGATTCTGGATGAAGAAATGGGTTCGACTGCAGTTCTCGAAACGCGGCACAGTCACGCATTAACGGAAGAAATGGGTTTTGTAAATACTACGAGTAACCGAAAGTTGTACAAAAGATTAAAAAAAAAAAAATGAGTAAAAGACTAACTTCGAGTTAGAAGCGCTCTTTCGCATTATTCGAGAGAGAAAATAACATGCGCATTATCATCATCATCATCATCATTGCTACTGGCGTTCGTGTGCTGCATGGTGCGCTTATATAGTCTGCTGCACGCTTCAATTGGATGATGGCAGAAGAAAGGGCCCCACCAGTGGTATTCGAACCCACACCCTCAGGGTGTTGTCAGGCTTGTGTTGTGTCTTCCTTCTATGTTTAGTTGCCTCATCCACTACAACGTTGCTATGCAGGCCTTTCCTTGTGTCTTTTTTTTTTTTTTTTGTAAACATTGCTTATGGCTCGCCATACATTGCAGTGGTTTCACGGTGGTGGTGGTGGTGGTGGTGGTGGTGGTGAAAGGGCTTGCCATTGTCGGCCTCACGTATGTGGGCAACGTCACGACTGATGCCCTGGGGAAATGTGCGTCCTGGGCCGACTTCTAGGGGAACTGTGCCGACATATGTCTGAAAGCGTCTGAGAAAAAACCCAGGAAAAACCCCAGACAGCACAGCCGGCACCGGGATTCGAACCCGGGTACCTCCCAGTCTCGACGTGACGCAGCGGTTTCAGCAAATGAGGTGATACCAGCTAGCGCCAAATCCCGTAACGAAGCGCCGATTACGCACGAGCAGTGTTGAGGACAGTACCGCGTGCCCGAAGCACTGCCGAAGCTACTGTTGACAACCCTGATGAACCTGCTCAACGTTCGTGCAAGCAGGCCTGAGTAGGTCGTAGAATATAACATACCAAGATCCTTAAGAGGCCTGTAAGGGCCAGTTCTCACGCGGCGTCGTGAACGGGCGGCGGAAGTAGAGGCGCATTTCCAACGCCCAGTCAACGCGCGCGATTTTCATGTTCCCACCACAGTGGCATTCCCTCGTCCAAAGCAGACGAAAAATCAGGAGGCGTGGCCTCACGCCTCCGCGTCGGGCGTCGCCGCCAAGTGAGAACTGGCCCTAACAAACACGACATCCCCGACGACCATAAGACGCGACTGTCGATGACGACGATAGTGACTGTCTATGACCGCCCTTCCTGTACGTTCACCTTTCTCTTTTCTTTTTCTTTTTTCTTTCTCTTTTTTTCCAGAAATCATCTTTTTTTAACATGTCCAACGCAAACAAAAGCTCGTCACAAAATAGTCTCGCCTCATTACAACTTGGTACGCGCAAGAAAATTTAACCTTTTTCAGGCATCAAATACGTCGTCGTTGGCGAAGCGCCAACGCTGCTGACGATTTCACAGTTTACACAACAGCCGCAGTACCGTGTCACTTTGAAGGTTCTTTAGATAGCAGCGGGTGTTCGCTCGGAAATTTCAATCTCACTATCCAACGGCGTCGTACTCGAGTTAACTGGAGCGAACGCAAAATAAAAATAGAAGCACCCTATAGCAATACGAGAAGAAGATGACAAAATCCGAAATACAGTCGCGGATGTTCCTTCGCAGAACCAGTTCGTGCTCAAGTTGTGCGTATCGTAGTCCGCATATAGCGACGGCACATTCTTAGGTTCTCGCCAGAGAAGTGGAAACGTTGAAGACAGTTCTAGGAGCGGAAAGATTTCGCGAGGGCGCGTTTTATGCGGTGTGCTTTTGAAGGTTGAAGGGGCAACAAAGTGGGATGATGTTCGGGTACGGCGATGAGGTTCACCGGGAATATTGGAAATGTGAGATTTAAGCGAGGTAGTGGTACCGCCTGCTTTGTGAGTGGAGTGGCGTGATGTTATGTAACACGTTTACGTGACTTCGGTGTGAAAGCCAGTTGTACAAAGCGAGTATATTTGCACACGATACGAGGCGATCTACTACGTACGAGTACCACGTATAGTGTACCTCGTAGTACCATGTAGAGTCTTAAAAACCGCAAAAAGTGAAACAGATTCGCATTGGTCGCTGATTACTCACATGTGCAGAGGAAGGTCTTCCTCAGACGCTTTAAGACAAATGTCGGCCAAGTTCCCTGTGAAGTCGGCCCAGGACGCACGATCCCCCCCCTCCACCTGCGACAGCCGTGACGTTGCCCGTCTGAGAGTGACCGACTATATGGCAAGCAGCCTCACCACCACACCACACCACTCACCACCCACCACTGGAAGTTTGAAATTGGGCAACTTTAGTTAACATAGGTTATAGTACGTAGAACCTGTGTTCACTATGCTAGCTATATGCAAAATGTCAAGTGAATACAGCTGAGGAGAGTGACATTCTTATAGAACACAGAACAAAACGAGGCATTGAAAGTGAGACCTGACGAACTTCGCGGCACTTTAAGTTCCGCCACACTGTTGACGTCACAGAGTATATAGATGCACACACCTTCTACATAGTTCTTCGCACCTTTTATTATATCATATACGCTTGGCCCATTGTGACCTCAGTTATTCTTGCGTCATGAAATAGAATATCATCATCGTCATCATCATTGCGCCTTTGCTTCGCAACTCGGCGGTGATGACTTGCGAATGAAATTCTCAGATATTCACGTAGTTTCCACCGAGTCGCAAACTCTCGAGAAATTCAACCGCACAGGATGACCTTAACTGAAATTCTAATCTCGATCCTCACACAGTAAAAGGGAACCAGAATCAGCAATATTTGTCCTCTTTTTTTTTCTTACAAACAAACAATCAAACAAATGCACAGAAACGACGAAAAAGACATTTGTAATGTTTGTTTCTGTGTTCCGTTCATTTGTCTTTTTCCCAAACTCAGAGACGGTCAAAGCCAAGTATACACCAGTTTCCTTCATATTACGTTTATCTTCAACGTTTCATTCAATTCATTTATCACACAGGAAAGCAATTACAGGGCCGAAACAAAACCGGACCTCGAAAACTGCAAGCGATGCCACTTTTGCAAAAAACACGGATTGCGTCAAATAGTGCTAATAATAAATCGAGCATTGAGCGAACGCAAAGAGATTATATGTTGATAGCCAGGAACAGCTGAACCCGCAGGGACCAGGATTTGGTCCGAAGAACGGCGGGAATTTTTGCTCGCGCATTCAGAGCGGTAATGAGGTGTCATCTGCTCGAGACAGACGGAGCATCCTTCCGTTGTTAGAGGGTGGCTTTGATAAATCGTCTGCGTCCGCCGACCGTCACGCCCCCTATCCACCACACCCAAAACTCCTTCTGCGGGCCATACAAGTCGAAAGCACATTCCTAAACAGTCTTTCGTAAGAGTGTCATTGCGGGTAATGTCCTATAAACACTTTCCAATGAATGTTAAGACGTCGTGCTTACATAATGGGCTAGCCAACCAACGTCGCGCTTACGGAGCTTCTTTAGACGCCATTCTGGTGGGGTTCAATATGGTGGAAGCGTGGGATGCTCTTTTGAAGGTGCTAAAGCCATTTCGCTTTAAAGGCGTATCAACGGCTTAATTCTGCGACCCTTGGCTGCTGTTCATTGATGTATCTAACATGTCAGACAAAGTGATGGCAGCTATGGCGTAGTTTGAACCTCAGTGTGAGACGCCATGTGCGCTTTCGTAAAGGGATAGTGTATACGGGGTGTTCCACTGGGAGAACTGCTTGAAATATCCTCATACAGACTTTTGCCACAGATTAAGGCCGTTTGCATTCGTGTCTCGCAAATTAGCCGAGCGAATCTAGCAATTTTTTCTGCGTGAATTCGGAAGCCTATCGCCATAGCACACTATTCCAGTCAAAATCACAGGGTTTTTCGCAAGATTCTTACAAAAATTTGACAGCCGCTAAGCCATGACTGGTTGCGCGACAGGCCCTCGATCGGAATAAAACTGTGTCGCTCTTTTCACTTCGCCGCGATAAAGGCGGAGTCAAGAGTGCCGCAAACGCAAATTGCGCCGAGCATACTTCGCCCAGCGACATATTTCCGGCTGTCAAATTTTGGTAGAAATCTCGCGAAAAACCCTGCGATTTTGACTGGAATAGTGTGTTATGGCGATAGGCTTTCGAATTCATGCAGAAAAAGGCTACCTTTGCTTTGCTAATTTGCGAGTTCAATTAACAAAATTAATACGTGACACGGATGCCAACGGCCTCAATCTGCGGCAAAAGTCTGTTTGGGTTTGAGTTTGAATTGCAATTTTCTGGCGCAAAGATATTGGCAAAAGGCTGTGTGAGTGTATTCCAAGTAGTTTCATAATTTTCTGAATTTTTAGGAATTTCACGACATCCTCCCGTGGAACACTTTGGAAAGCAACCCTACCACATTCACGTCACATGTGGAGTAGGATATATTCGTATTTGTGGAGGAAAGAGCAACGTCAGGGTTAGTTGAGAGCATGTGACCATCTGAGCCTTGCGCCACGTTTTCTCGCGCATGCCCTACGCCCCAGAAAGATTCTGTCCACCCATCACAGAATATTCCTTCTTCCACTGGTCGCTTGCTTGTGTCGTCCCCCAACAGCGTCGCTTTGAACACACCCCTCTTTCGCATTTTCTCACACATCTTCCATCGTTTCCTCCAGCGTCGTTCGGATACTCCGGGCATCTCTTCCGCGATATCTTCATGGCGCGGGGTTTTACGACCTCCTCGCTCTCCTCCTCCGCCATCTCTCCCAATAAAGCCGCTCGTGCGGATACCCGGTGAAAAGATCTTGTGACTGCATGGATTCGAGCTAAGCTAACGGCATTACGCAAACGAGAACAGACCAGACAGCGGAAAAGCTTCCCATTTCCTGGACGAATATTGAAAGACTGAGAAACCCCTACGTTACCTCCCCCCCCCTCCCCCCTGAGCTCTCAATCGGAATGGAGTGTAATTAGAGTGTGTTTAGAGGTTGGTCTCCCTTGTCGACAGAGCTTGTTTCTCGTACTGTTTCTCGTAGTCTGAGTTTGTTTCTTGTAGCCATCATCTTGTAGCATCACCACCGGCAATGGGAGTAGAGTATCGCTCCCGGTGATGAAACTCCCTAGTCATCACCCCGTAATAAAGTTGTTGTTGTTTGTAGCCTCGCTTCTCCTTGGTTCTCGTTTGAATCCGTCGTGTGATGAAGTCAATTTCTCTCCCCTCCTTCTTTTAACACTTTGTCTAACCCAGCGATCGACCATTTTTACCTTGTAGCTTTATTTTATTTGCAGGACGAGGAGTCTGTTCATTTAATTAAATACCTGTTGAACTGGCGTTGAACTTCATTGAAGACTGAGATGCAAGTTATTAAAGCTAGGTTGCCCCGATAACAACGCTGTTTACGATTTCCTCGCTGGAGATCTCCCTTTTATTATCCCTCCCACCCTCCCTCTTATGCCATCTGCAAGAGAGGAATAGAACTGAATAGACGCTTTACCGTAATGGAATCAAGATTGGTAATTTGTGCGGAGCCGAGATCCAATCAGTTCCATATTATAGAAAAGGGGGCGAAAGAAAATATATAGATCTATACAGAACAGACGCTGAACTCTGCCAATGAAAACGTGCTTCGTATTCTGGTCATTGAAAGAGGGGAAGGCACACCAGACAAAGGAGTCACCCGCAATACCCGTTTCTTTCATTGTAGTGAATCTCGCTAACGTGTATTGCGATCCAACGGCGCCTTCTGTTGCTATGGGACGTTTCACTGTACCGATCTTTTCGCGGAGACCGCCGTACCTGAGGTGTATTACGTGCAGGAAGCCACCTTATGCCACCACAGATCTGTTCCTTATATTTAAATGGGGCGTTGTGCCGAACTCTATCAGGGAAGTCTGTTGCAAAACGAAGATAATACATGAAACAGCACAGCCTTGCGATGGTGTTGCGATGGCGGTCGGGCGCCTCTTTTCCTGGAAACGGAGGCTACGGGCTGTGCGGGTGTGCAGAGGTTCCTATTATTGTGACATCTGCAGAAAATCATGCCGACCTACGAAGAAAGAGTGCACAATTTTCACAAGTAACCTTGAAGCTCCGGGGGGGGGGGGGGAGCACGGCCGCCTTGTCCCCATCCAGGTTCTCCCATGGGTATATCCCGAACCTTTAACATTACCTTAAAGCTAATCACACACTAAAAGCGCTCGAAAGACAGTCTCGTTGACGTAAGAGACTGAACACAAATCCACAACAACGAAGGCATTGCAATAGGCTTACAAAAACCCACCGTACATATCAGTCGCTGACTACGCATACGGACGCAGACATTCCTGAAATGGAATGTTACAGTAGGTACTAAAACCCCTACATTTCACTTTTTTTTAAGGACCGGATTAAAATTCAGATATGAGCGAGGGGTAGATGCTCGGCCTAATTACACGTACCTAGCTAATTAAACCGTAAATGACACTAGGCATTAACTACATGCCTAATTAGAGGCTAATTAGACGAGCAAATGTGGAACTTTATGTGTCGTCGGATTCGGCGTCGTCGTACATCCAACGTCGTTTGTGAAGTGTACTACTACTCATATGCTATCCATCTGGCATTTTACAGGCTATATAAGGCTCTGCAACATTTGCTGCCTTCTTTGTATTTACCTTTATTTTTTCTCTCTCGCACCTTCAAAGACTATACAGGGTGTTCAAAATTAAGCTTTCACTAGCACTTCATAAATAGGCGAACAAAACAAAATTGGTGCTATTGTTCTGTTCCTTGAGTAAGAAACAGGTGCTACATAATTAGCAGCACCTGTTTCTTACACAAGTAGCGTAAAGCTATCATCCGGTTTCCTGTCATCGCTGTGTTTGCGTAGCGCTCGTGAAAGCTTAATTTTGAACACCCTATATAGCTACATGCATGTAATTCTCCTAAATTTGTCAGATAAATGCAGTCTCGACTATGAAATGCAGGGGTTTACAAGAACGATGTCGGAGCCCGACGAAGTAGATAACATTTCGGGCATCTTTCTTTTGCATTCTCGGTGTTTTATCGCAGAGGCATTGCATCCAACGAAACAGCTTCTTATGAACGATTATGAAGTAGAATCATGCGGAAAGGTAAATATAGGATAATGACTGATGGCGATCACATGGCGATGTCAGATGTTGCTGACGAAAGCTAATACAAGCAAACCGAATGGCATCAGACGAGGGTTAATCGATCTTGTTGCCGACGGGAAGGAATGGGTCTCTGTCAGCATCCGCTTTGCCTTTTCCCGCGAGAGCAATTTCCTTCCTGTGAAGTTAGCTGCACCACTGCACTGCGCCACATCACCCCTAGCAACAGATGTACAAATTGCTGTAGTCGATAGGCGATATGGATCGAGAATAAGGATTAAGAGAAGCGTCTGTGAACAAGGAAACCAAGTATTCCAACATATATGAGTTCCAAAAATCACCCCACACTTCACGGGCACAGTGCTCATGGAAACTGGAGCTGGTAAGGGGGATTTTTTTTTTATTCCGTGTTAACGCCACGAAGCAACTGTGGCTATGAGCGGCGTACAAACGTGGACAGATGGAGAGAGGACAGCAGGAAGGAGTGGGGGGCTAGTATGCGTCCTGGGCCGACTTCAGGGGGAACTGTGCCGACATTCGTCCGGAAGGTCTTCGGGAAAACCCAGGGAAAACCACAGACAGCACAGCCGGTGGTAGGATTCGAACCCACCATCTCCCAGTCTTAACCCGCTCGGCCATGCCGCTGGTTGGTAGGGGGAAAATAATAAACAATTAGGTCACATAAACAAATGTGAGAAGGCATATCGTGACACGCGGTATCCAGAATGAGTCCCCCACTGGAGTAGTTGATATTGCCTTGGCACTAGAAACGCACATTAAATGTTGACGTTAAATGTTAAATGTCTGCGAAGGGAACAGCCTCAGTGGCCACCGATATTTCGAACAGAGACCGTTCTTCTTTTGGTGGCAAATCCAGCGAACCGGTAAGAAAATGTGAAGGCAAGAGCAAAGCTTTTCCCTTCATGTTTCCTAACCGGTTCGTTGGATCTTCTACCGTTTAATGTATGTTCTTCTATGTGTCTTCTAGAAGTCAGTCACTACCCAGGCTTACTAGTGCTTATACAAGATCAGGGCTTACCATGCGAAAAAAAGTGGGGAAAAAAACGAAAATGAAAGCCTTATATGTTGAGATTCGTGTCAAAGGTCGTATAGCTTAGAATCATCCGTGTATTCGATGAGGACTTTCTAATTACGGAAAGGGCAGGCGCCTAAGCTTTTCTTCGGAGACAGTGGACCTCTGTTCATTTCGAATCGCCTGTCATTTCTACCCGACGCTAAAGGAGTCCAGTTTGGTTCACGGGAGTCTTTTCTTCTATTTCACAGCAGATGTCAAGTGTACAGGAAGAGTCAAGTCCAAGATGAAATGTATAACAATCAAAAAACAACACTGAAGCTTTCTATCTAGCTGTCTTAGTTTATTATGCTTTGTGCAAGCTTTGGTGAGGTGGATCACGCTCTATAAGGTACAAGATAAGTGGTACGCTCATACAAGTATGTCTAATTTTTACAATATGGCACCTGTGCATAAATCAGAATGGGGGGATACGCAGTGAAAGAATACAATATAGAAAACGCAACTGCAAGGAAACTCCCGTGCCAGTTGAGTTGTCTGTGTTGTATTCTTCCTTTTCTTCGTTTTTTTTTCTTTTTTTACCATTAAACATACCCCCGTTTTTTCTGATTTCTACCCGCGTGCCATATTGTAACCTCTATATAAGTATACTTGTATGAGCGTACCAGTCTTTTGTGCTGACTCCTATATCACGCAAAAGGAATATGTTTCTTCAGACTGTATTGTGATAGCTCGGTTCAGTTCGGTTTAAAACTGGTAATAATAGGTTGCCATTGCGCGATTCTTCCTGGTACATCACAACGAGTGGTCACATTGTTAGCTTGTAGAAGAGGAGTAATCGGGGACTCTCCACCAAACGCAAAGACGAGATGTGGAGTTCCACAACCCACGGAATGTGGAAATATCAGTGATGGGCCAGAACTCCTACACAAATCTAAGTTTCCGAGAGCATTATCGAGGACACGCGATTTGTTCCCTGTACTGTTTGCTTCTCCTGGCACCTACGGGTATTCGGTGAAGCGAACTTGCATTTAAAAAGTCTGTGTTTTGGTTGAATGGTAGCGCAATAACAAAACTTGTCCAATTGTATTCGTTGTTCTCAACATACGCAAATCACCTATACTCATATTTATTATTAAGAGATACGCAGCTCAGCCGGTGGCAGCATGACAGCGCCATCACGTGGAGCGCAGTCGATCTCTTTCAAGTTGATTGGAGCTGGGTAGACGTGAGGGCGCTGCGTACCAATATTACTTGGGGGGTGCCTGAATACTAGCTCTCTCTAGGGAGCTAGCATTGAGGCACCCTATAATATTACCCGTTTCTTTTTTAATTCCGTGTTAGCGCCGCGAAGCAACTGTGGCTATGAGCGGCGTACAGGTGTGGACGGATGGAGAGAGGACAGCAGGAAGGAGTGGGGGGGACAGGGGGGGGGGTTAGTATGCGTCCTGGGCCGGCTTCAGGGGGAACTGTGCCGACATTCGTCTGGAAAGTCTTCGGAAAAGCCAGGGAAAACCTCAGACAGCACAGCCGGTGGTAGGATTCGAACCCACCACCTCCCAGTCTTCAGTACGACCTCGGCTACCACCAACGAGGGTGACGCCTTAACCCGCACGTCCCATGCCGTTTTTTTTCTGTTTTCTTTTTCTTTCAAATAACATTTTATTTCACACAGTTACAGTGCAATACCGCTGGTAATATTACTCGTGCCGTTGCGTGGTTTTGGAGGGCTGTCTCTTGACTTACCCTTACTATAATCTCGCCTCTGACTGCTTTCTAAATATCTTTTCTCACTCATTTGTGTCAATAAAATAAAATCTACATACTGTAATTGATATTTCGCATTCGAATAGCACAATATTATCTCTCTGTTTCTGGAGATCGAAATAAAATACACAATATTCTTAGAAGGGGGGGGGGGAATATACATGTATTAGAAGGAAAGGTCTGCCAGACCAAGGTCGGCATGCTATTCCATTTAAAAAAAAGTGGGGTGGGACTCCTGGAGTGCGCATCTCAGAGCTTGGTGGCCAGGCCCGTGCTCTTCAGAAAGTGCAATAAAGCACTCAGTGTGACGGCCCATTGTTGGTGCTGAGGCACAGGGCCAAGAAGTGCGGCCAGCGTCAGTTGGTTGTGCAGGTAGCGCTCGAGGCAGCGGGAAAAGGTGGCGCGATGGTTGGTGTACTTGGGGCAGGACAGCAGGAGATGCGACGTATCCGCAACCACTTCGCAAACGTCGCAGAGGGCTGAGATCTGCCTCCCCATCATGCGCTGGACCGCTGGCGTGTATGCCAAGTGGAGGCGCAGCCGGTGAAGGAGTGTCTCTTGTGGCCGTTGGAGACGTCGTGGTGAGGAGAACTCCACCGCCCGGTCGATGGAGCGAAGAAACTCGTTGGAACGGGCGGAGTCGTGAATGAAGCACCGGGCCTTTTGGGCGGCCAGCGGCAGATTTGGATGCGGCAGGACGACGGAGTGAGCGGTATGCGCTCCGCGCCGTCGGATTGTTCGTGTGCACGCCTGGCCGCAGCATCGGCTCGATCGTTCCCGCCGAGGCCAATGTGGCTGGGTATCCACTGGAGACATATATTGTGCCCGGAAGCAAGGGCGGTGTTGGCTATGGACATTATCATCGTGTGTAGGTCGTCGGTTGTTTTGGTGCAGTGTGAGTCGAGTGTCTCCAGTGCCGTCTTGCTGTCTAACAGGATCGTCCAGGTTCCTGGGGGCGATGTTGTGATATGCCTGACGGCCGCGTGGTTTGCGAAGAGCTCGGCTTCGGTGGAGGAGGTGGTATGGGAGAGCCTGAAGGCTTGATCGATATTACCGTGCGGGACGTAGATGGCTGCAGTGGCCCCATCAAGTGTAACCGATCCGTCTGTATGGATCGCTTGTCGTCGTTGATGCTGCGCCGATAGGTGTTCGAGGACGAGCTGGCGCGCAACGGCTATAACGGCGTCTCCCTCTTTCGTCCTAGACCAGGGACGCTCGTCAATACCTGGGGCTTGACGAGGGCCCATAAAGGAGGGGCGTAGGATACACCTAAGGAGCGATCCGGGAGGATAGCATTGAGCCTGCGGACGGCGCCGCCAAAGGCCGATGGGGCGGGCATCCTCAATGTACAGCAGGAAGTGGCAAGGGTGCTGCGTGAGGAAGCGCACAAAGATGCGGAGTGTCTCTCTGTCCCGCAGGATATGCACGGGCGTCTCTCGCGCCTCCGCAAGTACCGTGTAAGTTTCAGCCGTACGTGGCAGTCCAAGGCATACACGGAGGCCTCGCGCCTGGGTGTTGAGGAGGTCCCGCTCAACCGTTCTACTGATTCCGTGGAGCGCTGGGAGGTGGTACCGTACATACTCGCCTCCACTTGTTCCTACAATGGACATCTTCACAGCCGGTATATGCCTGATCGGACGAAAATGGCCGCTCGGCTTCTAGCATTGTCGGGCTGCAACACGAAGATGATCTAGTTGAATAGGCGAAAGTCGTCCCGCATCCCACATTATGAAGTACACATTACTGGGAATTTATGCCTCCATGCGAACTGACGGAACTCTGAGAGCTTCATCTGAAGGCTTCTTGCGTTCCATTGGAAAATCGTGGTCGTTTGATATTGTACTGCCATGCGGCACGAGCAAGAGCGGCAGCTGGATCCGGTCGGGCCCAACAGTTACGTGTCGGGTGCACACGAGTGGGAGCAATTAGTTTCTCTAAGTGCAAGATCGATAGGACTTCCGGGAGTGCTTTGCACTCGGGGCATGCAGTGATGATGACCCTCAGAGCTCCAAAGAGCAGCGTAACCACCGCCATCTTCATATTGACGGAGTCGTGGGCCGTTGTTTGGGCCGGAGGCTCATGGCGGACCTTCGGCGTATAAGTTGCCTGACTGCTGCCGGCTTCAGACGTCGTTATTGGGGTGGGCGTGGTGCGTGCATTGATGCATGGGGATCGGTGCTGTGTGGGGGGCGTCTTGAGAGGCCAAAGGAGGCAGGGGGGGGAAGTCACCTACGTTCCATACAGGTGACCTTCCAGCTAGGGCCTGGTCAGCGGGCCTAGAGCCTGCCCGCTGCCATCTCTTCCGTCGTCTACGGTGCCTGCGGCGTTCTTCGTTGTGGATCTTGGCCTTGGCATCCCGGTAGCTGCTGTTGGAGCGCGAGCGTTCTCTGGCAATCCGCCTCTGCTGCTTACGTTTGGGGCAGTCGATCGCCGTTGCTGGGTGACTGCCTTGGTTGACGCATCTGGGGACGTTCTGGGGGCAATCGGATGAGTCGTGGGACGTTCCACAGTTTGCACAAGTCCTCTTTCGAGTGCAGCACGCAGCCACGTGTCCATGCCTCTGGCAGTTGTAACATTGCGGCGTCGGCGGTAGGTAGGGTTTTACCCGCATGGTCAGGAGATAGAGGCTGACCTCACGCGGCTTTTCGGCCCCGGCGAAGGTGAGCCTCACAGTACCACAGTCCTTTTTTATCCGCCTCGCAGCAATTACTGCCTGACTTGACCTGATGGCCAGCCGTATTTGGTCGTCCGATAGTGAGGTGTCCACACCAGTGATGACGCCGTAGCAAGAGCCAGTGGAACGGGGTTCATATGCTCGAACAGGGAATGAGCAGATGCGATCGAGTCTTAAAAGGGAGACCTTTGCAGTTGGGGAAGTGGCATCTACTGTTATTATCGGTTCTTCGCAAAATTCGGTCTTATCTCTTTCATCCTCCCCCGGAACTCGGAAGTGAGGAAGTCGGATAGCTACAGGTGACTCAGCCTGGCGAGGTTCGTTTGCTGCATCACGGGGAGCGAATATCACCGTGATTCCCGTGGGCGCAGGGTGTTGCCCAGCGTTTGGGCGAGCGGTCTTCCGTGCTCTTTTAAGGACCTCTTCGAAGAGTCGGTCGTCGTCGTCAGAGACGTGAAAGCGACGTCTCTGTCAATCTGCCTGTTTCGCAGGATAATCGTTCTACTACTACAAGAGAAGTCGATGTCACCTGCGCCTGCCCCTTCGGTAGACGAGGTGCAGTCGCCGCTTAGGAGCAGCATAACCAGCTGTACGTTACGCAGCGATCGCTTCGTTGTTCGATATAGCGGTCGCATAAACTCTCGCGAGCACCACTTACAGAGTAGTATGCTGCGTGTTGTTCAAATTATGCGAACATCTAGCTGCACACCTCGCAGTGAAGCATTTCCGGCACTTGCTTGAAGGCCGTGAGTTTACCATCCTCAGCGACCACAAGCCGCGCTCGCCTACGCCTTCACGTCCGCAAGATCTCGCTATTCCACACGTGAGATTAGGTTATTGGCGTTCTTGACCGAATTCACCACCCATCTTGGGAACGAAAAATAGAGTACTACGTATATACTGTTTGCTACTTGGAACCAGCTGAGTTCTCTATTTGTGGGTGCTGCAACTGACTTACTCACGAAGGAGTACCATAAGTTACTTATATATACGCGTCGTTATAAAGGAAAGCATGCGGCGTCATACTTAATTCAATAGCCGCTCGCGTGCAGAAGGACTGCGATAGCATAAAATAATGAGCGGAATATGCGATGATACGTTGGACATATTCTAGAAGCTATGCGATTATCTGTACACGATCTCCAAATTCCTGCAAACTACAGATGGAACGAAGAAGCCACTAGCCCTATATGTGCCGTGACGTCATTTACGTAATGTACATTTTAACGCAATACAGACAGACAGATCGTCATCATGTTGAATTGATGAAGCGAAATTCTGAGCTCCTAATAATCTTGACGATAGCAGGGAAGAATATGGAGATGTAAGCCCCATCTAGCGTGCGATCAGCTATCCCGGAACGATTATGTAAAAGCACGTGGCTACTAAGCCCCTGCAACTTCCACGGTATTAATCTGGCAAAACCTATACCTACGACCCGATTACGTGTACGTATACGTTGCCCAATGCCTTAACACGTACTGTGCTTCTTATCAAATAAATATAGACCAATAATCGTTACCCCATATTCTTTTGATAAGCTGCAGGGTTTCCCGAGAATAGTCACATAGTAGTGGGGCGCACACCAGCGTCATTCGAAGTAGAGGTCTACGTAATACACAGTCTATCTTGTCCGGTGGAAAATGAAAATGGGATTGCTTAACTTCGCTGAAGTGTTCGTCCGGGTGTCCACCGTTCCCGTGAGTGATGTATTTCTAGTTTAATATATGAAGTAACGTAGAGATGAGTGAGATAACGTTATCCACGTGTGACGCCTCGAAATTTATGTGCGCATAATACAGCGTTTAAAAAATGACATCACCACTGCAGTCTGATTACGTTGTCACTGCCCGTGTCACTTTCTGTCGGCGTACAGATGTGGACAGATGGAGAGAGGACAGCAGGAAGGAGTGGGGGACAGAGGGGGGCGTTTTCTCTCTCTCTCTCTCTCTCTGTCATTGTAAAGCGTGCGCAATAGAAACTCAATACGAATTCTTGCTTTTCAGTACTTACCATTTTTGGACTACAAACGCGTTGGGGACTCGTGGGTTCTCGGGGGTCCAAACGGAAATACTTTTCGCGCAGTGGCTGAATCCCTAGCCTTTCAGTAAGTGTGCATTTCTACCAAGTTCAGTTCATTTGTACGTTTGCTCGAATTATAATTATGGATATACCTATGCTTTTGTCTTAGGTTAACGCGCAGATAATGAGTTATAGTGCATTAAGCTGCTCAAGTGCTAGCTAAGATGCATTATAGCGCAGATAATGAGTTATAGTGCATTAAGAAGCATTAAGCTAAGACGCATTAAGCTCAAGAACAGATGTGCCCCTCCTCCATCTTCCTCTACTCGTTCCTTCAAACTAGGAAAGCAATGTAGAAGTTCTGTTATGTTCCTGGCGTCAGTTGTATGTTTAAGTAGCCCCAAGCTCTGTCGACAGAACGTCGATATATCAGGACGTGCACTTCTAGAGCGCCACTCAAAGTGCGGACCTGTTAAAATATTCAGTCGAATATTCAGTCGGAAATGTGGGCGGCCGATATGGAAGTCGTGCTGCTCTATAGGTTTGCGACGTCCGCGCAAGAGCTGAATAGTACATCGACCTGTTTGTTATCTTGCTGCTTTTAGCTGATTTCGGAAATAGGATAAAACTGAACGTTATCTCTCTGATGCCACACGTACGTACATATCAGGTTCAATACTCCGTAGGCACAGACTGGATGGAGAAGTTAACGCGAAAATATTATACAGGGCATCCCAGAATACGTGTAATTGAATTTTAATAAAAAAAACTACGCCATATAGAATCATGCGGTCAACGGCATTTGTTGTTACTAGGGGAACTAGGTGAACGCTCTCATTGTTTTCGGTGTCGTCTTATAGGTAATGTATAAATAAGCATTCTCAGACACACATAAGTTATGTAACGCCCCTCGCGGAAGACAGCGCGTCTACGAGCAACTTGTACCCTGCCACAAGGTTGCTGGCGTCCTCGGCCGGAATCGACCCCGCAACCTTGGGAATCAGCATAGGCGGACACGCCACCTACTGATCCAAAAGGGCTAGCATTTCCCTATTAAAGCTACTGCATTTAAAGCCGTTTAGCACCAAGCCATAATATGCAGCCGATTTTTCTTTTTTTTTTTTTTCTCAAAGCATATGACACGCCGTCTGGAGCACGCCTGAATTTAAATAAAGTTAAACAGAAAAAATTATACGCGAGAATATTGATTGATTACGAAAAAGAATATCTTTCCTCTATATCACGCACGTCAGCTGATCATGCCTAATAACACGTACAGGTACAACGTGTCGATTCCGGCGGACAACACTTGGGGCTTGAGAAGAAGGAACGGGAGCTGGTCAGGCATGATGGGAATGCTACAGAACGGCGTGAGTTTTCATCACTTAGCATTGTGTGACACCCACGGTCTTAACAGACGTCTAATTTGTCGAGCAATGTTTCACGCACAGGAAGCAGACATCGCTCTAAGCTCTTTCCTACCGACTTTCGAACGGCTGGAAGTTGGACTCCCCACAGTACTGGTCGTGTCTGAAGAAATGAGTATCTTGGGAGGGCGAAGTCAGACTACGAATACAAACATATTCGGGTACATCTCCACTTTCGACTGGCAGGTAACCTAGTACAAGCTACAACCTCACACAACCTAATAGCCGGCTTTTGCGGGCTTACCCGACGACCGGCGGGCGATATATAAAATATCACTCAACGTCACTATGGCTCAAATGCAGCAGATTTACGCGCGAAGGAAACTACTGTTACTATTTAGATTACTATTTTGTTCGAATGTATGGCAATAGTGGATCTCCAATCTGCCATATACGCCCGTGCAGATGTGAAGTATCACAAACGCACACATCAGGATGTCCATACCTGTAACCACGTACTCAGACTAGACCGATTTTCCTTAGGTGTGGCTCATCCTGCTGCTAGCCCTCGTCTTCTTGTCCTTCGTAACGACAGCCTTCTCGCTTTGGACGCCACAGAAGAAGCATCGCAAGTCCATCTTATTCACCTGGAGCGACGAATTATGGAGATACGTGGAAAATATGTTCACTGAAGGTGCTGTCCAAACCGAACGCATTATGCTTTGTTGGATCATATTTCCCACCTCGCGCGGGACACATTTTACCAGTTAGGGCTCTCGGCAGTCTTTAAAGTAGCAATGAAATGACAGCGTATTGATCGATATAATCCTGTTCATTCGTCAAGACAGTCCATGAGAAGCCACCATGCAAATTATTTTCGCTGAACCAGGTCGTGTCACTGCACAATTCCGTTTACTTGATTTACAAAAAAAGAAAAAAACGCCCTCAAAAGCAAACCGTGAGCGGTGCGGCGATCTCCTGGCGTTAGCGTCGTTAGTGACGTAGCATCGACCTATAGCGAGCAGCTGCCAGTTCTCATTTCGCACTGAAAATTCGTGGGTTAGGACGCGGGGCGGCGCTTTCAGCGGCGTACTCTCTACGTCACACAGTGCCGCAACATCACTCATTCACTTACGAGCACACTGAAGGAGTTGAGGTGTTTCTAGACAGTCTGGCATATCAAGGAGCCCGATAGATATCAGGTACGACCGTTTATTTGTTACAGAATCAGCAGCAGTCCGAAACGGAAAATTTACGGAGAAGGCCTTTACTGAGAGCCCGTAACTCTGATCTTACTAAGCTGCCAAGTCGTTCTAAAATTTTAGATTTAGTTACAAAACATTATAAGACTGCTAACTGATGCAAATTTGTCAACGCGACAGTTTTAAGAGTATGCGCTTAGGCAGTATAGAATAGGAAGGCTTGGAACCCCAAAGAAATAATGCGACATCACTGGGCAATATGTGCAAGACTCTGTTTGGGTTCCTAATTGTTGGGTCCATAGTTCAAAAGAGCGTTTTGTTCAACTATAAACTCCAACCAACTTGCCCGTCTTTGGGATCTGAACAGGCGCATTTGCGAGCCCCAAGGCGCTCCAATGCCCTATTCTTAAAAAGCAATGGCACGCAAGGGCTCATGGGGACTTAGAGGGCTTTAGAGACTTACGAGGCGGCCAGAGATTGAGGTAGAAGGATAACAACAACATTCCCGGTGTGCGCAGCAGCAGCGTCAACCGGGGTAGACCAGGTAAACCATAAGCGAAACAAACGACGGATCATCCAATCAAAGTTCCAATCCAATCCAATCCAATCCAATCCCTCTAAGATCTCATGCTGCTTTGCGCAGCGCGCTTGGTGGTGCACGCATCTTGGTAAAATCGTCTCATGCTTCTCGTGTAATGGGGTAGTGTACTGCTCTCAAGCGGTGAATCACCCCAGCCATAGTCATGATTTAGTTGTTGTTGTTGGTAAAATCGTCTATTCTCTCCTGTTTACGTTATTTTGACGTCATCTGATCGATAAAAACCGTTTGCCTGGCTTTTTGTGTGTTCGTCCTTAGCCTCCGCGCACTGTCCGGTTGATGCTCCCACGCGGATCGTAGTGGCAGTGTGGTGGATAGCCGTAGTCGTCCTCATGAACGCCTTCACGGGACTTATGCGGGCATGCATGATGCTGAAGACTGAGACAAACACCATCGATTCAATCAGGGAGCTTGTACTGCAGCCGAACATCAAGCCATACGTCTGGGGCGGGACTGCGTACATCTTCATGCTTAGGGTGAGATCACCTGCACAACCTATCATTTAGCGATGCGTTTTACGAGCACTGCTATTGTGCACAGGACACGGGCACCCCCGAGTACCAGGCAGTCTGGAAAATTGTGGAACGCCACCGCAGTATGTTGACCACGGAGAGACTGTACAGCAAGGAAATACTCACGGAGGTTCTGCGGGGCAAAGCTGTAATCGTCAGTGATCGCAGCTCTATCGTGCACAAGGTAATACTTCATTTCCTTATAATGGTCCAGGCGTCTCTGCAGAGATTCAAATTGCGAAAGGTCCGTTGTTGGTGGCATTGGAGGCACCAATATTACAAATCGGCCATGTTGCTCGGAACTTTTGGTAGGAATATACAGGTTGGGACAACAGCTAACGGAACACGCGAGCGGCGTATTTTTTTCTTCGGTGCGGCACCCTAGCGGCGGGCGGAAGCGGGTGAGTTCACTGTATCGGAGGGGTGCAAGGGAGCGCTGTTTGCGACACACAGCGGTAGCTTTCACTTCGCAAACACAGCCATACCGGAACTACCGCTGTGTCTCTAGCATCACACGCTTCCGACCCTCCGAAGCAGTGAACTTACCGGCTTCCGCCAGCCGCTAGGGTGTCGGCAGCCAGCAGCCGGCACCCCCTCGTGCCACAGTCACCGGCGGTTACAGGTTGTTGCGTGGGGTGAATGCGTAGGAGTTGTTTCAGCCCCCTTTTCTCGTCCCCCGCTACCACGCTATAGGACCTTTTGTGTCAAGTTGCGGAGGCGAGCTCCTGAAACTGAGCTCTCCTGCGGTGTTGTAACATCCAATGGAGACTCATGCGTGTCGACAGAACGCTGGACTCGGGTCCGATGTCATGAAAAACGCAGGACCGTCGGAGGAAACGAGGTCTTCCATCCCTCTGAGTGGCCTCTTGCCGTCCACACATATATTCTCGCAATTGAACAGTTATTTGTTTTGTTTCAATCCATTTCGGCTCGCTAGTTCTCCCTTACGGGTGCAAACCACGCTACCAGGGAGGAGCCTTGCAACAAGGTCAATAGCAACAGTTTTCTATCACTAACCAACGCAAGACAAACTGCACGAGTACGGAGCACAATGATAACGCCACGATTTTTTATTTTTTACTCGGGGGGCACGCGTGCCGCCACTTCGGCACCCCTGGTATACACAGAAGGACCTAGCAAACCAGACTCCGCAGGTATTGCATTTATATTCATGCGACATGATAAAAGAAGATAACCATGGCATAGCTTTCCCCTAGTGCATTGGAAAGTATTTCCCTCTCTGCTTTTTAGTATGTGGTTCTTTATACTGCGGTTATTGCAGGTGTCTTTAGCCTGCAATCAATTCACAGATGGAGAGTTCTACTTGAGCAGTCATCCCGTCACACAGCACCCCTTCGTCTGGTACTACAACAGAAGACTCGCCCAACCCATACGAGATGCCATTGATAACAAGTGAGTACTTATGATATAATATGCTGTTCTTCAGTGGGGCCTAGCCCTGCATTATGGTTTGATTATGAAGTCAAAAAAAGGGGGGATATGTTTATTACGAAAAAAAAAAGGCAGGCAAAACAGGACATACTTTGTTGCCCTGTGCTTTTTCTTTGTTCACAATGCAAAACAAAGCTGTACTCAACCCATGTGCTATGCTCACACTATTTATTGCAAAATAAACTATTGTTTGTTTGTTTTTTTCTCTTTTTTTATAGATTGATATCGCTACTGGAAGCAGGCCTTACCCAACGATGGTGGCAACAAGGCGTGGGTGACTGGAGCCGGTGCAAACAGCAGACAGTTTCAGCGTCAGCTGCTGGAAGCAGTCAACTGCAGGCCTTGCGGTTTGCAGACATGAAAGCCATCTTTGTGCTTTGGTTGCTTTGTGTAGGCATTGCCCTAGCAGTTTTTGTTTTCGAAATCATCTTACATAGGCCGTCGCAACCTAAAAGGGTTGTGGTGTGTTCCCGACATCAGAAACTTCATCCGTACAGAACAGGGCTATATCAACAGAGATTAACGACGAAAGCTCACTAATGACTTCTTTGTCATAACTTATGCACCCAACATTGACCAGTCTTGGATTAGATCAGGTACTCCTGCACTGCACAAAATTACACAGCATCATGATAACCTTCGTGTAAAGTAAACACTATTCCAGATATTAGTCAGAACGAAGCCTGCTTTGAACTGAGCTCGACACCGTTAAAGCGCAATGACTGTAGGGAAACTGCATTTTTGTAGTGATAAGGAATCGGCAAAACAGCACACACGTCACTTGCGGAGAGTCATTTCACATCGTAGGCTAAATGAAGCTGATGAAGTTCGCGGTATGTCCCTCATATTATTCACAGTTTCTCTGATGTCCTCAAACCCAATCCCTTTCGTCCCGTTCCAGTACATTCCTTGGTCAGAGTACACACACACTGCTGTGCCCGCTCTCAATGTGCTGAAGTACGACACTAACTGAACAAAATCAGATGCTTTATTATTCTCGATAAATAAATAAAAAAATAATGAACACGGGGTCCGGGAAGAAACATCATATGCTGACAACAGCGGCACCTTGTGAATGATCTCAATAAGGACATGGACGCACCATAGTATTACATGAACTCCACAACAGGAACATTATTTTTCTCACTTCCACGATGCTGCCTGAAAATTGCTAACATCGCGTTGAGTCTCCCGGGTACCGCCAGGGTACCCAGTCCTTCTAACAGTACCGTACGTCGCGCTGCTCTCATCGTAGCTACTATAATCTGCATTACTCGCAGTGCCCCTGTTGCCCGTAAACCTTCCCGTGGAACCGTATCTAAAATCACCTTTTGACCCATACGGCCTGAATTCACCACCGAATACTCGGTCTGACGAGGGGACATATTGATTAGAAGGACTTTCAGACCCGCCATAGTTCCCCGCCCCCGTTCCTGGACCATACTGTTTTCCGGACTGTAAACCTGCACGAGTATTGTCCTCCAGACCTGCAGAGCCTTTCAGATGTTCTGGTCCAACGCTAGTGTAATGCTTATCTGTCGGACCTGCATAAGGAGCCGTTTTATAGTCGTTCCATCTTTGAAAACTCTGGCTGGGCGACGGGTAACTGCCACCCGAGAAGCTTCCTGGCCTCTGGTTAGCATGAGCGCTAGTCTGAGTGCCGTAGCCATCATATCTTCTAGGTCCTTCTGCGTAGCTTCCATGCCCTTGACTACCGAACCCGTAGTTATAACGCTGCCTGTTCTGGCTCTGACGATCAGAGTAGCCACCACCATAGCCACCACTGTAGCCACCGCCGAAGCTACCATCGAAACCACTATGATGACCGCCTCCATACCCACTTCCATATCCACTTCCATAACCAATTCCATAGCTACTACCGTAACCACTTCCATAGCCACTACCGTAACCACTTCCATAGCCACTGCCGTAGGTGCTGTAACTACCTGGACTGTAGCTTGGCTGAGCGTAGCTTCCGCGCACATCGGCCCCGTAGGCACCGTGCTTTCCTCCATACCCATAACCTCCGCTATATCCGGTCTTGAAGTCGTCGTAGCCACCATGGTATCCTCCGTCATATTTTTTGCCGTATTCCCCTTGGTCGCTATAGTATCTGGGACTGTCGTAGCCGCTCTTCGAGGCGAAACTGCTCTTGCCGTGGCTGTCGTCGCCGTGTATGTAGCTGGACTCAGATTTGCCGAATCCTCTTTTGCCGTACTTTACTTGGCTCGAGGAATCCCGAAAAGATGCCGTAGGGTAAGTGTTTGCCGAGTAGGTGGTTTCTTGCTGTTCCATGTGATCCTGCTCAGATCTTGCGATATTTGCCTTGTCCTTTTTGGGCTGTTCCTTCGCGCAGGTGCATGCTAGTAGTATGACCAGCACTATTGGCCTTATCCGACTAGATTCCATCTGCAGAAAAAAAGAAGTCGCCAGTTCCATGAAAGAATGTCTAGATTTGTCGAATACTGGTCGCTGCAATTACTTGTGGCTTTGCATAATTCCTTTAAGAGTGTCATATACTGTATTTAGAATAATGTTATGTACAGCCAGTGTCGGAGTGTCACAATACTTCACTACAGCATCGCAACAGCGCGGAAATGTCGACACCGAATCCGGTTCGACGTCACCACAATGATGACATACGCCGTGGCTGCACTGTTCTGTAAAACCCACGGAAAAATTACGAGATGACTAGGACTGTTCTTCGATTGGTAACATTCGTGTAATGAAGAAAATGCGGGTGCACTTTCACTGGATATACCCCAGTTCAACCCCTAGGAACGAGCTAGTGTATTAATATTTTTGCTCCCTGCGCCCGTCTGGCATAGGAGAATTTCACTCTCAGCGGAAATGAGGAACATCTCCGTTTCCTCCACGCCTGCGCGGAAACAGAAATTCCCGGTCGCCAAAGTGTGGAACCTTTTTTGAACGCACAAAGTTTTTGGTCTCGAAAAACCGTCTAAAAGCCTATCACATTTTCGTCCTCTTCTTCTTTTTTTTTTCTTTTTTTTCTGGTGCTTTTAAGTGGTCTGCCTTTTTCTCGCACGTCGTACGTGCTTTACTTGCTCTCTCTTTACTGCAATGGCGGAAGTGGGCAACTTATACCGTTTTTTCTTTTTCTTTTGTTGGGTAATTCGTGCGAAACAGCTTGACCTTAGCACCGCATAGCAACTGTGCCTATGAGCGGTGCGCAGACGTGAACAGATGGAGAGAGACGATTGAGAACGTAGAAAACGACGGGTAGAAAACGGGGGGAACTAGCAAGAGTCCAGGGCCGACTTCGGTGCTAACTGTCCTGACACCTATCTGGAAACACTGTCGGAAAACCTAGGGAAAACCCGACACAGGCAGACGTCTGGCAGTAGTCTACTATCCCACTACAAGACTCCAGCACGATCTTAGAGCCTCCACCATCCAGCGGACGCTGTATACAAGCTGGTGACCATAACCAATTCTAAAAAAAAAAAAAAAAAAAAAGCCTCGCATTTGCAAAATCGCGTCCACCTAGTCGCGGTACTCTTTCTCGCAAGATCTGATACATGTCCTTTACGATAGTTGTACCGTTGCGTCACGTGCTCCTGCTTCGCCAATCCGCCGACGAGCAGCTGAAAAGGAAGGTTACGAAACAGCCGTCAAACACAGGGACGAAACGCCAATCTTGGCGAACAAATCCTTCCCGGAGACAACGCGGATATTGCTTCGCCCACACCTGTTGAAGCAACAAAGTGCCGACACTAATCCTGTTCTTTCCACATGTCTCTGTATGGGCCCCTGGATCGATAGCTTCCCTCAGACTCCTCTGCGGTGCTGGGAAAACTGCGTTACATTTTCCAGCCCTTCTTTTATTCAGTGAGTCGTGACGTTGGCACCCTGTTGTCATGGCGAAGACCAGCCCGTGGAGGGCAAGGCTTTTGGGCAATAAACAAATGGAACCATTCGTTATAGAGACGTTTTGCTGCTCGGAACAAAACGTATCCTCGCCTGTGAATCGTGTGATAGAATGCTGCATGCATGAGCTTTAACCAATATGGACAGAAACTTGTATGTGTACAGAGCGCAGACCCTTTTGACAGTGACACTAAAGAATTATTTAGTACACTTAATATCGTGAAAGTAGCTAGCCTATATAATTACTTTTTGCTGAAAGCTTACATGGTTGCCGTTAAGAACAATAATGTCTTGCTTTTGTCACTTCATACTGAGAGGACGCGCCACACCGCAAGATGGAAGATTCCGAAATTCAGGACTGGTTACGGAGGCCAGTCGCTAATTTATAATCTCTCCTTGAGGCCTCGTTGTCTTCATTAAAAACACTATTCTTACAAGGTGTATGCTCGTAATTCGTGCAACAAGTTGAAAAATTACCATAGTGTTATTCGTTGTAATTTTTCAGTTGCTTTCGTCTTTTTTTGTCGTTATACAGTTTCATTGTGCGTGCATTGCCTTTTTCTTTTCTTTCCATGTCTTGTAGTAGCTGTCATTGACGAGTGGTAGAAGGGTTGTGCCCTAGTCAGGTGGCGTTCGGCCACTTTTTGGCTGCTCGGTACATATATCCTTGTGACTGATGGTGGAATAAACAGAAACAGAAACCAGCAAATATACTGAAGGGTGCCTTGCTTTCTTTAAAGCACGCTGCACTTTACTACTACCGAAGAATAGGGATAGGTTTTACAGATGTTGTACCTTGCAAACTTGGTATACCAGATCAAATTCGAAAGTCAATTACAGTTTTGGTTTATCGGAAAGAGTGTTCCACTAAGAGAAGAAGAACTTGGAACTTTTGCATGTGCGCCTGCGCTAAAGAATTCGTGCAAAACGAACCTACTATGCCGTACATACCCGCTATAACAACAACAACTAGATAATTTGACATACCCGCTCTAATGCACTGTGCGTGTAATGTATTTTCGCGCAGCTTAGTTTTTTCTTTTTCTTTTTTAATTCCGTGTTGGCGCCGCGAAGCAACTGTGGCTATGAGCGGCGTATAGACGCGGACAGATGGAGAGAGGACAGCAGGAAGGAGTGGGGGACAGGGAGGTTAGTATGCGTCCTGGGCCGACTTCAGGGGGAACTGTGCGAAGATTCGTCTGGAAAGTCTTCGGGAAACCCAGGGAAAACCTCAGACAGCACAGCCGGTGATAGGATTCGAACCCGTGTCACCTTCCAGTATCGGCGTGGAAAGCGATCATCCTAACCACTATGCCACGGGAGCTGGTGTGCAGTTTAGTGCATGCAAACGTGTTGCGCCAGGTAGAATACAAGCTAAGGCCTAGCTATAATTAGCTTTGCTCCCTTTTGCTCGGTTCTCACTGTCAGCGAGTTGTGGTGAAATGATTGAATTATTCCGACATACGCACAGGGACCTAAAGGCTCACTACAGCTGCAAACTCTGGAGCGCTTACTAAAAGTCCGGAAGCTTGGTTGAATATTTTTTACTCCTCATGTTCACATCTCCCACACCTGTTGCATTCTCTTTCTGAAGAGGTATTTTTGTTTCCTAACGTGAGCTAACGTGCGGCAAAGTCTTTCGCGAAAGTAAGTTCCTTTTTCATTTCATTTCATTTCATTTCAATTTATTGCACCTGAAGGCGCCCTAAGGGGCATTATATCAGGGGGAGGGCATGGAACAACAAGGAAGGCCAACAGAAAATACAAGAAAGCAGGCAGAGAGCACTTCTGCGTAAGAAGCGTACACAGACAAAATATAAAACATACGTGTACAGTCAAACTGAAACGTTTATAAGCGTTGTGTATGATATCTTAATTTAGAAATGGGAAAACAACAAATGGTTTGTAGCGTAAGCAGTAAGTTGCCCATTCCGACTGAAACGCCGCTCTTCTATAGAACGAATGTCTGTACTCTTGGAAACGTTTCGCTACAGTCCGATGACGAATCGATAACTAATTTACCTCTTACTAACTACTACAGTTTGGTGTTTACTGCTATTAATCTTTAACTATAAGTACTGTTAACTTTTTTCTTCATCGCGGTGGACTGTCGACCGCCACCTACTTTGCGCAATGCCACTAAAGTAGAGCGGTATAGGGTATTGTTAATAGATAAATACTAACTGATCACGAAGCTTTCAAGGCAATGCTATTCCATTAAAACGCAGTAAGATTTACACTATCAACTTATCAAGATCTTAGAAAGAGGTAACATTTCATGGCGTTTGAGGAAGACAAACAAGACGAAGAGGACGACGCAAGACTCAGTGCAGCACAGCCGGAAGACACTTTCTCTTTAGGTTGACATTTATTTAATCGGCATCCACATAAGCTATCAATGTCGCTCTACGCAAAAAACTGTAATATGCGTTTATTAATAAAAAAAATATATATCACACCCTATGCGTCAAATAAGATTTATAATCGACGAAATGTGACCTATTACGGTCAACCACCACGCTAAAGCTGGCCACACCGGCCCGACATTTCTGTCAATACTGCAATCGCAGCCCGAATAACACTCACCGTGGTCGCTGGATGCAAATCAGTCCTTTTATTCCAGCTTCGTTCTGTTTGTGTTGACTTGGGGGCCCCCGCACATCAAATAGCTGGGCCGCGTTGCCGCGCTTCGGACAGGGAGGAGCATATATACGCGCGATATAACCACGTGACACAAACGTCACCAGCTCGCTTCGCGCGCGTTAGGAGACAGGTGGAGGGGAGGGGGAGAGGGAGAGGAAAATCGAGCGTTGTCGGGCGTTAATTCTACGTACGCATATATAATTATTCGCAATAACAGTTAGTGGGTGTACTGGTTTGTTTACAGTCTGTCGTGAGAAGAGAGCAAGGGCGATTGGCTGCTTAAACGCGGGTCGAAGGAATAATTGTCGACGTGGAATTGGGTTTTACCTGACTTAGCATCTTTCAAGATCCAGGCTTATGTTATTTTTATTATGCATGCCATGGGTATTCAGAGAGGTTGTTGCATTGGTCAGTCAGACATACTAAGTTGTAATTACCAAGCTTTCTGGATTTCTCACACAAGAACGCACAATATAGGGAAAGTCTCACGCTAAAAGATACCAATATATACACCGGACAGAAACTCATATAATCGGGTCTTATGGGGTTACTCCATGCTGAAGGTGCCTGAGCAATGGACGGAAGACAGAAGACACAACACGAAGCGTGGTGTGTTTTCGTGTTGTGTCTTCTGTGTTGTGTTTTCCTGTCTGCCCAGCAAGCAGCCCGTAATTAAACGGGCACATATTGGTCAAACATGCATTCCTCGCGAATTGTTGTCACAAAACACCGGACATTGTAACATTATATGTGCTTCGCATCATCCATTGTAGCACTCAAATTATATTTTAACCATGCGTGTGCACAGATTGCTACAAAATCGTGTACGTGATACGTGATGCAACGTAATACGTGATTGGAATTGGGGGGAAGTCGGGTTTAACCCGAATTAATCCGAAACTAGTCCAGTCCGGGGGGAATAATCGGGCGGAATCGGATTTAACCCGACAAAGTCAGATCCTAAATATATTACAGAGTGTTACGATATACTAGCAATAAAATTGTTACGTTAGACGACAAATTGGGCATTCCAGACAAGGCATCACCAACACTGGTCATGTCTACAGCCGTGAATCGGCTCGAAGCAAATGACACACTTACGTAGTTCAGATAAAGGACCCCTGTATTGCGGAGGGTGACGACCCCAAACTGGCTTAAAATACGTGAGGGTCTATGCGCTTCCCGGAATTACCCTGACAATGAATCCCGCGTCCAGCAACAATGCCGTTTCCGTGTACATCCTGAAGGCTCATACGCTGGACAAGAGACGGGATATGACACCATGAAGGCATCGCCCGGGGCTGGAAATGTCGGCTGATTCTACTATGCGTACGTTATTGTATCACACGGCATTCTTATTCAGATGACAATTCCATATAACGGTTATGAATTTTTGTTCTTTCTTTTCTTTTTCACTTCTAGTTTACATTGAATACTTAACTTAAGAGGGAAAGTTTGGATTGTTTCTCACGGGAAGTGCGACACCGACAACAAGACTGATGAAGAAAGATGATAGCATCGTACAGGCGAATTGAATTGTGGCCGTCTTGAACGATAGGCGAGTCCCCTGACGACCCCGCAACGGACAGCTGCGCCGATGAGCGTCGAAGCGGCGGGACAATATCTGGTGTCCTCTCGTCGAGCAACAACTTCTTAATTGACATGTATAAGGTTTATGGATAAGGAAGTGCGGGATTTATGAGAACGATTAGGTGTGGCACGATAGAGGCTTTTCTGGACCGTGATGGTTCTCTTACTACTGGGAGTGCTGGCTCGGAGATCGTATATAGCATGTAAGAATAAGTGCCTTCCCTTTGAGTTGCTGCGCCAGTTCTCGACCCAGGGCTGTGACCGAAGATCAGACATGTCGTGCGGTGAATCGTACTGCGGGGTTCCGGGACGGATTCCCACAATTTACGCGACTTGGCACTGGCATTATCTGCTGATGATTAAGACACAGAAAGAAGCAAGGAACAAACACAAAGCGTATGCATGCCTCCCGTGAATCACATAGGGCATACGCTCTGTGTTTCTTTTGATAATAGATAAGTGTCTATGCACCCATTTTAGTAAACTAAACAAACCTCATTGAACGAATGTGTCACATTGTATTACAGCTCCAGATCTCGTTGTAAATACGTATTAAATTTTTTCCTTTCACAGTCAGCAGGGGCGTCGGAAGGTGGGCACAAGGGGGCCAGCCGCTCCATCCCCTTTTATGAAGAGAGGTCGGACAGGATACATGACAGTTATAAGGCTTACTGTTACAGTATTCGGAGGTTCATCAGCATGGATTTTGATTACTCCAGGTAACTTTATTTTAAGTAAGAACTTGTTACTTTGCATGAATATATTTGCTAGCAGCGTCGCTACCCTTCTGACACGAGACACATTCAAAACCTAAATAATATGGCTATCCCTGATTCACATAAACAATGACTGGACATTATAGTATAAGCAACTGAATTCATTAAGGTGAAGCTGTTTTTCATAGCAGCATATTGAAAGTAATTCTGCTCTGCGCGTAGTAAGTGACAGTTTACTACGTTTTATTTGTTTTTATTTCTTATTTTATTTACTTATCTCTTGTTGTATGCGGAATGTTCTTGATGTACCAATCCTTCCAACTTCAGCTCGCTCCTCCTAAGACGCGGGACTTCCGACGCCCGATTCACAGTCACAAACGCGCCGAGAGGAACTCCAGGCATACGTGGCAACCTGTTGAATTCGTTCAAACTTACTCAGCTGTTGTAAGTCGTAAACAATCTTCTTTTATATAAATCCCCACATGCGCAACTTAATATCTTCGATGCCATGGAAACGGAAACCAATTACAATTACCACTCGTCCTCAATGATTGCAACAAATGCGCAACGGTTTTCCACCCGATAATGAGGTTGCATCTCCCTTTCTCGAGACTTCTCTTGAAATCTAGCGCAGTGATCCGTGCAGATGAAGGTGGGTCAATGAGAAGATGCTTCTGACTGGAGCGAAAAAAAGAAAAAAAAAGTAGAAGAAGAAGAACAATGACGCTCTTAACGAGCAGAGAAGGCAGCAAGACGATGCTTAACAAAATGGAGGCTGTTCTCTTTCCCCGCCGTGTGACAGGATCGTGACGTCACAAGATTACCCTATAGACGACCATCCCTTTACAAACATGTGACGTCACGAGAAGACCGGTTCGAGGTTATACTTTGTTGTGGTGGACAAGAAGCAGGAAAAACGCGTCGGCTGATAGGCTGATAAAGCTGATAGTGCCCACCAGCACGCTTTGCGCGTCGTCGTTACCTAATCAGTGACGTAGGGGTGCGGGTCGTCTATCGCAACACACTGAGTGTACGCCCTTCTCATGGTTGTGATTTCGCACTGAACCCGAGTAACCTGCGATGTGGTTGATGACGTATCATCACATTACTTGACATCGGCTAACTATTTGGCATTGGCTAGCAGTGCACAGAACAGTCCACACAGAAGTGGGCGTCGTCACGACTACACATAAAAAAAAAAGAAAGAAGAAAAGGGAAGAAGAAAGGAGGACGGATAGAGGATAAAGGATGGAGATGCGTAGAGGGAGCATGAGTTCGTCGGGGAGAGCAAAGTATTAGATGGGTCGTTGAGCAAGACCTGCCTACAGAAAGACAATGAGGTTTCTTGCTTTAGCGGAACGTTCGGCAGAAGAACCACCGGGGTACAGGATGTCCGCTAGCGTGCCCGAGGTGGAGCGAGGGAGATGGGCTTGGCGCGCAGAATGGTACGCTCGGCAGTCTCGCAGGATGTGTTCAGTTTGTTGACAGTGGCCACAGCGGCGTCACCCCTAGAGCCGATCTTGAATAGTTGAGAGTTGGTGAACGCAGACCCAGTGCGGAGCCTATGGAGCGTGGTCTGTATGTTTCGAGGAAGGTTTTTCATGGGAAGAAGGGGGCGGTGATGGTGCATGACGTCCCGTATACCAGGGTGGCGCAGTTCAACAGGCTGCTGAACAGCCATTTGCCTGTCGGTGTCGTCCGGAGTTGGCAAAATATTGCTGCAGCCCAGGTGTGCCGAGTTTCACCACATAGCACGCTCCTAGCCAACCATCATCCCGAATGACAACGTTCTCTCCCCTGATTTGATGAAAACGGGAGGCGGAGCTTATTTTGTACCGTGGTGCACGTGCGTAATAGTACAAAATAGGCTCCGCCTCCTGTTTTCAACAAATCAGGGGCGAGAACGTTGTCATTCGGGATGATGGTTGGCTAGGAGCGTGCTATGTGGTGAAAGTCATTTTTAAGAGTGTAGTTGTATATATTGGGGCTCCGCCGTCCAACATGGCGGCGACAGCAATTGTAGCTGATGACAAAATGCCATATCCCTGAACGGTTATCCAAAGTAATCTACGTCACGTTCCGAAGATGTGCACGAAATAAACAGAATTCTCGCGCGTAAATAATCCATAGAGAACTCGAATGTTTTGAGCGACGCGTTACTACGCTTCAAATTCCACGCTACAACAAAATGTCTGCGCTTTCTTACAAGCAGACGACAGTGAGGTCACGACCATCGATGGCTTCACTTCACGAAGTTGTCACACTGAGGCCACTTTGGCTCCTTTTCTCAGGTATATATCATATCCGCTACTCTGGAATTTTCGTCTTCTGAACAACAACAGTAGTAGCACTATACATGCATGACCATGGCATGAGGCCACTTGAGGCTATTGTAAATAGAGGTTGTTCGGTTTGAGTAAGACACCCAGCTGTGCGTTCTAATGCGGGGCGGTCGCATGGTACGTTGCCTGCTATAGGGATCTACCGCTATGGGGGGCGCTATATCTGCTGTCGTCCTCCTTTCCTAACTTTTGATAACATAATTTGCTGAACTAGTTTGATAATTTGAGTGCAGGTGAGCTCTACATTTGCTCAATTCACTTTTTGGTGGAAGGAACAAACCTTTTTAGAGGTAGCAGAAAAAAAAAGAAAAAAGAAAACAGTGCTGCCGTTTCTTGGGTTTAGCAAGTCATCATTCTCGGAGACACGTTTTAAGAAAAACAACAGGAATCGTAAAAACAACAAATATTCCTTCACTTTTTCTCGGTCGCTTGTTGTACCCTAACGCATGATACATTGCGAAGATAACACGCGCAGCTCTGTGGAAAAACGTACGCTATTATGCAAATGCCTCAACGAAACAGTGTTTGATGGAGAGCGCTGTTTCCCTCAAGGGACTCGACGCTTCTATGTGGCAAGCAATATATGTGCTAATAACTTCCCGAAAATAACTCCAGCCCCACAATAACCCGAGCTACGATACATGTTGAGACGATCGTGTGCAATAGCTTGCCGTCGTTTACGCTTCAAGCCTATAAGGGCTGCAGGATCCGTTTTTTGTTATGCTTCAGGACAAGTTAGTTCTTCCAGGTCAACTCAGCCCACGACGCTCCCCGCAAAGCAGCAGGTTAAACATTACCCAAGCAGCACAATGTACTGAAAGTCGAGTGCAATACGGATGGACGGTATGTGTCTTATCAATGTTATTTTGCTTCACGAGTCTGTTCAAGGCCTTCCACCTACCCGTCCACCCCTATTGCACTCGACTTTCAGTACATTGTGCTGCTTGGGTAGGTAGGTTTCCTCCTCCCCCTCCCCCCAAGTGAAAAAAAGTGGGGTCTTCTTGTAATCACGTCGCTTCCGACACATGCCTGTCCATATGTGCCAGAATAGAAGACTTCAGAAAATCCCAGAGAGCTCAGTGTCGCTTTGAACTATGGGAACTTGCTGATAACAAAGGAGGATAAGGTCTCCAAGATGTTTCGGTTCCTTCTCTTTCGGCCAATTGCCCACGAGGAGTAAAGGTCGGCGAAAGCGAAACGTGAAGGACAGTTCTCCCTTCCTCATTCCAGTAATCTCCCAGCATGGAACGCGTGCGCAAGGAGCACTGGGATTTTCTGAAATCGTCTATTCGGTCTTCTCGTGCTACGTTTCACTGTGTATCTCTTTAAAAAAAAAAAGTTGATTCTCGTGAAACAGATTTCTGCCCGCGTATGCAAAAAATAAATAAATAAATGCATATAATATGCAACGAAAACCAAATATAAGATTATTTTCCGCGTCTCGTCATTCCTTCCTCTTTATGTATCATGATATCCCATTCAAATCGACAATCGTTCGCGAGTACTTACTGTTCCGCAAAGTCTGTGCAAGATGGGTTTCCCGACACCTCACTTGTGATCAGAAGGGAGCGCGCATGGCAGTCTCTGAGAAGCTGCTGAACCGGTCTCAATCCGAGGGGGACGAATTTTTGCGATTAGTAATCACATGTGATGAAACTTGGATGCATAATTTCATCCCAGATACAAAAAGAAGTAGCATAGAATGACGACATCTTCCCCGCCGCCAAAGAAAAGCAAGATGCGGCCGTCTGCTGGGAATTCCATAGGAACTGTCTTCTGGGACATGCGGGGTGTCATCCATGTCGACTTCTTGGAGCAAGAGGCCACGATTATTGGCCAGTAGTACTCCTCGTTGATAAACGTTGTCGTGCAAAACGCAATTCGGAAGAAAAGGCTTCGGATGTTGTCCGGGCCTCACAATCACTGCTCTGAATAATATTAACCACACGCATAGCGCAAAACAATCCACGAAATCTCTTTTTCTGCTTTGAAGCAGAACAGAAGTTCCTGTACGTTTTTCGGAATTCGCTGCAAGATCAACCTATAGGGTGCGACACTGTCACCTTTCTAGTGTGGATAACACGCGGGCCGATGGTTGGAAGTTGATGGTTCTTTTTCGTAATTCTAGTAATATATTCACTGGAAGATGACTGGTACGATGCTGTTCGGTTCCCCGATGCTCCACCTACAGCAGTAAACGCTGAATAAACGTGTAAAAGCAGACGACGCGTCCACACAGTGGTAGCTAGTTACAGTAGTAGCTCTTCTCTGCGGCGCGCAGACACTGTTGGATCTCGGAGCGAATAGCTACTCTTGTTTTATGTATTCTCTGTTTCTTTTTTTGTCATGCTAAAGGTGCGAAACTATTTGAAAGATATCTACTGTGCAACTACAAATAAAGGTATTTGATTCGATTGATAAGCAGGTGGGAGCAGTGACTTTTACATTTTTGCAGATAGTGGGTTTGGACTGTGTCCAGCTTACTATCCATAGGTGAAACCATCGATAGTTTCGAACAAAACTATTGACACTCAAATGAGTAGTCATCTCAACCATCGATAGTTCTTTTGATAGTACTATCGATAGTGTTTGGATGACTATCGCCCATCACACGTGGGCGGGTGCTACCAGGGAAGGGTAACGGTAACGGAAACAGAAACGGTATATTACCGAAATTGGAGATTGTATGGATAACGGAAACGCATACCGCGGTCCCCCATTACCGGAAACGGAAATCAAAATTATCGTCCGGTATTGAATTCAGGTAATGGCTGTTCCTGTTGTGCGATGACATTTGAGTGACTTTTCATTTCATTTTTGTATTTTGATGACTCCATTCCCTGTAATGCTCTGAACACTACACGAGAGCACGGAAACAAAGCGCAATATTGGATCTCGAGGGTGTATCCATCGCTTACCTCATCCCAGTTCTCATAACTCCATGACATCAACAAATGACTATACTCCACCATAGCACGAGGATGACAGCCTACAATTTTTAGTTATTTATTTTTATTTATTTATTTTTCACTTCACCGTGGCTATGGCAGTATTACTTACTACGGCTAGTATTAGCGTCCGCTTATGAACGCGACATTGGATGAAGATCATGCCCATCGATCAGAGCGACTGAAGACATGTTCCTACATTTTTTTTATATCTTGCGAGATGTGCGCATCCCAACGGCGTAAAATTACTTGTGTAGTGTCTACGCGTGACACCGAAGCAGCACTTGGGCAAAACAGGGTGCTGACAGAGCCGGACTGGCTGTCCTCCAGCCAGGTCTGTAACAGCCATACCATTACCGGAAACAGTGACGGAAACGTAACGAAAACGAAATTGAAAGGCTGGTACCAGAAACGGATAACAAACGAAAATATAGCAGTAACGAAAATACGTCCGTCGCCCTTCGCTGGTTCGTACACGTGGAGACAACATGCGGCAGGAGACAGGAGCGAGCACACGATCTCCCCTCGACGAGTCCAATACTGCTTCCTTCGTTGCCCGCCAGTCGAGCGCTCATCGGAATCGGACGAGGTGGCCGACTCTGGAAGTGACGATGTCACGGTAACTGGAGATTGGTTAGAACTTCAGAAATGTCGAACATTGTTCTCTGTCGGTACCTTTTTTATGTTTCGACTCAAAGGTTTTGCGGGTATGCCTTTCAGAATTCCTTTCCCGGCAGCGCTAATCAATTCGGGGACACCCACATGACCAACATGGCACCACGTGTGCCATCGTTGAAGACGGGAGTAGCACCAGCTGTCGGTGTAAATATACACGCAACTCTCTCAGCTTCTGCAGATGTTTCGCAATCACATATCGTAAAATGAACGAGACGAGGGCATCGGAAATGGGAATTTCCGGGTAAGGAACCAGTCAATTAATATCTGAACCGAATGAATGGAGCTTACCTTTGAGGGTACAGGCTTGGTCGCCGAGATTGTCACTTGGTCAGCAGCAGGACTTCGTTGATTCTTCGTAGCTCGGACATCATGCAGCTATATCATGACGGTGATAGACAAACGTCCCGAAATATACTGGTCCCCCTCTTACGTTCTTGTCGGAGCCGGACACCCTCGGCAAGTTTGTTAAGTAGGCGTGTCGTCGTCGTTCATGCAACATATCACTCTGATCTATCAAGGACAACTTCGCCGGAAGTGATGTGATAAGTGGTTGTGGGATGTCAATATCATGCATTCACATCAAGCAACACCGTACCGAGGGTCAGAGTGTGTAGGAAAAACCGGCAGACTGCTTTTATCAGTGCGTACGCGTTGCCCTGGGCTCCTTGTGACGAGGTTAGGCAGATAAACTGATAAGCCTTACGTGTAGCATCACGGCACCATTGTTGTGACGAGACACAAGCGAACAAGAGTAAAAATGTCAGGCCCGTCAGCCAGTAGCGTAGCCAGAAAAATATTTCGGGAGGGGTTCGATGGGAACTTTACATGGGGAAGGAGGATTTCTTCCTCATTTCCCTCTCCCAAATGCACTACCAAAGGTACGGTTTCGGGAGGGGTTTGAACCCCTCCCCCCCTCTGGTTACGCCACTGCCGTCAGCAAAGAAAAAGCGCTAAAGATGTGACGTGGATGCGGCATCGACGCTGCAGTGATTTATCCAAACCTTCCCTCCACTTCTTTGTCCTTTTCTGTGTCAGGCAGAGTGAGTGATTTATCCAGATCCCCGAACACCGCACAAGAGTGTGGCACCCCCCCCCCCCACACACACACACACAACATTTTTACCTATGCACCCTTGCTTTTTCAGCTGAAACGACGTGTTGGTAATGATGATACACTAAGCTGTTATGACCCCCCGTCCAACTTTTTTGCTCCCTCACCCCCTCCGCCATGCCTGGGATTCTGGGCAAACCACAGGGCAGAGTGCTGGACAAACAAAACAGTAAATGCTGGTTAATATCGATAAAAATAGCCTCCTTCTAATGCCTACCTGGGATAACTTAGAGCAAAGTGTCACAACCCGTTAACTCGTGCCAACGGTGTATACTGGCCCATATGTGCTGCACCTGATGCGGCACCCAGAATTCAGATAGCTTTTCCTGTACACGATTGAACTCCTTGAAGGAGCAGCTCACGTGACAACACATTTTATTGTCATGTGCTATAAATTAAACTGCTCTACACTCTAGGATACCTTATTCAGGTTGAAAGTGACGAAGACATAACTAGTACGGCACACTCATCGAACACCATCTGGATCATACACAGAAATGTAAAACGTCCAGGCAAAGAGCTCTGCCTCATCTAGACACAGTTGTAATGGTACTTACAAAGAGAACTCACATGCTATGGGAATCTATATTACAAGAGGAAGCGACGACGTTGGGGCTAATGTACAAGAACTATGCAGTCAGAGCCTTGCATAGTTGACTGAGACAAGGATCTCTGGCTGACTACCATTTTGCATATTTTATGTACCAAGAGGATGCTGTGATGTTTCTAAGCCTGTACTAAAAATAGATTTCTTCCTAAATTTCTTGCTACCACCTGGATAAATATGAACATACCGAGCCGAGGCTAACATTGCAAACATGTGAAACAAAACAGAAGAAAATACTTCCTTAGCACCTGCTATAGTCTTGCGTGATATGTGACATAAAAATGTGCTGATATGCCATCTCACGAAGTGTTTTTGAGCTCTGTTGCGGACAATGAACCAATAAATATCTAAAACTAACATAATGATGTTGCATTTCCTAAAGTATTGCACTAAAAAAATCCAGAAGAAAAGCCTTGGACAATAAGAAATATAGATAAGGTCATCATTTCACTCTTGTCACAGTGTGTGAACCTTAACTTGGCATGAGCACTATTTCCTTCATATTGTACATTGCAATAGACAATCATGTAATTGTTTATACATATTTGGTTATGCAGCACTTGCTATCTTACGTTTATATGGGTCTCGGATAGAGAATGAAAAATGTCTGATACAGAGAAATGATGCCAGATAGCAACACATAACAAGTGATTAGACATTGCGTCGATTTCCTAGTACAGTGGTATGGCAGAGCCCTGCACAAATATTCACAGGCACATCTTTACAGTTACACTTATTTTTACAGTATAACGACTTCATGGTGTGACATTTCACCTGTTGCTGTACAGTTGCTGTTATATTATTCGTAACTGTTTCATATTTTAATGCTCTCTTTCATAATGCACGTGCACTACAGGAAACTCCCAATTTAAAGACCAAGCAGAAGATAGTTTAAAATGTTCCTCTCGACCACATAGTCTAAAAATGGCCATGATAATGTGGACTTTTTGAGCCATAAATTATATCTTGCAACTGGAGGTATTATGCCAAGTAATATGCTATGTTTGTCTTTGCAAAGTTATGCACACTTTTTACAATGACTTCAATTCGCATACTGCCATCACCTGTGGAGATATACTACGTACTTACAAACGATGACAGTTTCTACCCCATACTTTGTACAACGCACTACCAAGAACATACTCCAGACACAACCAGATAATTTAGAGGCTTCCCACTGCAGCCGTCCTACGTTGCATTGAGTCCGGGCATCTCAGATGACGAGTTCACATTCAGGTCCGTGCTAGATCCTTCAGAGGGAAGACATGTCTTAGGAAACGTAAAGTGAATAGGAGCAGCGTGATTTTTACAGCACTCGGCACTGTGCATGTTGCAGCATGTTGGCGACTCTGGCTCGTCCTCTTCGCGAATGCCAGTTCGGTCAATAGAGTTGTACTCTTTTGCAGAGCGTGGCTTTAGTATACAGGAAACCGGACACGTAGCCAAAGTTCGCCCGCTGCTGGCAAGCTCTTCTTGACGCATGTATTCAGAGCCACTTCCTCCACTGCCACTGCTGCACAAAGACATCGTCTCAATGTAGTCACTGTCTGATGATGTCGTGCTGCTTGACGATCCTTTCGAAGACGTGCTGAGGTAACGTTCGTTTTGTACCGTGTACTGTCCGTGGTGAGGGCAGACGTGAAAAGCTGCGGAGTACAAAATAATTCTTCGTGAATATTTAGAAGAAATGACATATAAGTAGGGTTGTAAATTGGTTTTAAATAATCCATGTTGCTCTTATGGACCGTGTATACTTGTGCTAGCACTTATAGTGTCATGTAGCACTCCAGACTGTTGGTCCTTGCACACAGAGGGCTTTCCAATTGTCCACATACACTCTATGGCTAACACTTCATGAGCATTCTATAAAATAAGCGGAGGAAAGTTGCTCTAAAGAACACCAGCAGGTAAAAATTATGTCTTTTTGCCCCTTTGCCAAAAAAACATTTATATACAAGAATAAGCTATAGTTCATAACATTCTACTTTGAGACATGTGTACTTTTCGTGTACCAAGCGTTCTTGCACAGCCATTTTAAGGAATTATGACATCTATGTAATTTGCACTTACCATGGTGTGAATGTTCATGCTTAACACCATCACAACTTTGGATGTAGGTACAGTCTCTGGCAGAAGAACACTGAACTTCTCGGTTCTCGTCCCTCATAATACCGTGTGACCCTCCTTCTATCCTCCTGGGTAATGAAGAATGAAGTGTGATTCCATTGTTCACAAGTTCACACACAGTCTCGGAGCTATGCGGAAGGCTAGTGGAGACACCAGAATCAGATGGACTTGTTGCCTGTTCCACTTCAGATTGTGCCTTGCAGGGAACGCTCGATGACCTCTTTATACTTGAAGGACCCTGTTGCACATCGTCCAATGCATCGCCATCTTTACTGAGATCTTCCTCGGAGAACACAAAATCTCCTTTCAGCTTCAAACAGTCAGCAGAGCGATGGAATGGAATCTTGTAGAGGTTTTCTAGCGAGCGGCTGTTTGGCGTTGAGGGAACCGAGGATGGTGGCGTGATATCGTTGATGTTGCATGCTTTCTCTCGGGACCTTAGTGACAGCTTTGATAGCAACGAATGCTTTTTACTTGGGGTCGTCTTCGCGCTCTGTACCGTGTATGTCGGGCAGTCATCGGGTTCAAACGTCTCATCCGACTCCTGCCGACCGTCTGCCGAGTTGGACCTTCTTCTCATCAATACCTTCTTCTTGAGGTCAGCAAGAGAACTCGATAAGGTGGTGGTCTTTGACTGGAAGCTTTCTTGAGCAATCATTTGTCTTCTTCTGAAAAACGGACTACTGCAAGCCTTGTTCCCTTTCCTTGACTTATCACATTCTGGTGGAAGTTCTTCCGGGTATTCTTCCCTGCAGGGCAGAAGGTACGGCATGAATGGTCTCAGCGGCAGGGGCAGTCGGTCGCTGTGTTCCGTCGTAGTCTGTTTGCCATCTGGTTGCTTTGTTGGTTCAACTGGGTGCATTACGACGTAATTGCCATCGCAGACCAGTGTTAGATTCTCCGGTGGAGCTCTCCGGAATGACATTACTTCATAACTTTCTCCGCAAGTGGAAGATGGAGAGCCTCGAACGCCGGATCGCTTGAGGGAGCCAGACCTATCGGGGCTATTTTCTACGCTGCAGGTTGTGCTTCCCGCTTTTGAATTAGCGGGAGAGGAATTTCGCGGTGGCAAAGGAGGCTTGGCTTCGACAGCGAGTTTAGTTTCATTGCTCTGCTTTGGATCTTGTTGACTGCGTGTGCATGTTAAGCTGCCAGTATTTTGGTACAGCGAGAGGGATTCAATGAAATGAATGTTCGCGTAGTTTGGAGTCGTTGCAGTGGGTGTGCATGCAGGTGCTCTTGGTTTTGCCTGATCGTGTGCCTGAGGTAACTGCTGCTGAAGTGGGCCAGATATTTTTCGACTTGGCTCCTGGCAGATTGTCGCAGAACCTGAAATTCCAAAGAGTTAAGTGAACTAAGAGGCTAATAACAAAAGGTGAAACCCACCTCCTTGTGTTTGGGATCCTGGAACACGGTGTTGTGGGTTATGTATGAAAAAGCCTTCTTGTGCACAGACTGCCTTGCAATCATCACTTGGGGTTGTGCTCCAACAGGGAACAAGGTTGCCAGCCCAACACACGACTTGATGGCAGGTGCAGGTGCTTTGTAGTGGGTCAACGACACTCTGTTCTTTGCACACGTGCGAGAGGCCTGACGAAAGAACTGTTCCACAAGTGCACATGGTGCGACCGTGAGAGATCGCCTCATGTACTTTCACTTCTTGTTGAAGGAGCTTCTCCTAGAGACCAGTAACAAGTGGTAATTAATAAGAGATAATAATAGAAGAAAGAGATTAAATAGAAGGAAAATAGATAGAAGTAGATTTGACGTGTTAGGCATCAGGTTCACAGTATTCTTGAACTGTGAAATTCTTGAAATAGCCAGAGAAATCTACACGTTAAAGTCACCAGATGCTTAAGGTAGAAAACCCAGGAGGAAGAAACCTCAAGTTCTTGAGGGTAGCACACTAGTATTTCTAATAATTTTCTTGAACCGTCACAGGTACTGTGTGTCCTTCTCAGTGACACCCAATGGGAAGCAAGCATTTTATAAAACACCCTGCCCTCCGGCAAATGAACAACTCAGCACTGGGGAATCTCTGCTTAGAGACTCTAGTGGGAGGCTGAGCACTTAGAAAGTATGTAAATCCGGCAGCTGAGGCTACGTCTTATGAAGACCAGTTGAGGTCAAAACTTAATAAACACTAACAGGGTCGACATGCTTTTTGTGATAGTTGGGATAGGGGGACACACTCTCCTGTAATGAATAAACACTTCACAAATGAAGTTATATTTCATATCGTGTTTTTTTTTTTTTGTTATTGTTGTTGTTGCTGCTGCTGCTGCTGCTAACAAACGAATAGCAACATACAATATTAATGAATCACAGCACACTTACTTTAAAATATCTGGGCACGTCGTAATGTTGTCCCATCGCTGGAGAAGCTGGGTTTGCCTTTCCCTCTCCAGAGGAATCAGCTGCAGACTGAGATGCTTGTCTTTCCTTTGTAAGTGAGAAACAAGATGTGAGAAAGAAGGGAAAATTTGAAGTGACGCTTACCCTTAAGTAAATATTAGCGAGCGCCGTTCTAGGAACATCATAATTTGGGTAGACTGTTGTCCCTTGGTTACAAGTACAAGGTGACTTAGGTGCATGACACTGAAATACTATCCGTGGAGTTCCCGGGAATGGTTGCTGGGAAGGGGGTTTCTTGGGTGATGCGAGAGGAGAATCGCTTGAGCCAGAACTGCTCCTGGTCACCCTTGAACACTGTAAAAAGTTAAAAAAACATATATATCTTAATATTCGTCTTCATCTGAGGTGCAGATATAGTTATTCAAGAAGCATGGGGGCATTATTTATATCAACACAGATCATTGCTGCATCTGGACAAGAATAAGTATTTTCACTCGCAACATATGAGGTGTCAGCAAATCACGACCATAGCAGGCTTTCCTTAGACCGTTCCTGTCCAAGAGCCATTACCCCATACTGCTTCACCATGACAAAATGCTTCTGCTCACACCACTTGGAAACATTAACAGCCTTTAGCAATGGACCACCAGATTTAGCTCTCTCTCAGTACTCCTTTTTGCTCACAAAGTTGACACTAAACTTCAAGGGGCTTGTTTTTGAATGAGATACATGGTACCCAATCGCCGACATTCATTGGCACTTAACTGTAATTGTGATAAGATGGTGAGGAAGCAAGATGAGCTGGTAATGCTGGCTTGAACTCTGAGATTTCGAAGAAATGCAGACACGACATGGCAAGACAACATAAAACAAGACAAAAGAGAAATGTTATGTCTGCATTTCTCCCCAATCTCAGGGCTCCAGTAATGAATGAATGTAATTGTGAACTTTTTTCTCTTTAGGACACATGACCGGGAGTTTATTGTATTGTATACAATGAACCCTGGTTAATATGACCACCACTGTTCCTGCAGATTTGGATCATAAAGCGAGCATGTCATTTATTTTTATTTTGCATTGATTTTTTATATATTTTTAGACATTTTAGCTCTTTTAATTATCGCAGTAGAATCTCGATGATACGAATCTCACTGGGTAGCAGGAAAAATCGTACTAAAAAAATTAAACCAAAATAAAAGTTGAGGCAGGAGAATAGACAGTGACTGTTCATTTGCCATCACTGTCGGTGAAAGGGGTCCGTCACAACATTTTTGTGTCTTCGTTTTTTGCCACTGCTGCGGAAATTCGCGAGATGATTCAAAAGGCCCATCACGTACTTTCCACAAGCGAGTCGCGCGACAGTGCCGTAAAGCGTGCTTCTCCTAAAGCACGCAAGCGTAAGGTGAAGCCGACTTGCGGAATGGTGACGCGTAATGTTGCCAGAAGTTGTCCTGATATGTTCCTTCGACGTGTTCTGGTCGCTGTTTACCTAGCTAGTGCGACATCACACAGCTTCGCCGTTTATTGTTGCGAGGGAGGTAAAAAGGTGAAACCAGAGATAAGGTGATAAGTTACGGGCCGATCACTTTGATCTTATCTCCTCCACCTTGTAGATGAGGGGAACCAGTCAGGCATCCAGGTGGAGGCAATACAAAAGAGCTTCGCCCGTCCTCAGTAGCTCAGTCGGTAACGTGCTGTCTTGCTGAGCTCAAGATCGCGGGTTCGATCCAGGCCGAGGGGCGGTATAGTAATGTGGGGGAGGTAAACATTGCTTCCAGCGCCGTGTGTCGGGGATTTCCGGCGCACGTCAAAAGAACCCAGGTGGTCCAAATTATCCGCAGTCCTACCGTGCGGCACGTGCAACATTGTCGCCACACTGCGCAGACAAACCTTATGTGGAACATCACGGTACCGTTACAATTTTTACTAAAGGGAACCAACAATGAACACACTCTTCATGTGTTCATCGTTGGTTCTCTTTTGTATCTCCTCCACCTTGCTAAGTTGTGCAACCTACTTTCTGTGATATCTTGCCAACAAAACTGTACTTCAAGGTAGAAATGCGTTACTATGTATAGACCCTTGCGCGACGCCAGGGTGCGCCAACGCGCGTCAGCTGGATTGGTCCGGTTGGTCTTCCGGTTACACCTGTTGTTTGCAAAGACCCTTTCGACAAGCTCCACGCCGCCAGGTTCCGCCAGCGCATGTTAACCTGTTTTGTGCCCCGTAGGTCTTCCAGTTTGCGCCGTTTGTTTGCAAACAGTGAAATGGTCTATAGATAAGGACATATTCAACGAAGGAAACATACTTACTCTGTTCGTCATACTCCTGCTCCAGCAGGGACAAGGTGCGTTTCCGTGTATTCCAGGCAGAGAGTCCCCCATTGGTGATGGGGTGGGTAACCCAGAGCCCCTGTCGGATGAAGTGCAGCTTGGAACACGGAAGAACTCCCCATCCACGTGAAGAAGGTTCCGAGGATGGTCGTAAAACGACTCCAAGAAATTTCTTGGGACATTGTACTCCGACGAACTCGTGCTTGTGGCACTTCCAGCACTTGTGCTGCTAGTACCACTGCTCTGGGAGCAGAGAGACGCCCTGTCTGAGGGTTTCAAAACTCGAGGATTGGCGGCGCTGGGAAGTGTCGGCCTGGTTTGAACAGTAACTTCACTGGCAGTTGAAGGGGAGGTAACCTTGAGGTCCATTGTCCAATGTGGAGAAAAACCTGTAATTGGTGCCCGTTCTGGGGAATGTTCTGTTCTTCCGGGAGGATGCTGCTCGGCTGTTGGGAACGTGCTCCTTGCGCAGTAGTGTCTTCCACATTTGTTGCAGTGTGTATAGGTCCTAGAAAGCAGCCAGTGGAAAAGTTCCTTAGGAATGTGCTGTGGCTATGGCTACTGCAGTAAACAGTAACTATAAGTTGCAGGTACAAAGTCCCTGCAAACACTAGGAATCTAGCAAGGTTACAGTTATGTACAACGAACTGAGCTACCTTACAGTTACCTTTAAGACAGCAAAAATGAGAACTAAACATATCCCAGGGTTTCAAAATGCGGGAAAATTTATGGGACACAGAAACAAACAGCACATGAAAGGACAACTCTGAGGCCTGATTTGTGCAGGTCGTTTCTGTGATCTGTCCATTTACAGTTACCTTTAAGGCCTTTGAGTTACCTTTGAGTTACTTTACAGTTATCTTAAACATTGAAACAAACAGCGCAAGACAAGACTCAGTCTTGGTTTTGTGCTGTTTGTTTCTGTGTTCTGTCCATTTGTCCTCCCTCCATACTGAGTATGGAGTATGTTGCCAACATCAAGGAGTGAAACGAGTTACATTCAAAGTTTCGCACAAGTAAACTGTACATGGCGCACTTGCGCAACAATTGCTGTTCAAATACTAACCATTTGGTGTCTACTTTGTGGCTATTTTTGCTCAAACACACTGCTGCTAAGTTTATTGCGCCTGACTCTGAATATGTCTCTACCAAAGTTATGCACGCACACAATACTGCCGTCTTCAGACATTTGCAGTGCATTGCTGGGGCATGTGGTGAAATATGCAAATAATCAACTAAAGAAGACTTAACGTACAGTACTGGTTGTAGACACGGCGCTCCTGGAAGTTGTGCCGATCCTTCAGTGAGACCTTCTGGTGACTTGAGAGGAGGTGTAGGTTCCTGAATATCGCTGATTGTCAAGGACACTGTATCAGCACTCTCCACTTCGCTGGAGCATACGCTGGAAGCGGGGCCACATTGTGACATGCAAGAAGGCCATCTGCATATGAGAGCACACTACGTGAACGGAGTGTCTCACACTGGTTACGAGTTGCACCCACACTATAAGAACCTTGAGAGGCACGCAAGAGTACATTCATCAGACGGATGTCTTCCTGTGATACACCTTCACGTGGTGCTACACTCTTATGGGTTACGAGTAATTTTGTTGAGCTACGCAGGGCGTTTCAGCTAATGTGATAAAAATGTGTATTAAAAATCTACTTGTCTGAACATTATGGGGTCAAAGTTACATATCTCGGGAAGATTTTTGCCGTTACTTCTCAGCTCTTTATCAAATCTAACTTGTGAGAAATTCAGTTTTTCCAATTGAACTCCGAAATTCGCGAAGTCATCCTCATGTTTTTTTTTTACAGAAACAGAAAGCGCACGTCGGATTTAACCCATTACCCCCCCCCCCCCCATTGTAAAATATATTCCCTACTATTTTGATAATAGCTGAAAAAGAAAAAAATGCGAAAACAGTTTTTTCGAGGCACGCTAATTGTCGGCCGAGATTCGTTACCTGTTAAGTTAATACAAGATGCGGCTGAAGAAGAACAGTCCCCCCGCCCCTTCCTGTTTCCTTCTCGCTCTTATTTCAGATAATTTTGCGTTGCCGCCATGCTGCAGTTATCAGCAAAAGCCTGGAAAAGGAAAACTGAAAGGGCAGGTGCATGGTCTCCTTGCATTGCCCCTTGCAGAGATCTGGCCTGCTATTTGCGCACCCTGAAACGACGGTTTTCGCATTTTTTTTCCGGCTAAGTAGAATCTCGACTATACGAATCTCACGAGGTAGCGGAAAAAAATTCGTATCATCCGAAATTCGTGCCAAAAGAATTAAACCAAATGAGGGGGGGCGGTAAAAAGGTAAAAGCTGAGATAAGGTTCCGGGCCCTGTAATCCCTTTGATCTTATCTCCTCCACCACCAAAGGGAGAGTCATTGCTTGCATTGCGCAACATGATGTAAGGGAGTCCGTGGTGAGGACTGTAAGGATCTCCCCTCCCTCCTCAAAAGAAGGAGCAGCATGACTCGCGCGCTTTGGCGTCGCGGGGGAACGACCTCTATCGCATCCTCGGCTCGTTCGTATCATCCATAAAGGCAAGATAACGCATTCGTATCGTCCATATCATCCATAAAGGCAAGATAACGCATTCGTATCGTCCGAAATGTAATACATGGGAAGAATAGGCATTCCGGGCGGGACCTGAAAATAATTCGTATCATGCCGAAATATGCGTGATCGTATCATCGAGATTCTACTTATTAGCATGGTAGTAATGAATCCATTTTGCAATGGAGGGGCGTAAATCCGGCATGCGCTTTCTGTTTCTGTCGAAAAAATGTGAGGTTGACTTGACAAATTCCAGAGTTCAATTGAGAAAATTCAATTTCTCGCGGATTAAATTTAATGAATGTGCTCAGAAGTCATGGCAAAATCTCCTCAGAGATAAATAGTTTTGAACCCATAATGTTCAGACAACTAGATTGTATCCTTTATCATCTTAAGTGAAACACCCTGTGCGTGCTCAATGTCGTGAGGGCGCCACAGTTCTGGCAGTAGCACATCAGCTTATGAATTGCAGAAGAAGCTAACTAGTTCTAATGTGTTTATCTGTGAGTTCTAAGGGCTCAATCACCAGAAACGTTATCATTAACAAAAACAATACGGTGTAGTTCAGCATATAGCGTATCATTGTCTGTCAATTAATTGTCAAGAAAGGAATTGTTCAAAAAGTATTTTGGGATTTACCATCTTTCCAGATATGACTCAAAGCGCACAGCACATTAAGGTTTGGTTTGCTACAAAGACTGAACAAAAAACAAAGAAAATAGCCGTATAATGCAATGCAAGACACAGACTTTCTAAAGCACAGGAAGCAATTCTTGGTTTGGTTTGGGGTAATGAAAATAAAATTGAGAACGTGGCACTCTTTAAGAGAGCCAGCTAGTCCAGTTCGATTAAATATCCAGTAAAGTAAAGAAAATGATAGTTAATAAATAAAAAATTAAAAGAAAATAGCAGTCCCGTGTCGCATACGTCACATGTTTGTCACAGTGAAATCACAGTCACAGCACATCCACCAGCTTACTGTCTGTAAAAGAAGCAGTTATTGATCCTTGGCAGCGGAGGTTAAACACTAGTAGTATAACAGGCAAGACACTGTGAACAACAGTCACGGACTATTCATTGCTAGGTAAAATACAGGTGCCATCTGGACCCTTGATGAATGTACTGGAACAAGTGCTTACCTATAATGAACTTTGCAAAATGCCTTTGCCTGAAAGAAGTCTTCTGGCAGAGGTGCATCGCTCGCAAAACGCACAATTTCAGAGCAAGCATCACACGATGAACCACCATCAGAGCAAGCAGAGCTGAGCAAAGGTCGACGAGATTCTGTGCTACAGCATTGACTAGAGTCCTGGTTACGGGACCGAGGCTGTAGCGACATTCTTGACGGTGTCTCCACAACTGTTAGGATAGAGGTTCCGATGAGGCCAGCATTTATTCGCTGCATTTTTCGGGGCATCTTCACGCTTATAAAGTAATTCAAGGTTGCAGTGCATTGTAATGGGGTCAAATGACCAAGTCCTATGCCTATTGCCTTGCATGGTTTCTGCATTTTGCAAAACAGCCAAATTTGAACTTAATAGAATGTAACTTTCTTAACCTATTCGTAGCGGATGCAAGCAATCTGGCATAAACTCAATTCTAGCAATCGTTGCCTTGAAGCTCAAGAAGCACAATCGCCTACAAAGCCCCATCTTGTCTCTTGTTCATGTCCTCTGCCTCAAGGGAAATGCTGCTATGTTATTCTGTTGCCTTGCTGCAAGAGTACGTTTCGTGCAGGTCTAGCATGTAAGTGCTGATTGTTGCAATTAGTAGTTGTTATTACACAGGGTTCCGCAGCTAATGTGTACCAAAATTTTTAAAAGGCGACTCGCTTTAACGTTGTCAACAGTCACGTATCTAGTCGCCAGTAGCTTTTTCATTGTGTCTAACTAGTTCATTAGAAAAGATAACCAGCTAACTTTAAAGTGGAGGTGTTTCCAACAATGTTCACCTTATCTGGCGCGTTTCTTTTCTGGCCTAAAAAGAAAGTTAGTGAAATATACAATAAAAGACCTAGTTGTCCGACGATGTAAAGCCACAAGCTATCATTATGGACAAAACATGTGCGGCAATGCACGCGCACGCCCAAATTGCAGGGTGCGTAGAGCGTAGGGTGCTCATTTTAGTCGCGACAAGAAGGAAAAGAAACCATCCTTACGTGTAGTCTTTGACGCCAGTTTCCTCTTTGTGGCTAATTGTCCTTTCAAAGCAGCTTCAAACGCTTGTGAAAGTTCTTCTGTCTGGTTGGTGTGTAGAATATGAAGGCCTTCACCTTAAAGTACCAGACACAAGAATAGTTACCTTGTGCTATAAATCTAACATTTGTGTCTTGTAAAATACGAAGTAATATCTACGAGACGATGAAAACTTTGTCTCGTACCTTTCCCACATTTAGAGCCACCTTCAAAGCAGAACTTGCCATCGACGAGTCCAAATCGCCGAAGTTCTTTCAGCGGCCATGTACCCAGGATTCGTGGTGGGACGCCTGCTGTCAGACAGAAGAGATAGTCCTGGAGGTGAAGCCGTGTCGGCCCTGTAGGTAACTTCGCTCGTGGTGGAGCATGAGTAAGCTGAATCAGGAACTGATGTTCTGTACAAAAATAATAGAGAGGTAATTTTTTTTATAGCAGCCACCGTATTTACTCGCATAATTGACGCACGCGATATCGGATGCCCAAATGTTGCTACTTTCGATTTCCTCGAGTATTTAACGCACCGCGACCGCAGCAGCAGCTTTCCCGCGGCTCCCTCGTATTTGAGGGCAAGGGAGAACGTGCGTCTCTTGCGGGGCGACAAAAAAATTACGAGGACGGTTGCGAGTCCTGTAATGCGAATTCCAGCGTCAACTGTGTGTGTGTGTTTGAGTGAGGACGCATTAAAGATTGTACACAAAGTGTTTATTTCAGCGTGATAACCATTGCTTTGTGGTCGTTGAAATTGTTGGCGAGATTAGTTGTGTTTTGAACGAAGTTAGTGCTTTCAAATACTAAGTGTATGCACGATGCCTGTCGTGCCTGGTGGTGGGTTGGCAGACATCGGTGCGTAGAGCGTGAAGTCTAGTTGCTCGGACAACATGTTCTTGCCCGCTGAAACGTCCACGTTGAAGTCCCTTGTTGTTGAAGGAGCTTGTTGGTGCGGTATGGTACGAGTGCGTAGACGATGAAGTCGCGGATCCGTTCTGGTGTGGCGCGAGACGAGAAGGAGCACAAGGCTACCACGAGTCCACTGGGCATCTGCTCTGCCACTGCCTCAAATCTCTCCGATGTCATCTTTACAGAAGAGACGGGCACTTCGAGTGGTGTCATGACATCCTCTCCACGCGGCACACCCAATCCGGTTATTGTCACCCTCACCGCGCTTTCGCGTCGCGCCGCAGCTGTTTCGCCCTCTCCCTTGCTTCCTTACCCTTCAACTAAACATCTGTATGTCAAACTTGTTTTATGCGGATCTACGCGAACCACGCGCTCAGTGGTAGGTCTGCCTAGCGCTATCCTTTTCACAAGAAGGCCAACAGTGTAAGCGCACGAAATGGATGGGATCTCCTATCTTTCATAATTAAAAAGTTTTATAGTCAAAATTAATGAGAATATTGCTGAAGCCGTCATAAGGAGACCCACTTGACCCAGATATCGCGATTTAAAGTTTCCTTATTTCGCTTAGCGACCGTTCTGTCGTTGTATACTGGGCGTTCTTTATCCTGCACAGAATTTCTATAATAAAACTATGAGGGCCAACTAGATGCGATTTTCACAAGTGGGTCATGCGGCCTAACGGGCATCCTGTCCGAAAGCGTATGTACCTACTGGAAGACTACCTAAATATTCATTAATTAACTGATTACTCAGATGTTTTGGGCGAAACCAAAACCGCGCGCTTCTCGAGCGCCGACGGAAAGCACCGCAAACCGAAACTGCAACGGAAACGAAATCCACAAGAGAGAGTTTTAGTGTATCGTACGCTGGTCGCCTCTACGTACGTAAAGGGTTGGTGGTTCTGCGCACGCGCAAGACACAAGCAGAGCCTCGCGCATTGTACAGAACCACCACGCTATTCGCTACGTACGCAAAGGCGACAGCGTACGTTATACTAAAACTCACTAGTTCCGGTAGGTACGGTGACTTAACGGCGACGTTACCGACGGTATACAAAAACGCGTTAAAAACAAATATGGGTCTGTAACGGAGGCGGTCACGGAAACGAAAAAAAAAAGTCTCCGTTAGCCTTCCCTGACAGAAAGGAAAAAATAAAATAAAAAACAACGTATAATTTTAAACCGATGCGTTAAAGGGGCACTCAAGTGAAACAATTTCTCTTCGCGAAGCAAAAGGTGCCGTTACCTTGAGAGCAATGCGCAAGGAATGAGATTCGTCCGTTGCGTAGTTTGTGATTTATGCGACAAAGAAATCGCGGTTTACGCTTTTCTCTCTTCTACCTCTCTGAAGCGGCACGACACAGCGGTACGGATTAGGGTGTCATCGCGGGAAATCGTCCGCGGCAACAGATGGAAAGCCGCCCGAAGAGGCAAAGCGTAGATTGAGGTTTCCTTCGCCCAACAGATGAATCCCTTTGAATGAACCCTTTGAATGAATCCCTTTTGTACTGCCGCAAGGTAACTGCATCTTTGTCTGTAACTGCATCTCCAAAAAAAGTGCCCCTTGATGACTTCAAGGATCATCTAAGCCTTTTAGGTTTCTGCTCATTCAGGTAAAAAAATCACTGACCTTCGGCGACATTCGCGCGAATCTTGACTTTCCATTGAATAAGCAACTCCCTGGAGTCGAAGGCGAGCACAAGCACCAGCTCCGGGCACAGCACAGCCAATGTGTGGCTCTCTTTGTCCAGGGTGAAACCGGACTCCATCCCCAGGCAACCGGTGAGCGACAGAGACGCCTTGGTGGGACCATTCTTGCACCGCTCCCTGCTGTCCCGATACAGCTGGACTTGCAGGCAATCTGGGCAGAAAGGAACGGTAGGTTAGTAGATGTCCGTGTGGACATCAGGTGCCAGGGGTGGTGAGAAAGCGCTTTTCAAGAGCATCTCCCGTAGCTGCAGGCTAAAAAAAAAAGCGAAATGCGTTTATTATTATTTTCTTTTTTGTGTGTGGGTGGGTGAATTAGCTCCTAAGCGTGCCGCACCGCACAGCACTTTTGCTCCACACACAGCCTTTTCGCTTGCTCACCCGCTTCTTCCCTTTCCAATGTAAAAACATACACGTTCCCTTCCCTTGTAGCTGTGCTACCCACCTCTCCCCTCCATTTGCCTTCTTTTCCTTTCTTTTTCTTTCCTTCTTTTTCTTTTCCTTTTCTTCCCTCTTGCCCTTTTTTGGAATAGCAAGCCGACCTCCGTCTGGCTGACCGTTCCTTTTCTTCTTTTTCTTAATAAACATATCCCCCCCCCCCGATTTGCAGATAAACCGTGAACACGTGATACTCATGTTATCCGAGGCTGTGTATTTTTTTTTTTAACTTTCAAGTATTATTCGTGCTATCCTAAAAAAAGACATCTCACCGATTTGTGTTTGTAGTTGAACGCCAGCTAAGCAGTTATAGAGAACTCATCTCTAGAAAACTTTGAAAACTTTGGGGGCATTCGGCAGCCCATTCATCGAAACCTTTGTGAATAAACAGAGGCGCGTCCGGGCACAGTTCATTGAACGAAATTCCCAGCTCGCGTGGACATCACTGACTACTTGATGACACAGCGTCTCTTCATTACGGCGCCATTGCAGAGCGTAATTGCATTTAGCGAAATTTGTGCGAGGTAAAACTCCGCGCACTTTGGTGTCGGCGCAGCCCATAGCAGGCTCGCACAATTTAGAGGACACGCTCTAATTTGTCGGGCCGGAAACTAATTAGGGACCGCGTGCAATGATGTCCGGTCCCGACAAACGTTTGCCAGGTTTCTTTTGAGTAACCCGTACGGTGTAACAATGGATTCTCAATTACGCACCGTTGCTGTGATGAGATGCAGGCTTGCGGAATGAAGCGGTTCAATGGAGAAGTCATTTTGGATGTGCCAAGTAGGTTCCATTAAATGTTCGACGCGCTGGATGGGTAAAGCGGTGCGGATATTGGCGGGGGAGTTATGTGCTATGATAGCAGGCATGGGCGCCGCCAGGGTTTTTTTTACAGGGGGAAGGGGGAAAGGGCAGAATGTTTGGGGTGGTGGTTTTCACACTATGTATATACGGGATCTGCATCTAAATCTGTGCGTCAACTGCGCCCGCAACTACATTGTCTTGGCTGAGAAACGCTACGTTTCTGGTAACGCAGAGAGAAAAAATGAATCACAATATGTTGTGATTGTGTTGCAACGGCAATGTTTACTTGCTGAAGCCAGGAGGAGGGGGAGGCAACAACCCCCCCCCCCCCGTGACGGCGCTCATGATAGCAGGGTGATGGTTTAGGGAAAATGGGAAAATAGGGATATATAACTTCCATGAGCACCGAAGAAACCAATGTTTGTGATAGCAAAGTTTCGATAGCGCTAGCAAGTTTGTGATAGCAAAGAACACAAGAGGCAATGCGTCTCAACCACAAAAGAGAGAGAAAAGATGGAACCGGTGTCAAAACCGCTCGAATATATATATAGATCTTTTTCCTTTTTCCCCTTTTTTTTTTTTTTTTTTTTTTTTAGAAACGAAGAGAGACGTAGCCAATAAAGCTGTTCAGACAAGTCCGTCACTGCATCGGACACTTGTTTCAAGCTCCCGACGTGAACGTGCAACATCAAATGCCCAGGACGCCGCGAAATCAATTAGAAGCATTGGCCACAGAAGAAAAGGGGGAGGGGGAATCCTTCGATTACAGTAGACAGCGCGTCCTCCCGAAGATCGATAGACGAGTATTACATTCCTAGCGTCTTGCGCGTCGACAGCAGCGGGGTACGACCATCACACAATGGGAAGTGGCGCTTCGATCGGTCGACGGCTGATGCGTCCAGAATGGGTCCCACATGGACGCAATGTGGTGCACTACGTCTGTCTATAGGGTCTTGCTTTGTAAAGGTTTGGGTTCCAAAGATGATATTTGCGCGGCTGTGTCGGAGCAAGTATCTGTGTATGGACAGAGAATGTAGTAAGACAAGGAGGCGGACAGGGCTTATGTTGGTCGTGGTGACACGCGATGTTTTTGTTGTCGATGTGGAGTTGTCAGCTTTGGAAACGTGACTGCTTTTTTGTGTATAGGTCAGAGATAACAGCAAACACTGTTTGCGACGTTTTCTTTGTAACATATTGTGTGCTTCTTTTCGGCAGCAATAACTTAATAAAGGGGTTGTGACACCTGATTGACGTAGTTCATTTTATCATGCACGCGTTGTGCTCCACGCGAGAGTGTTGAAGAAAAAAGAATCATTAATAATAATAATAATAAAATAATTATTGCTCTACATATCGTAGTTGGTGAGGTACAAAACACTTGAACCACTTTCACATCGAGCGCCGTGAACATAGACAGGGATAAACATCCCGACCATCCCTATTGGTCCTCGTAAGCACGTGACCACACCCGCTGCCGCATCAAGTGGTCGAGACACCTACTGTGACGTCACAGCAGCACGGGCGTCGGTATTCAATGCCCTGTGCCGATTTTATACGCGTCTGTTACTCCCTCTGCTGTAAAACTTGGAATGGCGGGTTCACTTCGATGCAAATAAACGGCATTTATCAGACATAACTGGAAGCGAAGTGTCACAACCACTTTAATATCTTGGAACTTACTTACTACCAATAGAATTGTACATCTGCACATTCCACAAGTCACCCATCACCACCACCGTCATCTCACTATCGCGGAAGAGACGGAAAAGTGTCACGATAATATTTTTTTTTTTTTTCATATATGTCCGTCAGCGACGAAAACTGGATGAATCCCTGGCACCAAAGCTACTCTGCCACATCTCCATAGGAACCGGTATACTTCTGCATCGAAAGGAATATCCTCGCCCCATTACATCGGCAGGATCACAAAAGACGACTTTAGAGGACGGTCCCTACTTTCCCCTCACATTTTATTAAAACGGTTCGTCCTCCTTGCCCGCCTCACTGAGAAAAAAAAAAGTCGTTCTACGAGGCCGGTACCCGAGTAGAACTAAACAACACGACCACAAAAATGAAAGCAGAAAAAAAAAAAAAAAAACATCCCCTTCTGCTCCTTTGTTATTCAGGAATCCTCTTTGAATAAACCAATAGCCTCTCGAAACCGCAGGACACTGCAGAAAAGGCAGAGCGTTAACTCGGGACTCGCGGCCATATTTCACGGACGCCAGAGACGAAATCCGATGTTCGGCTGAAGGAAAAGAGACAGCCCCACACATTGATCCTGGTGCTGCACAAAAGACGTTCATACTGTGGGTAAGATTCGCTGGATACCAACTTCTCCCCCGACTTGTAGGGATCCCCCGACGTCGAATGAATAAAAAGACAAATGGAAGAAATAGATTGGGTCGGGAGTCGGCGCCTTGCCCGAGTCCTAATCCCCTGCACTGCTATAATCCCGGCGAGAATGGAATTGACTTGTTATCGTTCGTGCTAGTGCAGATAAATCAAGCCCAATTTTAGTGCAGACGATTTCGTCTGCGTTATATAGAGGCGCATCTTTTATTGCAGACGACAGCGAACCGTTAAGGTTGGCTCTGTCCGCTAGAGGGAGTCAGTTGTTCGCCAGGTGCGCTGCTTCTGTGAGGTGCGCTTGCGGGGATGGTTGTTAGAGGGAGCTGATAGCGGTTGGATTATTGGATAGCATCTGCTAAGATGATAATGACAGAAAAAGTTATCTACTAAGTTGTCGCTCGAAGCAAATGATGACATGCTTATATGACTTGAAACAAGTGTTGAAAGAAGGTAGACAAAACCCTGTTTTCATCTAAACTTCAGTTATTCGAACTATTCACTGTGACAGCACAGCCTTATAATACCCATGGTATCTGCGCACGCTGGATGATGACACTACAGTCATCCTTATACCAAACACACTTGGTGGAACACGAAGGTTTTGATATACATGCGACATGACCATACAACTAGCTCCAAGCACTAATCCTGGCATTCGTTGAATTCACAAACAAACTTCTCCACGTCCTCCTTTTTTATGCAGTCTTATTTATTTATTGATTTATTTATTAGCACCCTCAAGGCAAAGCACTACAGAGGGGAGTGGTGATTAGTTATGATGCGATGGAACATTTCAGCATTTATACAGAACAATGAAGATGGCAGCTGGTTCCATTCCACGCTTGTTCTAGGTATGAAGGAATTAAAGAATGCGTTAGTCCGGCCCAATGCAGGACTAACACATTCTTTAATTCCTGTCGCTACTTCGAACTGGTGGCCAATGCGAGATGAGACATACGCCGTGGCTGTGAGAAGATGATCTTTCAGGATGAGTTTCTGAAAGTAGATAGAGGCGAAAAGACAAGGCCAACTGATTTACTATAACAATTTACAACGTAGAGGGCTATAGATCGCCAGGCATTGTCTGCTCACGTTCAGCACTTAAACATACGGGGCGTGAACATAATAATATAAATATCAACACGATTAAATTGTTCAGGAGCGGTTGTAATTCACTGCTAACTTCTCGTCACATTCATCACTTTCGTTTGGCGATTTCTCACTATAGCAATGCGAAAAAGATTAAGCATGAATTTAGTTACGCGTAAACACGGAAAATAAAAATGTACCAAAACTCAATACTGTCGTAAGTGACATATATCTCTCATGACACTGATTACACTTTTACACGTACCAAACACAAGACGTCAGCTTGTCAAATTCAAGATATTCAGTCATTTTGAACGTACCACACGAAGCCGACACACCTTTTGTTACTCACCCGCTGCTCAACGCAGCTGTTTTTTTGTTTCTTGTTTTTTTTTTCTTTTTTTTACGACAAGCTCTTCTAACACTGAGTGACAGCCTCGACAAAATATATGACCCTAATGTTCGATGCAAAATTCAATACAATAATCTCCCCCCTCACACCACATGACAGGTAATACGGTTTACAATCGAGCTAATAAGGGTAGGAAGTGACTACAAATGAAGACGAACTATGCTTATACCCGAAGAACTAGACAAAGAAAGAAAAAGAACACGACGCTACTAAAAAATTCACACTTGAACGTGCTCGTTCGTCGAAAGGTGAAAAATATTGAAGACGAATCTAATAAAAGTAAAACAGCAATATTCGCAATAAAAGAAGCGAGAGAAGCAGGAATATAGGGACCCGAAGATGAATGAAGAAGACAATGCGTTCGCACTGGCACCACCCCATTTCAGTTTGTATTTGGTGAAGCCCTCCCTCATGATTGAAGAAAGTGGAGGGAGCGTATGGGGGAAGAATTCCTTTTTCTTCGCATCCCCCGCATGGAGAAGGGGGGGGGCGGAATATTAAGGAAAAATATTAAGATTGATCGCAGTCGCCAGTCACTGTCTGGTTTTAAACTTTGCCTTCCTCCGATGGCGCAGTTAAGTGCACCAACTTCTGGTTCACACCATCAGCCGAGACTAGTTTTTGATCTACTTTTTTTCCTTTCTCTTCAGAGGTTCGTTATGAATTTCGGCGACGGGGTAAAGACTGGAACCATGTGGAAGAATTAAGAAAGAAAGGAAGGGAAAGCTCGAGCGAAATTTCCTTACGGCGGAGCAGCTATATTGGATAGCGCTGCTATTGCCCTATTGACCAGATTTCTTTCATTTTACATATTGCTATTGGAGAAAGGCTTTCAAGAATGTTAGGCCAACTGTTGACTTTCGGCGTCATTTTCAATTAAACGCAAAATAAGATATCACCTGTGATTCGAAAAAAGCAAAAAGCCACGCCGAACCCAAATCTAAGCTCAATTTCAAATCTCATATTTTTGCACCCACAAAATTTATGTGTCAGGCGCGAACTTGCATACATAATTGGACCTAAATGTTACGTACTTATACAAGTCCACGTGAACATATTCTTTTTAGTGTACTAAATATCAGTTATTTTTTAAATATAAGTTAATTTTTTTTAACGTAACTAAGGTTATACTTCGGGATAAGTTCAGCCATACAGATCCAGTTCACAAATTTAAAAACGCTTGTGATTGCGGCTTAGACGGGCGCATGACACTCGTCCGTGTCACCACGTACTGCCCAATGACATGACGTGACATGACACAACGTACTGCACCCGCATACTTCGAATTATTGCTTATACGTTGATCACGTTGCGAAAACACACGTCGGAGACGACGTACTCAGAGCAGGTTTACATAACATTCGTGCTAACAAAACATGTTCATTGGTCTCCCCGTCTGCAAGGAGTCTTCTCGTACGCCCTACTCACAAGATGCGGACTACATTGCCACTGATGGAGATACAAATACTCTGTGGCTCTTATGTTGTCTCCGAGTACAGGTACAGAAAGTGCAAACGACGAACACTGACCAATCAGCATCGTTCACCGTTTTTTCCTTTGGAAAGCTTAGAAAAAAAAAGACTGGTATGTTAAAATTTGTGTCACAGTTCATAATGTTTACTATCATTACTAAGGCCGGTCATTCGCACAGAGCTATATTAACGGTGCTTTGAACTCCAAATGACGCTGCCTCGCGCAACACTGGCATAACACGGAAGTTAGCAGCAAAAGTTACCAGGAATGAATACACAAACGAAAAGTTTCGAAAAGTTGTCGGAAAACATCGCTATTTCTGCACGCGATGTTTAGAGAGGAAGACACGATTTGGCTTTCAGAGGAGAGTGGAAGGAAGGCAGGGAGGGAGGGTGACGTGGGTGGGTTTGTTTTTCGTTAGAACGGTTCGGTTGTTATGATGATGTGAAGAAGCAAAATTGCCGGATAAGGTACGTCGCTTTCTCTTTCTATTTCTTTTTTTTTTTTCAACAGCATGTATATCCACCACGTCTACAGTTGTGTGAACGGGCGGAAATTCGGTTATGAACCGGATAGATAGAATGTGGAGACGGGCCTTCGAATACAGATATATATCATAATATATATAAGAATAATATAATATATGATATATGCATTGACGTATCGAACTAATTTATTTCAAAAAGGAAATGATGCTGTTTCGACGGTATTCTCACAAAAAATGTTTCAGAAGACAAATCCTTTTTGTCTTTTAACTGTCCCGTGCGCTTCGAACTTAAAAATTGAAAACTAAAACTTAGGTCTACTCTTAGCGGTTTAACGGATTACGTTAGCGAAAATGAGGCACATACAGTAACGTAAGGCGCCCGTTAACGCCCATATAAAACGGAAATTTTGTTACAGACACGCTGAAAGGCCATCACAATTTGATAATTTCAGCACCGTTGTCAAACACTTTCATTTATGGCTTATCAATTAGAAGATACAGCCGTGACTACTCGCTCAGTGCCTGTTTTGATGACTATGTTCACAAATTTTCGAGCAGAATGCCAGTATACACATATATATATATATCTTGAAAAGTTGAAGTTGGGGTCGAACGGCTACGTAACTATAGTGAACGATGAGGTAAATGGGAGACAGGAGACAAACGTAGGGGAAGTGACGAAAAACAAGGGTTTATTAAAACTTAAGTTATTAACTTAAACTATATTATTATTTTATTTATTATTATTATTATTTTATTTATTATTAAACTTATTACAAAAAGACGTCGCCCCTAGCTTTTATAACTTTTTAGTTTTAATAAACCATTTTTTTTTTGCTACTTCCCCAACTTTTGTCTTCTGTCTCCCATTATCTCAACGTTCACTATATATGTGTGTGTATTACGCACCGCCCTCTGATATACCCGAAACACCGCTATACGAGATGCCCGAGATCGAGCAGAAAGTCGTTTCGGCGCCGGACAGCTTCATAACGGTTGGATCGCGTGGAATGCAGTGCTCCGTCCTTTGAACACTGCCGCGCTATGAAGAGCGGCAATTAAATTCGGGTTCTTGATTAGAAAGAGGATGTCTTCTGACCTGTATAGCATGTACCGGCAGGGATGTTCGGGCAGCACAAATATCTCAGAGAATAGAGGATGGCTGGTTGAGTTGCACTTAAAGATCTGTAGTCTACATTATTAAAGCGATAGCTTTATATGGGGCCCACCAACGTCGATAGCCCTGTAGGTCCGTCTGTAGCAGCTGTGGAGAGAGCAGAAGGGAAGCGAGAGAAGAAGAAAGAAGTTACAATGACACCGAACTAAGGTTGCCATATGGCCGGTGTTCCACCGGCTCGACTGATTATTTGTTGGTTCTTCCGGTTGCCGGTTGAAAGGTAATACGGGCAACCTGTTGCCAGTATTCGCAGCTTAAGTTGCTATTCGCTGCTATAATAACGACCTTGCGAACCCCATAGTTTCCTGCTCTTTGGATTATGCCGGGATAAAGAAACGATTACAGGCGTCGGATTAAAAATTCAATACCGCTACCCCCTCTTAAAAGCTGTTGCCCGTATTCGCAGCTTAAGGCGGTTCAGGCTGAAGCTGAAGCTCACAAGTCGGAGTTCTACAAGGCTGTGACGAGTCATCAACCACTGTTGAGAGCAGCAAGGTCGGATGCGAAATATTTTTTTTAATAAATGATATTGTTCCATTACGTGGTAGCGTTGCGTCCTCTTTCTATTGCAATTTCCAACAACAAGAGTCCAGCCAAAGACAGCAATAACTATTTACGCGCATTATCTTGAGCGAGCACTCTCCCTGTGCGCCTCCTCTCCTCCCATCATTTCCCTTTCCTTCACCTTTCCTCCTCACGCTTTAACCTTACCCCTTCCCGGTATCATTCACAGTGAAAAGTGGCAACAAATACACCGAACACGCAGTTATTTTTGTTTTATTCACTTCACGCGGCATACGGAACCGAGGATATAGATACGCGAGTTTGCAAGCTTCTTAAACTCTCAGCAGCCACTACAAATTGAACACGCGCCCTGTTTCAGCGGGGCGCTTAGCGCTTCGCCACTTAGCCCCTGAACCAGACCCATTATTCTCATTTCTTGCAAGCATCTGCTGCCGCAGCGATAAAACCTACCCAAAAAACCCCTCTCATTTATCCATAAAGACCTATTACCTACCCGCGCCCTGTGAAAACAAAGTGTTCACACTTAGCATCTTACACAAACCGTATACTGAATTTATCACGAATTTGCTACCGCATCGCAGCTGCTTTCCAGAATCATATTAAAAAAAAAAAAAGACTATAAGCTCACATTCGCGGTTGTAAAGACCTGAAACGCAGTGACAGAACGTGCTTGGTGCAATTTTATGCTTCCCGAACTAATCGTCTGTACATACAATATTTTTCCTATACTCCAAAGTGATATAACCCACGAAACAAGGCTAGGCTCCGTATATGTACATTGGGCGTAAACCGTTGCATATTTCAGTTGGAGGAGTAGGTTTTCTCGGGTGAGGCTTGGGAGTGGGAGGGGGGGGATATTCGAAATAGGCTTATCTCGCGTCTGCAGGGCTAGTGTGTTTATGGGTAAATGAAAACCGGAATCCAGGAAGAGCGCCGAGGTTTGAAGGCGGACGGATTGCGTTGGTGCAGAACGGAGACGGAACCGCGGCACCGGAAAGAGTAGAGCGCGCGGCCGGGATAATGAGCGTGGAATGGAACTCGGCCCGAGTGAGTGCGTCTGCGATGTGATGTATATGGTGATGAGCAAAGAGTGGGGGAGAGTGGAAGGGAGGCTCATTACTGAATTAACAGTTGGTGTGTAGCGTTGCGCGGCGAAGAGGCACGCAGTGGTGGAGTTTGGGATGTCGACAGTGGAGTAGAAGGGGTGAGATTGGAATTCAGCGTGACGAGGTCTGCGAAGAAATGGAAGAGTGACGCTATGGGATGTGATTTAACAACCAGAAAAAGGAATGGGAAAAGTGTCGTATGGTGGGGCAAGATGAGGTTGCTGGAGGTTTAGAGGGGAATAGAGCTGGCATGAAAAAAAAAAAAAAAAAAATGGCTGCACTTCTGGGCGTTCTGCCACGCGCGTTTAAATAGGGCCCGCTTTGGATTCGGGACTTCTCTTCTCTCTCCTTCTTCTTCTCTCTCCACAAGTGTTACGGACGTACCTACACGGCTGTCGATGTCGATGTCGATGTCGACACGGATGTCGATGTTGGTGGGCCCTATAAACCTATCGCTTTAAAAGATACTCGGACGCACTGAATCGAAGCTGTGCCAACAGGAAACGTACGCAATTGAGGAGCTGAGCGAGAAGATAAGGAAGCAGGAAAAAAGAGAAAGGGAAAATAAAGAAACACCGCAAGGAAAATATTTTAACTATGGCTGCGTTCGAATACCTCTCGCCCGCGAAGCCGCCTGACTAGGCAGCTGAGTAGACCCCTTTGCTTGTCACTATTGGAACAGGCTTGCCTAGCCAAGGCGCCTGTGGCGCCATCTCGTTGCTCACGCAAGAAATGCGTACGGCGCAAGCGCAGCAGGACTCTAATGCGCTAAGTTTGTAGGACATTATGCATAAACTGTCACCTTCACAACTAAACATGTGTTGCAACTCTCTACGCAGTTTTAAAAAAACATACCACTATGTGCAACTTTAGATTTAAAGCCAGCAGAAACAGCGGGCACGCTGGTACCGTCAACGCGCGTCTCCATCCCGGCTGTCAGATGGTTAGGCGTATAACTAGACTACATCGATGCGCACTATAGGCGGTAGCCGACTGAATAGCGGACTTGGCGAGATTTGGAACGAGACTTAACATGGCGGCACTTCCGGATAGACCGCTAGACAGTCGATTAACCGGGGTATTGGAACGCAGCCTATATCAACAAAAAAGATGGACCCGCGGGTGGAGACTGTTGCTGAGAACAATACACAGTTATCATGATGTCACCGTGACGTCATTGAACCGACATAAAACAGTCCCTGGAGTTAATTGAGATCAGTGCCACAGTTCATTTTATTCAGTATCTGTAGCAGTAACCCGATCCTGGCAATCAAACATGCATGAAAAAAAAAAAAAAGAAGAAGAAGATTTCCACACTTCAGTCTGAGTCAGATCGCAAGAACATTCGCCCTCGCGTACGCCCACTCATTTAAAATTTCATCCTTGCCATATGGGAAAAAAGAGGAAGTGTGTAACACCAGCCCATCCTTATCACTCCAAAGACCCCATCTCCCAAACATGAAGAAGCGAAGCCCCTTTAATGACACTCTATCCTCGCAAGATCCCTAGCCTCGCAACCTGCTATAATAATGACCTTGCGAACCTCACAGTTTCCTGCTCTTTGGATTATGCCGGGATCAAGAAACGATTACAGGCGTCGGATTAAAAATTCAATACTGCTACCCCCTCTTCGGAACTCCCACCGGCTGGTCTTTGTAATAATGCGGTACGGGCAGCGAGGAGCCGTAGGGATTTACTTTGGTCCTTTTTTGGAGAGACTTTCTGCATTCAAATGCAGTCGAACAATGCAGCACGCAACATTGAGTTGGCCATCGCCGGCAGTTTCAGGATTACGGGTGTATAGGCCTGCCTAATTATTACAGGGGGTGGGGGGGACTTCCGCGGCTGTATTTCCTGGACAGAGCTTCATTAGAAAAGGTCCATTTGGCGCGTTGTTCTCTGATGGCTGAAAGGCTGAGTGGATTATCAGCGATCTCCGACTGCCACGAGAGAGAGAGGGGCGTATTTCTGCAACGTTTTGTGCGCTGCACTGCCTACGAAGGGCGAGAGTTGCGAAACGCGTGAAATTATGAACTGGCTGGAAATATTGTATAGGATTGTTTCGGAAATACTAGCTGTGCAGACACACACGCGAAGTTCGGGATTTAATTCCGCGGTGACTGCAATGCGGTGTTGGTGTGTCACCTGAGATTTCATATTCGTGGCTTACGTTATGTGTGACTTAGATGGGTGTTGAAGGAACGAACGTTGTGTGGGTGATTTGAGCAATGGAAAGGAAGATTGAGGCGAACTTGCAAGGAATGATGCTGGTAGGACGTTATGAATTATACGATGTCGGTGGTGTCGGTGGTGTTGGTGTTGGTGCACGCACGTATCTTTGCACAGGCTTAAGATGTCTCATGATGGCGAAATGCCGCGCGCAGACAAGGACACAGAAAGAAGTGAACAGGACGACTGTAGTAGACTTCTTGCTATGTCCTTGTCTGCTTGCTGCATGGCGCCAGTATGATCTGGTACCAACTAGACCGGATTGTTCCTATTGTGTTAAGATGTCCCCTTCTGTCGCTTGACTTATTCAAGGTAATTCCTCAAACATGGTGAGAACTTTTACGTCAAATATTCTAGCGCTACATAAAGCGTTAATGGCATTAATAAAAAAATGGCTGCGCCTTTGAGTATTCTGCAAAACGCATTTAAATGCTCCAGCGTTACAGGGTTATCGCTGGCGGTACATTTTAGGTCACGTGGTCATTTTCCGATCCTGATCTCTCCTCTCTCCAGAACTGTTACTCACGGACCCACATGGCTGTCGACATTGGTGGGCCCTACAATGAGTGATTATTACTTAAAGCAAAAGATTGCTTACAGGCATTGGGGATACATTCAGAACGTACGTTCTACACTTCTGACAGGGACTTACACAGGCACGCTCAGGTACAGACCACTACATGTACCTATACTATGCGAGAGCGGCATGTCATGGAATGGGACAAATGTACCGACCGGTAGCAGCAGTGATTTCTATTGGTTCTCGCAACGAAGAAAGCGCACATATGCGCCGGTGAAATGAACGTGTCAGAGCCACCTGTCAACAGACGTGCGTACGAGACCTCCGATACATCATTGTCCAGAGTGCTCATTATTGCTATTCACACGTCACAAACACACACGCGCGGTTGTTGAGCAAGAAAAGCGCGCAGTCGGTCGTGTAAGCCCGACGTTGAAAGCCAGCCAGGTCAAGCAGTCAGCGTGCCCTGTATGAACAGAGATGGGACCGTGGGTCATTCGTCACAAGTCGGGAAACGCCCAGGCGAGGAAAAATGAGCGCTGGGATGACACACTGAAAATGGCGTCCGGCACGACGTGACCCCTGGTCATTGATCTCCATTCTGTAATTGGCCAATTACGAGAGACGTCATCGCCATACGACTCGTTGCTTAGTGGGAGGCGTTTTGCTCGCTTTCGCCGCTCTGGAGAATGACTCAGTTTTCCTATTGTAAAAGCGCGTGTTTGTCGAAGGGAAGATAATGAAATGTTACGAAGTACAGAAGGCAAATGTCAGGAGACAGATTTTCTGTTACCAGTTCTTTGCGGTACTGCTAGGCTTGACGCGTTGTGAAGGGGTCGTGTATGGGGTAGGAGGCAGAAATGTTCCAGAATAGAAAGCTATAGGAGACAGCATAACTAAGGCTTTATTCCAGTGAACTATCTAGTGTATGATCGAGCTTATTAAGAAAGAAAGTAGTAGTATAGCTTGGTAGGTTGCTATGGTGACTTGCGTAGTGACCATCGGCGTGGTGGATGCTCTTGAAATACGCAACGGCTCTCAGTGCACTGGATAATATAGAGGAAAAAGTAGCCTATATTTCTTTTGTATGCTCGTTGTCGCTTCAAATACAACATGTCGTGATGGTGATGGATAGAAGAAGAAAAAAATGGGGAACAACATGTCGTAACAAGTACCGAACAAGCTGCTTTCGTTACTTTTTGTGAGCTGGTAAAGCGCCTTGGGTATTAGCGGGGAACGCACTTATAAGGGGGGAGAGGGGGTTAATGACGCTTCTTAAGTATTATTCCTTACGGACGGTGATGATGCCCGTGATAGGTACTGCAAAGTTAGGTAATGGGTTGTAATTCAATCTTGTGTGAGTCTGAATGTGTAAGGAAGCGACATTTCTATACGCGGCTGATGGAAAATGGATCAGTGAAGTGATCTGTGATGTAGCTGAATGGGCTGCATAGCGCCATGTAAATACGCGCTTGCAGTCATATCTTGATTACTGTTCGAAAAACTATTTCTTATTCTTTTCAGTAGTAACTTCTTCAAGCCACTCTTTTAGGCACTTCACTCCACAGTACCATCTTTACTAAACGCTCACAACGCCTTCAAGGTGATACGTTCAGGCCTCTAACCGTTACCGCACCCGTAGAATACGCCGGTGTGAGATTCCAACATTAAACTTCTCGTCTGCTGTTAGCCGTAATCACAGTATGTAAAGGAGCATCGATACCACAATGAATTGATTCTGTGTTTTCTGTGCCGTATTGAGCACCAGGTAAGAGCTGCTACGTCAGCGACTACGCTTGCGTTTTGCGAGATCAGGCGCAAACTTTTTCTAAAAACAAGCTTCTTTCCCCCCTAAAAAACTGAAACGTACATTTTGCTCCCCGTCTCATTTTAAATCAATTCCACATAGCGTACACACTAATTATCACTGTCTCAAGCGTAGTCTCCCTTTGTATATTTTCTTTTCTATTCACGCGGAGCACTACCTTTATAAGCTGGAAGGATAAGGTCGAAGAGCGAATCACGTCAAGCTTTAAAAAGTTTTCGTTATCGTTCTTAACGAAAGAGCTTCCTCCTAAAAAAAAAAAGAACTGTAGAGGTACGGTAGAAGCCAACCTCTGAAAAGGTAAAAAGGGAAATATATGTAAAACATGGTGTAGACGTCGATCTTGTACACTTTTCTTTCTTTATTACTTTTTTGCCCACGTTATCCGCGGAAATTATAATAAAAAGGTTAGAAAGGTGCGGAAATAAATACGCGGGAGGAAGGAAGTGGAGGAATAAAAAGGAAGAAAACGTGGGACGGAAACAGGAAAAGAGAGGAAGTTTCCCGAAGAATTTCAACGATGTCCTCAATTATTCTAATCAGCGAAGAGTTTCCGAGAGCTGCACCATTTGCAGTGGCTCCTAATAAAAATGTGGTAATTCGGAAACGAGAAGTTGCAAAATAAAATAAAAAAGGGACAAAGAGGATCGATCGTAAAAATGGGAGGTCGCAAAGTACGGGGACGGATTTTTGGAAATAGGGACGTGAAGAGATTTCGGGAAGATTTGATTAATATAGGTGCAAGGGCAGGTCGATGGCGGTCGTCAATGTCAGGTCAACGTTATAGATAAAAATGTGGTCAGACGCACTTTTTATCTTTTTTTCCTTTGTAATCGATGCATACTCGGACGTGGGCAGTCATGCTTTCCGTGTAACACAAGCGTATTTATGCAGAAAACACATTTCAGAAATGATTTGACACATCACGGATGGATGTTCTATCAGAGCTTCATTTCTGTATTGACTTTCTTATTCCTTATGCATCACAATATCAGAGGGCTTAAAATTGCTCTATCTACAGTACACAGCACTGAAGGCGGTTAATTTAATGGATAACTTAAAGTTGACTCACATAAAAATTAGGTTCGTACCAGAACCTGTTACACAATGTTGTTGCTCTTAGCCACAGCAGTCACTGTATCTCTTTGTAGAATTCGTGGTCACAAATTGTCAGAGTTTAGGCATCACATTGTACGGCTGTACTTTCATTTCAGATACGTGTTCGTCTACAGCTGTACGTGCAAAATATTACTTTAGTGTGGAGAAGTACTACTCAATAGGATACACTAACTCACGCACCTGTCAACGTCCTATCGTGCTTTCTACAGAGGCACTAAAAAAAGAAAAAGAAACACCACGTGGGTCTTTCTTTCCCTCTTTTTGCTCCATTAAAATCTCACAAGACAGGCAAGCACGAACAAGCGCTGTTCCATGTCCACATTCAAGTAAGAAAGAAACAAGCGAAAACATATGAAAACGAAGAAACAAGGCTGGAATTAAAATTCAAGGAAGGAGCCCGACTTTATGTTGGCGCTTCCTTCGACACGGCATGTGTTCGGCTTGGCGACTCCAGTCACGAACCCGGATCAATCGGTCCGATGAACAAGATTAACCCCTTCCCCGGGAATAAGAAAAAAAAAAGAAAAAAAAAGATTACGACACCAAGGCCGGAACGCATCGCGGATTAAGCGTGTTCCAGTAATCGTGCTCCGCGTACGTACGTGCGCTACGGAAGCGCCCCCTCTGCCTGCTGCTTCACCCAGATGAGTCTCTGTGTTGTATGTAGGATGTATCTTGTTAGATAAACGGATTGTTTGCGAGTTGGTTCGTGCATGCAGAGTGAGTTTTCTCGCAGGAGGCTTCTAAATAACGGTTCGTATCGAATACGACAAAGTATAGGGGGGTTAGTTAGATCAGGGGGTTCGTTGTTTCTCTACAGTGAAGGAGAGTGAGAGGACTGATGTTGGTATGATGTATGTAAATGAGGTTTAAGAAAGGCAAGGAAACAGAGTTACAAACTGAGGCATTGATCAGGAGAAAATGTGCCGTATTTAACTGTAGGAGGGCCGAAACTATGTCAGGTCCAGGTTCGAACCCTCATGCCAGCCCATCAAGGTTCCCTACCGATCCTCCTGAATTGCAATGTATTAAGCGTTTTGGTCTGATGGATTATGTGGGATGTGCGAAGACAATAAGAGGGAGAGACACAGAAAGTAATAGGAGATTCGTTATGTAAGATATAAGTATAACGTTTTTCTATTCTGTTTGAGGAACTTTATTGAACGTCTATCGACACTTTTTACAATTTTTATTAACACCCGATTTGTAGCACGTGGGTTCAATTCTCCAACTGGCATGTGGGGAACGCGAGTCGGAACAACAAAAATAAATATGAAAACGAAACAATTCTCATCTACCAATAAAAAACAGGGACGTGGTTTTCTTTTGTTTCCACCTAACAAACTTCACTTTCGTTTTCCATTCCGCGTGTTAACTATGAAGTCATTTAGACGGCTACTTTGATTTTCTCTACGGAGCAGCCGGCACCCTTTGATCGAACCTTCGCCATCATCGCCATATTCCCCTGTATCCAATCCATTCCAATCCAGTCTTATGAATACGATTCCTTCGGACGTTAGGTGGAGCACCGTGTACATTTTTGATGCGCTACGCATCATGTTCTAAAACACATCATTCCTTCCGTACTGCGTGCACCCCGCACTACGAAAGCATCTCCGACACGGCAGCGACTATACAATTTCCTTGCGGTAACTGAAATATATGTACGTAATATACATTTTTATTTAGATATTATCCCTAGAAATATCTCGTACAGCACCCGAACACACACGCAAAGGACCACTACGAAGCAGCAGAGCGGAGGTTGTCATCAATTTTGCCCCAACCGCAACCGTTTGCTTCTTGAAGGATGTCATACGCGCATGCATGCCAGTTTCGCTGGGCTTACCCAAAACGATGGGAGCAGGCATTACGGAAAATGACACGAGATGCCAGGAACTCAGAAACCCATTACGATGAGAAAAATCGAACCTCAAACGGTACGCATAAAAAAATGTCTCATAGGTTCAAGAATGTGGAAGCCTTCCATATATTCCTTTCCTCTGATCGCAAAAAGAAAAAAAAAAAGAAAAAAGAAGTCGTTTTTCCCGACCAGGAGAATGGAGTGATCGTCGTTCAGATACAGACGGAAAGGGTTCAGGAAAAAGTACTTGTAATTCTGCGGCACTGTGTGGAAACAAAATTCACTGTCAGGTAACAGTATAGGAATCATGACTGATGTCGATGTCGATAGAGCCTAAACTGCCATTTCTTAATGGTTAACCCAATGAACTGCTAAGGTGTAGCCGAAACCATATCAAGGCAGACATGTACAAAATACCGCGCCAAAGTATTTAAAATAAGATACTAAATACTCCACGTAAAAAGTATTTAAAATATAGTACAAAATACTCAAAACTCAAAGTAATTTGAGTAGAGTACTAAATACTCTACGAAGTACTTAAGATACTCTTTAAAGTACTTTAGTATTAGTGAAACGCGTATTCTGAACGTGGCCGTACAAATGAAAGGAATAAGCTTCATCTTTTATTTGCAAGGGCTTGGTGTTAAGCAATGTTTGATGAACATTGGTGAACTCGAGTAAATTTTGGTGATATGTTCCGACCCCAAAACTTCGTAATCCCTCCTGTATGACAGCTTGGGTCCTTCAACTTCTGGCGCGTGTTTATTGCTTTGGTGACCAAGGAGATGAATGCCGGGATTCTCTTGTACCTAGTCCCCTGGGGACTCACCTGGCAATACGAAGGGGAACCGTTTCCTGACGAAGGGGTCGGGCTATTGACAAGCAAGGCCAAGCGTGGGACCAGCCTATTGTACCAGATGACCAGATACGCGAATTCCCCCAAAAAATTTGGTTAAGTTCCAGTGAGCTGAAAATCTGGACACGGTGGGGAAGTGTGCTGGCTACGGCTTGACAAGGAATGAGAGTATTTTGAATACTGAGTAGCAAATACTGAAAAGGTATTTTAAATACTTTAAAAATACTTGTCGCAAAAAGTACTTAGTAGAGTACCAAAATACCTGAAAAATTATTTAAAATACTGTATTTTGAGTACGTACTCAAGAAACGTACAAGTCTGTCTCAAGGCTATACTAAGAAAACCGATCTAACGCTTTGTTCCTACGACGTTAACCGTGGGTGCGCGTGACGTCATTTTTGACGCCATCAACGCTTTCAAGAGCTCCAACTGCTGCAGCACTATAATCGTTGTGTGGACATCCACTAAACTGGTTGGTTTCACTCAATATGTTATTACACTTTCATAGGTCTATGTAGTTGTTATTCACACCGTACGTTATTCGAGTTATACAACACCTATTTTAGTATTATAGCTAAATATAGTACGTAGAAGTGAAAAATGACGGCGACTGTACAGTTGGTAAGCATGCTAGTTTTGTGCGGGACAGTTCAATAAGAACTACTATGCAGCATGCAACTACTCGTACTATTCAATTCGCCGTGTTTTATTTCTTTTCATTTTGTACTGATTAATTGTTGCAGTGTAAAGTAGCTGGATATACGGGCGCACCGCTCATAGCAACGTTCGGCTTCAAAAGCAAGCCGAAAAAAGAAAACAATGTCTATGCATTTCTGTATCAAATATTAGTGTACAAAACCTAAATTAGAAGCTAGGCCTAGAAATTATGACAAAATAAAGTAAATATTAGAAGCAAGACTTAAAAATCAAACTGAAGAAAAACCAGATATATAATAGATCTAATAAAAGAGTATTAGAAAAGCAATACAATAGAAATTGGAAAGGATATCGTAGACAGGAATGATTCTTAGTCCCACATCGTAACCCACCCCCACTATATCTTCATTATGTCAGTAATCATTAATGTGACCGAGATTCAAAAAAGAGATTTTACTAATCATTGTCCAGTTTTAAAACATAGAAACCGACCTGAAATTCAAAACAGATATATTTCACGTTGACAGGATATTTGGAACGAACGAATATAACCGCATTAGTGTATAACTCATCTACGACTAATTTTTCTCATCCCATTTCTAACGCAAAATTACAAAAAGCCAGAACATAAACACGGTCATACGATTGAGACAGATATATCGCTCTCCCCTGAGCGGCACTTCGAACATAAAGTAATGTCTGCGATAATTAAGTTAAAAAACAAAAAAGACGGAAAGGAAGATGGTGCTGATGGAAGGAACACGTTCTTCGCATTAAAACTGAACAGAGGTAGGCATTCTAGCGAGAGGAGAGACGGGGAAGGGGGGGAGGGATTTCAGCGAGCGGCGATGAACCATTAAAATCCCATTAAGTAATTATTAGAAGATGATTGCTCAACCTTATCACCGTATTCAAGCCTCCACGTCAAAGGCGGCGAGGTGCTGCACAGTACAAGCTTGTACGTACATAGATGGCCGTCCTTCACAGTGAGGCAACGTCGTATAGGAGTGACGTTTTGAGAAAGGAGTATGAAGGAGAGACGTGATAATGTTGAAGCAAACTTTTGCACATGTAAAGATACAGCCGAATCTCAATAACAGTTTTGTTCTTCTGATTAGCAGCACGGCCTGGCTTTCATTCCGAGCAGCATGAATGCACACCAGCGCAACTAAACGTGTTTGCTTCGCTCGTTTGGTTTCCTGCGCAATCGGAAACTGGAATTAGTTGGAACAGACGTCGAGTGTAATAACTGTTGACATATAAACAGGCGAGCAGAAGATGGTTCGGACACTCTTTCGCATCAGGAATGCGAATCTAACCAGTTTCCAATCTCCTCTTCAATTAGAATATCCGTCGGCGAACACGCTCTTAAATTATTCTCAGAATCTGTAATTGAAATTAGATATCTGGGGGGTATTAGCACTGTTAACGAAGCTTCGCGGGAGTACGATGTGTGATAATACAATATTCGTAACGTAATTAGCTAGGAAGTGCTAGAAAGTGCACGGGCAAGATGGATATGAGTTATAGCCTAGACGCCCACTCTGACGGTGCATGCTATGGAGCTTGCCCCGTACACTTCCGGATATCTTGTAACAGATTACGATCGTCTCCCATGCTGTGATTGGCTCCTATTCAGAACGTCACTTCGAACAACCAGCTAGTATTGTTACTATTTCGTATATTATTGGTATGTACTTTTGACATAATACTATCGGTATTCTTGACTGGCGCTGTCCAAGTGCAGTAGAGAGACCTCATTTCTGTCGCAAGCTGCAAAAGTGACACAAGCTGCAAAACATCTCTCCTTAGATGTCGCTATTCTCTAAATTTATTACTTTGTCACCATGTACTCCCGTGGCCTAGAAATACCGCGTTTAGAATAACAGAACAAGGCACACAACTAGTAGTCGTAGATAAGCGAGACAATTAGCTGTCCGACCAAAACATTCATCATAAGGGAACTCCAGGGATGCGACGTGTACAATACGTTACATTGGCCCAACCTCCTGCAAGAGCCGGCGGAGGAGCAGTGCATACCAGATGCGTCCTCTAACACATTATGCCTCCGATCAATCACCGGTAATCGATTTCCTTACAGCTCATTTGATGAGAAAGATTGGATTATTATGCGACCGGCTGCCAGTCTTGATCATGGAAAGTGCACTACGTCACATTAAACCCCACACATTATACGCCACATTAGGGGTAACATGTACGTACACTAAATTTAGAAGAAGAAAGAAAAAAAGAGTAGAAATTTAAAGCAGGTGAGCCAAAGGGCTTCGGTATTAAGTAATATTGATGATAGCCAGGATTGATATTCCTTGCTTACGTGCGGAAACAGCAGTGAAGCCTCTGTTGCAAAAATGCGTGTATCGGGTGGGATGTTATGAATATGTTTTTAAGATGTTGCAACTGTAGTGATAACAACGAACCTATGGGAAGCCTACGCAAAGTCACGAGATTTCGCAGCCCAGAAAAAATACCTTACCCTTGTGTCTTCCTGTAAAGCGTGCTTTGACTGCACATTAAGTAAACTGCGAGGCAAAGCCAACTTTACGTTTAATTTCATTTCGAAAAACTTTCGCGTTAATTCCAAAATGTTGACGTTTCCAGCGCTTAGATTTTGTTTTTCGTTGACGAAAACAAACACGCCTGTTTGTTATTCGATGCCAATACGTTGCATAAATGCACGTGTGCTTTCTAAGATTATTATTATTAAAGATTTTCTTTTTTTTTAGTTTCAGGGTCTAGTTTTCAGTAGAAGGACCCATATCTCACTGTATCATGATGTAAGAATGACCGCAAGCTTTGCTAACGTAAATATATAAGGGAACAAAAACTACCTCGTTACCTCTACCGTATAACGAGCTGAAATGTCGACTCGCTTAACGAACACAAAAAAACATCAAAAGAAAACCCTTCCATTCGGCTGACGTAAGTCGAGGCAAAGACCCTAGGTTAGTTTCGCCGACTCTTTCATAGGTAGCGGAAAAAATCGTCCGAGCAGCGACTGCTTTGAAGCGAGGCAGATTCCACGGTCGCTTTCCGAGCAGTAATGGCGGGCTTTCAGAGTAATGGAATGCACCCGTCTTTGCGCTAGGTCTATGAGACTCAGGTTCTTGGCGTCTTTTATCACGTACCTCGCCAGACATTGATCTCGGGGAGCGGTATAGTGTGTACATAGGCGCGAAAAGAAACAGAGATGGTATACGTATATACCTTCACACGGGGCACAACTTTTACGCTCGCAATCACGTTTTTCCTCAGGGGCGCGCAGTGAGACATGAACTTTGGGTTTGCGTGGAAAGGAATAAACTGTTTTTACGGAGCACAGAGTTTGTAAAAGAAAAAATGCCGGTAGCATATATGTGTGCGTTGAGTGAATGAGAGGAATTGGAATGCTTCTTTGGGAATGCGCGAAATGATGTTTCGAGCTCCATTCGTCGGGATGGCGGTGCTGGGAGCATAATTTGCCTGAATGCGAACACACTGGATCGGAGCAAGAAGAGATGTGTTAGGAAAATTTGTTTTCGTGCTCGGTTTCTTATGGAAAAAGTAGTTGTGTAGTGGAAATAGCATCCGTTGAGTGTAATTTCGGAAATTCTTTATAAGTTCTATTCAGGGTGGCTGCCATTATGAAGACGCTGGCACCTTACTGTAACTTTTTTATTTTTTTATTTTTTTTTAGATGAAGCTACACAGAGTCACAGCGGATCAAGGCTGGCGCGCTGCCGACCATTTCTTCCAAACGGTCGCAGTCGAGTATAATAGTTGAGAAGGATCATCTTTGGAATCGTCCCGAGGCACTCATGCATAGCAGTGTTATCGATTTGCGCTTAGCAATGGGATCGTGCAAAGACCGCTAGGACGACTGTCGTCCCCATGGTCTTTTTTTTTTCTTTTTCTTTTTGTCCGGTCGAATGTCGCCATAGTTAATGGAAGCAGCGCAGCTTCCTTATGGGCTTTAGACTGCTTTTTGGAGCACTGCTGAATGACAGTTTCGCTCAAAGAAATCGAACAAGTGTGAATTACTGTAAACGTATTTTCATTCGTGATGTGTTAATGATCGCGAATCGCGCATTCAGTATTTTGCGAACTTATTCGCGACCGAGTATTTAATTTCGCGATTCTAGGGCTCTTTCCTTTCGCGGGATGAACATCGAGCTGTGTTTGCGAGTACAATTTCTCGCGACTTTTAGCAGTCGCGAAATTCGCGAAAATTAATACATCGCGAATAAAAACACGTGTACAGTATATGCTAAGGTATAAGCTGTAAGGGAGATGAAACCCGAAGTTTATTTGACTGCACTCGCACCTGCTTACTATGGTACTGCTCTACGCGGTATTAATCGCCTGCCTTCCAGCCTGCGGCCTGGGAAAGCACTCCGTGACATGTAGGCTGTCGTTGCGGCGGTTCCCTTTGCCCGCGTTGGGCACGCGCTCCACGTAACGTCCCTTTTGATGTTGGCGGCAACTCGGAGATATTTTCATCCGTGAATCGAGCACGCCCCACGCAGCTTCCAGGGATACTGAAGTACCTTTTTGCTAACGTTGATTCCCGAGAATATGAGTTGTTTGCATAGTTTTCATATTCGAGTCACACCTTTCCACAGACCGTTTAGATGTTGCGAACTAACTAGATTATTTTCATGAAATGAAACGGGCTCTCTCGGTGAGTCGACTACTAGAAAAACACTTGATTATGTAGCCGTTATCGCGTGCTTCTGCTGCGCACGTACGCAAAACGATTGCTGTACCATTCAGGTACAAATTACGATCTTCGGAAGGTAGAAATATAACGCACACGCTTTTATGTACTCATAAATCGAGCAAACTCTGCAACATTAAGCGCGGAGGAAGAGGCAAAATACTCGTATTTATGCAGCAACAGAATAGTGAGCTACTTAATTTGCCACTACCGAATGTTTATGATGCTCATAATCATCACGTCACACATTGAAGCAACTCAAGTATGAAGATAGAATGCTGGGTGTCGCGCAAAGATCTTTCGCACTGTGTCCAGTTGAACGCGGGAGGTCTGAGCGTGATGAAAACAAAGAGAGAGAGAGAGAGAGAAAGCGGTGATGGCGTGAAAACGTGAGCGTGATGAGGATGGGGAGGAGACCGCAGCGTTTATGAAGACGCCTTTTCTCCCATTTTGCGAGAATTGCTCGAGAAGTCACATTCGAAGCTAAACGCGGTCGTGCCCAAAATTGTCCCTTATTGTGGAACATCCTTAAAAGGCTGCGAATATTTCTTCTTGCACAGCTCCTAACGAGAAAAAAAAAACGCTCTTGCACATCACGCGAATACTGCAACAGAAAGACAGAAACGGACGAAAACGGAAACGTGATTTTCTTCGTTTTTTTTTTTTTTTCTCGAGGAACTTTTGGAGGCAATTTTGTATATGGCTTTTCAACGCGTTTCATTCGTGTAGGTCTTTCACCATACATTTTGGAAGACTTTTTTTATGTATATAAAGCTTTGTTTCTCATTCTCGAAAATGATAATCTAGACCCACTGAAAAAGGAAAAAAAGCGTCATAAAAAGAAACGTGAAAAGATGACAAATTCCGGGTAGAAAGGGAATGATGGCCAAGAATAAAACAAATTACCTCTGTGGGAAAGAAAGAACGGCACAGAGATTTGTCGAGGGAAACATTTTCACAGTACTAGAATTAGGAATTCCTTCAGATGTTTGCTACCTTTGAAGGGTACTTCAGTTTTCTTTTTTTTTTCTTTTTACTGTGTGCAGCCTAATACCGAAGAAGTGCTAGTCGCCATGTTAGTCACCGTGCAAACAGTAGCGGCCCTGTTTTTAGGCTTTCAATCCCAACGTAAGTGCACGTCATATTAAACTTTCCTCAAACAACGTAAGTGATCGACTTTCTTCCATGCCTTATTCGAGGTACGCACATGATGACTGATGTACAGGTTAGACATTTTGCAGTTAGAATGCCGTATAAAGCCGCATGAATGCTGTATCTACTAATGTCGGTTCCTGCTGGAACTTGTGGAAACTACTGGAAAAGCGATGAAGGTATACATTTGAAATGCACGATATTGTCGGGAAGGTGTTGGTTATGACAAATAGCATTGGTCGAAGTATGCCATTGCATTATGGAGGCACTATCGGTAAGGACAAATCGCTGGAAATATTCTACGTGCGCGCGTTGCTGACAGAAACGTTTAAACATTGAGGTCAGTCAAGCAACCCCGTGCAGCAATGACCGCAAAGTGGCGTGGACAAGTTTCCCTATGTTTTCATTGTGAAACATTATTTAATAATACCATTTACACATTTAGCATCACCTCCCCGAGCGCTGTATGCGTTCTGTACGGTATCCATATGCATTTCGTACAGCGTTCTCTCAATAACTCCTATTCCGCGCCCAAAAAGAGACGATGAGTTGCTTACCCTACCTTGAGGGCATTTACAAAAAGGATGGACACGTACCTGAAAGTAAACAGAAAAGCGTGCATGAAGTGTTTTGTAAAGGTACTAAATACGTGATACAACACCGCACACACGATGACCAAGAAAACAAAGCGTATTGTCATTTTTAGTGATCAGAATATTTGCATAAAATGTACCTAAATTACTGAGAAACTTGGCGCTCGCAAGCCTCACCATATGAATTATGGCCGCCATATATGAATCTACTAACCGTATACCAGGGCGTGCTAAAAAGTTCTTTGCCCGACCCCACTTCCAGATATACGAAAGCGATCTCGTCATCAAGGACACGTAGACCGAGACGAAGAAGAAGAAGTAGAGGTAATTGTAGGTTTGTAACGCGAAGCGTTCATTTTTTCCCGGGCTATCTACAAAGTCATGTCTACTAGAAGCGCCAAATTTTCACAGGTTGGACTTTTGGGTTGTCACGAAGTTCTTGTTCATGCAGAAGAAACCTCACAGGGAAATTTATGAGTGCATGATGCAGACATTAAATGACGAGTGCCGGTCATGCTCAACCGTGAAACAAGTGTCCCGCCTAGATCGGGACGTCTTGTCACATTAACCGTTTATTACATCATGGACGCATTGTGCTGCACGCCAGAGTACTGAGGAAAAAATAAAAAAATCTTCTACTTGTCGTACTTAGCCAGATACAAGCCACTCGAACGCACTACCGAGCAAAGCGCAGGCGTCGCAGAGCTCGGGGTGGCGTCGATTCCCATTGGTGCCCGTGAGCACGTGACTTCTCGTGCACTGCCTCACTGACGGCGGCGGGGGCTGTGACGTCAGAGATGCGTGAGTTTCGGTATTCGCAGTGCCCATTTTCTCCTCTTCTATTACCCTTTTCGCCGTGAAACTTTCAATGGAGGTTCACAACGATGCAAAGAAGCGTCTTTAACGTTTATCTGGGATAACGTGGGATGACCTGTCGCAACCCCTTTAGGACTACTTCAGAAAGGGACAGTTCTATACTGAACAGTGATGTTTATCCCGCTCATCATCATTTAAATAAAGTTGTTGTTTTTGTTGATGACGATCATGCTGATGACATTTGTTTCCAGCACCATATCAAAGCCTCGTTGAACAAGCGTCGTCGATTACATCTTCATATCTAGGAGAACTAAGGTTAAATGTTTATTCTTGCCTAACACTTCATCCTATACGAAATGACAAAATGTTGCGCGTTTCGTCGTAAAACTACGAATATATTTCCACACGCTACTCCCTTAAAACGACAACATGATAACAAATACGATAATAAAACAATAGCATATGCATCTCCAAATGTATTCATTACGCTAATCCCGATCACATATCGAAGTAAACGTCTCAAATATGAACGCCAGAACAAGCCCAAATTAACAATTGGGGGGTGTTACCGACCACCCTTCCCTGTAGAGCACACAGCAAGCCCAAACCTTGGTATATCGTACCCTTTCATTCACCAACGAACATTCATCTCAAGCAATCAACACTGTAGGAACAAGACAAGCGGGACGGCAATTTCGCTGACCGCTTAGTGTCGCCACCTTTTAACCGATATATATTGCAGTTCCGCCTGGTACTATATTCCGCATACGCAGCTACTTTCGGTATTCAATATTCTCCGCTCGAGTAGACTAACATGAAGCTAGCTGGGCACCGGATATTTCGCCCGAGTGATCCAATGCCGACTATGCGCATTTAGAGTGGTCATTTTCCTGCATCAAGTGAATAAAAAGTTTGTTGTTTCTTCTTCGTCCAGTGCGCTTGAGCGGACGCTTCAATTCTCCCCGTCTTGATGTAGGGACATCGTATGCAGACCCATATTGTTATGCGGCATGCAAAGCGCGTCAGGTAACGAGCTTGATATGAGCTCTTTATCGGCCACCGTCTGTCGCTCTGCATAATGGGATGGAGGCAAGAAGCATAACTTAAGGGGGAAAAGTCCACGGTACAGTGTCAGTAAAATGAAGCGAAGAAAATGATGACGCGGGTGCAGAGGTACAACGGTACTCTGCGTATAAGACAGCTCGTGGACTTTTTCTTCAAATGTACTGCGCAAAAGCGGAACGAAAAGAGTAGATAACTTCTGAGACCTACGGAGTAAGTCTTCAGAATTTATCACATTTTAATCCACGAGTCTCGCGCTGCATTCTCCCAGAATACAGGATAGCTACAGAACATACACGATCGCAACAGGCGCTGTACCCACCAATTACTCAGTGCAGGTGGAAGATTCCTGCGTCCGCGTGGAATTCTAATTGGTGCGTTTCATCGTGGTAAATTTCAAACCGATTCAACATCGCAATCCAAGGTTACAACCAAAAAACTCCGAAACCTCCTTGGGAAAACAATCAAGATAGAAGCCATGCCGGGTAAACTTTTATGGGTAGCTCTACTCTGTACTGTTTCTCCGTGTGACCCGGAATAATCATAAAATTAGTTTATAGTTTTGAAAAGTATGCCGTCATTGGGTACGCAATCTGCCACGCCCCTGGATACATCGCTCCTCGAAAGTCGATTTCCGTCCCACTCCTCCCTGCTGTCCTCTCTCCGTCTGTCCACATCTGTACGCCGCTCATAGCCACAGTTGCTTCGCGGCGCTAACACGCAATCAGAAAAAGAAAAGAAAAGACTTCCGTCTTCTCATCACCGTTGCTGACAGTCTTGCAACGTTCAACGGGGAGCTGAGACCGGGAAGGTACATGCGCAGTTGCCATAGGAGGCAGACGTCAGAGCTTGCGATGACGTCAGCTGCTACTGGGGAATTCGAAACCATGATGATTTGGCGGGTTCTTTCGAAAATGCGTAGAAGCAAGTAGTGGTTCGCAAGCAGTGGTTCGCAATCACAGAGCGTTTTTGCGACATACAGCCTCAGGACCCTCAGGTCGATCCTCGATCGGTCCCTGCATCACGTATCTGCGAACTGCTATGTCTCTTGGATGAGCCCCGGTCGGATAACTTGAGAAACCTGGGTCTATCGTGGGGTGATATCCGGCCCGACAATTTCCCATGCGAAGTCTGTGACTTTTTGTGGAAGGCGGCCTGGGGAGTTCTACCTACGCGTGATCGCTTAAACCGGTGGGGTGTTACCAATACCTCCCTTTGTCCGAATTGTCCCAACATTGAATCAGTGTCTCACGTGTTAGACGACTGCGTTGTAGCAAGGACGTTTTGGACTCTCGTTTGCCGGGTTTTCCCGTTCCGCTACCGTTCAGGGCACCGGATCAGGGACAGGTTTGTTCTTCTGCTCGTTGCAGTGGCAAGGTACGTCTTGTGGAAGAACAGATGCAGAGCGGTAGCTCAAAGCAGGCGCCTTCGCGTTCAGTACCCTCTCCTCATGTCGCTCCACAAGCAGGTAGTCATTTTCTTGGAGACCCAGTTTGTTACACTTGGAGAGAGAGTTCCTCCGAAGATGGTCGACACGGTACATTAGTGTCCGCCGCGGCATCGGTGTCTCCTTGAATTGCCACTGGCTCCCTTAGTGGCGTTCTTTTGTGGGATTCTTTGGGAATATTACACTTGTTTTAGCTTGTCTTAGAGTGTGACTTCGCTTGTGTAAGCATTTTGTGTAATTAGTTTGTGCTACATTATATTGGAACTGTATTGAACTTGTACTACACAAGTTTACTTGGTTATATTAAATATCCTAAACAGCAGTGGTTCACTGAATGCATTCATACTTCGTGTACGGAGTCTTTAAGTGGGGTTGATTTAACAATACGAAATAAACTAATTAGTTTTAGTCCGTAGTAGATATATGGTTTATAACTATGCACCAAGGCATCGGGAACGGGAGTGCAGAGTGTTAGTTGGTATAGCAGAGAGAGCATAGGTGAACGGTACTTCCTAAGAATCATGGGGAAAAGGTCGACTTCCGTGTCTACGCTAGAGTCACTAAATAAGCTACGCTTCAGAGTAGCGACACTGTGCCGCCATGTTGTTTCGGATGACCTCCAGCGCCATCCATTTAGCGCTCTTCGAAGTGTCGTCTTCTTCCACTGCTGAACTTCACCTTCATCTATTTCTACTGCCAAAATAGAGGTGGGGCTGGAGGTCATCCGAAACAACATGGCGGCTCAGTGTCGCTACTCTGAAGCGTAGCTTATTTAGTGACTCTAGTCTACGCTAGCAGACGACGCATGCTATGGATGCTGGAGGTGGATGTGCCTGGCTCTAGAAACATCTTTAGAAACGGTAAAGCGCGACTGTCAGGACCTGACTAATAGACTCTGTTTTTCTGTGTGTGTACATAAACTATTTTACCTACGGTAAGCACGCGCGTAATGTAACATTGAGTATAACGGCTGCAACAAGCCAACTTCAAGCGTGCGTCACGTGTGTAAACAGCTATTTTCAGCTGCAGCTGAAAAAAAAAAGTGTTAAAATCAAAATGTCAAAAGTTCGTTTTTGATGTTGTGGGTTTCATATTCTTCTATACATTTATATGTAGGAGAAGTACGTAGCATTACCGTCGCTGTGCCAATACCTGGCATTGCAGTCCTGAAGGTTATAGTAAGCCCTTCACAACAGCGCAACAGCCACCCATACAGCTTCAGAAGCGACTGGGAAATCAATTTTAAACACGCAGCGATCACAAAGCACCTTGCCTATCGGAACCTCTGAGGCGCTTGACACGGAAGCGAGGACACTGACGTCATTTCCGCACGAAATTACTGGTGACCTATTAGTAGACCGCTAATAACGTGGCTTCCGGTGTACCGTGTCTACTGTGCCCAATCAACTGATCAGGTTCTGAGCCTTGCGCGTTGTCATTGGTTCCGGTAGGTACGGTCGATTCACGGTGACGTTATCAACGGTCTACTAATGCTCACTATCAACGGTCACTCTCTATACTGTTGCGTACCAGGAAACTCTGAACTCTACGCAAATACAGCCGTCCTCGGTAGCTCAGTCGGTAACGTGTTGGCTTGCTGAGCTCAAGATCGCGGGTTCGATCCCGGCCGAGAACGGCAGCAGCGTGGGTGAGGTAGACATTGCTTCCAGCACCGTGATTTCCGGCGCAGGTCAAAAGAACTCCAGGTGGTCCACAGTCCTACACCCTGCGGCACGTGCAACATGTCGCCACATTGGGCAGACAAACCTTACGTGGAACACCATTGTTTACGCAAGTACAGCGTCACTGCAGACTTGAATACTAGCGTCCAGCGAACACATTGTTAGTCACAACTTGTCCTCCAACTTGAAGTCCACGCAAAATCGCACAAATGGCTGCGTGGAACTGATGGTCGGGTGTCCAAGGGCAGAGAACCTTAACAACATCGAAGGGTCTGCCATCCAGCCGAGCTAAAGAAGCTTGTAGATATAGTTTGTGCTGCTGATACCGTGGACAGGATAATTGGATGTGTTCAGTGCCCTCAACAGTCCCACAGGTGCAACAGTTAGGTGAATCTGCCTTTCCTAGCTTGTGAAGGATACGTCGGCTGTAGGGCACATTGAGGCGGAGTCGGGGGTAAAGTGACGCAAACAGCACAGGGAACGATGTCGACAAAGTAGAGGCAAGCGGGCAAGAGGTCAACGCGGTGTAGCAGCGAGGCGCGAGCCCCGCCCGAAAGCCATTGTGCCTGAGCTAGTTGGCGGCACGAGGCATCGGACGAACCAGTAATGGGATACACGTTCACTGGATGCTTCAGAAAGCGAATGAAGTGGATGCCCCTGCGATTTCATGTCTGTGTGTTTCCGTAACAATGCAGGAAGACATGGGTCCTCGTTTATGGTAGCTTTTTTTTTTTTACTCGATTCCCAAGCAGTCCTGCCGAGACACAGCAAGGCCTTGCCGACAGCCCAAGACGCACAAGCGCGTGCCATCATCCTCATTATGGGACTGAAGCATTCCTTCTCGCAGCGCAAGAGAGAATTCTCCGGAGAGGTGATTTTTCTCAAGATGGTAATCGGATTCTCCGACGCCCGAGCGCATTTCTCGGCGGTCACCAAATTCGCCATAATTAAGTAAATTATGGGACTATTTTGTCGGTCGGAAAGATTCCACCATATAAGGCAATCTGAAGGATGCTGACCCAGCGTAAAGTAGGGAGGGGAAACTCTCCGGGAATCGACGCGTAACCAGGTGTGAGGAAAATGATTAATACGAAACTTAGTTCATCTTTAATGATATTTGTGGTGGTGGTGTTGACGGAGGTGGGGGGGGGGGGGCAGAGCATTACATATGACATTCGTATGTTGTTGTTTCTTGCTTTTGTATGAAAAATATTATGCATTATCGAGAACTTTCGTTATATGTGGCGTTACGCTCTATTATAGGTAAAATGACAAAATCATCAAAGTAATTAGATGATATAACGCTCCGCAGAAAAGGGGTTGGCTGGAGAGGCGTGTTTTTTGTTGTTGTTGTTTTTTCTTCTTCTTCTCCTTTTTGATGCGCGAGGTATTCATCGGCGCTGCAAATGCCTCTTTCCTTTGTTTACAATCCATTGCCTACGACAAGGCAAGTCGTCACCGAGACAAGTTCATGCGGCGTGAAGAGAAGTCATAAATATGCTAGCAGCTCTGTAAAAAGAAGTGGTGGATTTCAATGTACTGGCTGGAAAGTGATGGTAGTCGTGTTGATGGATGCCATGATGCGTTAAACTAGTAATTTTATACGGACGACAAGAGGTATACGTATAGAATGTACACAAAGAAACTGGGGATAGCTTCCTCTGTTTTCTATTATTTGTCATCCCTAAAAGTGTTCTTGAGGTATTGAGATACTTACTCAAACATTATTATTTTTAAAATTTGTCTAGCGTAATTTTGTTTCCTCCTTTATTTGGCACTCTAAACCTTGTATCCCTGGTTAGGCAAAGGGTTTGCCGCAGCTAGTGTTTTACATTTTTTCTAACTTTTTTTTATTGTTTACGGTTATTAATTTCAGTTCATATTCGCAAGGTAGAAAGCCTATAAAAACACATCGGTATAAAGGAGCTGTTTAGGTTCATAGCGCTTGCCCCGTAAGTAGGGTTCCGCGTTTTGGATGTTAACCGAAAAACACCGACGAACATGCGCCAGTAATTTGTATCATTCGGTTTTAACTGAAAAACACCAAATACAAATGAATGTTCGAGGAAAGATTAGGGAGACTAATCGCTGCAATAAGCTTAAATGAGCTCTGCTTTCACGATTTAGGTACCACGACTTCGCTGTGGAGCAATAAAGGGTTAACTCTGTGATATCTCACAGGGGCTATTTTTTTTATATCCGCCGATAACCGAAGGGTAAACCATGTACACGCCAGAAAAAACACCGAAAAACGTCGATTTCATCAAAATAAATGAACACCGAAAAAAATGCACCGAATCCGCCCTAAAATAAAAAATCGAAAGCGCGGAACCCTATACAACACTAGCGTTCCAAACGTTCCAAAGCAAAGCGTGACGCTGGGATTGCCACAATTTCTCGACATTTATCACCGCCACTGCACGGAACGAAAACTTTGCCCTCAACTACACCACCCGCCGCAGTCTGTCTCGCGTAAATTTCATTTCGCCCACACATATTTATGCGACCAGTTCGGCGCACCAGCGTAAAATGGCAGGCCAACGTCACGCGCGTAACGCCAAACGACACGCTGGGGATCCCGCGCGGCCGCCGCCGCCGCGAACGTGACGCTAAAGAGCACGCGCGGTTAACGAGCAAAATGGAGGAAGCGCCAACGCTCAGTCGTCCGAAAGGAACTTCGTCGCGCACCAAATTGAGCGCAACAAATAAAAAAAGAAATACGTGTAGAATGGAAAGAAAAGTAAACGATAAGAAACATATTTAAAAATATATATAAAAATGGTGGGGCGCAAAACTGATTTATCGTCATGACCTGATGGAGGAAAAAAAGAAGAGGATTCTTTGGATTTTAGAGGCTTTTTCTTGATGCTTTGGATTAAGGTATGCTTACTATATGACACTGTAGAGAGCTTTTCAGGATGAGAGGGCTGTACAGTTGCATACCGTTTCGGGAGGTTGTTTAGGAAGACGACGTTAAGAGCAGGTGTCACTTAATTTTATGTTCCTCACCCTGTGTATAACTTCAAATTCGAGATTTTCTGTATTTCTTTGTATTGAATTTTTTTTTTCTTTCGTATTCGAGGAAATTCTAATTATAGTTATAGTGCATGGTAGTAACCGTCTTACTCCGTATTTTTCTTACAGGTACCAAACAAGTTCGCTCAAAAATCGTAATGTCGAGTAAAGCTGGTTTCCGAGGGGTGCTCTTATTGAGAGTTTATATAGCATTAAAGCATGCTATTTAATTATGATGTGATTTAATGTTAAATTACTGATGTATTTATTCCACATGGCTTATTCATCACGGCTGTTCTCGAAGTAACGATAATACAGCTATTCTGATAATGATGAGTCAATATCTCAGAAGTCAATGTGGGATTGGTAACTTTTGTTTTTCACGAGACACGCCGACAGAGCTCCGACGAAAGGGTAGCACGAATGGAAGAAACATGGCCGGACGAACCAAGCTCGACCGCAACAAATGCACTGCACATTTTGTGGGACGTTCACATGTTTTCACCAGTTTTATCTAGGTGTCAATGAGATTTCGCTGCTCTTGTTGCTGTTAAATACTAGACTTCGAGATCCAGGCTTTTAAGCTGAGCTAAACATACAAAATTTTGCAACAAAATTGTACTTATAGGGTTATAGTGACCTTTCCCAAAGCCCACAGTTGAAGCATAACGAGGAAACACAATTTGTTGCGATACCAGCACGAACAGAAAAAGAAAAAAAAAGTATTAAGAGACGTAAGAATTCGAAAGAACAAATGCATCGCTGTCTGCCCCATGACTGATACTACACTAAGGGTTTTTGGGCTGTCACCGAAACCACCCTAATTCAACCAAGCATCCTTTTACGTAAACCATCGCCTTGATATTTACAACTGAAAGACGACGACGAAACGGCAGGCATCGTAGAGCAAAAACGATAGGTCTATTCCCACACCACACACTTCATCAGTGCAACCCAGTGCAACCCATCAGAGGCTCAATCCAAGCACTGCAGCGAAAGAAAAGAATGGGTCTCTAGCTGTAGCTCCAGCTAACCATCAGAGTACTCGTGATGAGCGAAGCAATCAAAAGAGGCTAAGCGTGGCCTTCTATAGGCAGAAGCCCAAAGGCATCACTGCTAATTTGCATAATGCTGCCAAAGGGCAAGCTCTTGTTTCAGCAAAGCGGCTAAGAAAGGCGCCACTCATTTGTTGATGAGCCTCGCTGCTCTTCAATTAGCCGATGAAGAACTACATAGCACTCGCTGCGTCTGGATATTCGATGCGGTCTCGAAGGCAGATCCGCGCTTGTAATTTGACGCAGCGCAAACACGGGAACAGATACAGTGTACCTGTCGATTGGAAATTGGATCCTTCCAATTTGCTTAGTTGATAGCGATGTAGTTATCGTTAGATGTGCTATCCAGGGATGTACTAGAACTAGGGCATTTTCGAAACACTGGTCGCGCACTATGACGAATAGATAGCGTTTAACGAATTCATTACTTATAGTGCAATGATCTTTTCTTTACTATACTGTTAAATCTATGGACGCTGCTTTAAAAAGTTATGTCATGTTGGAATGTCGTTCAATGGTTCCGCAGAACAAAGGCAGTTGACTTCATGTAGCTCCTCTGCAGCCCTTTTCGCTCGAGTGCACAACACGATATGAGTGACGTCATGACTTTCGAGCCACACGGATCGAACGTCATTTCTCCTCATTCTTTTACATTTACATACATGGAGTGACAGAAACGTTACACCTGACGTCCGGCAGTCCTTTAAACGGCAATCTGAAAGCGAAACACAATGACACTTATAAATGGCCACCGTTTGCTGCCGCGCGAACACTCGAACAACGACTTCGAACTTTCAAAGGGTACGTGCGTAAAATTCGCCAGAAATCCAATCCGAGAAAATTATCCTCCAGCTGCGAAGAGCCCCACGATTGCCCTGAACAGACATGTGCGCACAAACACACAGCTGCCCTAAGTCTTCGTCCGCCAAGTGCATCGGCACACAACTAACAGCGTGTAAGGCAAAGCCAGCCAAATGAAAGGGTAAGCCCGGGCAAGAACCCGCCAAATAGAGTCGCTTTATCACCGCACCACCGACACTGGCGGCCCCTGTCGGAATTCCCCGGAGATCTTTGGTCGCGCCGTTCCGCCGGTGCCGAGGGGATTGCAAGAGAATGCTTGGACTCTAAGTCGCTTCGCTGCCTCTTCACATGGACGCGTGGAGATATCAGAGCCTCGGCTGGATTGGTGGAGTGTACGACTACCGGAAGCGGGCAGTATTGCTTTTTAAGGGAGCTGCAGTCCTTCGATTGATTACAGTCACGCATATTTACCGTCTGCTGCATAGGACAGATTCATGTTTTACTTTTGTGGGTATGAACGTAAGAATACTGGACGTGCTTCCATGTAAAAAGTGTCATGCATGTATACGAACGTATGTTTCGTTTCGTTTCACGTATGAAGTCCTTGAGCGAGGAGCTATCAGTTCACTAATAACGAAGCGCAGGGTGTACCAATCCTTTTTATCAAATCCAAAGTTTATCCAATCCAATCCAAAGTTTATGCGGCTGGCAACGAACCATTAGCTTATAAGCAACGCGTAGTAATAACCAGTGCTCCATATTTATTATCGTTATGTTACTGGAGTGCACTGCCGCGACATCTATTCACTGTAAAGCCTTAGTACCGTGGTCAATAAACGGACACTGGCCACGCGTGCGACTCAAGTGCCTACGCACCCGCTGCGCCGCTAGCCAGATTTTAATAGACTGCACACCAGGAGAGCGAAATAACAGTATTATGCTGTAGACACTGAGGCAAAGTGGTCCCAATCGCAAACCACAGAGTTAAGAACGCCCCAATTAAATCGTAACAAGATCGTCAATTCAACACAGCTAAACTTCTCTTCACTCGTCCCACACCGAATGTGCTTAGCCCCTGTTTGAGCTTCTAATTTATCCTCTCCGCCAAAATTCTAATGCTCCTTAAACTATTTCCACAAACTCTATCTCTACCGGAGCGAAGTTAGGGCATACAGAGAAAAAGGCTTCTAGACCTATCCGCAGCCAAGTCGAGCCCAAGCAGTCAACCGTGGGCAAACAGGGCTGAAAATAATTAGCGGTGCCGGAGTTTTTCGCTAAGGTTCTCGCTCCGCAATAAAAGTGGATGGAGCCGGTGAAACGCTGTTGAAAAGCCCGCTTAATTACGAGCGAGCTAACAGACGGCGCTGTTTGTGTTTACCCACGTGGTTAATTACTCAGCTTTCCTATAGAAAAGCGAGAAGTTCAAAAAGAAAGAAAGAGAAAAGAAAGATCAGTAATATATGTGTGTGCAACACTCTGTATAGCACCACGGTACTGAAGAGTGTTGGTTTTGAGTTCCGTGTCACAGGCTTTTGTCTCCGTTTGTTTCCTCGGCGTGCGCGTTTTTTGTTTATCATTTCTCGACTTAGTGTAATCGTCGAGATGGGAAACTGAGGGTGCGGATGTCATCGTGCTGAAAATTGGTACGCAGCATTATTCTGAGGGTCGGTACAAAAAGGAAAATGTGTTGCATGAAACCGAGCAGAAAGCGAATGCGCCGGAGTAATTATATTCTTAAGTGTTCTGACTGTAATTTGGCGTAACAAGGGGAAAAAACCCGCCGGTTCACAGTTGACTGGGATTAAAGGCAATGGCAGATTGCGGAATGGGAGGCTTTGTGCAGTCTTTTGTGGTAATGTGACAGTGTTCGATTCGTTATTATTCGAAACATTTTGCTATTCGATTCGTGTTCAATTTGAACCAAACATTCTCTCGCGGCTCCAGAAAACACGTTGATAAGCATAGCGCATCGTACCTCCACACGTCGTTTCAGACGCCTGTGTAATGCTTCAGGAATATTTCTTTTTTTTTTTATTGTTACTAACGAAATTGTCGAAAATTTAACTTATACAGTAAAAGAAGCTCACTACTTATCTATACGGAAGAAGTTACTAATTATGAGGCGCAACACAGACGTTCTAACCATGAACTGTCTCTAGATAAGGGTACTTATCTAGATATATATATATATATATAAAGAGGGGGAAAAGCCATTAAAGAAATAAGTAAATTGATTTAATGGCTTTTTCCCCCTCTTTATAATTCGCTGGCTTGCAGTGTGGCATTGAGGAGTGCTCAGTCACCCTCCCAGGTGTATATCGCTCGCTGAGAGTCCCCTGGTTTGCCAATCCCGAACGATGCGCAGCTACCCAGGGCTGACGAGCCGCAAACACGGCGAAACACGTGTCCTCTGGAGCTGTCGCATCGTTCCATGAGTATCTATATATATACTCATGGAACGATGCTCAGTCACCCTCCCAGGTGTATATCGCTCGCTGAGCGACCCCTTTCTTTGCCACTTCCGAACGATGCGCAGCTGCCCAGAGCTGACGAGCCGCAAACACGGCGAAATACGTGTCCTCTTGTGCTGTCGCATCGTTCCATGAGTATCTGTTTCTCAGCGTGCAGCCATCTTAATCTGTAATTTTGAATTTCAAACACGTCTAGTGTCATTTACTTGTTTCTTTAATGGCTTTTTTCCTTCATTATATATATATATATATATATATACGCGTATATATACATTCAGCATAATATATAGTGCTAGAAAAGTTCTACGGTATCACAGCGTTATTTCCGCACATCCTATTAAAAGGCATTGAAGCAGGCAAAAAAAAGAAATACACGCACACACACACACACGGAGCCATCGCCATTTCGTTCCGACAATGAGTTCAGCTTTCAGCTGGAAAAAGATCGCAATATTTCTTCCTCCGTTAAGGTCACGGCGTAATATTAAGTGACGTATAAGCGATGCTTCCGGGACAGGTCCAATTTGCTGTTGCGCGTTACAGCAGTAATGCGAAATCTTGGAGCGACGACAAATTGTGTAGTGGATGTTGAGAAAGGCTCGTGGGAGAGGACAGCTCTCAAGAGTCTCGTTTGAAGCCATTTATAATACGAATTCAAGCTGACTCGCCATCTTCTGTTTGGAATAGCCAGCTCCTTCGTTGGCGAGCATCGTGGTTCATCCCTGACTTGACCTCGTCCCACCCCTGGATTGTCGCACAAAGAAGCGTAGATTTTATCCGGGCACACTTTTTAACTTTCCAGGGGATGTGGTTTGAGGTAAAATAACGTGTGGTCTTCCATGACCTAATGAAGCGGTTCTGGAATATTTTTAGATATCGCTCATCACTTTCAAAGCCTTATCGGTGTTCTCTTTAATTTATTACACGATCTTCGCGCATTATACCGGTGTTTATTTATCAGGGAAAGATAGCACACTCCATCAGTATTTAATTATCCGGTCGACTTGACGTTACTGCGGCGTCACCAGCGGCATGGCCGAGCGGGTTAGGGCGTCCCGCTAGTTTGTCGTGCTGAAGACTGGGAGGTGACTGGGTTCGAATCCTACCACCGGCTGTGCTATCTGAGGCTTTCCCTGGGTTTTCCGAAGATTTTCCAGACGAATGTCGGCACAGTTCCCCATGAAGCCGGTCCGGGACGCATACTAAACCTCCTGTCCCCTGCTCCTTCCTGCTGTCCTCTCTCCATCTGTCCACATCTGTACGCCGCTCATAGCCACAGTTGCTTCGCGGCGCTAACACGGAATACAAAAAAAGAAAGTTACTGCGGCGTCATTGTCACTGTTGATTCGCGGCGTACAGCTCCACGGTATCAGTGCACCGTTAATGGTAGAGGTCATCAGACCACTATGTCGTTTGTTCTGTGCTGTGAATGAAGACAGCGGCAATGTTTGCCATACACCGTATTTTACACTCATTACACACATACACGAAATGGTCTACCAACCCACTTGTATGCAGTATCGCATCAGCAGCGTGATACGTCCACAGCCAAAGTGTACTGATATGGACAAAGCACTATGGAGCTTAAATTGATGAACTCTGATACTAGAGTGAGTCAAAATGCTCTATCGTCGCGTAGAAGGAAAATAAATCTAGTCCGTCAACTACATACGCCGTTGGAGGTAAGGAGACGCAATAGCGCGCCAGGAGAAATACTGCAGTGCCACCATGCGCCCTCAGTAGGGGAGCGCACTTTTTGCCGCAACGTAGTGTCATGCGGCCAGTCTTAACGGTTCCAGGACAAAAGTTCACCCGGGAGCGGACAAAAGCTCGCCGCACCAATGTGTGAAATACGTAAAAGACTCTCCTGACCTCACCTTGGTCTGTCTCGACGGGTGCATATTCCACATGAACTGACCCACTCGCCAACGTGTGAAATACGTAAAAGGCTCTCCTGACCTAACCTTGGTCAGTCTCTCTGGTGAGCTTTTGTCCGCCCACGGTGAGCTTATGTCCGGTGAGCTTATGTCGAGTAAGCTTTTGTCCGGTGAGCGGGGGGTGGGGGTCGAGGTAGCTTGCTGTTGTCGGCCGCACTCAAGTGGGCATCGTCACGACTATAGCAAAAAAAAAGGGGGGGGTGAGAGGGGAGTTGACGATTTTAAAGTGAAGCATAGGCAGGATGACCGATACTCATGGGACGGAGGCACACTGTAGATGAGAGGTGCGCTAGAGTGGTCTTTCCGCGAGGCCCGTTTCTTGAAGAAAGCGCACGAGGCCGCGAGTTTTTGAAAGTCGTTCTGCATAAGAACCTTCGGGGAAGAGGACGTCCGTCAGTATGCCTGGCCTGGCGTGGGGAAGATGAGTTTCCCGCATAGTATGGTATGCACGGCATTCTGTCATGATATGTGCGATAGTCTCCGGATGATTGCAGTGACCGCAACTGGAGCTTTTGTCCGCGCACCGTCTTAACAGCCAGTGCGGAAACAGAGTGAGTATGATGGATTACATTATTTGACGCAGGAGGGAGCGTGACCTCTTTGTGTCCATCCATCGTATTTGCGGCTCAGGAATATTTCGAGAGCTTATGAACTAGATTTCTTTTCCTTCTTAAGTTGAAGACAACTACAGACAGACCATGTCGTGAGCCTCGTTAAAGCCCTCTAATTTATCTCTCTCAGTACAAAAATATGGACACAGGGGCACGAACCGACCGATTGGCTGTGCGAGTCGAATAATAATATTAATACAAACGATACATCTCAAAGAATCCACAGCTGCACGTTAATACCGAAGACGGTATAACTCGCATCAATTTTAAAATTTCTTAATAATATCCTTCGAGCCAAAAAACAAGAGAAACGTGATTTCGACTTTTCTTTTTTCCCTTTAACAGGTATCAGCTTGGAGCTGAGGTAATTAAAAAGGGCGAAGATATATCACGGCGCCTTTGGAAACAGCAATGAGCTTTGAGAAGCTGCGGACAGGTACGTGCATTAGCATACGAGTATATTTTGAAGGCCCCACCGGGGAACCCTCCTCAATTATATGTGCGCTTATCCCACCTATAATCCAACCGCTTTATAATCCCCTCTCTCCCGGGTATCACGGCCGCGATCAATAGAACTGGAGGAACTAGAATCTCTCTTCGCCAGGCGCAATGGAAATTTGGAAATGTTCTTCGTTTCCTGTGCTCAGTGTTTCTAGAGAGAGAGATTGAGAAACCGCTGGCGTCAAAATAGTTTTAGAAAGCTGTCAACGATAATAAGATTATCATTTATTATACGGACAAGCCTTACACTGCATCACGATATTGGGATCGTTAAAAAAAAAATATATATATATATAATAACTGGTAGATATGATGCAAATTACAGTGGAATCCAATCACCGACAGCGACAGACCTGTTTATGTGCCCGTGGCGTCCCCTTCGAAGCGAAACCGCACGCGCATCGGTAGATACTCTTCGTTTAGACTCTTCGTAGAGACTCCGTTTACCAATGCTATCGGAGTCATCGAGGTTGCAAGCGATCGAGGAGAAACCAGCTGTCGCTATAAAACATCTCGTCATATCTGTAATCTCGTTTTTTTTCTTTTCATCGCGCTGGGTTCTCGGCAATGCTACGTACAGTACAGGATCTTCACCATGTCGGCGCGCACTGTGCATACAACCATCGAGATACCTTCGTCTAAGAAGACCTTCGAGATACCTTCGTCTAAGCACTGTCACCTCAGGGTGGTCCTCGATATTCCCGGTTGCGAAATCCCCGATCTGGAAATTCCCGTTCTCGAAACAAGGAAAATCAAGGAGAATGCTTGATTGCTTCGTAAGATCGTATATGCTGTGTTTAAAAACACGGTATCACTATTTAACCGCCAAAATTCACGGGTTTTCGATCTCTGTCCAAGTCGTTTCAGCGAAAATTTTACGTAATTTACTCGCGGATACTTAAATGTATTCAACTTCGCTGCTCTCAAACAAGGGACTCGTTGTGCGACATTACCGATATAGAAGCCGTTTCGCAGCCCCCTTGGGTCGCTGTTTAGTTGAGGAGGGTTTGGGCAGATAAAATTAAAACAAACACTACGGCACATTTGTAGAGAGTCACAACCGGTCGCATGGACATCTAAGACTATGTGCGCGAACGATAAAACGTTACAAAGGGAGCCCAAGGGTCATACAGATATACATTGCACCGTAACCGTAACCCTCATAAAGTATCCATGACATGACTTCAGAACACACGACGACAGTTTCATTCGCCTACTCGTAGTCCAAACCGGCGAAGTTTTGGCTTGGACCCAAAACCGTTAAATAAATTTTGTGGTTTCACTCCTGAGCGAAAAAAACGTATACGGTTTCGGTTCGGTTCTGGTTCGAACCAAAATAGCGTTTTCTTTTTTTTTTTCGGTTCCGGTTTTCGATTCAGTCCGACACCCTGGACGGAACAGCGCGTTGGTTAATTTATTATTAGGTTACTCAAAGTTTGGTGTCTGCATTTTTCTGTCCAGGTTAGTCTAAGTTCGCTGTGGGCAGTTTCACGCGCGCGACTGTGCGGTTTATAGTCAAGTAACGTTTATTTCCAGTAGTTTATTTTGCATCGGGGATTTCGATCGCTTTATTTCGAGGTACAGCCGTCACCTCTACGTTGATGAAATAATTAGATGATCTGAAATATAACTTCATTGTTGAACAAACGATCATTCCCCCCTTGGTGAACTGCTGAAGCTTCTATAGATGACAGGTAACGCCGTTAAAAATACAGAAGCCGTTAACACAGTACTCGCAACAAATACGCGAGTTACCACAAAGGCAATGTCAGGTTCCGAGAGAGGTATGGCGTTGTGAAACCTTCCTGAAGCAAGCATGAAACAGTCTTCGACTCTCAGGACATAACTGCCCAGGTCCTAAAAAGCGAGTGCTTTGTTCAAAGCTGGCACGAAACTTATCACCGACACGAAGAAAAACGCAAAACATGCGCGAAGAACTTGATGTCATTGTACGTCCCTACGACTATAAACTGGAGCTCACATAAAATATTCTAGCCACACGAAGCAAAGCCATATCGGTGTGTGAAGTGTTCTGAAACAGCGCGGCAGCACAATGTACACACACACATAACTCGACTCAGACACAAGGACTAGCTTACATTCTCAGTCCTACAAGTCCACATCGATACCAAGAAGAAAAACAAAATCGATAGAGAGACAATCAATATCTCCTGCGAAGCGCGCACAAGACCTGGTCACGTTCATAAAAAGATAAAAGTATCGAAAAAACTACGAAAGAAACGAAACATATCGAGGCGCGAATTTCGCACGTACAAGAGAGTGACTTTTTATTACCACTTTTTTTTACGCACCTTCGATATTTTATTTTTTTTACTCTCTATCGATGAACAGTAACAAGGCAGATCGCGCGTTCCACCATCGCGTTTTCCTGGCGAGTATACTCTCGGCACCAGGTTGGCAGGGAGGATATATGGAAGAGACGACGAAGTGCCCTCATTGGTAACAGCGACACGTCTTTTGGCGAGGAGCGATTTTTATTGGCGCGTTGCAATGTGTGTCGTGAACTTGGAGAAGTTCGCAGCTGTAGTAGGTTATGGAACGGGGAATTCGAAGAGCGTATAGGGTGGGGGTAAGTGGCATTAATTCCGTTCCAACGTACCGGTGACATGGGGAATGGAGAGGGAGAACTGTTGGTGGGACTTGACGTTTCAAGATTATTATGGTAGTTGGGAGCGCAGGTGAATAGAGCAAGTCCTTCGCTGAGGACATGAGGATCTGCGTGTATTTGTATCGTGTTTTCCGAAGTATCTATCGTGTCGCCATTGATCCTAAAACGTATGTTCATTTTATCCACCTGAGGGCTCTTTAATAGCCGAAAATCAACCAAATGGAACCACTTAGTTGTAGTCCTAAGCAACTGTCCTGAGTGAGCAACTTGTACCGTGCCATCAATTTGCTGGCGTCCTCGGTCAGGTTCGAACCCGGACCCTTGTAATACTAAACTAAGAGATCCAGCGAGGCCAGTGAACTTTTCCCGGAAAATATGTAACTTTAAAGTTACTTGTTTCTTTTTTTTTTCTTTTCTTCGGTACAGCGCATATCGAAAAACTGCGTATTTATTCTCTATAGCTACTTCTTCTTATTTTATTTTTCTGCCAGAAATACGACCAAAATTTCAAATCCAATTCTGAAGAACTTCGAAGACCGTTACATTCCACAACCACGAAAAAATATCCGCAACGTACAAATACACGACTAACATTGTTGCAACAAAAAAAAAAAAAAAGAAATTCTGTTTACGACTCGCAGATTGGTCACAACAACGCACGCGCACACACACACACACAAATAATAAAAACCTCACTTGTACACATTTTCGTGCCGAGTTCAATTCGTGCGCGAGGTCGCAAAGACGAAGAAGAAGGTCTCGCTCCCATTGGCATTCCACACTGTGGAGAATGCTCCGTCGAAGAAGCGGCAATCAAGAAGGCGCAAAACGGGACGCTAAACTTTCACGATCCTACAACGCGAGAAGAGGACGTCTTTTGAATTCAAAATCTTGCGAAATGTTTCCTCTTGACGACCCTAGTATTCTCGCAACGGCGTCCGTTTGGGACGAGGCTCCAAAGTGCTCGGCAAAGCGCCCCCTCTGCATCTGCCGTAAGGGTTTCAAAAAAATATAATACATATATGCAGCCATATATGCCTCCTCTTACAAATGCGAACTGCATAGGCGCCGCTGATGATAAGGCTCCGTTGAGGGCTGCAAGACGCGACGAAGAGGTCGGGGGTTGAGTGGGGAGGGAGGGGGACGCCCTATCTGCCGGCGGTTCTAAGAACGAGGTGGGAGCTGTTAACGTAAAAATTTCCGGTACATGTAATTTGTTTGTTCGTAGCTTGGACGTGCGCGTGTGCGTGCGTTTTATATGCCGTGAGCATCGCGTACGACAGTAGTGATATCCAGAACCACACTTTCTTCATCATTCCATTTCACCACATCGCCACCAGCAATGGGGTAGAGTATCGCCCCCTGGCGATGAGACTCCCCAATCATCATCATCATCAAATAAAGTTGTTGTTTGACAGTATAGTGATAACCTTGTGGCGATACGACAGAATTAAGTTTGACGTTAGTTGGTTTGTCGCTAATAGTCGCAAATTATGAAAACGTGATGTGGTCACATCACACTTGGTGTCTAAGACACACGTTAATCAATCCTTGTTCACTAATTGCGAGTGCACGACTTCAACGGCGTTTCAAAAAATACATCTGCTTCATTCCGTTCACAGTGTGCAATCAGGGCCAGTTCTCGCTTGGCGACGTCCTACGCGACTTCTTGAGTGGGTGGCGGAAATAGACGCGCATTTCCGGCGTTGGGAGAGGAGAGACACCAAGCCACAAAAAAGAAAAAAAAATATTGCCATGCTGAACTTTTTTGACGACGTCGGCGAGAGCTGCGGAGAACGATATACTGGCGACCAATAATGTGACACAGAAAGGCCACGCCTCCTGATTTTTCGTCTGCTTTGGACGACGGAATGCCACTGTGGTGGGAACATGAAAATCGTGCGCTCTGACGGGGCAGCGGAAATGCGTCTCTACTTCCGCCGCCCGCTCACGACATCTCGTCGGGCGTCGGCAAGAGAGAACTGGACCTAAGTTTAACACCAATAGACGACCTGAGCGCCTACTTCACCGACTATAGGTTTGCCGCCGCGCAGAGCGTGCTAGTGGGCACTATCAGCCTATCAGGCGACGCATTTTTGCCGCTTCTTGCCCACCACAGCAAAACATAACCTCGAACCAGTCTTGTCGTGACGTCACATATTTGTAAATAGAGGGTCGTCTATAGTTGAGAAAAGGGAACGAAACAAACAAGAGCAATGATTCTCATTCCATGCACAGAGGCCAACGACTCACCGACCGATTCACCGACCTCTTCAGCATCACAGCAACACTTACCTGGAAGAGAGAAAATAAATATGTCAGCAAGGTGCACAAAGCAGAAGCTCCCGGCCATGAAACCGCAACAAAACAACCACAGTGCAGGTACATGTGAAGGCAGTGTAGATAACTATACACAGCGACGAGAGGCAGCAATAAACAGCCTGCGATATATCATATAAGCAAAGAGCATGTCTGCTATGCCATTATGAAACGGTGAACGACGTAATAGAGTGCACACGGGCGCTCATTTCGCGTCGCAGCTGTGAGGCTTCCATCCTTCTGTGCTGAGTGCCTATATAACAGGGTGCTCGACTCGCGAATGTCCATCAGGGGATTCTTACAGGGACCGTCTTTCTCTGGGAGGACCTCGGTATACCCGGTTGCGAAATTTCCGATCTCGAAATTCACGTTTTCGAAACAAGGAAAATCAAGGAGAGTGCTCGATTGCGTTCGTAAGATTATATGTGCCGTGTTTAAAATCACGACGTCACTATTTAACCGCTCAAATTCACGGGTTTTCGATGTCTGTCTAAGTCGTTTTAGCGCACGAAAGCCACACTTTAGCGGCCGATAGGCTTAACAGGGCGGACACGAGGAAGCATCGTGTTGGTTAGCTTATTATTAGGTTAGTACAAGTTCGGTGTTTGCATGTGTATGGCCAGGTTAGTCTAAGTTGGTTTGTTGGCAGTTTCCCGCGCGCGACTGTGCATTTTATAGTCAGATAACATTTATCTCCAGTAGTTTATTTTGCAACGGGGATTTCGATCACTTTATTTTGAGGTACACCCCTTTGTCTTAGCTTATAGGCACGTGTGAACAGCGCTAACATGGGATACGAGGTTCCAAGGAAGCGTGACTCGAGTGGACAAAGAGTGGGGAACATAAGAAACAATTATCATTCTCGATCTCTCGGTGCTGTACGCACCGCTCCATGTTTCCAAGATTGCGGGAACACTGCGGAGGATGCCGTTGGCTGGTAGCTGGTAGCTGGGCGTAAGTTGCTACCCCCCACCCCACTGTAATGTCTCTATTGACCGCAGGTTTAGGCCCGTCAGCGGTTTTATAGGGCCACGTGACACCTGACACGTGGTACCACGACAGTACCACCCTAACGTGATCGCTAGACTCTGTTTGTGGTACGGCGAAATTCTGTACCACCGCAGTAACAACGAAACAAAAACAAAAAGTTTCGGACAACGTAAAAGGCTCTCAATAAAAATTTTATAGCCTTCCAGAAATAGTTTTTCGAAAAAAATTATATCTTGCCAACGGTGGCACAATGTCCAACGATGCAGCTAATCTTTTACTCATTACAGTTTTTACCTTATCGCGTTTCTAACTTATTTTTTTTACAGTCGTTGTCCTATGTACTACAAATTGTCTGCGCTTTCGCTGTTATCTCAATGCATTATTACAGTACGTATCTGAATTAGGCACGCTGCTTTACATTTTTTTCCGGGGGTATTTCTACCGGGGACATTTTTTCCCGGGACATTTCTTCCTGGACCCGCCGAAAACACGTTGACACTCGAAGGGTTTTAGAGGCGATCATGTCTCGTATGGACTTTCGGGCCTTCGACATCGGCTTCGGGCGGGGGGGGGGGGATTTATTGGCAGAAAAAAAAAGGAAAACGAAAGATAAAAGCGGAAAGGTCAGCCATGCAGCAACCAGTTGCTGCAACTGACTTGCTGGCAACTGGGTTCCACAACCAACTCCAACAAAATCCAACAGAACTCCAATTCACTTTTCTCCGAACAAGAAATCTCCACAACACGAAAACGCAACAGCTGTTCTTGGTCGTGTAGCTGATATCGTTATTTTTGTTACAGCGGCAGACTTAACGACAAATTCTGTTGCAGTACACATAACTCCCGACAAAACGTTCACGCTTCGAAAGCGCCGTCTTTTTCCTGATGAAACCGCGAATTAGTAAATTACGTCCTTATACACAGCAAGCCACATTACTCTATCTGCCGTTATTGCTTTAAAAAAAAAAAACGTAGTGAAGAGCTAAAAATCGAGGCCAAGAACAAAGCGAACTAACGCAGTGTGAAGAACAATGTAGGGAAATAAATATAACATAGTAATGCACCAGCGAACGGACAATAGCAAGAAAATTTCATTAACTCGTTTCAGCACCGGGGGGAGCGCTTCTCCAATGGCGAACACATAAAGTGAGCTGCGGTATGCGCGTAACAAGAGCAGGGGAGGCTTTAAGTCGACGCCAAAATATCTCGCTTGGCTAGTTATATTGAAGTGCGGAGGGCCGTGATTTAGAGCGAGGAATCAAAATTAATTTTAAGCGCAATGCTTTATATATTTGCCTGTTAGCGAGGTTGTGTAGGTTACGTATATGTGGTTTTTGCGCGCGACGTGGGCGAAGATGCAAAGACTGGTACGGGGAAGGGGAAGGTTGCGGGGCTTGGCGTGTGTGGTTCGTCTATTTCAAGACTTCAGGAATGCAGTTCTCCCCCAAAATAAGATATTACATTCATAATGAAGGGAGTATGCACGGAAGAGGCCCCTTAGGAGTTGAATCATACCCCGCGAGACACATTTATCACCATAGAGGAGTCGCATGATTAGATTAGATTAGATTAGATTAGACAACGAGGAGAAGAGAGAGACATCAAGTACACGCTGTGATGTAATGTGATAGAGGAAGAAAACCTCTCTAATTATGGCTACTGTTATCACTTCTCTTGCTACCGTAATAACAGTTCCCGTTATTGGAAGAATCATCGTTTAACAATCACGGGATATTGCAGTCATCATATATAGAAAATCAAGCAGGTATAAGATAAGACACCGCAGTAGGATGCTTGAATACAAAACCACGAAGAGAATCCTATGAATCAGAGCATGCAAATGCGTCGTTCCGCGCGCCTTCCCAACTAAGGCAGAGTCAAACGCGGAGCGAATGCAGCTCCTTTTTCTTTTTTTCGTTACTACGAAAAAAATAATCTTATCATCCTCGCTCCTCCGACAGTATTATGCATACGAGCGTAAAGAACATCGGATAAAACAGGGCAAAAATGTCCTTCCCGGTCAAATGAAGCCCAAAAAAAAAAAAAAAAAAAAGAAAAGAGAACAAAATCATAAAAATGCTGTATCTAAAAGCGAGTCCAGCTGAATTTTAATATCATTTTCCGACCGACAGCACTGACACTTATTCATGAGTCTCGCTGATTCATTCACAAAAGATAGCAAAAAATGGAGCGTTCCAGTTTTCTTAATCAACCTCATTAGCGTTACATACGACACATGCCAACAATACAGCGCATAGGGTCGCATGCGTTTAGCTCAAACACTCCGATATCGGTCGCGAAAAAAAAGAAAAAGAAAAGGAGTCGAATCGAAGCCCGGCGACAGAAGATATTTAAACGAAGAAATTTTTTTCCGACCTTCCCATGTTTAATTTAAGATCCGGAGCCAGATATGAGATATTTCTTCTTCTTGTTTTCTTCTACTTCTTCTTTCAATATCCCATTCCTTTGTCTTTCAGACTCGATATTAGTGCCGTAGCTTTTTATGCTTTTATCGCGTTCGAATTTGGCGGAATCTACAATTCTGCCGTCCCTTCGAACGGTCCGATTCACGTGCTCGAACGCAATCTGAAAATTTCCTTCATAATGAGAGAAGAGATCTGGGCTGAGGAATGTCTTCAATAACGAGTTCAAATTCGGCACCGAAAAACGGTAAAGATTACAGGAGGAAAAAAAAAAAAAGAAAGGTTTGCGTGACGCTCCGAGAAAATTGATCGCAAAACTGTTTTTGTTTTATTTAATCCCGTGCCCTTTTATTTGACACTCCTTTGACGCGACATTTAATATGCGTGTGTGTGACTGATAATTTATTGCCTGGTGACTGGAAGGTGTCGCATCTGCGTGAACAATTATCTGAGAAATACCAAGTTTGCAGTATAAAATATCCGTGCCATTGGTGTTACGGATATTACAAACCGTTACTAAGTGTACGTTAAATTTAGGTGAGGATCCCGAATAGAGCTGTATCAAGAAAGACGCATTCAGAAGCATAGAAGGCGGCGCATTTTCAGAAAAGTAATATGCCGATCGCGATTAGAGTGCTGCTTTATAATCAAACTCAAACTCAAGAGTGCTGCTTTTCAGGGAAACGGAATAATTTGATTCGCGTGCCTTTGTGACGGGACAATAAAAACGGCACGTTTCAGCTAAATACGAGTGAGATAGAACTGAAGTTATTATTGGGCAAAAGAGTACATACATTACGCAATTAGGTAGATGACCGGCGTACGTTGCGTATGACCAACATGGAGTTCTTCGGAAGAAAGTAATGTTGTTGTTTTTCTACCCGTTGCGCGTCCGTAAAGCGTGCTTTGCCTGTATAGCTAGTCCCTTCAAGGAGAAGACCATGTTACAGGAACTCCCTACCTCTTACGCTCCGACCTTCCCTATTGATGAAAAATCATCCCTACAAGAGAAATTGATGATGCTGATTATGTTTGTTGAATGGTATGGGTGGGACAAGAAGAACGAGGGCAGGAATCGCCTTCCGTTCATAAACATAATGTACAGTGCAATGTTCCCACTGCAACACGATACACACACATGCAACACGATATTCATAACTCGTCTGCATAGTTTCTAAGGGACACAAACGCCGAGCTGTTTGATTCACAATCTTTCCGGCGAAGCATGAAACCTATATCCATTCTGCCGTGCGGCGGTTTAACTTTGTGCTTCGAGAGTTTCGGAATGCAACGACAGTATTCTCCACCTGCTTTTAGTTCCGTACTGCTGTACTTCCGCACAGGTAAGATTTAATAACGTATATGTCAGGACAAGTTTCAGGACGGCACAACACCAACTTCTACACCAGAAGAAGCAACGATAAAAGTTTAAGAAAGGAGTCTCTTCAGGCCGTCAAAAGGGACTTTAATTATCCGACGCCCTTCACGCAAGGCGGTGTTTACGAAAAGCAAAATTAGGTTCGCGTCTAAAGCGAGGTGTCTGATGCAGAGGAGGAAGAGGACGGGTCATGAAAGGAATGCCGTAAAAGATGTGAGCATCAGAGGAAGCACATCTTGAAGGTGTGCAACACAGTGGAAAGGTCTTTTGCTGTTGCTCGCGGAGGCGTTTCGTGTGGAAGTTATATTGCGTTCACTGAGGGTTTATTGCTAAGTTCAGAATGTGGGTGAAACGTTAGAGAAGGAGGTACACAGTTCGATGAGGCTGAGTATGGAAGAGGTCTTTAAAAGCAAAAGAGATTGTTGCCTACATAAGATTATATCGGTTGTTTAGTGATGAGAACAAAAACATTAAAAAAAGAAATGGCTCCAACTTCGGGCATTATGTGGTTGCTTTATAGGACCATCCGCTGGCGATAAATTGTTGGCAAAACTCTTTATAAAATGCTATTAAATCCTTATTGAAAGCGTTTTATAATGTATTGTGTGATTATTTTTTCAATGTTACTGTGGTTGTCACTGTCACGCATGGTTGGCTACCGGAAACGGAAATGAGAAACGGTAATTACTGAAATTCAACCGGAAACGAAAATGGAAACGGAAACAAAATTGGTTTAAGTTTCCAGTACCAGAAACCGAAAAGGAAACGAAATTCAAAAGCGGTAACGTTAACGGAAACCAAATTTGCAGGACGTTTCCCTCAGTAGCTTCGCGTTAATATGAAAGTTATATATATCCACACTATTCTCCCAGTGATCATTTATTCATTCATTCATTCATTCTTTATTTTCGGGACTTTCTTTCGTGTTGAGCCCACTGCGCAGCAAGATGGACGCGAAAGTTATGGATGACGTATAATTTTTGCTCACGAGCGGAGACTTTTGAAACTTAAAGGCATGTATTTCCGCAACCTAGAGAGGCATCTACTTGCGGTGTATAAGATTCGTGACGAACTTTGCATTAAAGTCTTTAGTGCTGGTGTTTGGTGTGGCTGTGCTTTTGCATCCATTATTAACCTAGAATATCTTACATGAAAAAGCCAAAACCAGACAGTACGAGTTCCGGGTGAGAAACAGAAACCAGTACCGAAATTACCTCGGAAACGGAAATGGAAACCGAATTCTTAAAAGCAAACGGAAACAGAAACCGCTACTGAAAATCGTCCAGAAACGGAAACAGAAACGGAAACGAAAAGCCGAGTTTTTCAGTTACCGGAAACGGAACCGGAAACAATAATATTTTCGGTAACTAACCCTGCTGTCACGTAGTGTGGCGTGGCCCTATCAAGCCACAAAGGGACCTTTCACTGTGGCCCTATAAATAAAATAAGCTAACGCTTTATTACAGAAGGTGACAAAGACAACAAAACTGACACGAAACACTACTAGCACACGTACGCAATAGACCCCACTCTCGGCTTTTCCAACACAGTCTCAGCCACCACCCGACATTTTCCAGACAATACCAACCCCACTCCGCTAACACTTTCACAATCCCCTGTCCGCCACCATATAATCTCGACTCGTCATTCTCATAAACCTCTCTCTCTCTCTCTCACACACACACACACACATGGACCTTTACTCCTTTATTTACTGCTTTCATTAGCAACCCGCCAAGCAAACCCAGCATTCTTCATTTCCTTTTGCAGCGCAATCTCCAGCGGACTGGGCCTCATTTTTCGTAATTTGACTACTTCCTCGACGTCCACACGAACTCGTTTGCCGTTTTCCTGCCAATTTGTTTCCCAACACAATCTTATTCTTCCTGGGCAAAAACTTCAATTTCTGTAAACGGACTCTCCCTGTTTGCCGAGGGAGTTTTTCTCGGAGCGTTTGTCGCTCAGGCAAGATATGTTGCTTTCTCCTTATTCGCAAATTGCTCATGCGGGACCGATTGTACTTGTACGTGGATATTGAAATGAGACGCTTTCCTCTCCTGTTTTTTTTCTTTTTTTTTCTACGAAGTCTATATCGCCAGTTCCCGAGCGTTCGATTCCTTCAACCTATGTTGTTGTTCTCCAAGTTTAAATTATGAGAGTCGTTTGGAAACTCGTATTCGCGTTGCTTATTTTGGCGAGAGGGTTCGACGCTATCTCTTATTTCTCTTTCCACTGACCGTGTGTTGGAAACGGTTGTTTTTTTATTTTATTTTTTATTTCGAAGGATATCGTATGTGCGCTCCTCGATACGAAGTTCGCGTCACCTAAAACATTCTTTGTGTCGTGTTTCCTAGAATCCTTCTTTTTTTTATCAGCTGGCGTATAGTACATCCTTGTGCCTATATATACCTCTCCCTCGAAGGTTTCAATTTTTATGCAGTTCAGTCTAGAACTTGCAGGGCCTGTGGGAATTTCGAGGCTTTATGTACGTAAGAAAATGAATATGGCCCGTAACGTTTTCTTGGGTACACTATGCATCGTTTATAAGGAGGTTCTTTGGAATTCACGATTCCAATTGAAATGCCTAGTACGAACTATGCATCCACCTGCATTGAAACGTTGCATACGGTGTATCAGAACGCGCCATACAGAGTGTGAGATGCTGTCGAGGCAAGTAGCTCTTGTAAAACCTCAGCACTTTCAGGGCAACGCGTTTTCAGCTGACAATAACCTGCCAGAAACACAAGAAAACGCAATCCAATATACGCGCATGTTGGCTGTAACGCTTCCAGATTGAATGTTCTTCACAAATTCGGGGACATTCAGAAAGCAACTCCAGTTCAAGCTGGCGTCGGGCGCTACTCGTGCATTTTGGGTGTTATCGGTTCAAAGAAGGAAGGTTTCCTGGTCGACGGCGTATTCTAGGGAAAGCGTGCATTTTGAAAATTTCCAGCATGGTACATTTGAACACATCGTGGTAAAAAATCGGGTAGAATCGCATTTCATCCGCAGACTCCGTATTTTCACAACGAAGTACTGAAGCAACGTGTAACACGGTATGACAGCTACAGAAACAAACCTTACACGCACGAAAAAGAAAGGGCTCCTCTTGAAAAAATGTTGCTTCAGTTTAGAAGCTTGGCGTAACCTAACTTTCTGTAAAGGAACTTGGATGAGTTGGCTGCTAAGCAGAACCTCCTCCTTTTCGGAAACCTCTTGCCTAGAAGACTTTCATTTAACGCCGATGTAACGTCCATAGATCATCGTCCTGTGCTCAGAAGTATTTGCTTCATGCCGCCCAAGTTTTAAAGAGAAGGGATACTCGAGGGATCAGTTTCCCAATTTACCTCGGAGGCTGATGAGAATTTTATGACACACTCCCCCACTTCATTTCAATCTCACTGCTCGCTAACCGACAACCATCCGACGCAAATTATTCATAACGCTGCTTTCATAACACGCAACTGTGAATATAATTTCTATTTCCCTTTGAATATCCAATGAAGTGTAACTAGGGTTTGTGCAAAGCTTGAAGGAAGAGCCCACGAAAACGTCAGGTGCTGTAACGTAAAATATGCAACCGGTGCGCATTTTCTAACGTGCGTGTTTCTTTCTTCCTTTTGTGTGACGTAACGCTGCGCAACCAGAGGAGGGTAGTTCCAGAGTTGTACTTGCACATAACTTCATTTTCATATTTCACATCTTATGTTTCTCGTGTAACGGGGTAGTGTACTGCTCTCAAGCGGTGATACACCCCAGGCCATAGTCATGATTTATTTGTTGTTGTTGTTGTTTTAACGTGTTATGTACTTGAAAAGGCGTCGACTAAATATATAATCGCACAATGGGGCTATAAAATCGATAACTTTCAAACCAATTAAATTCGTTTCACCCATTATGGCACGGAACAAAGTCACATAATCGCATATCACGGAGAATAACGTCTTCGTATCAGCGAAGCGTCCTTCTGCATCTCAACAAAATCTTCGGCGTTGGTGAGTTTTAGTACATCGTACGCTTTCGCCTTCGCGTACGTAAGGGATAGCGTTGGTGGTTCTGCGCACGCGCAAAACATGAAGAGAGCTTCGCGCAGTGCGCAGAACCACCACGCTATCCTTATACGTACGCAAAGGCGATAGCACTAAAACTCCCCATAGTCTGACATTTCTTTCTTCGCCATTCCTCTGCATGTCCCGTGGGACCCAAGGAAAAAAAAAGAAAGTCCTAATCCCCCAATGCTCACGCGCACCACCTTTAAGCACACATACCGAACTTAGCGGCCGCACTGATCACTGCTTTTCCTGCTTCTATATCGATCCGAGTCATTGCAGCCGTATATTTAAGCAATGGATACGTTAGAATACAGGGACATCGTGCCGTCTATACGCCTGCCCACTATGGAAATAGGAACATCCGAAGCAAACGATCACGCTTTTGCCGCCAGTTCTTTCGTGTCCCCCGAGTATTCAGGCAGGATAGGGGATAACATACATAGATGCACTCCAATGGAGCCGGGACCTGCGGCCGAGGGATATGGACACATACAAACACTTGCGTAGGGGATATTCGGTGCGAGTATGCCCGGAAGCAATATGGGCCCCGTTCAGGGAACGTTCCGTACGTGTCTTCCGTTGTCCCTTTCCGCTTTATCTGGCACACTTCCGGTGTCCCTCACCTCCGCATCGGACGCTTGCAAAAACAATGATGTTGCAAATGGTCAGGAGGGAGAAATGGCGACGCCGCGGCGCGCGAGTCACCATCTGTGCGTGGATGTCCTACGTGATGTAGTGATTCCGGATTGGCCAATGTTTCGCAGACGTCGTGGACGATACGACTGGACTGCATGGGTGTAGAGCTAAGGAGAAATTATCCAGTCAGCACAACATCTTGGCCGAATATTGGCCCACTGTTGGTAATACCGGCTCAATATTGTGCCAGGGTGTTGTACTGCTTGGGTAGTCTTAGGGACACGTAGGCAGGGTCATGAATGTGAAACGAGAAACTTTATATGTACCTATATTATTCTAACACTTCTGAGTTGCGTTGTAGTGAGTTATAAAACAATCTCTTAGCCAAACTGTCATACACTATGAGAACTCCTATAATCACGTGGACACACCGTGCAAATCTGCAAGTGAGAGGTTAAGTTCGTTCATTTTAGAGATAATTTGACTCATCGAGATAAGTAATCGGAACGCGCCTATTGGACAGCGCTGCGCACGGTGTGCCCGCTGTCCAATACATGCGTTCCGATTATTTTTCTCCACGCGTCAAGTTATCTTTACACTGAACGAACTTAGCCTCCCTGTAAAGGCAAGAAGGATAAAGTCCATGACGTCACAAATAAGCAATATACACATTAGGACGTTAACAGACACAACTTATCTGGGTAACGGCAGCGGACTCTTTGAACATCAGCGCGATAACCATGCCTTTTATCACCTAACAGCATCGACTGCAACACATGTCGGCCTTATCTCATCACCCACGGCTCTAAATGAGCTCTCAATTTGGCATCTTAAACCTGAACATGTATTTCCATGAAGCCAAAATTGGGGGGGGGGGGGAACCTACTTATTTTGGCAGGAAATATCAGAGTCAGCAGGAAAGTCAGAAAGGACGGCTTGCTGTTCGTTGGTTAATAATTCCTTAGTGTGTAGTCAAGTTCCGGGGATAGTCAAAGTCTCGCCAAAATTGGTCACTTTTCACTCACTTCCGAGGAGGAACAGAGAGAGGGCAAAGATGAAAAGTCTACACGCAATTGTCTAATTACACAGGCACCATCATAATCATCATCACTCATCATCATAAGTATCATCATTATCTACCGTTATCATCTGCCAGCCGCATTACTTATTCACCATAAAAACACACGAGCGAAAGACAAACATAGACGCAGACACCGACCAGGAGACATACCAGGTATGGGACACCTCACAAAAATAGCTCGCACCATAAAAGGCCACGAGTGCCAGATCCGTCTTTGAGCTGGCCTGTCACCTGCAATCAGGTGGAAGTGCTATCTGCTCAAAGTGGGAGTGAAGTGAGCTTCATTACTATCACCTAACCGCGTCAGCAAACGACGCTGGCCGCTTGATTGATCGCTGCCCTCCAATCAATGTACACACACACAGAGAGAGAGAGAGAGAGACTCCGTGCTGCTGAACAAACCGACACACAGACTCGCGTTTGGGTGCTGCAGATAAAACCAGAGTCACTTAGCAGTTATTTCTCTCCGATGTATGATTCAGTTCGGATAGGGTGTCCAGTTTCGTTCTAAATTAAGCTGCTTGAATGAGTAATTTTAGCCATTGGCGAAGTCATTTTATTACACCCATTTCTCGTACTGAGGTAGGCATGTGCTGTGTCTGATAACTCTTTATACGCCTTTATTTTAACCTCTGTCGATATTAATTTGAGCTTCCAAATCAAAATATTTATTGGCTGCAAGTGCGACACCACGCGGCGCGGCGGAGAAGCGCATGGCTGTCTGGAGGGATAGCACCCAGACACATCTTCTCAACTCAATAGTTCAAAAACTAATCAAGCGACTGCACTGCACTGGACTGAACTGCGAAAAAAAAAGGGGGAGTAACAAATTCTTATGTATGTTATTCATTTCCTCTTCATTGCGCAGCAGCATTGGACATATAGTCACAAGCCCTCGTCTTAACCATTGCTTCCTTGCATGCACTCCCAATAACGAAGTTCGGCCACACACAGTGCCCAAATAGAGCCCACATAGCCTTACGCCCAGACGGACTCGGACAAGACGGCACCAATGAAGCAAGAAAAGGCGCGAAGAAGGGGGAACTAATTGAAAGAAGAGGGGCCTGCCGTGTCTATAGGGCTCTCTTCTTGGGGGCACCGCGGCTAATTGTAGCTGGGCAGCCCCGCATTAGGAAACAGCGCCGGCGGTAATCCATCTTGGTTCAGACAAGGTCCGGACAGCATCCCGTTTAAAGCACATCCTATGTCCCTGGTGCCTTATGTGTAAAGGGAATATATCGGCTGGATTTAGGGGCGCATTATTTAGGGTAGGAACGGGACAATTTTTTTTTTCAAGCCTTTGTTGGAAGGGAGGAAAGGAATAGGACACCGTCAAGGTGCTGTACAGTAGAGCGACATTTCTTGCCCTATGGTTTTTCTTTAATTACTTGATTGTCGATTTGAGGATATATCACCTCCATAGGTGGCTCTCCTGCTTAATGACAATACAATGGGGCAGAGTTTTAGAACTGGCCTCAATTGTTGACTTCGTTGGGGGAAAAAAGCGAATCTAAATTAAGGATATAGGGAATGGTATAGGCTAAAACGATAAGGAAGATGAGCTCACTAATTCTGTGACTCATCTAATTAGTCAACAATACAATACACATGATACAGCAGCTGTTACGTCACTAAACTGTTTACGGCGCCTACGACCCAAGGGACCAGGAAACAGGGAAGAACAGGACGAGATCCCTGTCTCCTCGTCCCTTTTGTCCTTGTTTCGGAACTCCTCAAATCCAAAGAGATGCTACCGTCTTCGCAATTACACCCGCTAGTTTGTATGCTGTTAGCATGTTCTATAGCTGCTATACAGCGAATTAAACACGATGAGCCCGCGCCGGATGAACCAGCGATGTTCAGCGCAGTGATATTTGTTCGCGACGTTTCGGATAAAAAGGTATGTCTTTCTAGCACCGTAATGCCGAACACAACCTTCCGATTTATACATTTTTTTTTTTTACAATTCGAAATGCGATAAACAGCGTCCACAAAAACAGTATACGAACCTCGTAAGACGCTATATAGAATATAAAAGCCTCAGGCCATAAATTTCGATTTTCTTCGCCTTCGGAGCACAAACTGCCTGGGGCGAGCCTAATGGAACTGGAACCGCGAATCAAGTAAAATAAATCAAATGCAGCCAGGCGTCTGTGCGCGCCTTCCAAATCAACGTACGGCAATGGCTAGACGCAGATATGTGCGTTCGGGCGCAATCGCTCTGTCGAGAAAAAAAAAATATCGTTGCCGTAGGCAGTTGGCAAGCGGGTCAAAGTGATCTAGATCTGGAGGAGATGAAAAAAGAAAACATGCAGCCCGGTTATATATATATTTTAGAAAAGCGTTAGATGTCGAATAAAACATCAAGTAAGACCAGCAAGAAATATTATTTTTTTTATTTATGATGCTCTTTATTGGCAGGAGTGAGATGTTTTATTTACTTGTTCGATTTATTTAATATATTTGCCCCTTTCTGATCATAGCGTTGATGTTTGGGTACGCGTTGTGTGGAGCAGGCGGTGTGACTTGATCTCATGAAATATGCTGCCTGGAGGAATCTATACGACATCTTTGAAGATTGGGAAAATGTTGTCGAAATAAGGCCTGAAATGTACGTGGTAGTGTGAGAAACAAATCGATTGTATTTGTGAATTGTGTTTGATTTGTGATGATAATTCTTGTTCAAAAGGAATCAGCAATCGCATTTTTCCTTCTTCGTGCGCACTTTCTTTTTGCATGCTGAGCAGAGGCATAATGTACGAGGCGTGAAAAAATCACACAAAAAATCACATTCACGCTAAAATACGCAATAGGTTTCTGAACTACACCCATCTTCAAGAATAGTTAACGCTCCATGGAGTTTCGATTGATTCCACTTCCAAGCATCTATGATCGAGTCGCATTAAACGTTACAACAGAAAGTTGCAATGTCATTTGCAATGAGCGAGGTTCCGGAGAAGCGCAGAAAAGCAGATTCTCCATGTAGGTATAAAGAAGAAAAAAAATGCTACGCTATATTGCCTGGCAAATCGCACTCCACCACACCACCAAAAAGCTACGCAGCGTTACCACAAAACTCACTCAGCCAACTTCAAACGCCACCTATAAAAACAACGCCCAATTTTAGCATCGCCCACTTATGCCCCCAACAACGGAAACCTACCCTATTTTTCACGACGACTGAAACCTATTTCCTCCTTGCCCAGCATATGTTTTCCGTGCCGCTCATTCTTCTCTCCTCCCGATACAGCGACATCTCAACGATGTCATAATATTTCTAGCTAGCCACGCTCTGTGGTTTTTGTCACACCACTCTCCCTCCCCCCCCTCTCCCCCTTTTTTTTTTTTCTCTATTCCTGTTTCAGTTTTATCACATTCATTTTTGTCTTTTTTTTTTTTTTCCACAAGGAGCTCATGTGCGAATCTAACCCGTGACGTTCCGACAGACCCAAGCAGTCAGGCGTGCGCGCTTTTAGCCGCCGTACGTCCCTGTGTACCGCCTCATGTGCCGCCGCTGCCTCAGCGACTTCCCCAATTAATCACCGGGCCTCGTTACACGGTTCGAAAACGAGCCCGTTTCGAATATTGTTGCTCTTTTCCTCCGAAATAGGGGTATGGAGGAAAAAAAAAAGGGAGGAAGCCACCATCGCGAATGGGAGAGGAGATAAATCAAACTGCGCAAAAGTAAGAAATCGGGCGAACTGCGAAAAAACGTAGCATTTGGTTCGTTGTGATGTTTTCAGTCGGAGCCGCGCGGTGCCTCAGGTATCTTTCGCCAACGACTTATTTAGCTCGCCACGGTAGCTAGTAGACGGTTTTACGGTTTTAGTAGACGGTAGCACGGTTTTAAAGTAGACACGGCGGTCTCCATCTTACTGTGTTTCCTAGAGGTAACGACGGCGGTAAAAATGTGGTTATATTTTAAGCTGCAATTACATTTTACTCAAAATGTACCGGCTATCGCTTTCAAGGCGTTACGGACCTGTATGCATCCGGCCATATCGATAATTCTAAGCGTGTACTAGTTTAACGAATACGAGTAACAGGAGTGTTAGCTTTAGTATTGAATTCAGCTGTCATTTATCTCAGAAACATCATCATGATTATCAAGGTTGACCATTAAGAAAACTAACCAAACTTTCCCCGCTAAGCTGGACACCCACAGAGAGAACCGATAGGGCTTCCAATAAAAAGGCTTCCAAGAACTCTTTCTCTTCCGATCAGGGGAAAAATCCAGTCATTATCAGGAAGCGAAAGAAATAAGCGAGGCATAAAAACTGAGCTCAGCCAAGCTTATGTATTAGCGTTAACGACATCATCAGCGATAGCGCACAAGAAAAAACAAAGAAGAAAAAAAAAGTCCAAATAAGAGTTTGAAAGAGAGTGAAAGTGATGATAAAAAAGAAATAAGACGGGGAGGTGCAATCGAGGGCAGTTGTATGCAGATTGGGGCTGCGGTTGCAGCACAGGGCCTTTGTGTGTGATCGCCTGAAAGCGGAGCCTCACTCAGGCAATGAACGGGGGACTAGGCGCATTAGAGGGCGCTGCACATAATGGCAACCAGCTAGGCCGTTATCGATAGTCCCCGCGGATCTTGGACACATTAAGGTTCTTCTTTCTCGTGTCTCTGTCCATTCGCTGTCACTATACTACGCCTACGTTATAGTCGGCCCTACCGTCGTTTGGCTCATGTTTACCAGAGCACTGGGCGCGTTAGGGTAACGTGTTATGATGGGGATCGGAGTACATAACAGTGTTTTTCGGTGCATCCAAGATGAAGAGCCTGTGCACAGTGTGGAAGTATAGCGGCCCCAACCCGTTTTAGGTCAGCTTAAGGTGGTGAAACGTTGATCCAAAGGACCAGAAACAGAGTTGCTAGAAGTTAGAAGGGCACTAAAATGCAAAAACAAGTTCACTTCAAACCACGTTACACGCTATGTTAATTTCGTAGTTGTTATCGTAATTCAAAACTTTGATTCCGTTAGGAAGCTAAAATCAAAATTATACCGAACTCTTTCTTGCTTCGGCGCTAAGAAGCGAACGTCGCTTCAGCTCGTGCATCGGTGTTTTTAGTCCATGCTGCGCGTGCCACAGAGCGGTCCCATTGAAAAGCACAGTGCGTGTTGCGAAGCGGACTGGCGTCGCTGTCCATAGGACGTGAAGATAAATGTTGTCAGCAGAACATTCGCGAGAACTGTTGTGGGCTACAATTCAGTGAATCGGTATTGAAAAATGTAGCAGTGCGCATCATGCCGCGCATATATAGAACACTACGATCGGACCCGTTCCAAATCCACACGTTCATGACAGGTATGCGCGCGCTTCTCCCGCTGTCTCATTGGATGCCGCCAATCTTTGCCTCCTGGGGATCTCATTCGTTGCCGCCAAAGAAGGCTCTGTTTTCATTGCGTTTTTTCTTACAAACGGTAGCGTTGTGTGAACTAATTTTGTTTGAATTATACTAATTGAAGCACGGACTTTCATTTGAGAGCAAGTTGTTTTTGCATTTTAGTGCCACTTTAATAAAAAAAATATGTAATCAACTGCGAGTTATTAAAATCGAAGTGTTTTATTCTACGACCTGCATTGTTTAGGCCTACGATGTATAGCCATTCCCGCTCGGCGTTTCGCTAACTACAGCGCAACATTTCAATGTCGCCCCCCCCCCCTCCATTTTTGTAACCATATATGTACGTGTAAGCCTACTCCAAATTATTCAGTTCAATTCAATTCAATTATTATCGGACTCACAACTTTCCTTACAGAATACTCCAATAATACGTTTTTAGTATGTTAATGCGTGATAATTAATAGGCAAACTTTTAACCCCCTCATCGAGGGGCCGTCAGCGAGTTGTCTTGTATTCAGCATGGAGACCGAGTTCGTGCTCATAATTCTACTTCCAAGATAAAATCATTCCCAGCGCACGTAACTGCAGGTTGGAGTTCTTTGATCACGTGATAGTGCTATCCTTTTTTTTTCTCCTTTTTTTTTTTTGTAATCTCGTGACAGGCACGCCGAAAGGAAGGAATTCTCACTGTTCCGGTTGCCGCCGACAAAGAATACGCTATCGAAATCATTTACAACAGGCTACACATTTCATTAGTGGAAATTACAGCCAGTATAACTTTCATTTAATAGAAGCTGATCCGCTAACCTCCCAAACACAACTAATGAGATTGGGCGTTAGCGATATCACTCACTTCTCCTCTCGATATAGTCAGAGAAAAAAGACGAACAGAAGGAACCAAGAACAACACACGCGTCACTCATGACGTAAGCGACCTTCTCTTCTTCTTTTTAAGTGTTATTAAGAGAGGTCAGCCAATATGGCTTGGTACAATCGTGTCTTCCGTGCATAGGAATACCACCTGTCCCAGAAAGCACTAACACACAATTAGAGCGCCCCCCCTCCCCCCCCCCCCAATTGATAACATCACACACTGACTCCATACTTAATTCCAGATACACGCGTATATAACGGTCCAGAAGTCTCGCTCTTATATTGTTCAGCCTGAAAACTGCAAAACCCAGAGCAGGTGCGAAAGAGGTCGAGGCATCTCCACTTCCAATTTGTCTCCGAGAAGATTTCGACTGTAATTGAAGGTTGGGCAAGGCGCCGATCGAAGCCCCGGTTTTGGCAGGAACAAGGGCGTGGTGGCCCGGACTGGATCTAGAACCGGGAGGGAGGTCAATCGCCGCGTGTGCTGCTATTCCTATTGGCGTACATGTAACGCAATGTCCGATGGCTCGGCGGACGTGATGCAACAAAGTACGTGCAGCTAAATGGACTGGGCATGAAAATATGTGGTTGAAAGGAAAGTCAGGTTAATTGCGAGGGCGAGCGGTTATGTGGGCTAACGTTTCTTTTGTTGGCACTGTCATAACAACCATGCAGAGGCTCGAGCAGGTTCATAGGAGGGCCATTCGCTTCGTATTTAACAAATACTCGTATGGAGTGTCTCTCTCGGGGCTTCTGCATGAGACTGGCCTTCCCACTCTTGCAATCAAGAATAGCATTTATCGCCTTAAGTTATTCTGGTCTATTCTTCACAAGCGAACATGTATTCGACTACATCACACTTGCTCAGCGCAAAGCGCGTTTTAAGCACCCTAAGTATGTAGAACAATTTCGATTTTGAACAAATTGTTTTAAGCACTCTTTTTTTCCTCTTTGTATCCATGACTGCAATTTTCTGCCACCAGAAGTCATAGCATGCGACACTTTGTCTTCATTTAATGCAGCCATTTTTGCTTACTTGACAGGTCAGGGTGAGTGACTGGCTTCGCATTCTCGTGCTTTCTTTTCCTTGACCATTTTTTTTCTCTCTTTCCATCTCCATTGTAATTGTACTAATGTTGAACGTGTTGTATTTGCCCCTCCTTCTATGGCAATATCCAGAGGTATTATAAACAAATAATAAATGGTCGGTTTGCGGGGTATATATTTGTTAGAACAAAGAAAGAAAAAAAGGGAGAAAAGTTCAGCCAAACGGTTTGGCGTGGTGAAGAAACTGTACGAAACGAAACAAATGGTCCTTTGTTTTTAACAGTCCGTATATAGTGTGGAGAATTACGTTACTATAGGGTGGTCGTTTCTATATGCTTAAACGAACCGTATATACGGCACCGTATTTCATGGTCGTTGGAGAACGGGTTGCGTGTGGGAGGTTGGTTTTGTGACAACGTGTGGTTTTGGATATCAGAAGAATTAATCACGTGTCCCGGTCCCGGTGGCGCAAACATTGTGCTAGCCTTTACTTGACGTCATTGAGGACGCGTGACGTCAGCCAAGAAGAGGATGCTTGCCCATTACGTTTCTTCCCTTCCCTCGCAGCATGATCACATCTGGACGCGATGCCAGCGCCAAACCGATTTGCGGGCTCATAAATGCTCACTTCCATTTCACGCTTTTGTGGATAAATTATTATTATCATTAGACTCTAGAATGTACGTCTACAGGGAGATAATGGCATTTCTTAACCTCGAACCACTCTCAATGCGACGCCGTTTTCATGACATTATGCTTTGTTACAAGATCTTGCACAGCTTTCTCGATACACCATCTTTATTATATCAGCTTCATATCGTCGTACCTGTCAATGTAACTAGACACACGAATATCTTGTACCTATCCCACCGTATGCCTGCAAATCCGATCGCACGTATACAGCAAATGACAAACGCAATTCACCCCTCTCCTGATATCTTTAACTCCCTTACAAACGTTTTCAAAACGCTCCTCTGGCGTTCACTCAGTAACATGTGATGTTGTACAGCTTTTTTTTTATCGCCACGTATTTTATGTCTCAATATGAATATGTTTCTGTTACATTCCTGGATATATTATGTTCTGTATAATGTGTATAGGTATGTGTGTGTATGTGTCAGTCCTTACCTGTATCGTCTACGTGAGCCAATACCAAGGCTTTGGCTGTTCTTGGGCACGGTAATAAAGATATAATCATCATTATTATTATTAAACGCATAGATGAAGGAGCTTTACCGCAGAGTACTGAACCTATTTATGCCTTATGTACTGCATAGCAAATATACCAAAAGCACAGCCAATTTTAGGCCAAGTCGAGGCCTATCAGTATCGGACCGTGGTATTTCATATTTGCAGTATGGGTGTCAGTCTCATGCGACACAGTTACATCACCAGGAAACAGACACTGAACCGTATATTTGTGTCACAACAGCCAACGACTATAGCCATGTGTTACCATGCGTCACTTTTCTGACAGGAGTACCACGACCCAGTTCGGCTGCACCCATGCAATCAGTTGACTGTGCTTGTTCTGCAGTTACTGACAGTGTCATAACATGGCGAGGACAAAAGTTCGTTCGAAGGGCGGGTCCACCACGGAAGGATTTCACGTCACGATCAGGTTCCCCCTTGCTTTCTGAAATGATCCCTATCGCTAGGCTGATCACGATCTCACCTCTACATGAAGCGTCCCTCCACGGTGACATTTTCTCCTAACGCACCTGTGTGCCTTTTGGTGTCGTATACGAGCCCCGGAACGGTACGATCATATCTGTGTCGACATAGGACCCGATTTTCAGGGTTCGATAAGCTGTAGCTACGATTAGCAGTGATTATACCTTGGTTGTCATTTCACATGCTCGTACGATATATTTGTTGTTAGCGCGTACCGGGATAATAGTCTGTTGTTTTACACGCAAAGTAGTGGGGCAGGCCTTTCGCAGGCGTTCGCATAGCACAGTGCAGCTTGACAACAACAGCAAGTTTATTTGGTGGTGAGGGATGGGGAGTTTCATCGCCAGGGACGATACTCTACCCCACTGCTGGCGGTGATGTGGGGAATGAAATAATGAGCCCCTTCACAATAAGGATCGCAGTCCTATGGTGTCCAAAAAGGTCAAAAGAGCTTTGGGGGCAAAGCATGGGCTGGAGGGCGGGAATATATTTATTATTAGAACAGAAAAAACAGGAGGAAAGGTCAGCCAAACGGTATGTCGGCTTGCTGTTCCGCGAAAACAAGCAACGAAAAGAATTAGGAAATAAAGGCTGGATTTCGCCAGGGACCAAGCAATTTTGAGGGAGAGAGAGGGGGGGGGGGGCGAGAGTCCAGCTGATTAAGAGACAGCGCAGCTTACCTTACTGATTCAGTGGGTACATTTTGGTTCGGCATTAGTGATATAATAATGGTATAATATAATTTATTCAGTTTCTCTCTTCCAGCATCCGAACGGTTACTTTGCGTAATTTGCACGTTGACACCTCCCATGTGACATGATATTGATCACTAATAATCATCACTGCTGATAATCAGTGCTGATAATCTTGTCTTTCGCCTTGTACTTCGTTTTTTCTTCTTTTTGCTTACGATGCTTCATTCCGTGTTAGCGCCGCGTAGCAACTGTGGCTATGAGCGGCGTACAGATAAGGACAGATGGAGAGAGTACAGCAGGAACCACAGAGAGAGACGAGGGGGTTCGTATGCGTCCTGGGCAGACTTTAAGAGGAACTGTGCCGAGATCCGTCTGGAAACTGACGGAAAACCAACGGAAAACCTCGGACATTAGAGCCGGTGATACGATTCGAATCCACCAGCTCGCAGTCCTTAGCATGACCTTTCAGCTACCAACAAGGAGCAACGGCGGTGGTTTATTATAACGCGATCGTCGCATGCGTACACAGAACTCAAATGACAACCGCCCAGCTCCGGAATGGAACGAGCTTGATATCAATTGTGCGCCGCATTCGATGCGCCAACCCTTTCGCTGTGCTGACAAACGCACGCCCATTAAAAAGCAACAACGACTGCTAACCGAATCCATCAACCCGAGGGTGGAATTGTGTACCAAAGGACATGAAATAATCGAATAACTGGGCGCAGAGCGAAGAGATGATATTTTTCCGGAGACAGCGGGGAAAATCAGCCTCCTCTTTGGATCCACAGTTTCGTATTTTATTAAATTTAAGCAGCGAAAACAGATCCCTCTCTCGAGAAGGAATCCCCCAGGGAGAGTTCGTTGCGATCCTCGTCCAAAAAAAATACGCCAGTATTTCGAGTCGTGTTGTTTTAAGAGAAACCTCCCGTGTCTTCTCATTCTGTTCTCGTTAAGTCTGGATATCGTTTTCGCGTGATCGGGATTTTATGTTAGGCATTTTCCCGAATTGTCAACAAACGGCAGCGGCGAAAGGAAGAAAATATAGCGGGCATCCGCGGTCTTCTTGGCGAGTACTGGTCGGTTAGAAATTTGAAATTTCCTTAAATGGATGGTCGCATCCGTTCCAGTCGATTTCGAAACTACGATGTCATTTAATTCCTCGCGGACCACTGACCACGGTATCAAAAATCCCACGCAAAATACCGGCGTAGTTTCACTGTTATTCGACGGAATACATGACAAGAGCAGACGCCGGATGTTGAGAGTATGCTGGAATTCCCTCTCTGGAAAAACGAGAAAACGTCATTCGGTAACCGGCCAATGATGGCGCGCCTTTGAGAAAAGGAATGCCGCGGCCGTCTCATAGAGTTACGGGGCGTCTGGACGGCGCTTTTCCTCCTCTGCACGCCCCCCTCTCACTCCTCCGGTTACGGAGTGATATCACGCCGCCGGAGCTTCTGCGGCCGCGGAGGCAGTGTTGATCTTTAAAATTCGTTTACATAATATCTAAGCAGCTTTCGAACGAAAAAAAATAGCCGAGTAGATTGTCGGTGGATGCCGAACACAGTGCTACCGGTTTAATAGATGGGTTTCCAGATGTGACCTTCCCTTTAAAGGGGTTTTGACATATAGAGTTAATTACGTGACACACGCACTGTGCTGCACATCAGAGTAGTAATGTATACATAATTATTTTTATAGGTGTCGTAGTTATTGGCACATTTCGGAGTTCAATTAAGAAAATTCAATTTCTCGGGACTGAAAAGTCGTCAAAGCGCGTGTAAGTCATGGCAAAAGTTCGCCGAAGATAGACATAGTATACCGTTGACGCCATAATTTTTCCACAAGTAGATTTTTTACTAGAATATTATGACACGTTAGCTGAAACACCGTGAATGCATGTTAGTCCATGTGTCCCAAGCAGCAAAATATAGTGGCCCAATATTGGCCATATATCGGCAATACTGGCACAAGATTGGACCAATATTGGGCCGGTATTGCCAACGTTCAGCCGATATTGGGCCAAGGTGTTGTTATGCTTGGGGTGCTGCGGGTCAGTCGACGAAGTAGAAATTGCGAATGCATCACTCCGAGACCTCTTATATTAAATCCTGCTGTGCGATGCAAAAAATATTGAGCGCTTCAGACTGACAATATTCACTACATGATCTACGGCCGTAGCTCTTCTTTGTTCATCACACCTGAAACAAGAGCTTCCTCTGCATTAGGCCGAGAGCTTCGGAAAGGAAGGTTCTCAACATGAACTACAGCGGGAGACGTCCATGGGGGGCTACGTATATGCCAATCGATTCTATCATTATGTGCAAGGGCTTGGGGCAAATTGCTTCCCTTTCAGCTGCGGGAACCTGCAGAGGAAGACGCAGCCACTCAAATGCATACGCGCCACCTGCCAGTAGAAGGAGGGGTGATGCTATATACAAAGAATGAGGACGCAGGCGTGGACCTCGTCAAGCTGGCCGGAACTTTCAGCGGTCGGTTTTGTCGTCTTGACTGGACAACGAGTCCCGCTTTGTGTGTGCCTAATGGGGTTGGCTTAAACTAATATATTGTTTCTAAAAACGGTTGCGAAGTATACAACTGACGAAGTCGCGGGAAATATGCTCAAAACAGGTTTCATTTACTTAAATTTAGACCTATTATGTTAAAGGCAGCGACGGCATCCGGCAAGGATGCTGGTGTTAGGGTTACTGATGTTGTAAACGTAAAAGTAGGGGCGTGCTGCTTACTAAGTAGTAGCTGCAGAACATGACATCGTCAAGACTGTTTCTAATGTCCATAACATGCGATCAGCGTAGTAGATTTGTAGTAGACTTCGCTCAGTTCGTTCTCACTTGCGGTCTTTAACTATTTAGCCAAGGTGATTATCGTGTGACATCCTTTATTATAAAATTATACGGAAATCTCTGAACACCTGCCTAACCTGGGAGCGAAATAATTGGTCCCTATACGAAGTCAGCCCAAGGCGAACTCTAACCCAACACCACGCTTTCTCTCTAATCAGTTCGCGTCTGCATTGCACACGATGATCTCAGATGATTCGCAATGAGAACTATTTGATACCGCTGTCAGACGGTATTCTGAATGACAGTTGACATAAAGGGCCTATCAATTTTGAAATAGCGTTTGCGGAGTAGACCCTGTAAGACGAGACGTAAAGGAGCCTCTTGCTGCAGGCTCCTTGCGCCATCTAGTTTGTTTGTTTCGGTTTCATTCTGTACCCCCGTACTAAAGTTGTCATCTTACCAAAACCTTACCAACGTGGTTATAATTGAATTCGGACACTCTTTGTCACACCTTTCATTTGAGCATTGCCAGAAGCGATGCATGTTGTTGGATGCTGTTGTCGAGAGTAATGTACTCCATTTTGGCTCGTAAAGGCCGTTTTGGAGCTCCGTTGGGCTAAAAGGGCGTCAGACAGGGTGATCAAAAGTCATTTTTTGAAAAGGCCAATTCCTCTAAGGATTTCAGGCTTGTCGTCTGACAGAGGTATAATGCATTGAAGAAACATGGGGCTTGTTCAGGCACACATTCACTGACCACTTTGCTAAACTTTCAAGCTGTGACTCATCCCATATCTTACTCACCGCGCTCCACAAAACCTCACAACCCACTACCACTCCCCTTGCACCTGCACCTCGACTCTTGTTCCACGATTCAAATCTACTTAGCCAAGTGCTCACATGGCACCACTAGCTAATCCCCCAAGTGCCCAGGAACTCAACGCGCAAACGAACCCTTTTTGCATTATGCAAAACTTTCGCTTGAATCCTGGTGAAATGTACCAACATTACGCACATCAACAAAAAGGAAAACTAGTCATCCTGTTGACTAGCACGTTCGATTTAACCGGATTACATTTCAGTGCTCCCAGACGTGATGTCCGTATCTAATATTGCACCTGGCCCAGCGGAGTGAGAAGGTTTGTGTCTCTGAATTAGCACCCGCGCGGTAATTAAATCAATCTCCAAGAAGCATTCTGGGGCGGAGACTCAAATTACGCGGGATTATAACCTACCAGGCTATCTGGCTGATTCTGGCTGCATATTCCTGCAACTGTGGTATCATTGCCTTGCATTGCACTGCATGAATAACAGTTGTTGAACTTCTCTGAGGTCTCCATTATGTCGGAATATTGGCCTCGTTACTGTGAAGGTGTCGGTTCTTGAGAGTTGGCTGGTCAGTACGGCTTGTGCATGTTGGTTTTCGTATCAAATGTGTCGATAATTGGATGGGGAAGGCACAATTATTGCGCCTCATAATACGCATGCGCAGTAACGCCATAGGCTTACACGATCGCCGAATCATCAGTGCATATTATCGACAGAAAATGCGAAAAATAAATATTGCTGGGTGCTATATTATATAATGTAATACAATATTGTGTGCGTGTGTGTGTGTATGTGTGTGTGTGAACGTGCATTTTCTAAGATCTTTTTCAGAAAACGCTGCAACACGTACCAACGTCATACATATTCTATAGAAGCTGAAATACGGTGTGATAATTCTACTGACTTTTCTAGCCAGTTCTGACTGGGTCGGGACTAACATCTCCATATTTTTCTTTCTGTTCCAATTCTACTGACTTTTTCGCAACTATTCAAACATTTATATTCCCACTGCAGTCTATAACTTCCCGTTTGGCCTGCCCCAGTGTGGGAAACCATCTCCTCTTTCTTGATTTCTTTTTACAACAGTATTCGATACCTCATACACTATTCACCTATGCGCACCGAAGGTCCGATCAATATAGGAGAGCCAACACATCACAGCGTTCTTTAAAAAATATCGTTAGGTGCGTATAACGAAGTAAGCCTGCACATATTCAGAAAAGCTTAGAAGGAATATTGATATAGCCTAGTCGTTCACGTCACATCCCAACCCGCAAAAAAGTCGATTCCTCGATACGAGCGCTTGACATGCTCATTGTTAACGCTCAGAAGGCTTCAAAAGACAAAAACAAATCCCATTGAGTCGCGGAAGTTGACTCTTCGCAGGGCGCCTCGAGTTTTCTTATTGCTTTAATTCTTTACCTCCGTTTCCTAGAAAAACCATTACTTGCTGCGTGCTCCTGTGTTTTCAAACTTACTTGCTTCTCTACACGCTTTTCTTTTCTGCTCGCTATTTCTATTTTTTCGCGTCGTCTGCTATCAAACAAGTTCACCGTTTTTCTCGTCTGCTACGCACGCCTGTATTCCCGACCGCTGCGTCTCGAGTTCTGCAGCAGAAGCAAAAGAAGACGCAAGTCAGAAAACTCGATGGAAAAAAAAAAATAGGAAAGACCATTGTGCGTCTTTTATTTAATGCTATTTCAATGTACGAAAAGGAGGAAGAGGCGGGACTTGATATTTGTTTTGTCGAAATAATAATGTCTGCTTTCTGCTCGCGCGCAGCGTTGTCGTCTGCTATCTGTATCTGGTCTGCTAACGAGCCCGCTCGTTAGGTGTTTATTAGGAGATACGATTCCATCGTTAGCGAATTGGTGTTGAGTGTTTTTCTTATTGACATTATTGCTTCAGTGTCTTCGTGACCTCTTCTTCAGAAATACAGCACGCAGAAACGAAGCCGCCTGAGGTACGGTCGGCAATATAAGAATAATTCCTCACATCAGAATGTTCCATGGCGCCACGCCATCTACGTAAGTTAGTTAGCATTTCTAAAAATTCAGTGCCGATTTAGAGGTAAATGCGAGAGAAATGCGTTAGCGTTAGACGCCTTTTCCAGTCCATACTTGACTTCCGGTTTAAGTCCAACTTCTGGTTCTCCACTTCCGGTCTAACCTGACTTCCGGTTGTCCGCCTCCGGTTTATACCTTACTTCTGGTTTGACACTTTCAATTACTACATGTAGGTTCATTTATATTAATCTTTAATTAGCCTCAATTACTTTCAATTACCCTTTAATTACCGACGGCAACCGCGGGATACGTGAGGTAACCTTGAATTTCATTTAGTTCCCTTTAATTACGTTTACTTGCTTTAATTACTCTCAATTCTTCTTTAATTGACGTTAATTGCCTTTAATCACATCCTTCGGTAATCTTTAATTTCATTTCATCTTTCTCTTAATTACATATATCTTACATTCATTACCTTTCAACTCAACCTTTTTTGCTTTAATTACTTCTAATTACTTTCAATTACTCTTACCTCTTAGTGTTAATTACCTTTGACTACTTCAATTTCAAATCATTTACCTCCATTTATATTTACCCTCTTATATCCCCTTTAAATGTCAACTTATACCTCTGCCTCAGTGAGGCTTCACCATCTCACACACGGACACACACACACATACATACAGCTTTTTCCATTTTGACACTCCTAATGCTAACGCATTAATAAATATTTGGCAATACATATCGCGCGTTACCATTGCGTATGAGAGGTATCTGTACAGTTCCGACTTAAGGTTTTAGTACAATGGCATTAACAGAAAACGAGGAGGAACAGCTCAGCGAAGCTAAATTACGCACTCATTTCAATTCACTGTCACGAGCACACTTTAGCCCCCAAACGAATATATATAAAAAAAGCGACAACTATTCTCGCGCCCTTGTAGGAGGACCGTGCACATTACATCAACAGGAATCACAGAAACAGCAAACCTTGTCCAGTTCAAGCTACAGAATGCTTGTTCTGTCAATTTCCGGCAGTCAACCAGCTCACGGCACCGTCGGTGGGGCGAATTAATTGGTTTCGACCAAAAGGAGAACCGACGGTGTGCGGAGGCGCAATAGGAACCTCACAGGCCGTCGTCTCCCACAATTAAGGTTGTCGCTTCGCCGCAAAGCACTTGTGCATGCAGGTGCAGCCGACGTTAAAGGCATCCCAATTGTGCTCCCTGGGCGGCCGCAGTAAAATGGAAGCTCTGCGGTGTGGGCATTTCTCCGCTGCAGGCGAAGGCCACTTTATGTATACAGCTGAGGGCTAATAAAATTAACGCTAATAAAACGTCAGCGTGTTCCCGTATTGGACGAGAATCAATTTCGCTGATGTCGATGAACGGAGAAACGTTACAAAAAGGCCCTCAGCGATGGAAAGCTCATACAAATACATAATTATACAGCTGTTCAGTGCACGCGCAGCTAATATAGTAAAATCTTTTAAAGATCTTTGCTGCGTGAGGTTCTAGTAAACGCGAGTGTAGTAGTGAGTGTAGTGTAAGGACGCTATGGTTGTTCATAAGAGAGAAGTACATAAGACGTATTTATGTATTTTAACATTTCATCCGGATTGTTCTTGAGACAAATTTAAAATTTATTTGATTTCAAAATATTGCCAGCTCCAATTGAAGCTATATAGCACGAGTGGGGGAAAATACAAAAGTATACAAAAATTGGGACGTAAACGAGTGCGTATACAAAGCTGCTGTTTCCCGACGTATCCACCGAGAATGACATTTCGCCCCTGATAGCTTGCGACCAACTTTGGAAATTGACCACCAGGAAACTTGAGACGCAGCACGATGCAGAAGCGGACTGGTCGCCACTGAAGCCAACTTGGATTGGACTTTCCAAGGTCCTCTTACCGTAGACAGTGGTTTGTCCAATTCAAATGCCATGATTTGTGTTCTGTGTTCTGAAGTCCAGCTGCAGGAAGACGCTGCGATTTCACTTGTATATACAGGGTGTCCCAGAAAACGTGTCATTGAATTATAGTAAAAAAAACTACACCTCCTGGGATCATGCGGTCAACGACATTTGTTCTTACTAGGTTTTTGCTACCTCCTGATGTGCATGTCATGTAACGTAAGTTTAATTATGTAAATTTTTGTGAACTGAAGTCGGACATTTGCCAAGGAAAGGTCACTTCTTTACCCCACCGATGTGAAGAGCGTGCCTATTTTACTCGAATTAATGATAATTCACAGGGATATTCAGGAGATATCCCGTCGGAAAAAATAGCCGAACATCATGCTCTACGGGGCTCCCAGAGGATAGCGCGCGAAGAAGTTTTCAGTACAATCGTTGTCAGTCCGACGAAAGGAGGTTGGAAACCCAGCCCACACCGGTATAGCAGAAAGAGATAACACAGGCATGCACTCTTAAAAATGAACTTCACCGCATAGCACGCTCCTAGCCAACCATCATCTCGAATGATATCGATATCTGCCCTGATTTGTTGAAAACGGGAGGCGTACGCCTTTTTGTGACACTTATGCTGTCCATAATTGTCACAGAAAAGGCGTTCGCCTCCCGTTTTCAACAAATCAGGACAGATAATGATATCATTTGAGATTATGGTTGGCTAGGAGCGTGCTGTGCGGTGAAGTTCATTTTTAAGAGTGTGGCTTATCGCGTCCGGCTTTCGTTGGGATCATGCTTTCCCTCTCCCAGATTCAGGAACTGTCACTTTTTTTACTATCACTCTGTGCACTCTTAGAAATGAACTTCACCGCATAGCACGCTCCTAGTATACCATCATCTCGAGTGATATCGTTATCTGCCCTGATTTGTTGAAAACGGGAGGCGTACGCCTTTTTTGTGACAATTATGAACAGCATAATTGTCACAAAAAAGGCGTACGCCCCCCATTTTCAACAAATCACGGCAGATAACGATATCATTCGAGATCATGTTTGGATAGGAGCGTGCTGTGCGGTGAAGTTCATTTTTAAGAGTGTGGGCTGGGTTTGGAAACTCCTTTCGTCGGACTGACAGCGATTGCGCTCAAAAAGTCGTAGCGCGTTATGGTCCGATGCTCCGAAAAGCGTGATGTTCGGCTATTTTTTCCGATGGGATAGCTCGTGAATATCACTGTCAATTATCATGAATTTGAGTTAATTGGGCACGCTCTACATATTGCTGGGGTAAAAAAGTTACCTTTACTTGGCAAATTTCCGAGTTCAGTTTGCAAATATTTGTATAATTAAACTTACGATACACGACATTCACATCAGGACGTGGCAAAAACCTAGTAAGAACAAATGCCGTTGACCGCATGATTCTAGGTGGCGCAGATTTTTTATTATAATTCAATGACACGTTTTCTGAGACACCCCGTATAACAACAGCAGCAATAATTATTATCATTGCTCTCACATGCATCAGCAAGTATTCAGGATTGCGGCGTTGCCTTATTTGTTTAACATAAAATAACGACCCCAATGACCTTAGCACAATCGTAGAAAGCTTTCAAGATCGCAGGAAGAGACAGCACTCCCTAGGGACGTCAGTAATCATTCGGGAAATCCCCTTTCCTTCCTCCCTTCTGCACCATTTTAAACCATCGCGAGGAACGAGCTGGAGGCAGTATTATTAATCCTATACGAGGTTACTCCCAAGGCGGTCGCAATCTTCATGCCCTCTCGCGTCGCAGACGGACACTTCAAATTGAAAGAACGCAATACAAACAAACAAGTTGCCGGCGCATGGAGAAACCGGGAACAGCAAAACAGTCTCGTCGCCCGAAAACTTAAGCCGAGATTGTAGCACAGCAGCCCCTTTTTCCTTCGCAAATCTTAGAGATTAGCAACTTCCTCGAGTGTAACAGTATAGTTTATACACGCGCAAACGAGAAGGCATTCACCTGCTATGAGAACTTTGGGTTTCCGAAAGGCGTTATCTTCTTTTCCGTCTGCTTTCATTAGAGACGGTCGGAATAATTCATGCAGGTTTGGAGTCGCGAGAGCGAAGGTTCTCGCCACAAAATAAGCAACACTGTATATGTCGGGGGCAGAATTAACGGGGTCCCTGAGGAAGCTGCACAACAGTGTGAAAAAAGAAAAAGAGAGAGAGAAAGAAAAAAGAAAAAGGAAACATTGTGAATGAAGGAGTTGGGATTTGAAGGAGACAGATTGAAGGAAAGTAAAGCGCATTCTGGGTAAGAAACTGGATAGATGTGAAAGATACGGAGGTTGCTCCGTTACTTTGTCATGGAAGTTGTCTAGGTTGCGTGGTGTGTTTCACTTACACATGTCTCATACCGCCTAGCTTTTCCACGCCGAGACTGGGAGGTGACACGGGTTGGAATCCTGTCACCTCACCAGCTGTGCTGGCTGAGGCTTTCCCTGGGTTTTCCGAAGACTTTCCAGATGAATGTCGGCACAGTTCCCCCTGAAGTCGGCCCAGGACGCATACTAACCCCCCTGTCCCCTACTCCTTCCTGCTGTCCTCTCTTCATCTGTCCACGTCTGTACGCCGCTCATAACCACAGTTGCTTGGCGGCGAAAACATGGAATAACAAAATGAAAAAACGCCTAGCTGCTGAAGGCTCGGGCCTAAACATGCTTGCGTAAACGTGTTACACGCGCCACAGGAAGCTGTAATTTACGTACCACTACGTACTTAGACCTTTAGTGACAATGTCGTAACAATGACGATGAACAAAGCAGCAGAAAGCAAGCGAGCTGTTCAACATTTCCAAATGGGCAACCTCTTGATGAGAACTTAAACGACACACACACAAACGAAGTATATAGACGTACTATACAACTCACTTCACTGCGTGACGTCATACCGATGCGGCGGCGCTGCTGTCTTGTTTGGTGGGCAAAACTCGCGCGATCGACGAGTCACTGGATGTTTTCGGTCGTTATTAGAGGCATGCCGCAAAGCGATGTAGCTATCGGATGTGCTACGCGATACAGAAAAGTCAAATACGGCGTACACACCATGCGGTTTCCTACCCCCTTTCGCCCACCAGCGACGTCTGCTCTGTGCGCATGCGCAGATGCGCCCTCTTGTTTAATAATAGAAGTGGGTCTATAGACAGAGACCATCATTTGCCTAAAGTCTAGAAAGTCACCGTATAGGGACGACACAGTAGCTAGAATCCTGAATAAATATTCCTACGAAGATTTTCCTACATGATACGAGTATTTTTGATTTCGGGGTAGAGTATCGCCCCTGGCGATGAAACATCTCACAATACATCGCACTCCATTCATCATCTCACAATAAAGTCGTTGTTGTTGTTGTTGTATTTCTGATACTATTGCTAACTTTCTAATCAACGCAGCTTCTCTTTCACCAAAGCAGCAGAGCTCCAATTACCATAACGTTTCCTAACAGTATTCACGGCACAGATTGCTGGAAAATGTCACCGTTCCTTGATAAAGCAATGCTTGTGCTTTCTTTCCCTTCTTTTCTCCCAAAATCTTATCGCTATTCTGAGTCACATTGCATATCATTATGTTCTGCTAAGGCCGATTTCACACTAGCGTTTTTGTTGTCCGTGTTTTTTACGGAGCCAAAACAGACCCATTGGAAGCTACGGGACTCGATTGCACTTATGTTCTATTGTTGAAGCAAAGGGACGACAAATACGGTACACTCTTTAAAAAAGGGTGTATTGTAACTCCTTTTTGGGGAGTACACCCCTGCCACATATATCACCCCTTTTGGAATGTACAATTACTCTCCAGTATGGGGAGTTAAGGAGGAGTCTCCTCCCTCCCTTCAGGGAGTGAGGAGACTCCTTTTTGAGAGTTATTGTACACTCAAAAACGGAGTGATATATCTGGCAAGGGTTACTCCCAAAAAAGGAATTAGAACACACCCTTTTTTAAGAGTGTAGTGTGGAATGGGCCTAAATGTAAGGTTTTCTGCTACCTACATCGGAACGAAATAATAACGATGATTATACAAGCTTATTGCACGGACTGATAAATACTTCTTTTGCGACGACCTTACCTTCATTTCATCACCTTCACTTACCTTCATCAGAAAATCGCGCGTAAAAAAAGAAAAAAGAAACAGGCGAAAAAATAGCAACAATGTCGACACAGCACGCCGAGTCCTTCACTCTCCATAGTGTGTACACGGTACACGTCTAATATAAATAAACAAAGAATTATAAAAAAAAAAACTGGAGCTGCACTCAGGCACGACGGATACTTTCTCAAATGGGCACCGATTAGGCGTAGTCGTGTAATATATATTCATTGCCTCTTTAACAGCAACCGAACGATTGAGCACCGCACCAGCACCGAAGAAATATGCTATACCATCGTTTCGCGCCACCTTTTTTTCTTTCTTCTTCTTCTGTTTTTTCTTATCCTATAGCGCCATCGTAAATTTTCGTTTGCCTTGTTGCGGCCAGGGCTCAAATCTAATATATAAGAAGAAGGAGAGGCTCCTTGAATTATGAAGAAGCTACATCACTTCAGGGAGGACTACATAGTAGGGTGCTCAATATGACCAAGCAGCATGTTCTTATTAGCTGTCTTTTTTTTTTTTTTTTGCCTTTTAGTACGCGATAATAGTCGTGCGTAGAGTAGCCGTTCTACGAGATGAGAGGCGTTCTTAATCATCCAGGAAGAATTATGCAGCGTGGCAACATTGAAAAGTCACTGTATATCCAAGATTGTGTTACGAGACAAACGGCATTAGCTCCAGTATTCTTGAGGACGCAAGTAGTCAAGCCAAGCCAAACCGCTTTATCCGATTCTTTCGTGTTCACGTTCGCGTTCTTGCACGCTCTGTTAAGGGCGGATTACATGCGACGAACTTTTACGACGAACTTCGCGCGACAGGACAAAGTGCGGCGGCACGACGCGGAATGTTCACTGGCTGCGTTACATGGAGCGAAGCAGCACTGGATGCCGCTGCGCTATGCTGCGCGTTCGTTGCGGGGCCCTATCGCCATCACCACCACCACCACCACCACCGTTGCGGGGCTGTCAGTGTGTCCAGACGAGAGAAACACGTTGTGGTCAAAGATGAAACGAACAAGCAAGCTTTGGAGACTATTATTCCTGCTTTCTAATAGTCAAACTATACGCTATAAAAGTGTTATAACCTTTATTAAAAACGATTTTAGTCTTTTTGGCGCGGTCATAACATTTACGTGCCTAATTCGTGGAACGCGCGCGGAGGTAGAGTGTGGTCTGTCTACACTGCGCGGGGAGACAGTCGTTGGAGAAAAAACCGCTGCCCAGATTGATATGGGGGTCCTCTGGCGCCTTCTTCTGTTGAAGAAGGAACCATTGCTCATGAAGTTGAGAGAGCTTGCGAAAAAAGAGGAAAGGAAAAGGAAGTTCTGGGTGCATCCCATATGGCAGGCAAGAAAAAATTCTAGACGCGCCGCTTTTGATGTCATTGCTGGTGCTGGGCCTGGTACAACGGGTCAAGAGCGCGCGAAGATGATGACCACTACTACGGCGAGCAGAAGACGGAAGTCGGGACCAGTATTGAGCTCTAATTGGCTGTTTTCCCGGCGTTTCCTAGGTGGCCGCTTCCGGGAGCGTCGGACGCCGAGCGAAATTTTCTGGCCTGATTAGAGCGACTGCCGGCGGCATAATTTGACGCCGCGCGAAGTTCGCCGACTGTTTGTCGCATATTCGCTCCATGTAACCTGCCCTTTATGTAAGAAATACAAAGCACGGATCACGATAAGGGTGAGCTTGCAGAGTAACAAGTAAGAAATAGTAAGTAGCCGTACGTACAAAGTATAAATGTATAGTATGCAAGAGGTATATGGAGGATGGGTATATATATCAGCCATATAGTTCTTCTGCAACTCTAGTTGGAAATCGCCCTATATCTGGAGTTCCCCAGTTCCACACTGATGTGGTTCTTTGTCATTTTCATCCAACAAATCTTCTCCGGCGGTTCACGACACGGTCATCAATTACGCTCACACTAGCGCCACAGAAAAAGTGAACTGCAGTTGGAGTTGGACGGACTAAAAATAACTACAACTAAAAAGTGAACTATGTAAATACTACACAGAATTATACGTGGCCAAATCAATACAGGCTCGAGAACCACATCAACCACCTCTCAAGTCTGCCTCAATTATCCAGCACGCAGAGCCCATCAACCGCAAATTAAGCTTGAGTGCTGACGATTCCAATTAAGCAATAACTCTACAATTAAGGCAGCACTCCGGATGGGCACCACCACGCGAGGAAGGATTCACAATGACCTGCACACGGCAGGAACATAGGGCAGAAATGTTTGCAGGGTACGCGGTTGATGGCGAACTTCCAACATGCAGTCCCAACAGAAGGGTGGTGCCCTGGAGGACGTCACTTCACTTTAATTAGCGCTAAGCGATTCGCATCATCGGAGATGCACGGCACGCGCCGGGGGCGCTGCTTCTAGCATGCATTATACACCACAGTTCGGAAGCCATCAAACTATTCTCTGGCAGGAGAGGGACAGTGACTGTGTGAACGACACCGACAGCTTGACGGAGAAATGAATATTGTATGGTGATACGCTCAGGGTTTCGGAGCGAACCGAAAACCGAAAAAAAAAAAAGGAAAATGTTACTTTTGCGCGAACCGGAACGGAACGCAAACCGAAACAAAATTTTATGCTCAGTGAGGGATATGTTTCCGGTTCGTATGGAAAATTGAAATACTATTTGGCCCTTAGGGTACGTAACGCAAGACCTCAAGTGCACAATACATGCACTCTTCAAAATGAACTTCACCACATAGCACGCTCCTAGCTAACCACCATGATTTGTTGAAAACGGGAGGCGGAACCTATTTTTTGGCCATTATGCACAGCACAAAATAGGCTCCTCCTCCCGTTTTCAACAAATCAGGGGCGAGAACGTTGTCATTCGGGATGGTGGTTGGCTAGGAGCGTGCTATGTGGTGAAGTTCATTTTTAAGAGTGTAGGAAACTCCAGACACCTCACATTACAACAATGTTCTTTTTTTTATACCGTGTTAACGCCGCGAAGCAACTGTGGCTATGAGCGGCGTATACAGATGTCTACAGATCGAGAGAGGAAAGCAGGAAGGAGTGGGGGGACAGGGGGGTTAGTATGCGTCCTGGACCGACTTCAGGAGGAACTGTGCCGACGTTCGTCTGGAAAGTCTACGGAAAACGCAGGGAAAACCTCAGACAGCACAGCCGGCGGTAGGATTCGAACCCACCACCTCCCAGTCTTGAGCACGACCTCGGATACCACCTACGAGCGGGACGCCTTAATCCGCTCGGCCATGCCGCTGGCTCACAACAATGTGCCATGCAGAGCGCAACATGGGCTCCTTGTTTTTGTCTATAACTCACAAGGTGGGACCTTGTAACCTCTCTCTTTATTTCTCTCTCTGCTGGAATGAATAAAGGGGATTATTTTCGCTGCAATCAGTTCTCCTTACACCATGTGAAACTGAACCGGTTTCGAACCGTTATTTTTTGGCTCCGGAGCTGAACCGGAACTGAACCGTTTTCTCTGAACCGAAACCAAAACTGGAACGAAAAAATATTTCGTTCGACACCCTGGATACGCTGTCGAAGGCTACGCACTGTGAGTGCTGCGTATTTGTTTGGAAGGACTCTCGGTGATTTAAGTGCACTGCATACTGATACAGACGCAGTGACACAGCGTGTATTGTACACTCTAAACCCTGTAGCATCTAAAGTACGTCCTATTTTGAGAACGCGAGACGGATGCTACTCCCCGGTGATCAATTTCGTGGTTGTTTTCCTTCTTGTTTGTTTGTTTTCCTTTTCGTTTGTTTTTCTTTTTTCTTTTCTTTTTCCTTTCTTTGCTGGGAATAGCAAGACGCCATAGCGGAGGCTAACCTTTCCCTCCTTTTTTTTTATAGTAAACATATTCCCCCCCTTCCTCCGTAACCTAAGCTTAGTTAGCAGTATTTTTAATTGCAAATGTGATGAAAAACAGTTATCCACAACGAAACCTATAGCATGGAATTGTTTTCTTATGTAAGTGCGCGAAAGAATGTCTGGAAAACTTTGAAGCCATACATGCACATACATAAATATGTTTACGTTAAATATGTTATGTTTTAAATATGTATTTAACGTAATCAACATGCATAAATATACACACACCAGCTCCCGTGGCCGCTTTCCACGCCGAGACTGGGAGATGACGCGGGTTCGATTCCCCGCACCGACAAAGCTTTCTGGGGTTTTCCGGCAGACTCTCCAGGCGAATGTCGGCACAGTTCTCCCTAAAGTCGGCCCAGGACGCATACTAACCCCCGTCCCCCACTCCTTCCTGCCGTCCTCTCTCCTCCTGTCCACGTCTGCACGCCGCTCATAGCCACAGTTGCTTCGCGGCGCTAACGCGGAATATTAAAAATAAATATACACAAGTATCCATCCTTCCATATAGCATATCTCAATCAATGTACTATAGCTGTTAAGACGGTACTTTCTGTTCAAACAGAACCGGAACGCAACGGCATGGAAGGCAGACGAAAAAGCTTATACCAATTCCATAAAGATAAACCCTGTACCTCCCTCTCCCCGGTACATTGCACAGTGAACGCTCAGCTCTCGAACAGTCCCGAAATCCCTCTATAAAAAAAATCCTCCAGCCGTTCCTCGGAAACAATAGCAAAACATAACATGATGGGGTATAGAAGGTTAAGCGCGCGAGACTTAGCGAAAAATATCTCCCCCAGAAATCCATAGATGCTGCAACGATCTCAACTGATACCAACGACCACTAAAGAGAGGCTTCTCACTAACGCACAATAAAAAGTAACATGCCCGCGAGGCCAACCATTAATAAAGGCTAAAGTACGAAGATGGAGTAACCAGGAAAACGCCAAAAAGGAAAAAGAAGAAAAGATGGAGAGGAGGGTGAAGATGAGAACGCTCGTAGAAGGTCCATCGGCTGATATGTCGCTGATGTATCTTTATAGATCCAACGTCGGACTCAACTTATTGATCGAACTCGGTTGGGGGAAAAGAGGAAGAAAGAAGAAAAAAAAAAGTCAGATAAATAGCAGAAAGCGGGAGAGGAGGAAAATGTATTTATGTATGGGAAAGAAGAACTGCGGCGGTGGAAGAACATCGCTGGCTAAAGCAAATAAATAACTCATATGATGACCTGTACGAAGGAAGATGACATACCTGAGGCGATTTTGCTTCGCTCCTATGTAAGGGTTGATGCAACGTTATATTTATAGACGGTCTGACCATTTTTCGCGTTCGCAAAACGGTGCGTGAAAAGAGTTTGAGTGTGGACATCACTATATTTTTCTGCTTCTTCGAAAGTTCGATCATTGCTTTCAAGCGAAGGTCGTATCTGTTCCAGCCTATTTCGAAGCAATAATGCCATTTTATTCCTCCTGACAACTGTAACGGTATCGAACGGTAACGAATGTATGAGTGTGGGTGTGAATGTACAACGGTATCGAAAGTCCCACGAGAAATAGTGGCGTAGTTTGACAGTTATTCGATGGAATACCTGGCAAAAGCAGACGCCGGATGTTGAGAGTATTCCGAAATTCCCTCTCTGGAAAAACGAGAAAACGTCACTCCCTAAGAACCAATGAGGGGGGCGATCTCTAGAAAAGGAATACCGCGGCCGTGCGATCGTCTAATAGAGTTACGGGGTGTCTGAACGGCGCCCCTCCTCCTCTCAGCACCGTGCTCTCACTCCTCCGCTTAGGGAGTGACATCACGCCGCCGGAGCTTCTGCGGCCGCAGAAGCGGCGCTGACCTTTAAAATTCGTTTATTTAGTATCTGAGCACTTTTCGGACGAAAAAATTAACTGGGTAAATTGTGGGCCGATACCGAACATAGTGGTATCGGTAGATGGGTTTCCGGATGCGACCGTCCCTTTCAGGGTACTATGTGCTCACGGCACGTGTATGCTCTCGGTACAAGGTAGAGGAAAGTTTACGCTTTAAACGTAAAGGTCACGATGTACTGCAGGCACACATACGCACTGCGTTCCCCCGTGAATGTTTCCCAAAATTTAACAAAGCACTACAATTATAGGTATTAGGCAGTCGTAAGCTGTGTGAACTTCTCGCTAGGAGGAGATCCTGCATCGGTGGTCCAGTCGGTACATTTGCGTGAAGCGTGGGCACGTTGCTCCAAGGAACCTCGTGTTCCAATAAGGAAAGCAGCCTAGTAGTGTAAATAATCAGAACCTGCTTTTCAGTCGAATCTTCCTTGATATGTGTACGTACGAACGGTAGTTTGTACATGCTTGTAACGATAGTTTATATACGTTACTTTATAGTTTATATACATTCCACATCGTCATCGTCAACCATTCATCTATGTTGCTGTTGTTGTTATATGTAGAACATTGACGCTGGTATGCTGTTAGTGGAAAGCAAAGTGTAATTAGGTAATTATGTCGATAACATATTCTGAACAGCTGTGTAAAAGCGAACTGTAGAGAAAAAAAATCCCTGAATCTTTGGGCATTGTGTCAAAGGAGTTTAAATGTCCTAGCTTTAGACGGCTGCGACGTGGTCATATCACGTGACCGCGTGACCACACCACGTTCTTACAGAGTGTCGCGTGGTGATTGGTCATATACAACTAATAAACGGGATAGATAGCATCATCGGTTTATGTTAAACCGAGTCCATAACGCGAATAAAATCGCCTGACCAACCAAAATATTTTCTATGACACGCTTTAAATTCCCTCCAGACTGCAATACAAAACTAACAACCTGGAAATAACAGCAATCGCTCCCTTTTTGCAAGCTTACCCCCATTTACAACCTCGCACTCCCGCTCTCTCCGAAACACACGGCAGTCCAATTTATGCGTTCGCATTGGGACGCCACAACCAGCGTTTTCCACCGGTGGCAGAACAAGCAGTCCAATTCCCCAGAGAGCCAATCACCTTCACGCCTCATTGTTTCCCCGTTTGAAATGGCCCAATAAACTGAACGAATCCAGAGAATGCCGTCACGACGAATTTGGGCGCAGTTACCCTCGCCTGGATAATATTAAGCACTCATCAATTCGCGCTCTGCACCGCTGCCACTGATCGACGGAGGAAATTTGGCCCGTGCAGAAGCGCGCGCTTTCTCTGCAACATTAACGCGTCCGAAATGCAATCCTGTTATTGGACGACACTCTATGGGGATTCGTGTGACAGACGTTGGGAGGCATGCTGTTCGAAGCTAGACGTTCAACTTCTAATAGGGTGTATTCACATGATGTCAAACGAAAGCGTTTGTCGCCATGATGGTAGTCACTTTTTTCGGCGCAGCTTCCGAGTTGATCTATAGCGTTTGCTCGGAAACGAGGCCTCGAATGGTGACTCCTCTTCGCAAACCTTAAAAATGCTACACTGAGCCTGACTGGAAATTAGGAGGACCATTTTTTTAAAATCCTGGCAACGGAAATCGTTGCTTTATAGCAGATTACTTGAACATTTCTTTGTTTGCCTGGTAAAAGTCAGGAGCGACTGGTATACCTCCCCATATCCCTAATTACATGCAACATCTAACACAGAAGTCCTCAGGCTACAACACTTATTCCCTATTTCTCTCACGAGCTGTGCACACAGTAGTTACATCGAACCATCCCCATCGAAGTTCCTTCATCCCCGTCAACATCAGAACACAGAGAACACACGAAAGCATAACGACTGGAAAACAGACGACGCGGTCTAATTGTCCCTTCGGGCTCCCCCCCCCCCCCCCCCCCAAATCCTCTAAACTCACGCTCCCACGACCCCACTTTGTTCGGGACGTCCCACTGTCCCTGACGAGGGGGACGACCTCAAGTTGAAGGCGTAACGATGTGGGGGTCCAGAAGTGTGCCCCCGAGGATATCTCCCTCTGCCCCGCTCCCCATATTCACGACATGACGTCATGCCATTCATCCCGCTGGCGGGGGGATTATAATCGAAAAATGGGGGCTACGCCGAAAACTTTCCAGTCTGTTGGCCACCCTCAAAAAGGTCCCAACTGTGTCGCTCGGGACGTTTCGAGTTCCATCCCTCCTCCTTGCACCTCGCTCAATCATTAATCCGACAATGAAAAGAAAGATATTTGAATAATAACAGAAAATGCGGACGCGGGAAAAGGAAATGTGTGGGCGAGAGGAGGAGTACCGCGTTTTTCGGCTTGTAAGCTACATTAGATGTAAAAGTGTGCCTTCTGTTGGTAAAGCCTGTGGAGCAGGAACAGATAGAGACTATCTAACTTGGGGTGTAGAGTTGCAGATGATGTCATCAAGTTTACGATATCATGACGTCACTGCTTTCGAGTGTGGCATGCTGTTTGTTTCGGAGACATGATGCGATGCATGGGTAAGGGGTGTGAATTTGTATGTGGATGAAGTGATGTTGGTGGTGTCATGCTGGTGTCAAAACCGCAAGCTTTTTTGTTTTGTTTGTTTCTGTCTTTTGTCGGATCACGTTGGAAGGTTATGAACCTGAGTCCACATGAGTTCAAGACGAAGTAGTCTCACAGCATACGCCCTCACAAAAAAACAAGAACAAACTCAGGAGCAATTACAGCTTCTGCTCCTACTCCCCAGCACTGCAAGTAGTCTCTAAACTGCGCACAAACATCCTGCATATAGTCCTTTAAAGTAACTAATGGTCGCGGTAATGCATCTAACCCCCAAGAGGACTAGAACCTTCCTTTCTTTCTTTCTTTTTTTTCCTTACAGTGTGTATATATGTACATACAGGATTTTTTTTTTTTATACAAAGTGTCCAAGCTAACGTGCACCTCGGTTTAAAGAAAACACGGTGCGTCATAAGCTAATTAAAAACTGCAGAATATTGTGAGGGGTCGCGTGTTCCAATCGCCTGTGTTTTTTTTTTTCATGCTGCTTGATTAATTAATTACGCGCAATTAATAAGCTAACGTTTTAATTATTCTTCTTAGGGCCGAGATGTGAATTGGAAAGTTGCATATTTCCACCTTTAAGAATTCACCGTTTAAAATCCCAGATGTTCAAAACCCCAGATTTTTAAATTAAAGCATTAATATGAAGAATGGCGGAATGATAGTGTTAAATAATACGTATTGCTGACAAACCTCGCAGCATTCGTGATTTTGACGTCAGTAGAAGTCATTGTCGTGAATAAAAAACAGGTTTTTGGCGACCGTCACGCTTAGCCTGGCGGTCACATCAGAGCAGCAAAAATTATTAGAATTAGGTTAGGTTAGGTTAGTTTAGGTGTTTTCGACAGTTCACCACGGCGTTGGGGGACTCCCCACAGTTGGGCACGCACGCAACGCTACGCTATAGCGCCGTTTGGGATTTGAGCATATGGGATTGTAAACGGTGGCATTTCGGGATATCCCCGCACCTCGATTTCGGAGCTATCAAGCGTATAGAAGAACTACTACATCCGTTATCTGCCGAGAAGCGACCTTCAGGTGAGCTCGTACCTGAAGCGCGACATCAGTTGCATGAAACGTGTACAGACGTCGGAAACAAAGCTAAAGTCGAGAGTAACGTTCCGAAGCAAGCAACACTGGTTGTCTCCAAATCGTAAAGGAAAAACCGTGAAAAACCAAAGTCGTTAGCTACCCCTTCGACCGCCTGGAAGCTCTATTGTGTTTGAGAAGCCGGCTTTCCACAGATGTGCGAGCCGCCTGTTCTTCGCAGAGTAATTGGTATAGGAGGAGAGGTTGTAAAGCGTAACGGGTAGTTAAGAGTAACATCTGGGATATCCTCGAATTACTGAAAAAGAGTAGACGCAGTAAATGACGATATATATCTTCCTTCGTTTACTTTTTCCCATAAAGCTTTTACAACGTGAAAAAAATAAAAAGCTATAAACGAAGTGCAAAGCTTTCGTCTTAGGTTTTTCGAAGACAGGCCGTTGTCAGTGCTGTCAGTACTACGATACCACGTGTGTAAGGAGTTTAACGTGCTTTTAATAACAGCTATCCTCTACTGGCTTCGATGGATCAGTTGGTATAGCGCGTCTGTCTTCTAGTTCCAAGGATGCAGGTTCGAACCTGGCCGAGGACGCCAACACGTTGGTGTCAGGGTAGAAATTGCTTAGACACGCCGCCGTCGGTGGGGACGTCCAATACGGTGTGCTGTGTGTGCGAAATTTTGGGGGCACGTTAAAGAACCCCCACGAGGTGGACAAAATTAATCCACACTGGCCACTGTGGCGTCACTCATGATCATGGTTGTTGTCTCTCGACGAAAATCCACGAATTATCGTTATTGGTTATCATCTGTTTCAGTATGCAGTACGACAGATAGGTAGATGGGTGTAAACTGCTGCAGATATGAATTCAGCAACAGTCGAGATTTCAACTCAGGGTCATGCGATATCAAAAATATGCTCATGCATTTGCCACACTCCTTTGTCGCCCCATGCACTGGCAGTGTTTTCTACACTCTTAAAAATGAACTTCACCACATAGCACTCTCCTAGCCAACCATCATCCCGAATGATATCGTTATCTGCCCTGATTTGTAGAAAACTGGGGGCGTACGCCTTTTTTGTGACAATTATGAACAGCATAAGTGTCACAAAAATGGCGTACGCCCCCAGTTTTCTACAAATCAGGGCAGATAACGATATCATTCGAGATGATGTTTGGCTAGGAGCGTGCTATGCGGTGAAGTTCATTTTTAAGAGTGTAGATGTTTCTTTCGCCTTTCCTCACACGCTTTCCTTTGATTCCGTGTTAGCGCCGCGAAGCAACTGTGGCTATGAGCGGCGTACAGACGTGGACAGATGGAGAGAGGACAGCAGAAACGAGTTGGGGGCATCCTTCTGAAAAGTCTTCGGAAAAGCCAGGGAAAACCTCAGACAGTACAGCCGGTGGAAGGATTCGAACCCACCACCTCCCAGTCTCCAGCACGACCTTGGCTACCACCAGACTTGTGCCCATTACTACAAAAAAGTAATTGGTTACCGTTACTCTTGTAGCAGAAGTAATTGATTACCCTTACAAATTACTCGACTCAAAATGTAATTGTGTAATGAGTATAAAAGTGTGCCGTTACTTTCAATTCATGCAAAAATTTCCGCCCCTTTGAGCTTCGAAAATAAAAAAGGAAAACCCCAACTCCGAAGTGATTGGGACACCTGAAACAGTGCGAAAGACTCGTGCGTGAGAAGTAGCAATAATGTTTTTTTTCCCGCAAACTAAAGTAGCACAGCCCAACAAAGACGCACGAAATTTGTCACAGAGCATTGTTATTTTGAGTCAGACTCTACTTCAAAAGTAATTGATTACTCGGTAACTGATTACTCAAAATTGTAATCGAATTACTTGAAAAATTACTTGTTCAGAAGTGTAATTGATTACTCGAAAAATTACTCAAAAAAGTAATTGATTACAAGAAACTGCGTTACTTGTAACGCGTTACGTACAAGTCTGGCTACCACCAACGAGCGGGACTCCTTAACCCGCTCGGCCATGCCGCTGGTATCTCACACGCCTTAAATGTCGGCACACTTTCCTATGAAGCCGGCCCAGGACGCACGATTTCCCCCGAGCAAAATGCAGATCGCTCGGTAATAAAATGCCACAAACCAATCACCCAACCTTTGTCGTTGTATAAGGCACCCCTACAAACATGGAAAGGCAATAAATAAAAGAGAACAAATAAGAGCGGGAAGAGCCCAGCTCTTGTCACATACACGACCCGGTCAGATGTTTCAGAAATCAAATTTCAACGTCCACGCTCTGTTAGAGCCCGGAGCCTCCTCGCTTTCCTTGACATCTACCAATTCCTTAGGCAAACAAAAACGCTCTGCGAGCCGTCGTCCAGCTGTCCAAAGCAGACGAGCCACGTCCAAGATGGAATGCAATCTCGGGGCTCCGAGACTACAGCAGGGTCAGCGGGCTACGTTAACGCTCCGACGAACGCTCTCATATTTACCCAGGAAGAGAAAAAAACGTCATTGCAGCTGTCACTGAAAGGAGGTTCCATGCCCAGCGTTCACTTCATATTAACCGGCAGTCGCTTAATATTTGCGCGAATTAAAAATATCGTATTACTAAAAAGGCTGGGACATAGCAACCCCACCTACCTCCCGAGTATACTTTCTCGACCATTCACTGGTTCAGTTCCCTAGCTTGGAATGCCTATAGTATTATAAAATGTATGTTGATACTGATTTTGAAGCTGATGTTGATATTTTTACTTCAGGCATTACGCATTTCAAAACATCGCTAACTATAGTGCACGTTGAGTAACAATTATTACCTGTTGTTGCCACCATTAACGAGGCTGCCATGCTGCTTGAGGGCAAAATCAATAAGTGAAATGAAAGTTACGCGAAGCGTCTAAGATCTCTGCGAAAAAACTGCGAAGCAGACTATTAATCTAGATCGACACCTTTGATATTCTACGAACAATTAATTATTTTAGACTTAACGCTAACAATAACAACAACAGTTACGTGTAAACGTATTTTTATTCTCGATGTATTAATTTTTGCCAATTTCGCGACCGCTAAAAAAATCGCGAAAAATTGTACTCGCGAACACAGCTTGACATTGATCCCGCAGAAGGAAGCAGAACTGGAATCACGAAATTGAATACTCGCGAATAATTTCCCAGATGCGATTCGCGGAAATCAATACATCGCGAATAAAAACACGTTTACAGTATATTCTGACGATGAAGTGGGGGAGTGGGGGACTTAACGCTAAGTCAACCACATAAAAATAGGACTCTGTTGCGAATAACGAATCAACAGTGAACGCGGCAATACTTCATCTTTTGTTTTCTTCTTACCAGTACATTATTCTTGTTATACTATAAAATATTGTTCACGACGTCAAATTTCATACCCTCCCTCTTTACCGAGGCAACTTGTGTACCTTTTCACTGGCGCCTCCGAAACATTCGGGCCTGATATTATGATGATGAAATGCAGGTTGTGGTCCATCCTTCGGATTAAGTTCAGCAAGCTGATTAGCCATATAGATTAGAACGTCAATTGGTAGCAATAGATCCCGTAGAAAAATAAGGCACCCGGCACAGCCCATCCTTGTGTATCGTGCAGGTGAACGCGAAGGCCTCGAAAAAGCTACGATGTCCCTGCAGTACCCCCACCTCCTCCCCTGCCCTTTGCGCCTCCACGGAAACATAAATCATGCAAGCTCACGAGAAGTTGCCGGAAGAATAAGTAAACACATGCACGGTGAGATGTTTTCGCGCCATTCCCAAATCACCACAACACGGAGAAAGCCCTCAAAATCCACATTCATTACCGCCTCCCTTCTCATCCCAGAACACCAAAAACAATGCGTGCCTTCTTCGATAACAAAACCAATATGTCGCGTAGGAAGAAAAAAAAATATATATATACACCGACAAAGAAAGATTATTCCATAATCCCAGAAAACACCATGTACAACCTCACAGGCACTCCGAATCAAGGTCCCGAAAACAAAATGCTCCACCCCAAATGGAAGGAGAATTTGCGCAATCATCGAAAATCACCATCCGAAAGATCCTAGACATCATTTATCAGAATCCCAGACATCACCGTTTCCCCCGTTGCTATACTGTAACCCACGTTTATCATGCGCTTTTTACTGTATGTACCCCTCCAGGTTCGTAACCGGGAAATCTTTGCCAGTGAGGGAAGAATGCTGGAAGCCAGGCTTCTTCCTCTGCTTCTTCCTCTGTATAGCGTAGCAGGAGACGTAATACCGACGTTTAAGAGAGAGGGGAGCAAGAGTGAACCGCTGCGGGCCATAATTCTCAGCCAGGGTCGTTTGTCAAAGCTGGTTATGGAGCATAAATCACGGTACGTTCTCATGATGAGCCATGTGGAAGCAGACCGTCTTCTTCAGGCGTGAGGATTAGCGGAACACAAAGCTTAGAGCTGAACAGTCAGACGATAATGGCGATGTTTCTGCGAGACAGGTAATGAAATATGTCCCCAAGTGACGGAGACGCTGACAAAAAAAAAAAAGAAAGAAAAAAAAAAAAAAGGCCCGACTTCCGCTTTCCTACACTGCGGTAGCTGCAGGAAAGCGGTTTCTAAGTTGTCTTCCAGGTCTGTTTCTAAGTTGGGCTCCGACGTAATTTGCTGTTTGCTGGACAGAGTACGCTCCAAGCTATTCTAGACGTTCTACCGTTCTAGAGCAGATAGGCGAAGTAGTTTGTGCTCTGGCTTCCACAATACAAAAGCTTGAACAACGACACAGTAGGATAAGGAGGTAAGCACACCGCTGAACTAGCAGTTCTGGATATATCCTCTTGTGTCCTTGTTCAAGTTTTGTTGCTGTTTTGTTTTATTCTGTTCCGTTTTGTGCTTTAGCGTAAATTTTCAGGAAAATTGCGTTGTACGATACACATTACAATATAGCCACAATCGGCAAAATTCCCCCTGAAGTCGGCCCAGGACACATACCAAGCCTGCTGCCCCCCACTCCTTCCTGATGTCCTCTATCCGTCCGTTCGCCGCTCATAGCCACAGTCGCTTCGCGGCGCTAACACGGTATTAAATATATATAGTAAACCCTCGTTAATATGACCCCCGATAATCTGACATACGCGCTTTACGACCATACTCCTGGGGAACAATGCAGTGAAACCTCTGCAAATCCCTCCCGTTAATATGACAATTCCGCATTATGACCAAAATTTTCCGGAACGATCATGGTCATAATAACGAGGGTTCACTGGTGAACCCTCGTTAATATGACCCCCGATAATCTGACATACGCGCTTTACGACCATACTCTTAGGGAGCAATGCAGTGAAGCCTCTGCAAATCCCTCCCATTAATATGACAATTCCGCATTATGACCAAAATTTTCCGGAACGATCATGGTCATAATAACGAGGGTTCACTGTATATATATATAGCCACAGCGCGCAATACTTCAAACACCAACAGATGCATTTAGACTTTGATAAAGAGCCACAAAGCCCACCCATCGAAGCCATTAAGAGAGTACACTCTCACTCCTGACGAAATAACCTTAAATGTCGCCAGCGTCACTGCAGGGATCAAAGTGCACGCCGACAAACTTTTAGGAGATTTCATCGCAGTAACACGTGTTTCGTACTACGCGCGCAATATCTCATCACCCGACGACACCATACGACATAAAAATACACATTACGATATATATAAAAAGACTCGGAGCACGCTAAGAATATGCGCCTAAGCCTTTCTTCCAGGCTTACAAAATTTGAGATGGGATCATGTCTGCGCAAGCTGCGACCATTTTTCATCCGCGGCACGAAGAAATAACAAATCCGCATTGGCGAAGGGAGCAGATGACAGTTTGGTGTGACCGAATACGGACAGGCAGCAGAAGATCGAGGCACCAGACAACGAAGCAGACAACTCGGAGTCTGCGAACACATCCGTCGTTGTTGTTGTTGCCAGCGTGTTTCTCTGAAGGAGTTGACACGCGTGCAAGCCGAAATCGGAAGATCGTAGCAGCTTGCCGAAGCAGATACAGCAATTTGCGGTGCAGGAAGCAGGTGCAGACAGCATTTGTCATTCGGGGTTTGTTTGGACATCGGTTTGCTCCGTTGGATAGCAAGAGCGATGACAGCTGAGGAGTTGGGGCGTTGTTTTCTGAAATAGCGCAGTGTGCTCTACTGTACTGACTCGTCGCTTGATACGCTGCGGTCGTACGCTGTGTGTTTGGGGGGAACATATAATAAGCGAAAACTTGGATCAAGATTATAATTTGTGGCACTCGAAATGTGAAAAATGCGACATTCATAGTGTGGAATCGCAGACTCCACAACGTACTCGTGGTGGTGGTGGTGATGGTGACGGTAAATGGACTCTCGGTTCTCGACCTCACGGAGGTTTGCAACGTCACGACTGACGCCCTGGGGGAATGTGCGTCCTGGGCCGACTTCTATCACAACTTACTGTGGTGCTGATACCCAGTGGGCATCCATTGGTACACATCCGGCAGAAGAAAGTTGACGTAATAAACCAGCATTTCAAGCCTGTACAACAGATAGCGCCATTTTTTGCTACAGGACAAAGTGGAATTAGGTTGTAGTAGCTTGCGTGGATACCAGTGGAACCATACATATTACTACGCCATCCTCCAGAATTGTGGGTGTTCCGGCTACGGTTAATTTCTCAATTTACCAAGAAAGAAAGAAAACCGAGCTAGCTTTTTATTATTATTATTATTTCATTTCTTATTAATTTTTTTCAAATGCGTCCACGGAAGAAAGCAGCCCACTGTATATAGAGCAACAGCCTCAACTATCACAATTTCTGTGACCAGCGAAGTTCAGCACGAATTCCACCAATACCTCCGAAGAGGAATTCCGCAACTTTCACTTCTGCAGAAAGCACCGCCTGACTCCCTCGAGAAAGGAAACCGCAGAGGGCTTTCTATGCCACACTTGAGTTGACGCGCGCTACAGCCCGTGTTGTCGTAACCTCACTCTCCTCATCCTCTCTGAGCTTCCCCTACGTGATAGCGTTCACACATACGTTCGCATTCTCGCCGCTACTGTGTCGCGAGTGACGAGCCAAATCGCCCGAATTCCCGAGCCGTTCGGGATTCCGCGGGGTCTCTCGAACGACTTAATTCTCCCCTGCCGGGAGTGATCGTAAACAAACTACCAGGGAAACAGTTGAGACGGCAATTGAGGGAAATACGAAATGTTAATTCTCACTGCGCCATTAGCCTCGTGCTGGGCACGGCCATCTGATGAATCTAATGTGTTGGTCACGTCTAGTGCGCGCATACTCGACACATAAGGGAGAACGACGTTTATTTCCAATTAAATACAATCCAATCCATTCTGATGTTTAATAGATTTACACGTAAGGTGAGTCTGCCAACCTGGTGTTTATTTGAGCTTGCTGAGAAATATAATATGTAGATACGGAACAAATTGTGATGCTTGCGTGAAGCTACTGTAGGCAGAAACCGTAGTGTACAAAGAATTTTTCATAGCAGTTATTTTTGTTTTAATCATAACCTGGTTACGACTGATAAGTGACTTTACAGGTAACTCTTGACCTATTCATTAGACGAATGCTGATCAATTCCGGTTTAGACAAAAACGTTTTTAAATTTTTCCTCTCCAGTACTCTTCCAAGTAGGCGTCATCTTCAAAACTTTATCGTGAAACATCTGATGCTGAATGACTTTGGTTTTGAAAAATTCCGCGTAGCTGTGCAACCTTTCGTACTCGCAGCTGAAATACAGCGACCGCTGTGTCCCTACGCACTGTGAGCACGATTCTTTCTCTGTGTTTATAAGAGGCAATGAGGTAGCGGATCGGGCAGCTGCTGCTGCCCACCATAGCCGCTCAGCAGTCTCCATCATACTTTCGAACGGGGATAGACGCTCCCTCTTGTCCGCGTTGACGTCGCCCTGGGCCCATCAGGAATGGTGTCATGACATCACCCGGCGGTCGCTTCTATATGCTGTTGACCCAACTTTATTATTTGAATTGCCAGGCGGTTTCCCTCGCCTCTTCACGTCTCTTGTGCGTCGTTTACGACTTCGCGTTGCATTCACCCCTGCACTCCGGTATACGCTAGACCACAGCAACACGGCGCTGTGTACAACTTGTGGTTTCGCGGCAGCAATCCGACACATTATATTTGTAGCCACTACGTATGTGAGCGACGGGCCTTTAAATGTCAACTTGAACTGCTGGATCAGAGGCCATTCAACATCTACAAAGTTCTCGGCCCATGGAGTAACCCTGCACATCAGTGCCTTGCACTTCGCGCTTTTCTTTCCTTTCTGAGGGCCACCAGCCTCCTTCAAGAACTGTAGGGGTTTCTTTTGTTTTCCTTCCCTCTTCATCAGTTCATGTGAACCTTTTTGGAACGGGGTAGGGTCCTGCACTCAACGCAGGGAAACATCCCACATCATCATCATCATCATCATCATCATCATCATCATCCATTCATCTATGTCGTTGTTGTTTCTCTGTGTTTGAGAGTTCTGCACATATAATATCTGAATATTTCGAAATAATCTCTCACAAATGCATTGCAACTCGAAGCCTGTTCAGATGTTTTGGAATCTTTGCAATCGTTGCTGAACGAGTTCATATTGCAAGCACACAAGACAAGAACTTTCACTAAGAACTTCCTCAGCAATGCCATCCTGGACGCGAAATGCCTGGTGTCTTGTGTTTTCCACTTACGCCACCTGCATCACCACACCTCACGTGATACCCATCGTCGTATGACGCCACCTTCGCAGCGAGCTTTACTCACCGCGCGCCGCGATATCTGGGACACACGGCGCACGCACGTTATCCGATGCTTAACTCTGCATGTACAGCCGTCGCCGTCAAATATTAGCTAACGGTATAGTCACGGTTTTCTTGAGCGCAGCGCCTAATGCTTCATCCGGTGGCTTCCTAATTCAACCCTACAGCTCACCATAGCAATACAACGTTACACGTACTGCCCTCTATCGCGACTAAATTTCTGTACCTTTTCAGCCGTAGAGTCATACCTCAACCAGTCTATTCTCTCTATATATCCCTCCGAAAGACCAGGATTTACGTACTTTCCACTATATACGTGTTCATTTCTCCGTTGCTCATAATCGCCGAGGAAAGAGGTGCGCGCAATCCCATAAAGGTGCACTCCATACGGTCGGGCGAAAATCACCTAAACGGCACTCGGAGGATCCATAAAATACAAGTGGCGTTCGCCCGCCATCTTTTATTCATGATCATTAGAAGGACGAAAACTCGGCCATCGTCTTTATGCAGCCACCCGCGCCGCACAGGGGGAGAAAATGTCCCTCGAATGCGCTTGCTCCCGAAACCAGGATAATTACCTCGTACCAAATACACACGGGCGAAAGCACGGGGCACTGGTCGGCCTTTGTACGATATTAAAAGATCCCATCAATGTGAGGCCCGTTAGTTGACAGTGAAGATTGTTTATTCCTCTGGAATGTGATTTTGTAGAAGTTGCTGTTGCTTGTAAGTTTGAGAGTGTACATAAATGTTGCAGCGATGCGGAGGGTAATAAACTGTTATGTAATTGTTCGGGGGGAGTTCAATGACAGTAACTGCCATTATTGTTATAATGATAAATTATTTATCGTACAGAATGGAAGTGTGCTTTTTACTGGGGCATGTAGGGACTGGTAGAATGCTTACGAGACTGGTCATATTTTGCAATTATGTAAGCTCCAACGATACGATTGCGATTTTGGGGGCGCAAACATACGTGCCATCTAAACTGACGGATAGGTAGATGGGTGATCCGTGATATTAGAGAAAAGTGAACGCAGCATCACCACGTTTTTTTAAAACTGCATTTAAATATTCAAACTTTCACAAATAATTCAATTTGCAGCAATGCTAGCGTCTTGACACGTTAATGTGTTCTACTACCGCATACGAAAATAAAATATAGAATATTTTATTTATGAACTTCTTCTTTACTTTCTGAATTGCTCACCCTCAGTTGCTCCCTCCCTAAGATCCACCCAGAACGTAAACGATCAACAGAAGCATTAAACATGTATACAATGCAATCCTGGAAGCCAGATACCGTCTGCAGAGCACGAGCAATAAAAATCAGCACCAATCCTAACATACGTGCCGACTCTTCCGCCACAGCAATACAAGCATAACACCACTGCGTCACAAAAAAAAAAACGCGACGCCACACAACAGAATAACCACGGCAGAGAAGAAATTAAGAAAGGAAACGAAACACGACCAACAAAACGTGAAGCAGAACAAACGGAACCTCACGTACGCGTGACAAACATGCGCCTCTGTCGCAGGCGCAATAAAAGTTGTCAGGCCTGCTGCCGACGTTCCCCAATTAACTAATTCTAGTCCCCAGACGAAAAACTCCGGACTGTTTATTGTATTTTATTTCCGTCATCCTTTTCTGTCCGTGCACAAAACGCGATCAATGCGAAAACGCACGCGCGAAAAAAAAGGGAGAGAGGCGCGAGTCGAAGTGTTTTCCGCAAACTTGGCGACAGAGTCGCGCGAAAACAATGCGCCCAGCGCCATTTTTCTTGCGCCCGTTTGGTGTTGAGGGGGCTTTGTTGAACGAGACGTCGAATCGACGCCATATTCGCTTTTTGGTATAACGACAGCTCATTGTCGCTGCCGGTCTTTTGTATCGTGCCTTCTGCTGTGCGAGCGCCCTCTTTGTGTTCCTGTTGTGGCGCGAGAGCTCCACATTTCCGCGTAATCTTTTAGTTCCAAGTTTCGTTATGAATAATAGTATAGGGGGTCGCGTAAAGGTGTGGTTAGATGTTCCATAGACACTTGACACTGCATGTGGGATAAAACGAGATATCGAGTGCATCCTCATCCTCAAGAAATGTTATCGCGATAGCATTTCTCTCCAACTCCAAGTAATCTACCTCAGCTCGCTTGCCTCTACTTATCTGTTCGAGATATCAGTAAGTTTTAGTGCACCATACCCTATCACCTTTGCGTACGTAAACAATAGCGTGGTGGTGCTGGGCAATGCGCAAAGTTCTCTTTATGTTTTGCGCTTGCGCATAACCACAAACGCTATCCCTTACTTACGCAAGGGCGATAGCGTACGTAAGAGATAGCGTTGGTGGTTCTGCGCACGCGCAAGACATAAAGAGAGCTTCGCTCTTTGCGCAGAACCATGACGTCATCCCTTACGCACGCAAAGGCGATAGCGTACAATGTACTGAAACTCTCTATGAGTGAGGTTTAGTCTATGGGATGGCGTTGGTGGTTATGTGCACTGCGCGAAGCTCTCTTTCTGTTATGGGCGTGCGCAGAACCATCAACGCTATCCTTTACGTACGCAAAGACGATACCGTATGATGTACTGAAACTGTCTATTGGTCAGTTCCAGACTTCTAGTGCATCGCACGCTATCGCCGTTGCGTACGCAAGGAATAGCGTGGTGGTGCTGCGCGTTGCGCAAAGCTCTCTTGATGGTTTGCGGCAGAGCAGAACCACCAACGCTATCCCTTACGTGCGCAAAGGCGATAGCGTACGAATACGATGCACTAAAAGTCACTGTTATCTTTGTCGGCCGCTAGAGTTTTTATATTATGTTTTGTATTATGTGTTCCCTTCGCTTACCAGAACATAAAATAATGAGCGCCGGAACACTCTCCAGCGGACAAATGACAGATGAATGTGTGATTTACGGGTTTCCTTTTGACTCACAAGTGAATTTTTCTACTTACTAAATGACTTGTTTAAAGTAATGCAACCCAAGCAGTCGAATCGTGGACGCAGCGATATAATTCAATACGCAAAACATATACGGTCATGCCTAATATTTCCTCCCTTGTACCTTTGCTGCTATTTCCTTTTACATGAATAAACAAAAGTAAGTTGCCACGTAAAAGTTGACTAGGTTCCAGGTGGAGAGGAGGTGGCCCTAATAGTTATTGACGACAACACAATATGTATTGTCCTGCTGTTAAAGCTTTGAACAATAGAGCGATAAAGCATGCACAAATACAAACACGAGGGACTGACATGTCACAGTGCTGTCACATATGTCTTATTCATTAGCTCGCAAAGACTCCGAAGATTTCACAGGATGTTAACGAGAGTAATGACATGTTTCTTGTTTTGTTTTGTTTTTTGTTGTTGTTTTTTGCACCATCTCACACTGTACACAAAATAAACACGCTGTTGAAAATACTTGTTCAAAAATATTGGGGTTGTCGGGGCCCCTCGCTTTTTCTCAATCTTTCTACCAGTACCTCAAAGCCTGCTGTCGAGGCTACGCACTCGGTCCACCGAAGAGAAGTGAAGTGAGTTTGGGGAACTCACTAAATCGTTAGCGCACTTTCTGGCGAGTGTCACTAAAAGATGCAGTGTGACAGCGCAAGAATGACACTATGTGCAAGTGTCACTCGGTGAAAGTGACACTAAATTAGTCCGTCCGACAGAGGTACAACTTGTGGGTACTGCTGGCTACTTTGCGGTTCAGACATGCGGCAATATCCCTATGTAGCACTTACCCTTAAACACGTACCAGTAAAAGTAGGGATAAAAAATACCACGCTGGAACTCTTCACCGATGTAAAATCTATAAACAGCATCACCCTAACGCGTGTCTACACAGCTACCATGCTATACGTACACGGCAGCGTCACACGCAAACCCACTTTCTCCCTCTTGAAAGCCTTTGAGACCTCTCGACTCACTGCTCATCTCTTACAAGCCTCAGCCTACGTAGTGCACATGCTTGTTGAAGCAAGCCTTTTTCTTTTTTTCTTTTTTCAATCTCTCTCATGGAGACGGAAGCCATGCCATTTCATTTGCGTTAGGGTCCATATAGGTATAGAATCACGACCGTGGTATAGAACTGTGCGTAGGGGTGGTAGCTGAAGGAGATTTGCGTCGAAGATTTCTGGTGGATTATGATGATTCACTGGATGCTGGAAGCACGAATAACAGGATGACGGGCTTAGAGGCTTCGGATTTTTATTGAGGGATGAAATACGTGAACTGTTCAAAACGGGCGGAAGGGTGTAGAGCGATATGCTTTGTACTAAGATTTTATGAAGAAAATGGAATGAGGGCAGCAGGGCAGTTCATGCTTTGATAATACGGCTTAGCATCGCTACACCTAGTGGCGGGATTATCACTTCTTGTATTTTCAGTCATGAGTATGTAGTAGTAGGAGCTGTAGGAAATCGAAAGCACCCTCTGGTTCCGATTCCGTATCGGTGTCAGTTAATCAGATATCGGCAATCATAGCTCGGCGTTTCGGGCCTTCGAAACTCACGATCACAATCATCTGATAAGGTGTGAGATCGGGCCCTGCTATGCACTCACGTGAAGGTCGGATGACATCACACTTGTAAACAGAGCAGGTGTGATGTTATCTGGTGAATGCGCTAATATGCGGCATGACACAGATACACCATGTCGACCTTCACGTGAGTGCGTAGCAGGGCCCGAACTCACGCCTTATCAGATGATTGTGATCGTGAGTTTCGAAGGCCCGAAACGCCGAGCTATGACGGCAACGTGATGTAACCCACTCACTCGAAAGGAATCAGGCAATTGGCTTCTCATGAAAAGGGTTAAAAACTGGGCTGTCTGCGCCTCATTTTGATAAAAATCCCAGCGCTGGGTATAGCACTTAGGAAGAACGACAACATGGCTGTGTTTGTGTTGACCTTCCTAAGTGGTACCCTGCACTGGGGTTTCTATAAATTTTAAAATGAGATTTATTATGTTTTCGTTATCGTTAACGTTATCGTTAAAGTTCTACGTTTTCCTAAAACTCTCTACTTTCACCCATATCTTTATGCTCCCCTTAAGGTTGGACATCAAACGATGACTGCACGTAAAATAGACTCCTCTCACGCAAGCATCCATCTTCTGTCAGCGAAGCAAACCAATCACGACGACGTGCAAGCTGCTTGACGCAAAGCAACCCGTTCGAATGAGGCGGCCACCACGACAGCCAATTTTGGAGCAAAGGCCGCGTCTTCAAAAGGCACGTCCGCTTCTGCTTATGTGTTTCATTGCTCCGTTCTATAGCGACCCTTCTTTCTCTTTCCATATTTTTTTTTTTTACATCTTCGTAGTCTGTCGGGTCGAGACCCTGTCAACACTCGAGAAGGCGACAAGATGAAAAGGAAGCTTCCCAGCGCCTTCGCTGGCCTCTGACACGGGGCATCACGCGAACTATATAGAACGGAGACATACCCGTCGAGACATACGATATGGAGTGACGATCGTACAGTGTTGCATGACGTGTGAACTTCATTTTTTAATAACGAATGCTTTGTGTCTTTCCCTTTGCAGGGAGAACAAGCCACTGTGCTTAAAGGAGCAATGAGGTGACATTTAACATCGCTCAAAATCCTGCCTCGTTTGTCAAGATGTCCACCAGGAGTGCAAAATATTTTCGCTCTGCGGTGCGTTATAGCTGTGCAATCGAATTTAGAAAAAAAAACAAAAAACAGTCGCAGAAAGCAGCCGCCGACGGCCGACACGATGCTCTCGTGACGTGGTGAAGGCTCCGTGCCTTGTGTCTGTTTTTTCTTCGCAGCTCACGCGCCGCTCATTGTACGTCACTGGTCACGTGAGGGGAGTAGCATACGTCACGACGACCTCACGTTCTGCGACGCGCTCTTTTCACGAGGAGAAGGATTTTTCCAAGGTGTGCGGAACAGAGCCCTGGCGCTCGCTGCGTATGTCATCTACGCCCATCATCGTACTTTCGCAGGAACTCATTTTATTCGTTGGAGAAAATTCTGCACCGAAAAACGAAAAAAAAAATATTTGGGGGTAACCTCAGTGCTCCTTGAGCCAAGTGAGGTTTGAGCGCCAGGTTCATCATCGAGAAGAAGTGGATCCATACTCATATTTTGTTGGGTATAAGTTAGACATGGTTGAGAGTGATTTGTCATGCTTCTCAACTGTGAAACTCTGTTAGCGTTTGTCATTCTGTTGAGCAGTTTTATACGCCTGTTTTTGTGGGTAAGTTTTCTTCTGTTTCTAATACGGGCAATAAAGCTAAAACAGGATACAGAAAAGCAGAAAATAAGTGCGCAGAATAAATACATAAATATACAAACAAGAGAGACGTGAATTTAATTAGTGGCAAAAGCTATACATCAAACATAGAAGATTTATGTAGTGTTTCTCACGTCTACATTTGTCAATACTAAAGTAAACTCATATTAATATCTTAAATAACTTACCACAATAATAAGAATTAACCATACAATCGAAACTATCAAAATAGTATACTGTGACGTCGCGATAAAAATGTGATCTTCCGTCAGTTCGTGGGTCACTAACCCCACCTTAGCGTTCACTAAAGTCCGTCGTGGCTAACTACGTACCTGAGCAACTTGTGCCAGGCCATACAGTTGCTCGCGTCTTCGGACGGTGTTCGAACCCGCAGCGCTAGGATCGCTGAGAGGACCTTGCCGACCACATGAGGTAGCCAGAAAAATAATTTCGGGAGGGTTTCTATGTGGACTTTACATGGGAGAGGAGGATTTCCCCTCGTCTCCCTCTCCCAAACGCGTGACCAAAGGTACCATTTCCGGGGGGGGGGGGGAGGTTGAACATCTAGAACCCCGGTTAACAGACTAAACGCCGCCAATAAGAGGACAGGTTCGGACGTGTCGCCGAAAGAAACAAAAAAAAAAGGAATACGAGGGCGACATGGGGATACACAGACACATCGAGATAAGCAAACTATGGGACAGGCTAGCGAGACGCAGATATGGACTGTACTTTTGCTTCCTTCCGAGCTCATACGAGAGAAAGAAAAAGCGCGTCTAGGAAGAACTTCAGCAAAACGCAATGCCGACTTAAACGCAACTTCAGAGCACGCTCTTGCAATTCACACATTCAACTGTTCCTGTTTCCCTATATATATCAGTATCACTGCACAACACGTGTCAGTTTCCCTCCTCGTCTCCCCAACGCGCTAACAAATGCTCCCGTAACCCCCTGTGGACCAGTACCACGCGTGATCACCCGCTCAATGTTGCCGGTAACCGTACTTGCCCTAAAGACAGTGGCAGACTGAGACCAGAGTATCCAGTGGGCTTACCTGCAAAAGACAAAGGCAGCCACGTTAGAATTTGATGATCCGCAAACACTGTGCACGCGCTTGAATAATGCATGGGATGCGTGCAAGCGCCTAGACACGCGCATGCGCAGACGCGACTTTAGGCTTACGCCTGAGTAGCGTGGGGGGTCCCAAAGCATCTTTGCCACATATTGATCTGAAGATGAGGGGGAACCAAGACATTACGAAGGTGTCAGAAAACTGTCTGTGTGCACGCGAAATAGTGAATGCGCCCGGCTGTTGACGAACATCGAAAGGCGTTGTTTATGTACATGGTAGCGTGACTTCGCTGATATTAGGCCGTTAATCACAGCTGTGTTTGCCCGTGCGATTGCTGCTGTTGTACGGAAGTTTGCGTATGTATCCTTCCGCGATGTGCAATATGTTCTCGTCCGTATACTGTAGCGTTTAATGAATTTTTTACCCCAGAGTCAATCGAGCTTTCTGCAGCGCATATAGCATATTATCATTCACCTAAAAAAATTACGCAGGCGCGAGGTACGGTGTGATAAATAGTACACGTTATGTTGGATACCGTAGGCAATATTAAAGGGGCGGTGAACTCTACCAAGCTAGCCCGCCGACCGTGTCGGCTCCAAACGGCGATTTTAACTTGTTGGCTGTGACACCTTTTGTGTAGATGAATCTGATAGGTCCATATCTTCACTACATATAGCACGCTGCTAGCCAACCATCACCCCCAATGACAACGTTCTCGCTCCTGATTTGTTGATAGCGGGAGGCGGAGTCTGTTATGTGGAGCCATTATGTACTGCATTATGGCTACAAAATAGGTCCCGCCTCCCCACTATTGATCGGAATATATCAACTAATCACTATCCAATCAATAGAAAAACTTGCCTAAAAAAACAGATAGACGTAGAGTCACGTAGCTCGAAAACTTCCACAACAAGAATAAAGAGAAGACAGTCCGTAGTTTGAGCGTGGGCGAGGTAAAGACAGGAGTTAAACTATCATTAAGAAGGTGATAGACACTTTTTTTTTTAAAGAGGAGGTATAATCATACAAGAGGTCACCATACCACGTATATAGTATTTTATGGAGAAGTATTAAGCCTATATAGTTCCGTGAGTCATAAATAGGTCTGATACGCAAAAGACAGAACCCAAAAGTAACAGAGTCTGTGAACGTCACGCGTAGCATGAAATACGATGCATACTCTCAATTACGAATACTTTGTGTGTGTGTGTGGGGGGGGGGGGGTCTGTTTATGGGAGCAGCCGAATATGTCGTGTGACGAATTCAATATCTCGCTATTATTATTTTTTTCATCAACATCAACGAATACTGTAACACTGCGAAAGTCGCATACAAAACAATCGTAATCTGTCCAGCAAAAAGGAAGTACAAAACGCTGCGGTTTAGCAGATCGCAAGGGAGTTCACGATAAAGGGTGACAAAAACAGAAGCCAATAGCGCTATTAATTTCAAGAGGCTGCCATCATGCACTGCTGAACTTGGTTTTGACAGCACTGTGTATCGTATCGTTTTCGTAGAATGCTCTTCATCTATTATAGAACTCCCTATTACATTTATCTTCGCCGTTCGAGCAACGACTGAATCAGTGTGGAACTGGCCAGGAGAAGCCCGTCTACACTGTCCCCCCAATTCCAATCAAAACATTCTCCACCGCAGCCCTATTTCCCCCATCCCTTCACCCTCCGTAAAAATATATTAAGATAGCTCCCAACACTGCAGTATGGGAGGGAGGGGGCTGTGTTACCCACATCGGGTATCGACTCCCCACATGGGTGATCCCAGATGGGCAGCTGTCGTCCGTCGCAGACGAAGATTTTCAGCCCTAACACACGCGTTACGGCCTGTTCTGTTCACAGTAGTGTCGCTTAGCTCTGTGGCGCCACACTTGACAGCGCTACCCAGTCGGCTGTTGACGGATGAGCACGCACGTTGTAGGAATATCTAACGCGGAAGATAGTGTGCATCTTCCAGGTCGTCGTCATCATCATCGTGTATGTGTGCGTGTGCATGCGTGTGTGCGTGAGAGAGAGAGAGATTTACACGGCACAATCTCAATACATCAAGCAGTAAAGTACGGAAGAGGGTTTGCTGTCCCATCAGTGTTGTACGTAGCGCCGTTACTAGTAGCGGCGCACCGTATCCGCTACTTTTTTCGGTAGCGGAGTAGAGATCGCGCTACATTATTAAACTGGTAACGAAAAAAGTATTTTAGTTACAAGTTTGCGGTAGCGCAATCTTTGAGCGCTACTTTTAGGTACGTGTAACGATGTCGGGATTTCGTTACTATTTGCTCAGGTAGCGTGTATCGGTATTACGCTACCTTTTTCGAGCAGCGGGTACAACACTGTGTTCCATAAACTTTTTGTTCGAGCCCTCTCCAACTGACAATCTTGTACTTCATAAATGAGAGCTCTTTTACAACACAGTTATTTCTGTTCCAAGCTGACGTAAGGATTGATTGATTGATTGATTGATTTGTAAAAGAAAAAAATGGACTGACGCAAGGACATGGTTAGTTACTTATTGAATTTCGTGTTAGCGCCGCGAAGCAACTGTGGCCATGAGCGGAGTACAGACGGCGGAGAGGGCAGCAGTAAGGAGTGGGGGAGGCGGTTAGTATGCGCCCCGGGCCGACTTTCGGGGGAAACTGTGCCGACATTCGTATGGAAAACCTGCCGGAAAACCCAGGGAAAACCCCCCAGACGGCACTGCCGGTGCAGGGATTCGAACACGCGTCACCTCCCTGTCTCGGCGTGGAAAGCGATCACCTTTACCACTATACCACGGGACCTGGAGTGTAAGGGTGGTGGTGGTGGTGGTGGTGGTGATGATGATAATGAAAGGGCTCGCCGTTGTCGGCCTCACAGAGGTGGGCAATGCCACGACTGGCGCCCTGGGGAAATATGCGTCCTCGGCAGACTTCTAAGGGAACTGGAGTGTAAGGATATAATTAAGGTGCCTTGCACGTACCAATCGCATATCCACTGCAAAGCAACATGCTGGCAGTAATGTTTTTTTCTGTGAAACAGAAAGGAAAAAAAAAAGAAAGAGAGATAGGGAAAAAGCAAAATGATCGACGAAGCCCGTATAACCGGAGGACAATGGCCAAGATCAATTGTGAAGAATCGATATAAATTTTGAACTTGAGCAATGGCTATTTCCTGCGTAGAGGAATTCCGTCCAATCATCCTGCTTCCGTTGAAAGAATGGAGTTTTCCAAGCGGAGCTGTCAGGCGGTCAGACCATAAATATACTTCATGAATTTCATCAGAGTTTCTTCATGAGATACAACGTACATTATATTTCCTCCTCGTCGTTGTTCGCACCAAATGCGGCGAAGGCGAACACGGGGATCGACGTGCATCTGTTTTCTTTGTTTGGTACATCTTGGGACAGAGAGTTTTTACACGTATAGACAATCAACCGCAAATTGATGGATGATAATGCCCTGCATGCCGGTCACCCTGCGGTTATGTGTCGCATTACATGATATGGCAACAGTGAGTTTTCTGCATCGTGCGCTATCGCCTTTGTGTGCGTAAGGGACAGCGGAGGGATAGTGGAGTGGTTCCGCGAAATGCTCGAAGCTTTCTTTATGTTTTACGTGTGCGCAGAATTGCCAACGCTATCCCTAACGTATACACAAAGGCGATAGCGTACGATGGACTAAAACTCTAATGTCAGACAATGACAAAAACGATCAAAATGGTCCAGAGGCCAGGGGTTTGACATATCACTTGATGTCTATTTTTCACACCGGCGTACAACAGTAAAAAAATTACACAAAATGACGTTTCGGGGTTCATGCGAGCCCTATCATCAGAAGTAACTGATGATGGGGCTCGCATGCACCCCGAAACGTCATTTTTACTGTTTTTCTTTTTTTTTACTGTTGTACGCCGGTGTGAGAAATATGCATCAACTGATAAAAGGTTGAGATGCAGAAGGACGCTTCGCTGATACGAAGACGCCATTCTCCGTGATATGCGATTATGTGACTTTGTTCCACGCCATAGTGGGTAAAATGAATTTAATTGCTTCGAACCTTATCTATTTTATAGCCCCATTGTGCGATTATATATTTAGTCGACGCCTTTTCGAGTACCTAACACATTAGAAAATACGCGCCGGTTTCATATTTTATCCTTCTCCTGATATCATCTTTCCGTGGGCTCTTCCTTGAAACTTTGCACAAAACCTAGTCCCACCTCATTGGACATTCAAAGGGAAATAGAAATTATACTCACGGTTGCGTGTTATGAAAGCAGCGTTATGAATAATTTGCGTCGGATGGTTGTCGGCTAACGAGCAGTGAGATTGAAATGAAGTGGGGGAGTGTGTTATAAAATTCTCATCAGCCTCCGAGGTAAATTGGCAAACTGATCCCTCGAGTACCCCTTCTCTTTAAAACTTGGGCGGCATGAAGCAAATACTTCTGAGCACAGACTCACTATTGCTGCTTGAACTGCTCGAATAGTTAGTGAAGCTGTGCAGATGAGATGCGGTGGGCGAATCCTGTATTGCCATGGAAATGATAATCCTGATTAGAGATTGAGTGATAATCCGTACTGTTAAAGCATGCAGCGCAAGGATGATGCGCTCCACAACTCAGTGCAATTTTCTTTATGTTTTTACTTTCACTTTTTTTTCTTTTACTTTGAAAGAGCCGTTCGCGGACTTAATATACATAAATACACATAGAAAACCGCCATAGGGATGTGGACCACTTTATGTGTTGCTCAAAATATTTTACTCAGCTGTTCCTTCTGCGTTTTGTACACTCTGTGTCCTAGTAGAATGGCTTTGAGCGTATAGTCGAGAGGGTCGTCAAACCCAGTAATCATTTATCTCCTGATCCTTTGTGGAACATTTCTGCTCGAGGTAGAGCTGCTACAAACGCATACCTTATGTAAGGCGCAGATTCTATCATGTGAGTGAGTAGTCTGCACGAATTATCTCAAGCTATACCATATACCCGGCTGTTGGTCAATCTCTTCCACTCTATATGCGTTTTCTCCGAAACCTATACGGCCTGGAAGTTTCATCATTCTCGTGCGTGTAACCTAACTGAATCAAGCGCTATTACATTGCAGCACGAAATTTACCCCTGCCGGCGATCTGTCGGCAGCTAGGGTGCTTCATCACCCAGCTGCCAGAACTTTTTATGCCTAACAGTCTGGCAACACGTACACAATCTGCTGCTCTCTCGAAGTGTTCCTTGTTCTATTCATCTATATATACGTATACACATATACCGCTACGAGAGCCATATGTGTATCATAACGGACCTCACAGAGCACGGAGGCAGCGACGGAAGGAGGTCATCATTTTTTTTTTTTTTTTTTTTTTTTTGCGTGCCGCGTATAGACATGGCAGAAAGCAGGCCCGCCGTGAAGTCGTGCGCTTTGTCAGTTACCTCTTGCCTTCACGAATAACAATAGTAAGGTATGAAGGATGAATGTGCGAGGAAAGAGGATTTGATCTCGCGAGGTAAGGCGAGACGTGTGAAGGATAATGACGAAAATTTGAGATGACAGTGCTCAGCCGCATTATTTATCTTCGTCTTGAGTAGATACCTCTGCGTGGGATAGCCAAAAGGCTTTACTGCTCCAAATGGGTGCATTAAAGGTGCGTGTAAAATTAACGAAGATGAAATTATATTTAAAACATTTGTTCAACGCCGCGCAAATATTACGCAGGGCGCGTCTCAAAGCGGGCGGAAATTGCCGGAAGTCCAATTAATCGCATATACCTATTTGCGATATGGCTTAGTAAGACATAATTTCATTTCCAACAGCCGTTCCATTGATTAATAAAAATGCACAGACCAAGCCTCTGTTTACAAAGTGGGGTGAAAGAGACACAGATGAGGAGCACCTCGGTGTCGCCTTCACCCCACTCTTTGAACACAGGCTTGGTCGCTCTGACACCATGTTATGTGCTCCAGGTGTGCCGTGCTAGCAGATATCCAGCATGTGATCGTGGACTGGGTCCTCTTCAGGGGGGGGGGGGGGGGGATATGTTTATTAAGGGTTCAGGGTTCAACGAGAAAGGTTGCGAAACCGACTGAAGTCAATCACTGCCGCTCCGTCCACTTTGGCGACAGTCTTTGGGCCCTGGACAGACATCCTGCAACACCGTCGTGCCCTACAGATTTTTCCTGGATTTTCTGCGAGACACCGGTTTCCTTTATGTTCTTTAATCCTGACGTGTGGTCTTGCTACCGTCTCTCCCTCATCGTCCCCTCATTGTCATTTTACATCTCATGCAGTCCCGTCGGCATTGTTGTAGTGGGCCACAACCCAGGTGGCGAATTTCCCCGTTCATTGCCATCAGTGTATTTCTTGTTGTTGTTGTTGTTGAGTTGTGTTGAGTTGCGAACAAAAAATGGAGAAATAGGCACTCATTACGACAGCCGGCTACTCCAGATCACTTAGAAAAACAAAAATTGCTAACTACAATGAGAACAATGAGTGACAGAGACCCTCAATCAGTCACTCACACACACTGTCAGTCACTCAGTCACACTGTGTTGTTGTTGTTGTTGTTAATAAAAATGCGTCGGTTGTTTTATTAGAAAGCAGAGCAAACTCTGGAGCTTTCTAATCTGCAAAGCTTATTAGTTTATTAAATTAATTTGACAAAAAAAGAAGGCTAGCGCTGGCTGTTCAAATCATGTTGGCTCCCAGTGTACACTCATGTAGCGGATAGGTATACATGCAGTGCAGTGTTAAAAGAAAGGAAAAAAAAACGCAACATGGATTCTTGAAAACATTGGCCTGCTTCTCGAGATGCACCTTTCATGAAAAAAAAAAACAAAAAAAACATGTTTCTGTTTAATGACCGCGCAGCACCCTGCACCACGCTGCACATGACGTCCCTGCCAATCTCCATTGCGTGAAGCCACGTCTGAACATTCGAAAATTAAATGTAAAGTATCTAACTCCCAAAACTCTTACTACCCTATAGAATGTAAAACAACGATCAAGCACACAAACACACACATATACAATTACAATACATGTGAACAATGAAAATAACTGGACATGTGGGATGGCATTCTTTGGCCAATAGTTGCCTGCCATAAATAAAAAAAATTTAAAAAAAAACTCGAAAACTTAGTCAAGAGACGTTGAAACGCCACGTGGTCACGCAGGACAGATGACGATGCCCTGAGCTCTGACGTGTCATTTATTAAGCCCAACAAGAAATGGAAAAGTGCTCGCTGTGGTCAAGCGATGCGTCGACTGACCTCATACGGGATCACGCACACGCATTTTTGTTACTCGGTATGGAATGCAACTGACCGGAACAAGCTTTTTCCTGGCGCCCTCTCCCTCCCTTTTTTTCTTTGTTCTAATAAATATATCCCCCCCCCCCCCTGGCGCCAAATCCGAAGACATTTTTTTCTTGCTTCCGTAGCGTTAATGTTGCCGCACAACAATATGAAGGCCAGTAGGATTCTTGCTAAACGACCTTACGGCTGGTCGCCCTTTTGGCTACTTGCCATTCTAAAGAGACAGAAACTGGCAAGGATTAAAAGTCGCACATCCGTCATAGAGAGAGGAAACGAGAGGAAAAAAAAGAAGACAACGAAAAGTGTAAAAACGGACCGGGTACGTATTAAGAAACGGGACAAATGGGCTATTTCTGTTGACTAATGTGAGTGTATGAAGCTTACAGAACTGCACGGGAAAACTGTGTACTGAAAAGCTTCCCACCATCAAAGGCAAAAGAGCTTTTATCTCGAGGAATAAGCGACATAGAGCGAGAGAATCATTTTTGTGATTACTTTCTCAAATACCTCATCATTCACTGATGCCATTCAATGTCACATAAGGGGGTGCTGCGTTCTGCATATCCTCTGCGGCGACAATAATGGGATAATTTGCAGCATTGCATCACATCGTATCCAATTTCTATAAATTTTAATCGAAGAAGTTCTTACGAGCGTCTTAAACATTTTGTTGAGAATAATCTATTTAAGTGCAGGCATAATATTTCAGTCCTCCATGCAGCATCACAAGAGTAATACCACGGCAATAACTCTCGTGATCAGTGTAATCAGCGCCGTGTTCGTGTCGTTTCGTTCTTCGTCTTATTTGTTTCCGTTGCGCTGAGGGTTCTTATTCGTGTTAATAACTCTCGTACGCTCCTCTGGTACTGAAATTAACGACGTATAGGAAAAGCACCACAGTAAAAAAAATGACGACGACGATGAAGCAAAGCACAGCAATGACCTGTGCGTGGCCGGCCTCGGTGGCTAGGTCGGTAACGCTCAAGATCATGGACTGTGCAGAGTCTCAAGCAGTCAGAGACACCTTGACCTCGAGTATCAGAGCCTTATCGCTTCCCTGTGGCTCTCTATAGACGAGATTTTGTACTCGCAGGGTCCCACCCACATCCGTAGAAAAGCGTGACACCCGCTTTCGCTTCCCCTGTAGGTCTGTCGTGAACGCTTTCCTTCTCTCTCCATTTCCTTCCCTTTCTGCTTTCTTAATAAACATATATCCCCCTTCTCTCTCCCTCCCTCCTTACTCATTTCTTTCTTATACGTTTCTAATTTCTCATTTGTTTTAGTTTCTGACCCTCTATCATTTCTCTTTTACTCCCCCTTCTCCCCTTTCCCATTCACAAAGGAGTGAAACTTGCCGCCTTGTCTGAGCAGGCAGACCTCACTCCTCTTTCTTAGAACAGCGTACCACCACCATCACCACCACCACCACAAGATCCATCAAACGGTAACATCTCATTACAGCCGAAAATCCCTTTAATACTTTAATCCCCAAGTGTCTCATTACGGTCGAAGGTAGTCTCATTTCGGCCGAAGATGTTTCATCACGACCAAAAGGAAGCATCCACCATATTAGCAATCGCTGTGTTTTATGCTTCCCAAAGTGTGTCCAAGGCGGTGTGCCCCCACGGCTTGTGTCACACACAATGGTTCATGCACATAATACTGCGACAGTGTTTCATACATCCCTCGTGAAAAATGTTTTTATTCCCATACTGTGTCATACGATATTTCTATCTGTTACGCCATTTTCTCTCAATATTCGAGCAACATCCTACTCATTGGTTTTGTGAGCAGACTGTTTGTGTGTGTAGGCAAGGGTGGTGGGGTGGGGGTCACCCTCGGGGAACTAGAGAAACCTAACATGTCTGGACATACACTAACCTGAACACACGCAACCAAACCTAGCCGATGACTCTACCAGTCAGTGCTAGTGATTTTACTAGCAGTAGAGCCACTAATGACTCGACAGCCTACAGCTAGTGATGTCACATGGCGTACATGTGTCGTGGTGGTGATGGTGGCCGAGGGGACGAGACATGCTTGCCGTACATACTGTGTACATTTCAAGGTGGCCAATCTCTTTCGGTGACTCTGAATTTAGTGACTCTAATTAGCAGTACTCATTAAACTTTCCATGCTGACCCCCACTCATCGCGTTGTCTTACAAAGCGATCCAACCCATCATTACCGCCGCCTCATATTCCCATCACAAGGTTGTTTCCTCAAACTACACCCGTTTCAAACAGTCCACTTTGTCGCAAAGAATCACAAATCAAAGCCACATCACTCTCTGCAGCCGAACGCGACACTAAACTTTTTCCAGCGCCTCGGGCTTGGGCGACGCGGAACTACAAAATGGCTTCGTTCACCTCTGCCTCTCATTAGACAGTAGTACTTCTACAGACTTCCCCAGCCACTATCCAGCTACCCTGCGGCAATTTCCCTGTCTGTGTGTATACCTGAGAAAAGCAGTGGCTTCCCGCCGAGATTTGTACTTTTTGTTTTCTACGGGAAGCGTTCCCTTTATTAAGGACAGCTCAGTTTTATCACTGGAGCGCAGAACCAGCGCCCCAGCTCCGATTGTGGAACTTGGTATAGAATGAAATGCTCTCCGGTCTTGCTCGGCGGATTTGTGGAAGGTCGATATTTTGTACATTTAAGTACGGCGGGACTTTTGATTGTCAAGGTACAAGGAGGGGAGAGTGCGCATCATTAGCTTTGTTCCGGAAGACAGAAATAAATGTAGATCTTATACGCTTTTGGAAAAAGAAATACGAGAGCTTTTCGCTGACTGGCTTACGCGTGCGTTTGGGGGACCTTAACAATCGCGCGGTGAGTTACAATACGAGATCTTGAAATGTATGGTGGGCCTGTCTTGACCACATCTCGACTCGAGGCATGAGGATTTTGATGGAGTATAAGATCAGTTCATTATATTATATAAGGACTACACAATGAATCCGGATAAGGGCCCTTATGGTGAAAGGCGCTCGACCGGTAACCGAGAGATGCGTGATCCGAATCCCGCCGCTCTCTGGCTTTTTCGATGACTCCCATATTTCACGGGCCCTTAATGTTTGCAGATAATCCATCAACCAAGCCTGTGGGATACGAAGTACAAAGATTTTCTGGCGAATATCCTACACCCGCCTGAAATGTCGGAGTAAGTGTGAAGTTACGAAAACATCGCCCTGAGACGAGCATGGTGCGAAAGCACTTGGGATGAGATATCTACGAACGCAACAGAACAGGAGCTGACTCAAAGATGACGGAAACTGCGTAACAGCAGGCAACCATGGGTCGCCAAGTTATAACACCTCCTCCTAGATAGCATCAGGCCTGCGCCTCACGTGACACAGCGTCACACACGAAGGCCTGCTGCGGATGCTGGTATGACGTCAATGAAAGAGCGAACAAGAGAAAAGCTCGAAGCAGCTCGCAAAGCTCACGCAGGCAGGCCTCCGTGAGTTGGGCAGTGCGCGGGCCTTCTACTATCTAGGAGGTGTTGATTGTAACCCACATCGTCAGGAAGCTTTCGTCAGTAGCCATCATCAGAGCGACTGACAAATCATACACAGTTGGAACAACGCTTCCACGATGTCGTTACGACTTAAAGACAGATAGAAATGAAGGCTCAGAATCACATCAAGGAAAAGACGCGCCGTTACTCCGTCAACAACACGCGTGGTGTTTCTTCTTCCTCCTCCCCCCCCCCCCCTCCTTTTTTTTTTCCTTTGGTCGACGACAGGCGGTTTATCGTCAATTTATCTCGTTTCTGCGGGGTGACGACCCTGCTCATTCTCTCCTCTGAGTAAGATTCGGGTGCCGAGAGAACGGGCTAACGGGTGAGAGGCAGCGCTTTGGTGCTCTACAGAGTTCTGGACAAAGACCAAGAGCGATAACAAGATAAACGCAAACACGAATAAATGAAGGTAACTGTCTGTACGTGTATACTAATTTCCTACCAGCTCCCGTTGTCGTTAGGATGATTGCCTTCCACGCCGAGGCTGGCAAGTGACATGGGTTCGAATCCTCGCGCCGGCTGTGCTGTCCGGGGTTTTCCCTGGGATCTCCGGAATACTTTCCAGACGAAAGTGGGCACAGTTCTCCTTGAAGTTGGCCCAGGACGCTCGCTAAGCCTCCGAGTCCCCTCACTCCTTCCTGCTGACCTCTCTCTATCTGACAGCGTCTGTAGCCTCTCATAACCACAGTTATTTCGCGGCGCTAACACGAAAACAAAAACTAACTACTAATTGTACACTTAAAATTTGTAATGTGTAAGGTGGTTCTTTTCGTGTTAGTCGCAAGGCGAGTTCCTGACCATACCAAGAGCGCTAACAAGATGTAAACGCAAACAAAAATAAATAAGCTAAAAATTAATGTTTGTACTTTCTGATTACTATTTGTACACTTAAAAATTTTTAGGGAGTAAGATGGTTATTTCCGAGCTAGCGGCAAGGTGACCTGAATTAATGAGGCGTGAAAAAAATGAGCAATTTCGGGAACAACTATGGTTTTCCCCCAGATTGCAGTTACTCCCGATTTCAGTCCCTTGACCCCGAAGTGTACTCCCCTGCACTGCAAGTAAGCTAAACTCCAAAAACGCATAAACTCTCGTGCATTTAGTTCCGAAAAGGCGTAATGAGAGTGAGAACGCATTTCTAGTACCCCAAAAATTACTCTTTTTCTTAGAGTGCGGTTGCGCGGCAAACATCGCAGTAATGATGATCGTAATCTGTGTCGTCACGGTAGTCGGCTTGTGGTTTCATTTTCGCTAATTTAACTAATTTTCACTAATTTCATCTGACGACCCTTGCGGAGGACCACGTGTCTAAGCAACTTTCACTTCGCCATCAGGTTCGAACGCGCAACTTCGAGATGTTTCTTCCGATAAACAATCATGAAGGACTCCAGCCAAAGATATTAAAGGGGTTGTGACACTTCATCACGCGTTATTTCAGATAAACTTAAAAGACGAATATTTGCATCATTGTGTTCCCGTATTCCAAGTTCTACAGCAAAGGGAGTAATAGACGCACAGGGGACCGGAACCGCGATAACCGAAACTCTCATCTGACTCTGATATAACTGTCGTCCTCCGCCAGTAGGGCAGCTCGAGATAGGTCACGTGCTTACGAGCACCAATGGGAGTGGTCGTAGATCTCCCTGCTCTGACGTCGGAGCTTGACGTGTACGTGCGTTCAAGGATTTATATCTCACCAAGTATAGGACACGCTGTTCTTTTTTCTTTTTTTTATTCTCAACACTCAATACCTTTTGCGGAGTATACAATACGTGCACGATGTAATGAACCACATCATCAGATCGTCACGGCACCTTGAAGACAGTGACCCATGCGTAACGTTCCAGGTCACTCATACAGCAAGAAACCACGAAGAAGCAAAGTGCATAAGACCGAGACCCTCACGTTTTATAGCGTGCACACATTAGCGAGTTTTAGTATAACGTACGCTGTCGCCTATGCGTACGTAAGGGATAACGTTGGTGGTTCTGCGCACGCGCAATATGTAGACAGAGCCTTGCGCATTGTGCAAAACCACCACGCTATCCCTTACGCACGCTGTCGACTTTGCGTACGTAACGGATAGTGTGGTGGTTCTGCGCAATGCGCAAAGCTCTGTTTATGTCTTGCGCGTGCGCAGAACCACCAACGCTATCGCCTCTGCGTACCCAAAGAATAGCGTTGGGGCTTCAGCGCATGCGCAAAACATAAAGAGGGCTTCGCGCATCGCGCAGAACCACCCCGCTATCCTTTACGTACGCAGAGTCGATAGCGTACGATATACTAAAACTCACTACTGACACGTCCACGGATGCTTGAGTAAAAATCATCACTACCCTCCCACGGTATAGATTAACTTCGCACATCACTCCCGCTTCCAATACAACATAGACACGGTCCAGCCACGCCGAACAGGGCTGATGCGCCGTTCCTTGATCGTCATGAACCACAAGAACCACTGTACGCACACGGCCAGCAATCAATCCGAAACGCGCCAACAGGGTGTGACGGATCCCTCTGGGACCCTGAGGTTGTTTGGACTGAAAACAAAACCCCCTCCTGACATTACATCTAAACCCCCCCTGTTCCATGTCAGGGTTGCCAACGACGCGTAAAAGACACGCCATCCACCACGCGTCGCCATTTACGGTTGTGGAGGTGGTGGCCGGACCGAAGCTCTGACCCCCACAGACACCAGTGACAGATTCGGAGTGGAATTCCAGCTTCTATTGCGTCGGAGGAGGAGAGACTCGCAGGCAGGGAGACCTTTCTTGGGAGGAGGACAGGGAAGGAAGCCGGAAGGATGCTGCGAGATTTATCGCTGCTATAACGTATGATATTTAAAAGCGGCGCGCTCCGTCTCAACCGTCACAGAAATAAATGATTATGAGAGACATGTTCGTGATGCATGGATGTGCATGTAGGGGACAGGAAGGAATACTTCAGTGGCATTGTCGTTAGGGTGGCGCCTTTTTGCTGTTAGTAATTTTGTAAGTTTTTTTGTCCATTAAGAATTTTCTGAAAATCCTTACACAACCCACAAATGTCTGCACTACACTATGCCCTTTGAATTCTAAAAATTCACACATTAACGGATTACACTGACAGATTAGATTCGTACTTTTGCAAGTGATACGGGACAAAAGGAGAAGAAATTTTTGTGAATGCTTATCTTATCGTTTACAATGTTTGTTTATTTGTAGGCTCCACGCGTACAGCACATATAATCTAGGAACAACGTACGAGTGAATTGAGGAGTAATTGTGGTTACTACTCCTCCAGATTGAAGTTACTCCCCATTTTAGTTCCTGACCCTGAAATTTAGTCCCCCATCTCTGCAAAATGTCCCTAAACTTTGCATAACTTCCCACGCATTTAGTCCAACGGAACTAATGGTTGTGGCAATGCATCTGATCCTCAAAATGACCAAAATCACCAGTCTACACTCTACGATATCCAGTCTACATGACCAATGAGAACAGATCTCGAACTCAACGAAAAAAAGAAAAACGAGGTTAACAACAACTACTTTATTTTTAAGATGATGAATGGGGAGTTTCATCGCCAGGGTACCCCATTACAGGTTACGTTAACGGGTTACATTAAGATGTATTTCTGTAAAATCCCGCATACTATAGCGCTTCCCCCACTGGTTCGATAAAACTGCACAGAACACCATACTAAATCAGATGGTCTGCATCAAGTGATCAACCAACCGTTTTAGCACCGGGACCATGCGGCGATATTACCCCCCCCCCCTCCCCTATTTCAAGGTCAGCCATTCACGCGGCCAAACGAGCTCCGACGTAAACCAGAAACCATCGCACCACATAAAAAGAAGCCATATTTCATTGCCCTCATCACATTCTCGGCGATCATCACCACCAGGGGCGAGGCTGGCTCTGTCGGGGCCACCACGGGCCGCCGGAGAAAGTCGCGCCGTCGCCATCCGCTAGACAGCGGGCGCCTCTTGTCACGAGACGTTGAGTCGCACGATTTGTACCGTCTGTGTCTCACTCGGATACGTTGCGGCGGGCTTTAAAAGGAAACCGCCAACGAGACGACAACGCAGGCGGTAACCGCGCGCGCGCGCGTTCCTGAGGATCTTTCATTCGCTGCGCCTGCGCCGCAGTTTGTGCCGTATCGGGAGTTCTTCGCAGAAGGACACAGATGAACCTTTTCTTTATTTTTTTTATTCTGTGTTAGCACCGCGAAGCAACTGTGGCTATGAGCGGCGTACAGACGTGGACAGATGGAGAGAGGACAGCAGGAAGGAGTGCGGGACAGGGGGGTTAGTATGCGTCCTGGGCCGACTTCAGCTATGTGCCGACATTCGTCTGGAAAGTCTTCGGAAAACCCGGGGAAAACCACAGACAGCAGAACCGGTGCGGGGATTCCAACTCGCGTCACCTTCCAGTCTCGGCGTGGAAAGCGATCATCGTAACCACTATGCCACGGGAGCTGGTCACAGATGAACCTGACCACATTCCAATGTTAATTGCAGGTCCACGATACTGCATGATGGTCACGGTCATTCGTGTTAGGCCTGCTTCACACGAACGTTTTTCACGTCCGCGTTTTTAACGAAGGCAAAATGGAGACACCCCATTGGAAACTAGCCCATTGAGTCATTGGACCCATTGGAGACCGCCCATTGGAACATACGTGGCCCGATTGCCCATATAGCTTCCATATTTGAAGCAAACGGACGACAAAAACGGACCTGTGAAAGAGACCTTACGCATACAGTTTTTGTTCTGGTGTTTTGTCTGAGGGTTTTTTGTCACTCAACGCCATGTATGTTTCCCGTGTGTTTAATCTCCGAGTGTAAATACCTGACAGCTTCGAAGAACAGTACGAATAGAGTCTCCGACTTGATGTGGTCACAAACCACAACTGTCTGCACAGCAGTATGCACTTTGAATTCTAAAAATTGACACGTTAGGATTACGTTGACAGATTAGATTCGGACTTTTCGGATAATTGCATTCAGTTGGAGATGCCACGATACCCCAATGTTCAAAATCCCGGATCTCAAACCCCGCAAAACCAGAACCACAAATTGTAAGATCAAAGCTTATATCTGTGACGTCTGAGAATGACCGTGTTTCAAAGTATAGGATGTGTCAGAGTGTCACTGTGCAGTGTGCAACGTGCCAGTCTCGTGTGTTCTCGATGTTAATCGAAGTCGTTTTTTTTTTCGTTTTTTTTCTTTTTTTTAATCGGGATACCCCCCATTCACACACCTATCAGCTAGGTTTCGGTCATAATTTAATACCAGTTATAGTTCGTGATGGAGGTGGGAATTCACGAAAGATGTTCAGCCAAATTGAGGATCAATTAAGCTTCGACCTTTCCAAAGTAGAAGAATTGACTAGAGTATGCTGTAAGTTGTTGTTGTTGTTCAGGCAGCTATCTCACATCACCTTCGTTCCGCAACAGGTGCGATCGAAGGTGTTTTTCCTTCGCAAAACAACAAAGATCACAAGAGCACGCAGCGCTCTGGAATCCGTTCGGGCCCAGCAGTAGAGCGATATTTTATGGAGACGTTGATGTGCTCCTACTCCCGGATGATGATGTAAGCAGACACCATGTACGTACTGCATCTGTATGGCAAGAACATTCGTCCATGCGAAAGTGGATCCGAAGCGGATGCTTACGTCTTTTTTGCCTCCCTTGTCGCTTTCGCTTCTCGCGGCTTTGGCGGTGATTTGTAATTCTATCGCGTCGTCCGCGGCCCGCTCATCTAGATGAAGACGGGCAGCGTGGAGCACGTACGGGGCTAAGGGGAGAGCTGCTTTTTGCCATAGATGATGATATCTCATCATAAGTCTGATGGCATCATTCTGCCCAGCTTTGTGAGGTTTGTTTTGCAGCTGATTCCTCCGCTTTCCTTAACCGGAAGTTTCGTCCGTAACGTTGCTCCTTGCAGTAGCGCGGTAAAGTACACTTTGACCACTTTCCCATATTTGCTGAAGCAAACTATCGATTGATTCCTGAGTATTCCAGAATTTTAGTTCCTGCACAGGTACTGTTTAGGGGACACGGTTGTCTAAAATCAGCACTTCGTGGTTTATCTCATCGCAAATCTCCAGGTGTTGCAAGACTATTTCCTTTCGAGCAATAAACACGTGCAGCACATGGTCCACCTTCAAATACAATATTGGCACAACACTTGCATGCGCAACACAGGTAATATGGGACGGCGAAGTACTGACAGGCGATTTTGGCTAACCGCATCCCCAACAGTGCATCTCGAATGGCCCAACGCATTAACCTAATCTGTTTTTAAAGTCACTTTTTTTTTCTTTAATACATCTCATCCTTCTTTCACCGTTTGCTAGTCATCTTTTTTTAAAAGTCATCTTTGTATTTAATCTATCTCATCCTTGTTTCACCGTTTGTTAGTTTATCTTTTATTTCCTAATTATTTTCTTTTCTTTTTATTTATTTTATTCTTCTTTTATTTATTTCTCTTTCTTTTTTGCGGAATAGCAAGCCGACGTCCCGTTTGGCTGACCCTTCCTCCTTTTTTTTTCTTTGTTCTAATAAATATATCCCCACCCAAGAATGGCCGTCAGACATGGCATTTCTTTGTGGTTCAGGTTGGACATCGCTATAGTCGTGTCCAATTTAAAAAGGAAAATAAATCTAGTCCGTCAACTACATACGCTGTTGGAGATAAGGAGACGGAATAGCGCGCCAGGAGAAATACCGCAGCGCCACCATGCGCCAACAGTAGGGGAGCGCACTTTCTGCCGCAGCGTAGTGTCATGCGGCCAGTCCTAACAACCAATACGGAAGCAGAGTGGGTATGGTGGATTACATTATCTGGCGCATGAGGGGCGGTGACCTCTCACTGTCGACTGTCGAGTCATCCTATCTGCGGCGCAGTTATATTTTGAGAGCTGACGGACTAGATTTCTTTTCCTTCTTAAGTTGAACACGACTATAGCTTCCTGCGTCACTGTACGAACACGTTGTTACGGTACGAGTTGTTCATCTCTTATTAGAAGCACTGCAAAACTGCGAGGATGAAAATCTGAGGGAACAGGTTGAAATGCTCGCGCCGACACGCACTGTCTTTTGGGTGGACTTCTTGAATTTCATTGATTATTGGTTTCGGCGTGTTTCTTCCTAAACAGACCGGGAGTACCATAAGAAAACAAAAGAAGTAACTGCCCGGAGGCAGACCTAGACATACTACTCGACTGAGTCTGCTCAACAAGCTGTCCATGGCTGTCCAAGAAACGAACTCCATGGTGACAGCTTCAAATGTTGTGTGTCTGTGACTGACCTTTTAGTGTCTGAATGACACCACACAGCGACGCCAATCGGCTCTGCATCATCAATCAAAGCCACCCTGTAGTTCTTTAAAGTAACAAAGCGCACTTTGTCCGGTCTGACTGTGTGTCGCTCCATCTGGGGCGACCACTTCAATTCTAGCCTTTATGGTTCTTTAACCTTGTAAAGGAATTTGCAGACAAAATGTTTGTGTATAAAAGGCGAGAAAGCAAGCGCGCTAGTGGTGACTCAGTAGTATTCATATTTACAATACGGAGAATGAGGAACAAAGATGGGACCGGCACACGACAGGAATCTCAAACAGAGTTGAAAACCTATTACAAATGACTCAAGCGGGAGGAGGGGTTGCACTTCGGTCGGTTGAAAGCATTACCCCCTTCTCCCCCTTCCTTGAGTATGCATGTTGTGTCATTTGTAATAAACAATGAGCAGTGTTTGAGATTCTTGTTGTGTATGTGTGTGTGTGTGTCTTTGTTCCTCATTCTTACACATAAAAGTATAGAAAATGTTTACACACAGCTAAGAACAATTTTTTTATATATATATAGAACAACGAGGTTCGTATAGTCGTTCGTAGGAACAATATATGATCCATATAAACAACAGAAATGTTGCACCCATTCAGAGTGTGGCACTGAAATGACAAGAGTGCAGATGTGACGTAGCCAACATGTCAATAATTTCTGCTTAACAGCTACATTCATGCACTAAGGTACATCATCCGGCTAAACAGGACCCCGTGTAGTCGTCCTGCCGACGGTACGAACGATTTCCTACCTTACGTTTTACGGGATATAATTTTTCTTCGGCTCTTTGCGCAATACATCGCGGATAGGTAGACATCGAGATGTTTTGATTGAGAATTTTCGATAAAGTATTTCGAGTACGACCGCTACGCAAAACTTCTTTTAAAGTGCTCGCTAAAAACACACGTAACGGAACATACCACCTGAAAGCCGCAACGCCACCGCGCTGCGAGAAATGGGAAACGTTCCAATGACTCTACCGCATCCATCCTATGACATCAACATCAAAATAACAGCGAACGGCCTCGCACTCTCTCCATCTACCACTTACTTCGGCCACCAGTGTATACATACATCACTATATCGTAAAAACTGATACACCAAACCCGAAACCTCTTAGCCTTAAAACGCGCGCAGTGTATTTAACTTTATACGGTCCACTCTTCGCGAATGCAGCCACCACCACAAGCACCGACCACAAATTCTTGTAACTTAAATATACGCCAGAATCTGCACCGCGGCATATAAAATATTCCGCAGGTATATACCATATATATATATAAGGGGCAAAAATGAGATTGATCGCACTCGCGGCAAATCGTCGTAAAATGCGTTTCTCCGCCGGTGCCTTTCCGTAAAATTTATCTCGCGCGCTCGCGGGAACCACTATTTTCTGTAGCCGTGAAAGTCCCGAAAGATTCGCCGCTGCTGGCTTCAGAAGTTTCCAGCCTTTCAGTCGCTTTGAAATGCAGATGTGGATGGGACCGTTGGAAGAGATGGGATTGTATTCGGACGCAGCGGGAGTAGACCAGATGGATCTTGCGATAACGTACAAAAGAGCTCCACGAGCTATATAGATGAGTATGCTTGCATATCTTCCGATCCGTGCAAGGTGAAAAAGAATGTTGGATGCTGCTTTATATGCCTTCTTCACGCGCAGCCAGCGCCACCTGCACAAGAAAAGGCATGTTCGACATCCGATATGACGTATCAATCCCTTTAATCGTGTTTTACCGACCGTAAACGTTGGAACAAGCCGCCATGAGTCACACAACAACAACAACAACAACAATAAATGAAGGAGAAGTGATGATGACATGGGATGTTTCCCCGTGCCACAGGACCTTAACGCGAAGCGACGACAGGTCGGAGTTCTGTTTAGAGCTCTTCGAGGAGTCCAGTGGCTTGCATGAAAGCAAAAAGGGAGCGAAGAGAGCGACTGATGCGCGGGAGAGCTCCATGGGCCAAGTACTTTGGACAAGCTGAATGGTCTATGATCAAGGAGCTCAAGTTGGCGTCGGAACACCCGACGTTCACTCGTGTACCGGCAGTCACACATATAGCCACTTGTAGGTGCAGATTTTCCTGCGTTTAAAATCGTCTGCGGCCATCACTGAATGATCACTCACTGTTGATGTGTTATGTGTCAAAAGAGACAGAGGAGGCAGCGAGCAGACACGAAAAACGTAAAAGAACCTTGTGGATGTTGCATGGTAAGGATCCAGGAACGCTCAGCAATTCACAGAGCCTTCAATATAATGGCAGGGCGGAATGGTGTGAGGGTGGCAGTGAAGAAGTGTAGGGGCTCAGTAGCCTCGCGACGAAAACTGTCCGATTATGGTAGTCCGATTGTGCTCTCATCGCCTCATCATCTTTTCTACTTCGATGATGGGATGCTTCGGCTCTGGGTTGTTGTAGCTCTTCCTCTGAGCGATTGTCCGCCCCTCCGTCGTCCCGAGAAGAAGGGGTGTTGGCTATTGACACAAATCCGATATGGCGGCCAACTGTAGGATGGGACAACGGCAAGCATTGTGTATTGTCCCATCGTACAGTTGGCTATACCGCTTGTCTAAAGGCAATGAAAAAGGAAGTGGTGAGCTAAAACGTGAAGGAATATGGGCTCACTTTTTTTGCGACTCGTCTAATCAGTCAAGAATACCGAAAATGACAGCTAGCAAAGACAGGACAATTGTAACTGTAACACGATGTAGTCAAGCATGGCGACTTCTCTCATCCTCAAGGTAGCAATACAGCACAACTGTGTTTGTCCTCAGTCAGGCATTGCGCATTGTCCCATCTTCTAGCCTTCAATAGACCTCAGTTGTTTCGGGACTTTCTTCAAATCTACGTTGCAATATTCGCCGCTGAGGGGGACATCACGGTCAGCAATTCGGTCAGCATGTGGCCTAAACGACATTACCAATCAAGCATCCAGCTAGAAGGAAGGTGAGCTTACGTGGTGGCTCCTCCAATAATTTAAGTCAACAATACACACAAAAAGTTGCCGACACTAATCTGAGCTGTAATCTTAGATGACAGCAGTGTAAGATGTTCCCCTGTCCGTCAACAGTGTGCCCGTTTTGACTGGCGCGGCCCCAGATAAAGTTGCCCAACATGTGAACCATTCTGTGACGGTCGTACAGTCGGTATAGCCAGTACAGATGCGAATGCACAGTGCGTTTGTACTGTACAAAGCTCGTCCTGAACCATTTTGATCTTATTGTCTTCAGCATGCAGGATTGTACTACCATACGATTATTATATAAAGCTCCCGGATACAAATTTCATATGGTGCTTATACGACGATAGTATACAAGACTTCATTCGTGCGTATCTAGTGTTGCTTTTTTTTCTTTTTTTGCTCTGTCTGTTTCTCTCCTGAGACTATTTTAGCAATACAGCGCGCACAGTTTGACACATAACATCGAAGGGGTTTACCCTACACAGTAAGCGTTAAACGCCCAGTCGACGCAACCCTGCTGTACTCCTCAATCGCCCATATCACAAGCAGTACAAGCAGTACATTCGTAGGAGACCGGCAGTACTTTCAAGCTTTCCTCTTCCGCCTGCTAGGCCGCCTTACTTCTCTTTGACTTTCCATCATTTGCTGTCTTATAACAAGATCTCAACATCGCGTTCGCGAAAAATATTGGAAGATAGAGGAGGCTCGCTGACAGAGCAGTCCATAAGAAGTTCCACGTGCCAGGGGCGACTAGAAGCGCACCATACGGCGGAAGAAATAACCATAATACCACAACGAAACACAACAACGGAAGTGGCTGCAAGTGGAGTGTTTTACAGCCGGTGATAACTGCGAGCAGTACGCAGTGGATGCTGAGGGATAGAGTGGGATATGCAGTGGTCGAAACGGCGTCTTACATTGGCTGCTTTATGGAATGGTAATGCTTGTTGCATCTTGTTCCTCAGCACCAGAAAGAGACGTGAAAGTGAAAAGAAAGTGGATTGATGTCCTGTAGGGTGTGCTTTGTGGAAACGTTTTTCTAGAACGCAGAGTCCACAAATTCCATCCATCCTCTTATGCCTGGTGGACCCATACCGTTGTGCGGATTTGTTTGCACCGGGCTGGATCAAAGGCGGTGTATGGTGCATAGAGAATGACGAAGAAAGGAGTGTTAGATACAGGAGGACAGTGGGGCACCCTGGGGCGTGTGTACAGAAGGAATTGTGGTTACGGTCATCTAACATTATACTAGACACCTGAAGCAGAATGATTTGCACGTCCTTATTCCCGGTTGTGGATCTCACGGAACAGATCCTATGCATCAGGTGGTGAGGACCTGTAGTTCTAGACTAGGATATTTCTAACCTGTAGGACTTTTAGGCATCCTGCCCTGCGTAAGTTCTAATTTTGTCTCGCTGATGATGTCTTCTGGATACTCATTCTGTTCTCGATTTGCAAATATGGCACTGAGCCCTCATTGTCCCTTGTTCTTATATGGGTGCGCGTCCCCTAATGCGGAGAGCAGAAAGCCCAGGAGTCCAGTGCACCAAACGCAAAGAGGTTACTGGAACTGAAGATAAATTGAACGACCGACATGCTTGGATTGGCTATCGTTGCCGGTGACTTCTAGAGTATATACAGTCTAAAATACGATAAATATGATGTAAGAAGTGTCTGCTTATATAAAAAATATCAAATAAAAAATAAAGCGTAAACTGGAAGAGAAACGCCTTCGCCTTCATTGATTCTCCCTTCATTCTTGTCGCTGGCTGAACCGCTTCCTGGTCACTCAAGAAGAAAAAGGAGAACGAGTACACCGAAACTTTGTCTTTAAAATATGCTTTATACTTGCAAGGTGCAGTTACGAATAACCAACCTGAATGAACCCAGCACTGCATATTTCATCTCGCGGAGAAAAGCTACGAAGCCAGCGTATCAAGCATGGCCTCAAACACTGTATACATCACGCACTATTTCGGAAGTATCGTGGAAGGCCTTTGAATACAAACGCGACGACTGCACACACACACACAACCGCGAGGCTCAATCTCCTTGGCTGCCAAGACCACGCAACAAGCCTGCAGGTGCTTGGGTTCCCATGCATTGTGAGGCGAACAACGAGGTCCGAGCTAATGCCCTCTCCTCTGTAGCCGAGGGTTACTGCACTCCAACTGGCTGCTGGATTATTTATTAGCCGAAGTAGTCTTCCTTCTCGACAACGTGGTTCAGAATGAAGAATCCAAGCACAAGACAGGAGGAGACAAGCGTATACAAGAGGCTGAGGTTTAGGAGCTGTATGCCAATCTGTATTCATGCTTGCACATGTGTGAGTAAAAGTAACTGAGCTTCCTTCAGACAGCATGAATATCGAAAAAGCTCAGCTCTGACGGATGCCGTGAACAACGCCGAACCTTCTTTAATAACAAAATTTCGTTCAGCAATTATGGACGTGTAGCCATTAAAGGTGTAGCTCCAAAGATTTCCAAATTTGAGCATTCGGTCGAACAATGATCCCTCTTTTCTCGCTCTTTGTTGTTTCAGGTGTGAAACCGTGCTCCCCGCACCCCAATATAGCCGAAATCATACAGGGAACTCAAGCAGGACGATATCACAACTGCACAGCACCAAATAGGATACCAGCTCTGTAGAGGATTCGAAAGTGGACACATCATCTGCTGGTTGGTGGTAGCACGAAAGTCATGCTGAAGAAGACTAGGAGGTGATGGGACAGAATTCGGTTCTCTGGCAGATTCTCTATGAAGTCGGCATGAACGGCAAGCTACCTCGACACCCCCCTCTATGAAGTCGGCCCAGGAGGCATGGCAACACCCACAGGTCACCCGCTCCTCCTTACTGTCCTCTCTCCATCTGTCCGCATCTGTACACCGTTTAAAGCCACTGTTGACGCGCGGTGCTTACACTGAATTAAACAAAAATCGAACAGCCTAGAGAATTACGATGAACACGTGACTTCTTACTTACAGGACATGTATCCCAAATTATTTTAACAGCCAGTTACTGCGAATGTTAATGCGAAAGTTAATGCGAAAACTACTACTGCGACTCCTTGCCGTACCTTCCATAGTTGCACAGTTTTATCAGTGACACAGCGATTGATCGCAGCGATTCGGCGCAGCCAGCGTCCTAACCCGACCCTCATAACTCGATTAACGTTGGAACTGGGCCACCCAACGTGTCGACAAGCGACGACAAGCGGAGCAAGGAGAAAGCGCGTCTCTTGTTGTCTATGCAGAACGAAAAGACGCGAGGGTAAACACATGTCTGTGGCTTTCGCACGCCTGCTTAGATATTTATGCTGTCGGTTTTCTTGCCCGAAGATGTCGTCTGCGAAGGCGCGAACAAACAGCTGTCGGGACGACGTATTGAAAACTAGGCACGATGCCGATAAGGATGTGTCACAATGTGGGAGCGAATAGGAACGCTGGGGGATATGGAATTGCTTTTCTGTGTTTGTTCGTATACAGCTCCCGTCAACCTTAATAATAACACTGGAAAAAATTCGGTCTCGTATCCGAGCGCGATAACAGCCACGCTGGGGGCACTGATGAGGGAATGTTAGATAAACAAAATCCATGCGTTAAACTTACAGAATAATTTTGTTCAACTAAGATTTTCCTCATGTGCCCAAGGGTTGCTGTAATCGCTATCGAGAATCAGACCATATTTTTTTCCGGTGTTATTACTAAGGTTGACGGACGCTGTACCTTCGTGTGTTAAGCGCACTGGACCTGTGCTCGCGATTAAAATGTTCAGCTCAAAACGTGCAAATATTCAAGAATGTTCGAACGAAAACGGTCATCAAGTGAGATTCCACAGCGCAATTAGCCGCATATAGCTTGCGGTAATTCCCACGTCCATACTAAAGTGAAACTTATTCTTCTAATAAACCAACGAAGCCCTTTTCCGCGGCAACCTTTCGCAAGGACCTCACTCTACCATAACCACAGTATCGTCCGTGCCAAGAGATGAGCCCATGCACTTCCCGACGATTTCCTTAATGGCCTCGACTCCACAACATAACAAAACGTTAACCATAACTTCCCCGCACTTTCAGCCCCGTGGAAAACGTCCATAGCAGCACATTCGCTAAATCAGGCGGCGCGAGCTTTCGAAACTCAACAAGAGCGATTGGGGAACAAAGAGGGAATATGCTAATGAAGTCAAGAAACGGGCTGCCGTCTTGAATTAAACGCGATCTTCGATTCGAGGGCCAGAGTGTTTGCTTTTGCAAACGTCAGCGCGTATTCATTTATTCCAGGTGTCAAAGACGACCCCCTTCCTCTCTTTTTCGAGGAGTTGTTGAAACAGGGATGGGTAGGATGGGATAGGAAATATCTGAGGTCGGCCGATATCATTGTGGAAAGTCGGGGGAAATGGAGAGTTTCAAGGATGAGAGAAGCGCGGTTTAAGATTGTTACGTTTTTTCGGTATGATGAAATTGGTGATGGGTATACAATCTGGAAGTCGCGGGATGCGTGTGAAGCGTAATGGATTATTGTGCTACGGATGGCAGGGCTGTGAAGGAAGGAAGATTATGATTGATTGATTAAGAAAAGAAAAAAAACTATATGTTTGTCCCAAACTATACTCTGAATGGCTTCTCCAGGACACGTTATATTTAGGGCTCATCTATGTAAAACAAATGGAGGGAAAGGGGGTGGGGAAAAGAAAGGGAAAACCAAGTAGGATTATGATGATTTTTTTCTCTTTTCTGGTATTTCTTGATCGCACTTTCATTTTGCTGATGGGGTTGCAGAAATCACGTTCCTAAAGAAGATAGTCTGTAGTAGTCACTCCACAGACCCAAAAGAAACGGGAAATGCGTAGAAAGCAGTTCATGGTATGCACATAACGTGACGTCAGAGAAATAAATGGTCAAGTGCGCCGGAAGGGCCAATCCAAGCGTCTCACTTTTCCCTCTCTCGATTTCTTTCCTCGTTTGCTTTACTTTCAAATGCAACAAGAAACATGGAGAACCTATGCAACACTCTCATACACTCTGACATAGCAGCCAAGCTCACTGCCTACCTCGAAGAACCATTTGCTGGACAGCAGCAGAACACTGCTGAACAGGTTTTGACTGTGAACTTGTCCGCCTTCCTTTAGTGTACCGTTCAGTAACCTTACCAATCTTTACGCTGCATTCAGTATATATTACCGTGCATGGTAACTGCACTATACTCCTGCGCTAGCGCACATGTGATCGCAGCTTTCCAGGCCACATCCGGACCGAAACGCTGCTCTCATACGCGTCATGCCTAGCAACCTGTACACCGTTCTCACCGCTGCGAAGACATATGGGACACTTCTGTAGGCCTTTCGTTGGCATCGACTCAAGTCATTGCTCAAGTCGACGCAGACCATTCGGAAATGGCGTAACTCACACACGCACTCTGAGCTTCCGGAAGCTCGTCGGAAGTTTCATCACACGCACAACTCATTTCCGACCATCATATATACTGTCGTTCATTGGGCGAAAACTCTGGCCATTGCGACCTGGAGACAACTATCTGCAAAAGAATGAAGTCTTTAGCGATGGCGATGGAGAACGGGGGTCACACCCACAATATTCGTCTTTTTCTTCTTTTTTTTTTTGTCAGATATGGGATCATTATGTGTCAGAAGCAGCCGAGGCATATCAATGCAAAGAGTAGCTGTCCTGTAAAAAATCTTTTTTTTTTACACCTCGGGTCACAAAAATGCACGGGATGTAGTGAACCTTTCGGAGGTGAGGCTGTAGGAGGGGCGTGGACGGTTTATCAATTTGTCCGCTCCATGAAATTGGCAAAATTCCGAGCGATGCAGGAAACTGGTGCGCGGCAGTCGAATGGGAAGGTATAGGCGTTTTTATCGTCTTGCGAACCGGTTACCGTACCATATTTTTTCGGTTCAGTTCCGGTTCGTTCAAGAAAATATATTAACGGTTCGGTTCGGGTTAGATTCGGCAAAAAATAACGTTTTTCTGCGGTTTTCGGTTACGGTTCAGTTCCGGTTTCGACCCCTGAATCTAAGGCGCTCCAAGTTCCCATGATCCCTTGCGTGCCGCAGGTGGTGCTTGCTCTTGTAAAAAGGTGGCGCTTTACTTTTGAAGCGTGATGTGGGCAAGCTTACGCTTGTCCCATCCTCCAGTTGGCAAATACGAGGTCGTTCATATTTCGGATGCTTTCGATATCACTGTTTCCATCTTCTTCCAATATCCACCTTTTCTTACCAGCTTGTCTTCGCAGGTTCTTACAAGTTTTGTTTCGATTTTTTTCTTTTTGCTTTCAATCATCGTGCAGCTCGCGTCGTGCTGATCTTCCAAGCCCTTATAGTAAATCCAAAAGTACACTATGGTTATCGCGCCTAAATTAGCATAATTAACTGAAAATCATTTAGTCATCTCTGTATCGCAGCCTCAAGAATGATCTGACTATACATAGCACTTAGTGCGCATGCATTGCATGTGCGTCGTTAGTGGCAGATGATTATGATGTTTGTGGGCTCGTTTCCCGGAAGGCCGTATCGACGTTATCGCGTTCGTTATTCAAGGGCTTCCTAGCCTCGATTCGCGTTATGAAAATTGGAACGTTTAATGTATAGAGGAACGTGATCCTCGCGTGCTTGTGACGCACGAGGTGAGGCGTAGGACCACCTTTCCCGCGCTGTACGTGTTACCCTAGGAGCAGTGACAAAAATACGTGCTTCGAATTTGCAGCCACGCAGGGTAAGCATACAGGGTGTCCCAGAAAACGTGTCATTGAATTATAATAAAAAACTGCACCACCTAGAGTCATGCGGTCAACGGCATTTGTTCTTACTGGGTTTTTGCCACCTCCTGATGTGAATGTCGTGTGACGTAAGTTTAATTATGTAAATTTCTGCAAGCTCAAGTTGGAAATTTGCCAAGTAAAGGGCACTTTTTTACCCCACCTATGTGAAGAGCGTGTCTAATTTACTCAAATTAACAACAATTGACAGGGATATTCATGGGCTATCCCATCAGAAAAAATAGCCGTGTTTTGACACCATCGTGAAGCAAATCGCGAAGAATGGTCGACATGATTGATGCACCTCTCTATTATTATTTCAAGCTGGCACAGCGAATCAAATGTCTCCGAGCGGTGTGCAGGTATGGACTGATGGAGGGAGGACAGCTGGGAGGAATGGAAGATATCGGGATTTGTATGCGTGATGGGCCGACTTCAGGGGAACTGTACCGACAGCTATCTGGAAAATCTGCCGAGAATCCCGAGGAAGAACATCACACATCGCAGCCGGCGGTGGGATTCGACCCCGTCACCTTTCAGTCTTTGGCACGACTGTCTTGGAGCTACCACCAAAGAAAGGACGCTGTATCTATTCGATGGCGCCGCTGGTCACGGTTAACGCTACGGAACATAAGCACGTTCATCCCTATTGACTGATCAATTAGTGACGCCACACGCGAGCAATACGTAAGTTCCCTGAAGCAGCTCCTTTTGTCATCGGATGAAAGATACTGTGAGACGAATAGTCTAGTAGTGTGTCCGTAGTATCCGAACCGTTTAGTATCCCCTGTTTAGTATCCGTAGCATCAGTGATATCGTTAACCCCATTCAAGTCGGTTAAACGGCATTTTCTTATTACTATTTTTAGAATAGTAGTTGTAATGGTGCCGCGTTCTCGGCATTTGCCGAAAAACACCAGCCGAATTTTTTTTTTTTTTGAAATTCGGCATGTTTCGAAAAATTCCGAGTTATACTCTTGCATATGGTGCTATGCCGAAAATTTCCTTCGGAGCATCACATCTTCGTTTTTCCTTCACCTCGTTTCGAGGTGGAATGCGGGATATACCGCACTGCGGAGATGCTAGCCTCTAGTTCCGGGAAAAACCTTCCTCCGTAACACTTTGATCAATGGGTCAAGAGGGTTCAAGTACACGTGGAACCCTCCAACGAATGAAAGGAAATGCTTTGACGTTCTCAACGTCCTCCAATACCACGTTGCTCTCCATCCATAGTCCTCCTCCCTAAGTGATTACAGTTGCAGAGTTTTCGGCATCTATTTTTGGCGCGAGCGTTTTCAAACACCGAAAATATCAACAAAGGGTATAAATGCCGAAAAATACCAGCCGAATATCCCCAGGCATAAATGCCGAAAACGCGGAACCCTATGATAATATCTGGTACGGTATATTCACCTACATTATCATCTTTCCTTGGCATGATGTCGGAATAGAGCGCCATTGGTTATAGAGCGTTACTAGTGTATTTCAAATGTTTGTGTAAGTACATGTGTTGTGTGTACCAACTCCTGTGACGGTCCCGCTAGGAACCAACAGTATTGTTAAATTCAAAAAAAATTACTGAATCGTTTGCGTTTCTCCTAAAAAGAAGAAAAAATTCAAACTTTAGTCCATTTGGTTTAGAGACTATTTGCAGTGCAGGGGAGTTAATTTCAGAGTCAGGGAACTAAAATGGGGAGTAATTGCAATCTAGAAGGCTGCCACATTACTCCCCATTTTATTCCTTTCTTTTCTTTTTTTTAGTCCTAGGCGCAACTTTAAAGGTGCGTCCTCACTATGGCGATCCGCAAGGCCGATAGGCTCTACCCGCTGTACTTTGTCTACGGCTCACTATGCCGATTGGCAAAAGGGCGCACTTTAAGAGTTCCCTCCGATACACCTTGACTTTGCCTCATCCCACCATAATTTGGGTACTCTCTTGTAGCTCCTACATGACTGTCTGCACAACGATTAGTGAAGGAGCTGTCTTTTTCTGTATTTCTTAATTCTCTGTGACGCTGTTTCTGCATCTTACTTTTTGTTTGTTTGTGTTTGTTTTTGGAATAGCAAGCCTACATTATGGCTAAGCTTTTCCTTCTTTTTTTTTTTCTATCAGCATTAAACATATCCCCCCCCAACACACACACACACAAAATAACTTCCCCCTACCCTCGTTTTTCGAAGAAGTCCTCTCCCTTCCTTAGCCTTCCCAATAAACCTGTAGCGCAAATCGATCTGATGCGTGCAGCGCGGAATTAGCAGCCACGTCGTATTTGCCTCAAGTGCGAGAGGAAGATATGTGCATGTGGAACGAGCGCTAAGCCTCCATGGAGAAAGTGGCGGGGACAGAGATGGTGTGGGTGGGTCGGGGGAACCACTAATCTAATGAGGGTGGAATGGTTTTGTTTCTCATTATTGGGAGGGGGGGAGGCAACGGCCGGTAACCGCTTGTATGTATGTTCAGGTAAGAATGCGGGACAGACACTGCGATCTGTGCAGATGGGAACGCGTCGGGATTCGGGGATAATGCTAGGGACAGGAACAGCGTGCAATCGCACGAATTACTATCGGCCGCATCTATGAGCATTGCGCCAAATGCGTTTAAATGGGGTAGATTTACTGGGCCATCACCGGCCTTGGTGGCTCAGTCGGTAGCGTGTTCGCCTTCTGATCCCGATTCGCGGGTTCGAACCCGGCTGAGGACGCCAGCAACTTGGTGGCAGGGTACAAGTTGCTTAGACACGCCGTCTTCCGCGAGGGACGTTAAATACGGGGTGCCGTGTGGTGAGCTTTCATCGCACGTTAAAGAACCCTCAGGTGGGCAAAAGCAATCCACAGACCGACCGCTGTGGCGTCGCTCATGATCTCAGTTGTCTCGCGACGTAAACACCCAATTATTATTATTTACTGGGCCATCGTTGACGGTAACTGTCTGGCGCTTTTAGAAATTTTTATTGAGAGCGCTTGAACGCTTTGTAACGTTTCTTTTCTTCCCCCCCCCCCATTTTTACTGTGGTGTGGTTGGACAATTTCTGGCGAATCCGTGGAGATGGCACTGTCACGTGGTGTCACGTGGCCCTAAAGAGCTACGGACGGACGGACCTACACGTGGTTTTCCCGATAAAGCCATCCCTTTAATATGTAGCAATGAAGTGCAACAAAAGGGAAGCGGAGGTATTGTAAGCTAGTCTGAATAGTATATGGTTGTTGTTCTGGACAGAGTATTAACTTAAAAGAGCACCGAGGTGGCCCCCAAAGACTTCTTCGTTTTTCGGTGTATAGTGTTCTCCGACGAATAAAATGAGTTCCCGCGAAAGAACGATGAGCGTAGGTGACCTGCAGAGCGAGCGCCAGGGCTCTTTTCCGCACACCTTCGAAAAATCCTTCGCTTCGTCAAAAGAGGGCATCGCAGAACGTGAGGACGCCATGACGTATGCTACTCCCCTCACGTGACCAGTGACGTACAGCGGCACAGCTCAAGCATGTATAAGCGGCGCGTGAGCTGCGAAGAAAAAAACGAAGAAACGAGGCACGGAGCCTTCACCACGTCACGAGAGCATCGTGTCGGCCGTCCGCGGCTGCTTCCTCCAACTGTTTTTTTTTTTAATTCGATTGCACAGCTATAATGCACCGCAGAACGAAAATATTTTGCATGATCACTCCTGGTGGACAGCTTGACAGACGAGCCAGGATTTCGAGCTACGTTAAATGCCACTTCATTGCACCTTTAACCTCTGTAAGTACTTTCTTGCCGAACCACACTCTTTAATGTAACACTTGCAGCTTTTAACCTCAACATCTTACCGCCTTAACGTCACACGCACGTGTAGGCTTTTAGCCCCGCATTAATGTGTTCCTGCTCACATTTTCAGTTCATCCAGTAGCGTAGGTAATCCCTCGACGTAAAGCCTACAGTACCGTTCCTCCACCTGACACACACACACACAATACATCCACAGGTTCCTTTCGCATGCACTGTACTATATGTTCATACATACATTTATGTGTGCAGCTTTTCCTACTGGCAGAACAAACCCATCCCATCTCTCGATGCAAATGCACTGCTGACACGAGGCTATGCCCTCTGTGACCCGTAGGTCAACGTGTTCGTTACCGCAAAATATAAGTCGTGAGATTATGCTGTCATTGTGGGGCGAGGCATTCGGCGAAAGCCGCTGTCCGCTTGGGTGGTCTAATGAGCAGGCCAGGGCTGGCTTAGCCACGCAGAACAATCATTAGCAGCACTAATTACCCCAGCTGCTTGCTGGACGCGAGATGGCGTTGCTTGATGCGTATGCATCACATGACATGAGGTACGGCTGCGTCCCGGTGTAGCACAGCCAGTCCAATGTTGGCTGTTTGTTTGTTTGTTTGTAAGAAAAAAAGAGGAGAAATTGAACTCGTCTCCCGACGTGTTGGCTGTTGCTCATGGTGAAGACATTAACCGATCATTGTAAGGGAGATATACAAGGTAATAATAATACAGATATAAAAGATCACGATATTTTCGAAAGAACGTCACCACGAAATCCGAGATGAGCAAAATACGAGGGGTGTTCAAGTCAAACCGGGACTTTTCATTTTTCGCAAAAGTAAAATGAACTTACAGGCGAGAAATTAGTCTTATTTTTCAACGTAATCTCCAGCTGCACTAATGCACTTGTCCCAGCGTTTCACGAGGGCTTGGATGCCAGCAGCGTAGAAATCTTTACCGGCGCGTAGCAGCCATGATCGGACCGCATTCTTGACCTCGTCGTCGCAGCTAAAGTAGCGGCCCCCAAGGAATGCCTTCAGTGGCCCGGAGAGATGGAAATCGCTGGGGGCGAGGTCTGGACTGTAAGGGGGATGTGGCAGCAACTCCCAGCCCAGTTCCTGTAAGGTGCGTGTCGTCAGATGCGCGGTATGCGGGCGTGCATTGTCTTGTAGGTCTCCTTTAGTGATGAGGCCTGGCCGCTTTTGTTTCAGCGCTTTATGCACATCCCTGAGAACCTGGCAGTAATATGCACTATTGATGGTGGTACCACTATGCAGAAAATCAACATGAACAACGCCAGCCTTGTCCCAGAAAACCGTGGCCATGGCCTTACCCGCAGACGGAGTGGTTCGGAACTTCTTGGGAGCTGGCGAGCCCGGATGCTGCCTCTGTTTTGATGCGCGTTTAGACTCAGGGGTGAAATGGTGCACCCACATTTCATCGCACATGATGATCCGATCAAGGAACGGCTGTCTTTCAGTGTTGAAACGGTACCTTAGCTCTTGGGAGATTTCCAGTCTTCTCTGCCGGTCAAACACGGAGAGCTGCCTCGGGACCCAACGGGCACTAACTTTCCGAAACTGGGGTGTTCATGAATGATAGTGTTCACCGTTCCCCCAGAAAGGTCCGTCTTTCGAGTCAGTTCGATACATGTTATCCGTCGGTCCTTGAAGATCAGGCGCTCCACAAGTTGGATGTTCTCAGGAACTCTGACACTGCATGGGCTCTGAGCCGCCCCGGCCGGGATCTTCCTGCACTGATGTATGGCCGTCTCCGAACCGTTTGCACCACTCAAACGCTTTGCTGCGGCTAAGTGTATCGTGGCCATACTGAGCCTGAAGTCTTCTGTGAATTTCAGATCACTTTACGCCTCCATTCACGAGAACCTTCATGACAATTCGCTGTCTCACCTCGTTGTCGGCCATCTTGTCCAGCACGTGTCTTCTGTTCTGCACAAACTTTGGACCACCACGTGGTGAACGCGGAGGCCTATCGCGTGTGAAAATGACGAAAAAGAAGTAGCGCGAGCCATTTGTACACTCAGGAGACAGAATGTCCCGCTTTGACTTGAACACCCCTCGTAATTATATTTGAAATGTTGAATGTATGCGGTATTATTAGAGACATGTATTTTCAGTTTTTTTTTTATTTTTTAATCAGGTTTTATTTCAGGAGCCGTAAAGCTGGGTGATATCCCATATATTGATATTGGGCGATATATATGTTGTACCCGCTCTGCGGGCCTTTGACGTACATACAATAAATAAATATCGGGTGGACAGAAATCGCTTCTCGCATTTTAGATGACCATGAGGTGCAGAAGACCTGCGCTGAGTGTCCAATGGTCAGCGGCCACCTGTGCCCGTATTGGTGGCTGAATTGGCACTTTGCTAAGTTCATTTTCGGGTTACATTCTAACACACAGGGCCCTATGTATTATCGTGCTATGATATGTTTTCAACAATGACACGCTTCGCTGGGAACAAATGTTCTGGCCTTTATAGAGCGTTTTCTTTTTTTTTTCGTCAAACTAGCCGACATGAGGGCTTACGACGAGTTGCTTGGACTTTTTAACCGTTTTTATAGAAGGCAAAAAAAAAAAAAAAAAAAAAGCTGCCCACTTCATGATTTGCGGGTTATTACGGGTTGCAAATTATTTTTGACCTATTTAGACCGATTTTCTTACGTAGTCGAAACCGCAAATTTTCGCTTGCAAGAAAACAAAAAACCCGTTACACTTTCTGTTAGATTACAAGCAAAGCCTCTTACTACTATAAAAGCCACTGTACCTATACATCGTTCGAAGTTCAACATATCATTGAAACATCCTGCAACGAATGCACGGTGTAGAGCCGTGACATGTTGCAGGAGTGTTGAACCAAAACATCCGCATGGATGCTCATTGTCAGGGCGTAATTCGAACCAGTATAGGCTTTACAGAAGAAAGATCACGTTTAGTACTTCCGAGCGACGATGATTCTATCCAGTTCCCAGAAAAATGTACATGTACTGCGAACTGATTATTCATCTTTATGGATGACGTTTCTTCACAGGAAAGAATGTGAGAGAGAAAAAGAGAGAGAGTGTGTGAGAAAATGTACCGTCGCGGGACTTTGAATCGACTGGAATATTGAGTTGCGAGTGGAGGGGGATCAATAAGATAAGTATACATATACATCGCTTACGCGCCTAACCCTTGTTGCAAGCAAAGCCGATAATGAAGGCACGACTACAACACAATGTTGTTCGCGTTTGAAAGTACAGATTAACGAGACGAAATATTCGAAAGATCGATTCCCGTGGTGCTCGAAGGCGTGAAGAGTGGATTAAGTGGGTGTAATGGCGTGCGGTGACTCTTTCCATTTTAATGACGTGCGATACAATGTGGTTAAAGTGCCACTGCGCACTTTAAGAAGGGACATTTATTTTACTTCGTATTCTAAGTCAACCTCGCTTAAAGACTGAATACGCAAAAACGTAAATGCCCTGTTAGTGAACATTGAACGCTTTCACGGATTTTCGATTTTCGAAAGAACTCGCAAAACTTCATGGTTTCGGATTCTCCCAGGGTAGGTGACGTCACGAGGAGCTCTGGCGTCTGTCTCCCAGCAACCGCGCGCGCACCTTCCCCGTCTCCGCTCTCCGCTCCACGTTGGAAGACTGCCAGCATCTGAGATCTGGGGTGAAGAGATGGTGATCGACCTTCGACGAAACATGTTGCCAGACGCGAGGCAGATCGTGCGCCTTGTGACGTCACACTTCTCAAAACCAGAAGAAAAAAAAATGATACATCCGGGTGACGCAGAGAAACAAGATTTCGGGAGAATGCGGTGCGAGATACTATACGTGGATTGCAATGCCACCAATCCACGACTTCGGAAGATCACAGAGATATCAGCGCCGCTTTGAACTCTGGGAACTTATGCTTATTATCAGAAAGGAGGAGGTCTCCAAACTGTCTCGATTCCTGCTCCCTCGGCCCGTTGTCCACGAGGTGTCGAAGTCAGCGCAAACGAAACGTAAAGGACTGTTCACCCTTCCTCGTGACAATAATCTCCCAGGATGCAACGCGTGCGCAAGGAGCTCTGGGATTTCCTGAAAATCGTCTATTCGGTAAGATTCTAAAGACACGAGACTTAGTCCGCAGTGGCGCTGCGGAGGTGTCGTGACGCTTCAATAAATGTGGTGCACATTACATCGTATACGCATGAGCCTCGACTAAAGAAGAATCGTTTTCCTACGTGCCGTAGTTGCCGTAGACGCTCGAACACGCACATGCGTCAAGCTATATGACATCAGCGCTACACGGCCATTCCCATTGGTAGTCGTAAACACGTGATCTCTCTCGCGCGCGTTGCCTCACTGGCGGAGACATCTGCATTGATGTCACATCCGGTTCGGTTTTCGCGGCGCCGATTTTCAACGCTGTCGTAAAACTTGAAATACAGGTTCACATAGATACCAATAATTGCCTCTCTCATTTATTTGGCATAAGTTGGCACGAAATGTCGGAGGCTTTTTAAGACTCACTTCAAGGATTACAGCAACGGCAAACGGCGCTATGCATATATACTTAGATTACATCCGTCACAACGTTCTTACGCGCGGCACAGTAACCCACATCTACGCTCCCATGTAGCGGTGCTGCAGACGGAAGTTACAATGTGTTGGCTTCACATAATTTCCGGCCTTCCGCTGATAAGTGCAAATCAGGACGATGTGCTGTAGTCTGTAATTCTTTGCGCTAGGCTATCGAGCCAGTTGCTTAGAAGCTTGAAACTACATTCGATAGGGGTGACAGATTTTGAGGTGACAAAGTACAATGACGTCAAGCATGCAGAGCACAGGAATATTAAACACTTTGAGCTCAAATTAAATGCTTCTTTGATATGTCATCAATTCAGAATGTTTGTCCATTCTGAACGCCATGTATGCGGCGTTCAATTCACTTCGAATATACGAATACGTGGAATAATCCGTTACAATTTGGATTTGTATTACTTTGACTTTACGATAGTTACCTTTCCTTAGTTTCAGCTTACCATACCTTAATTTCACCTTTGAAGATTCCCACTGCAACATTATTGCCGATAAGAGCAGTTGAACGAACTTGAGCGGAAGTTGTAACGACTTCGTCTTGAGCCGTCCCCGTCGTCATAAAAATATGGGCGAACTAAGTTATTCAGCCTTTCAGTGTATACTGTCATTTGTCGTGCGTTGAAACAGTGTCCAGTGAGCCAGTATATCCCGATAACCGGTGCAGAAGAACTCCCCTTATTCTTTCATCACATCATCAGTCACATCAATTACAATGTTTTTACAACTTCACTATTTTACAACCACCGTTAAAGTGTTATTTGGAATATCGCAAAGGTTGATAGCTCTTTCCGTACAACGCATGGAAATCTGCAACCTGCACTCTGCATTCTTCCTATCATATGCGCGGGACGAGAACAGAAGACCGGAAGCGTACCTGCAACGGGAGACAACTTCGTCACGACGCACCACCGGCTCTTCCACTGGAAGAAGAAGAATAAACGACGTCAACGTCAGCAAAATGAAAGCTTAAAATGCAATGCAGGTTCACAAGGTGACAGCAATGGAATTTTTCTTCCTACTTCGCAGTGTATAAATAACATGTGACATCACAGAAGCTAGATCACACATGTAGAACGTGAGCAGATAGACAAGACTTGAGCCTCGCCAGTGAGCCTCCTTGAGCCTCAGCCTCGCCGGTGTACTATGGATTAGAGTAAGAATACGGTAGCACAATGGTAGTACCAAGGATTCGCGTATACCAATGCGTGAGTGTCTTGCCTACTACGATAGGGTTACGAGGTCATATCCGCTAGAGATTTCTTACAGATGTAGAAATTACTTACACCTAATTTCAGATCAAATTTTAATAAATGGATTGCACAATGAAACTCTCTTTGAATTCATACGAGTCGCGTGCAGAGGATGTTTGTGCAGCCGTCTATAGCGAAGGATGTAGCTGAGTTGAGTTCGTACTAGCTAATTTGAATTTGGCAATCTAAATGAAAGGTATACGCGTAACGAAAGGCAAGGAAAATCAGGTTACTCACTGAAAAGCAGTGACTCATTTGGTGTACACGTAATGCCTCAGCAAGACGAGTTCGCGTGATATGCATTGTTTCGTTCCAACGTAAACAAAAATTCTATTTGTTAAGTGTATTTCGCAAAGCGTATAGACATGCCCGACTCCTTACGATGAGCAGCGGCCAAGTGGTGATTTTTAATTGATTATGACGTAAATAATATTTATTTCACATTCACTCCAGAAATAAAAAAAGGCGGCCGCCTGGCATCCTTCTAATTTGAGCTAAAAACACCAGCTCAATCACTGCAGCACTGAAACCGTTTCTAAAATTTGAAAGAAAAAAAAAATCTGATTTTCGTGCATTCGCATTTTACGAACATCAATGAGCCTTTAGTTTACCTTTTCACAATTGAACAGAAATTGATGCGCAGCACCTTCTGTTAGTCACGTGCGTTTTTCGCATCTCTCACTTGAGCCAACTGAGGCGTTGCTCCCACATATTGAATTGCGCACGCAATCTGCGCTATAGGGTCGCTTTTCCTCGTCGGCGTAATCTCGTTTGCAGCGAGAAAGTCGTAATGAGTCGTGCTTAAGTAATTTGCAATTAACCTTAGCACCAATTCCTCCGTCGTTAGCGACGGAATGTTAAATATGCTGCTTTATTTTCCACCAAGCAAAGTGGAACCCACTTCAGACGAAGACGAGCCTCCGCGAAAATGACTAATTACCTCAAAAGAGAGGAAAGGGCTGAACTTCTCATATGTTAGAGTTAAGGAGGAAGAAACCTCAAGAAAAGAATCCCGGAAGCTTTTCTCTTAATTTGGATTCCGCTGTCTGTGGGGTATGTGCAAGGCTATAGGGTTCGATTCGCCCGTTGTTAACCGATTTTTTTCAGTACTCTGCACTTGAGCTGTACTTCAATGTCAACAATGAACTACGCTTCACGGAAACCGTGTAAATCCCAAAAGGTCGAATTACTCCCTACTTAGGCTGATTTAACGTACAATTTTTGACGCGCCTAATTTTTTTAAAGCAGATTTTTTCTTTCTATTTTATATTATTACCCTATTATATTCTATTCTATTCCGTGTCCTACGTTAGTGCACAAGTATGTCGGCCGAGATGTACCCGTAGGGTTTTGATTGACTGCAGTCAATTAAAACTTTTCTTTTGCTCGCTTTGTAAAATTTAATATGACTCTGCCCGAAGGGGCATTCGGTCCAATCTTTCAGAGACACATAAAAAAAAAAAAAAGAAGAGAGAGAGAAAAGGGTTAATCAGAGAGAAAAGTCGAAACCAAGCAAAAGACAGAAGCAACAAATATCTGATATACTGATCAAACGGAGCTGTCTGTAGTGTAAAAAAAAAGAAGAAAAAAAATCATCCAACAGTATTTTGCTGCAATGTTAGAAAAAAGATGATTGAGCCAATGTTCAAATGTGTTTGTTGTAAAGACATTCTTTAAATGTGGTTGAATATTGTTCAAATGTCGTTTAGATAGATTTGAATACTGTTTATATATGCTTCAATATTGTTTAGATGCGCTTGAATATTGCTTAGATATGTTTAAATACGTTTGTGCTGTTAAATATACGTCGTGTGTCTGATTGTCAATAAGTTTATCTTGCTGCTGCTCTGCCGTCAGGGGCCGCGGGTGTGATCACGCAGCTTTCTCCTGTGTCTCCTTTTTCTTCCGAAATAAAATATATAAAACACATCAATAAGAAAGAGCTTTATGAAAAGGAGCTCAGATAAACTCTGCGCAGTCCATGTCACTTCAGGAACACTGTCACTTTCTTTCTTGTCTTTCTTTTTTTTTTCTACATCATTACTTCAGGTACCATTCCATCAGGTACTTTCTACATCATTTTGTAATTTATTTTTTTCGTACATCGTCACTTCACGAGCATTTGCACCGGAAAAACTAGTGTGGAACATGTCAGAACATGAGCTCACCTTTCTCCCATCACGGTACTTCAACGATCCCTCGATGACAGTCCTTGGGTCGCACATGTCAACGTGTGTCCCTCACTCAGTACAGCCACATCGCCACATCCAAAATCCGGGCATCAGTAAAACCACAAAGCCAGCGGCGTCCCGTCCGATACTATGCGACATCGCGCTAATAAGTTCGGAGCAGCACAACACTTCACTCTCACACAACCGAAAACACAAAGAATACACCACAAATCCACAACGAGAAAAAGGAAGGTTTATCCATCAAAACGCGAGCACGATTTACAGCCACAAACAGCGATGACAACAACACGGCTAAGTTAGCTGACGATCGGTCGTAACCGCGCCTCGCAAGCTCTCAGCGTCGTCTGCTACGCCTAGAGCCCGACTGAAGCGCAGAAAAAAAATGCGCGCCTTCTGATTGGCTGACTGAAGAGCAATGTTCGCGCCGCCATCGGCGGATAAGCGAACAACTTCACGCGTTTTGCTTTGGTTTGACGGATATATCGTGCTGCAAGTTGTGGAAACGGAGTATTATTGCGCAATTTGCGTGACGTGTGCGATGTAATTCGATTGTGTGGGCGTAATTCCTGCACTTGAAATGCCGGGTGCTCACGTTTTTATTTGTGAGCATGACAGAAACAATACAATGCACTCTGAAGCTCGACGTACGAAATACTTCGGATCGCTTCATGAGGCAGTATGTTTCCTACTCGTATATGCGAAATATTTTACACCTTCGCATGTAAGCTGAGTCGTAGCTGGTATATCAGTCCCATAATAAATTATCCGGCTTGGTTTAGTGTTCAAGATCTCTTTGCATTTTTCCCAAGAACATACAATCACAACCAGTGACAATCCATGGGAGTCTGCCTGTTTGCAACATGTATATTTTTATTTATCTCTTTTCGTAGCAATATGCCCGACGGAAGCTTCTTCAGAAAACACCTACATTTTTTATATATATATTTCTATAGCTTTGCCGCTTTGTCACTGTCTTTGTAGATTTCCACTTTCTGTTTCTGAGTTGTGCCGTTTCAACACGCAGACGACACCCATAACTAGCCATTCACAACCATACGTCACCTGCTGGTCGGCCACCGAACTACAACTTTCATGCTTACGCAGCAAACGGGCAAACACGGAAACAGAACAAGCACGAGAGAAAACTCTAATTTGTCCCAACTACTCACCATGTTGAAAGATGCTCGACATGTCAGGATACTAGACTGAACATGTGGAAGCAAGCAAGCAAGCTACCACCACATGTGTCAACTTCAAGTGGCTACGGACAGTTGTTCCTGGCAACACGTGATGAATGTCTGCGGAAAGCGAGAGCCGCCAAAAAGCGCTCTCCTCCCCTCCCACCGAAAAAAAAAAGAAGGAAAAAAGAGGGAGGAAATGCAGCGATATGGCGCGACAATAAAACAGGAGAGAAAGACATGAAAAAAAAAGAAGAACGGGATACAGCCGGGATGGAAAAAAAAATCGGGAAGACTAAAGAGGCTTCTGGGTTTGGGGGGATGAGCGAAAGGGAAAGACGTGACAAAACATCACGCACACACTAGAAGAAAGGAGGAAATTGCAGGAACAGGAATAGTCATGTGTGACAACTCCAGCTTTCTTGTTGTCCCTCGGTGTCGTATTTTTTTTACGCCGATAGGGGAATTCAGAGCGAGAGTGTTCAATTCGCAAACTTTGTTATACACTCTCTGCTTTCATTGCATTTCTTTTTCTTTCTTTCTTCTGCATGATCCCTAGCGAGACGCGGATTCCATCCTTCGACAATGGCGACAAATGGAAACTAGAATAAACTCACCAGAAGAATGGAGTGAAAAATAGAAACTGTAAAAAGAAAAGCGAGAGAGGCATGTACGAGGAAATCATGAAAACATTTATTATGCGGTCCAGGTTCTTTTTTTTTTATGTTCTGTTCGGTATTACTGCCCAATATTGCATTGTCAAACGTACGTAGATGCATTCCGCCTTTTACACGGTGTCGAAGTAAAAGTGGATGTGCTCTTCAAGCCCTCATCACCTTTTTAGCAGCAACAGGGCTCCTGCGTGAACCCTGAACATTCATCATCATTCACCATCTTCTCCCCCTCAAGCAGTGGGATAGGCTGCCGCCTCAGCGGCGAGACATCCCAATACATCATCATCACTTATTTGTTGTTGTTGTTGGAAGTGCACATGTCACATTTTTTTCTAAGTTATCGTTCATAAATTGCACATTTCCAAGAAACACATTTGTAGAAACCAGTTATGATGTATTATTAACGCTGCATCGCGCCGTGTAGTCGGCGGCACAGTAGCGGCAAGTTTGTTTGTTTGTTTGTTTGTTTGTTTGTAACGAAAAAAGATATGAAAAATTGAGCTCGTCTGCCGACTTCCTTCTGCTACTCCTAACATAAATTCTCACTCCTATACTACTCCTAACATAAACTAACTCCTAAAATACTCCTAACATAAAAGTAGCGGCAAGTCTTTGCACACGCTTATATGAGTTAGCTTGATATCGTCCGGCCATCTCTACTCCATTGCTGGAGGTAATGTGGGGAAATGGATAAATGAGTGGCCTCCATAGTGAGCACCGAAGCCCTATACGGTGTCCAAGAAGTTTAGAAGTGCGTTTAGGGCAGAGAGTTGGTGGACTGGATTTGGCCATGGACCAAACAATCGACATAGTGAGAAGAGTGCAAGCACAGAGTGAACAGAGATGTTCTTCAACTGGGTAACAACACGGTGCCCGTGTTGTTTCATCCATTCGTGTCGTCCTGCACTCGCAGCATACAAGATACAGTATTACGCTGAGGAAGACACAGTATCATGCACTAGCACAAGCACATAAAGCTGATACCGAAAACCCCGCGGGATGAAGCGAAGAAACGAAAAAAACTATAGTCTCTGGTATGAAGGGAAGTGCCTCAGGACGAGAGCCGCCGATACTTCGAACAGAGACGGTTCTTCTTCTGGACGAACAGTCTCAGGGCGAAGTCAGGTTCAGTCAGGGCGAAGGACAGTCTCTGTTCGAAAAATCGGCGACTCTCGTCCTGAGGCACTTCCTTTCATGCTTCCTTACCGGTTCGCTGGGTTTTCTACCCGCCTATATAGTATCTGGTAGTCGTTATGGATCTTTGCAACCGCGCGCCAGCTCGCTTGCTTTTTAGACATTCAATTCAATTCAGTTTAATTTAACTTTATTGCAATGCAAGTCAGAGTTACATAGGCGTGGCCAAAAAACAGCTACATGCTGTTTGACGAGGGCACATCCCCTGATTCAGTGCAGCAACAGCAAGCAATATATAGGAATTACGATCGTCAATCTTAAGCGTGAAAAATACTACAATGAAACAAGGAAACGGAATAAATATACATATGTACATCACAGAAAATTAGACATAATCATAGACAAAAATAAGAGACATCATTAACCACTAAAACATAAACATGGCCCGCAGTGCGACAGCTGACATGGGTTCAAGATCAATTCCCTTCTTTAAATAAGAATTCAACAGCTTTGCGATGTTATGGGGTAGCGACTGATCTCCGCATATTGTTCGCGTCCTTGGGACCTTCCAATATAGATCCTGACGTGTTTTGCTAGCTATTCGACGTTGTAGATTACATATTGACAAGATTAACGTATTATTATATTTTACAGCCCTAAGGAATGTTTTTAGAAGGAGGAAATCGTAAATATTTTGTACCTTCATAATTTTTAGGTGATAAAAAAGATTTACTGTGTGATGATCGAAAGGAACGCCTGCAATCAATCTTACTGCCCTTTTATATAGTAGATAAAGTTTAGTAATGTTAGTCTTAGATGTCGTACCCCATACGAGGTCTTAGGTATCGTACCCCATACATTGTCTCGATGTCTCGAAATACGGTTTGTTGTTCTGAGACCGCGATGAAGTCGTCATGAAGTATCCACAGTCTGAAGCTTCCTGTCCAACAGCGACGCCTTGCCACCGAGAGCCACACCTGCTTTTTTTTTTCCCCCCGTTCGACAGCGGATTTCTCTTTAGATAACGCCATGAGACATCTCCTTTCCCTCGGGCTTCTCTCAGAAATGCTTTTCCGAACAACCTTCCAAATCGGCACTAAGCTCGTTGCAGTTGAAGTAACACTCTGCCAGCCTCCTCCGCTTTTTTTCTTGTCGTTCTCTTAAGCCGTATACAGTGTATAGTGACGGATGGTCAGCATATTTTGCTAGCTCATCGAGGAACGATAAAAGTATTGATGGCAATGCGTCAGCGCATAGTTTGTGGTACAGTGCTGGACAAAAGTTTACGGAACACGCTCCGGCGCATTCCTTCCTCAGAGTGACACGCTGGCAGCGAATGGCACCGTACGGACTTGCAAGCACGTGGCTGGGTTGCCTAGGCACATGTATGTAAGTGGGTACGGTCCCATTCGCTACTAGCGTGTCACTCTGAAGAAGGAATGCGCCGGAACGTGTTCCACAAACTCTTGTCCAGCACTACATGGATTACAGCTGCACGTTCCTAAACGACAACCCATTGAAGCACCTCAATGCTCTCAATGTTCAAAGGCAGTCCAAAGTCAGTCCAGAGTTGGAAGGCACAGAACGAAGTGAACACAGGAGACAGCCTGTGAGTGCGATGGCGATGGTGATAGTGATGTGATGGTGAGCGCATTTAAACGCGTACGCATAGGCACTTTGTTATGCGCATTTACGCAGGCCTGTGGCGATGAAAGAGTCATATCGCCCATATTTGCCGATACAATTACTAATACTATACTACCATTTCAAATACCATGCACGCCTTGATGCTGTTTATAGGCAGTCAAGGAGCCTGTATTTCTATAATAGGATGCTCTATAAGTCACATGCGTTATTAGTTACACGTGTTAGTACGTACACGTAATAGGCACAGAAGGAAAGCCCATCGAAATATAGTTATCGAACACCACAAGAACGCTATATCATGATCACCGCAAGCATTATAAATCCATGATAGACATATATTATAAACATGATATTGTCACGGTTGAAGCAGAAATAGGCGGTCATATACGAAGTATGCAATGCCATGCAACGTTTCTGCAATGCCAACAGACACACACACTCTTTCTGGAGTCCTTCCCAGCACATATCATGACGGAGACATTCCGCAGTTAAATGAACCCTATATAACGAATCAGCTCCCACAAAACTCTAAAGCAACGCTCCGACACGCGCGCGCAAGATTTCCCTCAAACTAATCTAGAGATCTAATTAGAGTATTGGTGTAGTTATACAACGTCCTCTTCACGAGAAATGATATCTCTAAGTGCAAAGTTGAGATCCGAGTCGGGCTTCAGGGCCTGATGCTGGGCGCGACTGGGCAAACTTGAGTGGCAGAAAGCGTTCTGTTGGTTTCGTGGGGCGGGGGAAAGGCGACAGTGGCATGCTGGTGCCTTGTTGTATCGCGGAAAGCGAGTTAGACCATTTCTCTCGTAATGAAGAGAAATCGTGTCGGCTTCCCCCAACACAGGGACGCGGTCCCCTTCTCTATCAGACGCCGCGGTCCTTCCCCCCCCCCCCCCCTCTTCATTTCTTCACGGGTCTCATGCTAGGGGGCAAGCAGACAGACGCATTCTCAAAATCTCCCCCATCCTCTCTGCAGCGGCGTTTTTCTCGGAAGGAATCGGCTACGCCTTTGGAAGTAAGCGGCACAACACGCGCGCGCGTTTGCTACTGCGGTTTGTAGCGCAGCAACGATACGTGACGAACACGACTTGCCGGTTCGAAAGTGAACTTCGTCGTATAACAGTATTTTTGTTAGCTCCGTGTTAGCGCCGCGAAGCAACTGTGGCTAGGAGTGGCGTACAGGTGTGGACAGATGGAGAGAGGACAGTAGCGGGGACAAGGGGGGGGGGGGGGATGCGGTTAGTTTGCGTTCTGGGTCGACTTCAGGAGGAACTGTGGCGACATTCGTCGGGAATGTCTTCGGAAAACCCAGGGAAAACCTCAGACAGCACAGCCGGTGGTAGGATTCTAACCCAGCACCTCTGAGTCTTCAGCACGACCTTGGCTACCACCTACGAGCCGGGAAGGAATTCAGAATCGCTGCACATCGTCGAGTGAGGTCGGAGTGTCTTCTACACTCCTCGCTCCCACGCCCCTGCCGGGATGATCCATCAAGCTCTATGATACCACGCAGGTCGGAAGGTGGGACAGGAAGACCTAGAGGGTCTCGATACACCGTAGAATATTATTAGATCTATGCATCCTGCTGCAAAGTACCACGTGAAAATGCTGGACAGCTTTCTGTTTCCCCTTTTTATGGCTTGTCGAAACCGAGAAATATGATTTCTCAAGTGTATACCTCACGAGATACCCATTTTGCAAGAGGGTACAACAATAATGACAGATACGTGATGCTGATAGCTTGTGGTGTTTCACCGCTTGCATCTTAATAAAGAAAGAAGAAAAGAAGATACACCTTACGCAAAAAAAAAAGAAAGAAAAAGAAACAGAACCGAACAACAACAACAACAACGATAGATGATGATGATGAGATGATGTGTTTCACCGCGGCGGTACGGTACCCTACCCCATTGCACGTGGAACATTATATGAAGATGATGAGGGAAGGATGAAAACACGAGAACAAACTGAAGTGTCTGGAGCAACCTAGTGGACGACAAGAAGTCCATGAACAGGTGAAGAACCCGACAATGGAGCACAGGATCTTCATAGGGGCCAATGAGCCAGTGGTCTCTTGCTGATACGGGGTAGCTCATCACACAGTATCAGCCTTTGCGGGCCGTAGAGTGCACATTCCATAAGAATGTGCTGAGTGTTCGCCACGACACCGCCCGTGGAACAGAGGCTTGTGTCACAGCATCTGATCATACATTTGAATTGTGGGGTGAAAGCCACATTTAGGCGGGGTCTACGCAGGAGGGAGGTAAAATGGCGTAATAAACGGGCAGGGAAAGAAAACGACAGAACCAAAGTGCCATACACAAAGGTAAGCAGAATGCAAGTATGAAAATATCAACCAACTTTCAAATATCCAAAGATATGCTTTCGCATCACTGACTGTATTTGAAGCAGTCGTCATAAAGAACAGGCTATCGTGACAAGAAATACGAAGTCAGAACCATTTACCGACGAGGTCACTCTCATCTCATCCATTAGAGCGCACGTCACAACTTTGACCTTCACAGCAAACACAAAAGAAAACAACAAAACAAAAACAAAAGTGGAAGCCACTTCCCTGATCCCCCCATCCAACTTCCTAAAAATACTGATCCCCTCTCCCAAAAACTACCTCGCCACAATCATTATTTGAGCCTCCTGACAAATACCCGTACCTCGAACGTATCCATCTATTTATATACTACCACGCATTATAATATCCTCCCTGCACGTAATGCTAGCCTCGTCTCATTACCAAGAGGCAGAATTACCTGCCTGGGTCACTCTCTCTGTCTCTCTCTCTCTGCACAGACACCCGTCCATTATCACGGGGGCGTGAAGCGGAGCCACGCGCCTGACGCCAGGCCACACGCCCTGGCTTCCAACAGAAAAAAAAGAAAGAAAAAGGAAATGAAGAAATGAAAAAGTGCCAGCAGGCGTCACCTGGCCGTTTCTCTTACCTGTCTGTGACTCACTAGAACACTCTCGATTATAGAAGATTCGACCAATAGCCATGAGTCAGCTGAAGCTGTCATGTAACCTTTATCCCCTTCTTATCTTTTATGCATGCGTATACTCCTTAGGATAGTGCACCAACTTGCTTTCCGTTTTTCTGTGTAGTCGACTGAAGCGAGCACCTTTATTTGTTTAAAGGGAACATGACATCTAAAAAAAGTTATATGAAAGACTGAGTGAACTGACTACAGTGCAGCTAAAACGAATACGGATGCACAGTTGTATTGGAATATAATGCACACAATTTCAATTCATATTCCTTGTTCTTTCTCGTCTTCTCTCTCTCTCTCTCTCTCTCTCTCTCTCTCGTATATCTCGTTTTTATCTGCCCCATCGTCGGGTGCTGTCAAAATTTGACACTTGAGAACATGAGAAATTGATGTGCTGAGGCTGGGAACACATAGAAAGGACAAATACATAGAAAACCTCAAAGTGCCCAAGAGTGCCTATTGTGGGTTCAAGTCCTACAGCCTGCTGACCTTTTAAGTGACTTCCATCTTTAATGTGACACGTGTTCGTTAGGTTTTTTAAAGTTGCATTCCATGTGCAAATTGAGAAAAGGGGACGCAGAGATAACGATATCATTACATTCCGGTATGGGCATCCTGCACAGCTTCGTCTTGATGTCATGTAATTTCTGTGTATTCGGAGTGGTGACAAAATAATTGGAAAACATGGGAAATTAGCTTGAGCGAGCGAATGGGCGCTCGCCCATTTTATGCCTGGGCCACAATGCTGCAATAGGCAGGAAGACAACTTCCTGAGAATGGGAAGTTGACTCCACTTTATAAAAGTGAGTGAGTGATTGAGTGAATGAGTTAGTAAAAAAGGAAAACATGGAGAAATTAGAAGCTGGCTCCAGCAACGTGGAAGGCGGAAGTGGAACTTGTTCACGTGGTATGGAGTAGCCTAGAGTCACTAAATAAGCTACGCTAGTAGCGTATTTAGTGACTCTAGAGTAGCCATACCACATGAACAACTCTGAGCACATGAACGTGCATAGACCTTTGGGGTGCAGACACTCAGGTACGAGCAGTCACACAGAGTCACGGCAGTCACAAAAAAAAAAAAAAAGAAATTAGCCTGGGTAAAACACAGACTAGCTACTACAATGCAGAGACAAAATCCAAATTTATTTATTCTTCTGGCTCTATTTTTTCACCCACAAACGCGTTTTGGAGTAGCCAGTTCTGACTGGGTCGGGACTAACCTCTCCATATGTTTCTTTCTTTTCCAATCCAATCCAATCCAATACAGAAGTACTGGATGCTGAAAAACTCGCAGTCACAGGACAAGAAGGAAAGTGACAAGTTCAACCTCTCCGTATTATTTTTAGTCCGTCCAACTCCAACTCCAAGGCTCGTTAATTTAGCGGGTGACAAAATGTGTAAAATAGTGAATACGACTTTAAAAAAAGAGAGAGAAAAAAAACGCTGTATTCTTATACTTTCAGAGCTTCGGACATTAACACCTCCCCCTCTTTTTTTTTTTTTTATTCATTTAATGCGACTGTTATAGTTTCTACGAACACCTGGTGCGGTTCTGAAAAGATATAAGGGCGCTAAATCCGCGTTAATCTCGCGATCGGAGAGGATTAGTATTGGGTGACCCTCACCGTCCACGCTCGCCGTCTCTGTTTGGATTGGACTCCCTATCTGGTCGGGGTTCGGTACCGATGTGTGTACACGCACAGGATCTTTTACTTCTCCACCAATGGGTTTGATTCTGTGTGTTCACGTAATCACGCCAAGGCTAACAGGACTTATACGTGGGGAACTGAGGGTTTGTTTTTCCGTGAGTGCGCGGGCGGGAGACGAAGGTGTATAGATTTGATGCGGATGAATTGCGCGACCGGCATATACGAAGCGCCCGGGGGAATTGTGAGAACGGCGCAGACGTTGTCTATATCGCTGATATTGGTATCAGGAGGACATTGGTATCTGATATACATGCATATATGCTCACAGACCCTCCACTTTGCTTCTTAACTGTACACACAGGCAGAGAATAACATCGGCTCTTTCGGAGCTGAAGCTTACATTTTCTTGAACGTTCTTTTGCGTCAGAACTGCTTTTCGTTCTTTTATTTCTGTATTTTTCTTTCAAAGCAGTACGCGAAATACCAGTTTTAACATACTGTACATAATATTAGAGATTCCGACGCCCAACTCCGAAGTGAACAACTCAAGAAATTAGCATGAGTAAAAGCACAGACTAGGTACTACAGCGCAGAAGTCAAGTCGAAATACAGACAAAAAACAATAGAATACAAAGCATAGGAAACTCAAGACAAGAAAACTTATTCCTACCAGTTCTGACATCCCCATATCATCGTCATCATGTATATCTCTCTCTCTCTCTGTTAGCGCCATCGTGTAACGCTACGTTTCGGCAACGCCTTATCTGGTATTCGCTCTTCAGCACGAAGACTACGAAATCCAATGTGTTTTCACGGCGCATTTTCGAAACCAGCTTGCGGACGTCGAGCCTTCGATGCATCCGAACGGTTGCGTGTTCATATCACGTCCGGGTCACCAAATGTAGAGGGCGACCATCTCCTCTACAATGTATTCCTTGTTTTGTTTTGTGTTTGTTGTACAATGTCTTCCTTGTCTTGTCTTGTATAGTAGACGATATTTCTCCTGTATGGAACTTATGGAACATTAACGCTAAAGAACATTAAAGGACACACAGAGAGGTGATGAACTGCATCGGATGATGGATCGAAAGACTGACAGAGTGAGATTCGATTGTAGGTTAAATACGAATACCGATCGAGATGTTCAGGTGTTTTCCAAGCAGAACCCCAATCCAGGAACCTCCCTCTACCCTCATGGTCTGTCCTATTCTGGATAGCCATAGATAGCCATAGCCATACCTAGCAATAGCTCGCCATAGCCATAGCTAGCCATAGCCATCGATAGCTAGATTGCCGTAGCCATATATGCTTTTGCGCCAGAAAAATCCAACTGATCGTCATCCTCATCTGATACCTCACCTGTCAGCGATTGAGCCTACCGAACTAGCTTTATCTGTAACGAAAAACCCAAGTCTAGGCACGACAAGGAAAACCAATTCGTCGTCCCTAGTCTTGACTGTTTGTTTATGAACCTTTGACACCAGCACGCTGGCGTTTTAACCATTCTTTCAGAACCATGTTAGTCCGCAAAGCTCAGCAGCGTTTAATTAGTGGAAAGAAGGAACACTCGATAAAGCAATTTGTCTCCCACTGTCCCTTTCTCAATGTTTTAATTGATTTGAGGTAACCACATGCTCGAACTTCAGTGTGATGGTCCTCTAGATAATTTATCTGCGTGTACGCTGGATGTCCTGTGCATAAAAAGAAAGGGCCTGATTCCAGGTTGCCAAACAATTACATAAATCACCAAGATCATATAGAAGTTTATCTCCATTATTATAATTTTTATAAGTTCTATATTAATTGAGTTACATACGTTAACGGGCTCTGAATGATACATAAGTAAGCCTTTCTATGAAGAGCAACGCTGTGTGCCATTCACAACACGCACCGCTTTCTATACCAAGAATAACGTTTTGAGCTCTTACTGCTTGAACAAAACTTATAACTAGCGGTAGAAGAAAAGGCATAAACTGGTCGCAATAACAGAAAAATCAGGACATGGCGATGAAACTCCCTAATCGTAATCACAAAATAAACTTGCTGTTGTTGTTGTTCGAGGACACAATACAATAGAAAAAGCAAGGACAATCTCCAAAAAGATGAACAGCTCCCTAAGACAAAAAAAAAGGAAGAAAAACAAAGAAGGCACTACATCCCATTACCGCGACAGATCTCGCCGAATAAAGCTCAAAGGCAGAAGATTACAATGCGCGCAGATAAACCAATAACTAACCAATAAAAACAAAAGAAAGCCTTAATCAAATTTCTCATCGTGTGTTTGCGCAACAGGACCACCTTTTCATTTTTTTTCTTTTCTAACGAAGGCCGATGCTGAAATTAAATTAGCCGTAGCACGCCCGCAGCTGGAAACCAAAATCGGAAATCCGAAAGGCACTCTGGCCGCATCATATAGACTTAAGACGCGCGAGACGCAATTACGTAATTATGCGCACCACAGAGGACCGCTATTTATGCCGTTCTAGCCAGTCAATATGAAACGATAGCGCGAATGAATTCGGGGAACGGAAGGGGGAAAGAAAAGAGGAGCTGTATTAGCCCCCGTGCGCGAAGCTTAGTAGCCAGCGTAATGCGAGGCAGAATATGTGGCGGTACCCGCACTGTACAAAGGAGCAATTTTTGATGCCTTTTTGGGGACTCACTACTTGCAGTGCACAGGGACCTAAAATGGAAAGTAATTGCAATTTAGAGGACTATAAGCTGATAGCTGCTCTCCAATTAACTCCATTCCCTTTTTTTCTCCCTCTTATGGTGTATAGTTACATTTCACGAAGAGTTGGTGAGTTTATTTGCAATACTTTTTACATATTTACGCCAGATACACCACAATGCGTTCCTGCAATCTGCTCTTAGCGCCGCGAAGCAACTGTGGCTACGAGCGGCGTACAGTCGTCGACAGCAGGAAGGAGTTGGGGACAGGTGGTTAATTATGCGTCCTGGGCCGACTTCAGGGGAAACTGTGCCGACATTCGTCTGGAAAATCTGCCGGACCCCTGGGAAAACCTCAGACAGCGCAGCCGCGGTGCGGGGATCCGAACCCGTGTCACCTCCCAGTCTCGGCGTGGATCCTATAACCATACTATGCCACAGGAGGAGATCGCAATCTACTCTCGAGTGTGCTTTAATCTGATTGGTTCGGTTGGTTGGCGGCGCCTTATTGCCGCTTTCAGACATATGTCGGCAAAGTTCCCTTAGAAGTCGGCCCAGGACGCACATTCCCCAGGGCGTCAGTCGAGACGTTGCCCACCTCTGGGAGACCGACAACGGCAAGCCCTCTCGCCATCACCACCACCACCACCACCATCAAGCGGTATGAACTGCAGATACGGAGGCATGTTGCTCTTGGCTATCGTGTAGCCTGGGCCGACTTCGTAGGGAGCTTCGTAGGGAGCTTTGCAGGGAGCTCCGTGCACAGCCGGTGCGGGGGTTCGAATCTAGTCTCGTGTGTGATTTTATTTATCGGTGCACGGCAGAGAAATCCGAATGATTAAAGTGGACTTGGTGTGAATGGCATTCTGTACGTCCATCTTTGTACGTGGTCATACGGCAAACCACATGACATTCCTAGCGAATAACAGTCGCACCGAATGTCATTCGTTTGCCTTGCATTGAGCTACACGAAGAAACAGAATGGCATTCGCAAATGATGTCAATGTCGATAATTAAGACACCAGGAGGCGAACATATAAATCATTATACGGGCACATTAGCTGCACTTTTATTCATTTTGCTCGAAACTACCGAAGCATTAGATTAGTTCACAGGATTGTTGCTTTTTCAAAGTCACTTAATTGGCGAAGTGCCACAAGGAAAGGCAACTAAGAAGCCTATCTGCACCGCACTTGGCAACGTGGCGACTGGGAACGAGGGTAGATCTCCGAAAAACGGTGTTCAGCCCTCCCTCCTTCGTGTCAAAAGTTATCAAACTCGTGATAAAGTATTGGAGTACATCTTTTCGTCTTTAATTTCTTCAAACGGTTTATCATTGTTGTCGTGTTCGGCTGATATCGGCAGATAAACGAGCGCCCCTGGCAACTGTGGGATATTGCGCAACACAGTGTAACACGCGCTCAACGCGTCAGTCGCGCACAGACTCCCGTAATGGAAACTATGCTCCTATGTACTCCGATGTAATATCAATTAAACGGTTGGAAAATACAACAATTGTTGTTTTTGCCACCTCTCTACTGCGAGGGTAAGCTGACGGTGCGAAAGGGAAAAGCGAATCAGTTCTCCGAACTCATTCGCATGTATTGCCATTTGGTTTCACCGTGTGACACGAAACGAATGTCATTCAGTGCGAATGTCATTCGCTGGGAATGACATTCAATTTGCCGTGTAGCAGGGGTATAAGATGTCAATATACGTTTAGTTGAAGCAAGAAACGCGGCGGTCTGCTTCATGTGAGGGATCAGGCATCGTTAAACATATAGGCATGCATATACGAACCTTCGAGACGAAAAAGCAGTGCATTTCCAACTCACCTAGAAGAGAAGAGAGAGAAAAATGATGATACTGCAACATGTACGGTAAATTACACTGTCACACAAATACATGCATACGTACGTTACGTATAAAAAAACACAATCATGCTTTGTTAGCTTCCCGCCAGTTTTAACGATTCCCTGTCAGTCGATAAGTCATCGGTAGTCCCAAGCAGCACAATGTACTGAAAGTCGAGTGCAATAGGGGTGGACGGGTAGGTGGAAGATCTTGAACAGACTCTTGAAACTAAGGAACATTGATAAGACACATACCGTCCACCCCTATTGCACTCGACTTTCAGTACATTGCGCTTCTTTGGGTTTGTTAATAAAACACTCCCATCAGCTGTTACAACAACAACAACAACAACTTTATTGTGAGACGATGAATGGATCAGCATTTATAATCGTGCCTGACAGACATCAAAATCACAAATGCACGAAGAAAGTGCGAGAGGCCAGTACCAAGCGCGAAGTTGTTTCCGCACAGCTTGTTGGCCCATTATTGGACCAACATGTTGTGCTGCTTGGGTGTGTATACTCAAATTCCACTGAAGCTCTCTTTATGCACGATACTGGAGCTCAGCTTTTGTAGCTAATGTTAGATGTGCGGGAATGGCTTAAATAGTGCAGATATATTGGAGAAACATTTTTCGAGGATCGGCTCGATTGCCACCAGTCTGTGGCTTACCTGCTCGTTGCTATAGATGACCTGAGCCCCTACGTCATTGATGACGTAACGCGGCCGCGCAAAGCATGCTGGAGGGCATTGTTAGCCTTATCAGCTTATCAGCCGGGGCGTTTTTCCCGCTTCTTGCGCGCCACAGCAAAGTATAACCTCGAACCAGTCTTCTCGTGACGTCACATGTTTGTAAACAGAGGGTCGTCTATTCGTTCATGTGCATGCATGTATTCGGGGGTCGTTTACTGCAATGCTGTATGGGTCGAACTCTGGAATGTGCTTCCTGTATCTTCGAAAAGTGATAGGCATTTTCGCACCAGTATACGTAGATATGTTATCAGGCATCAAGTCTCATGTCCCTCAAATTCTTCAGTACAATAACAGCGATTCATGTTTTGCTTTTTATTATTTGATTATTGCTACATTGCTTGGAATAGTATTCGTGTCTAGGAATAGCATTGTTGAATTTTCATTCTTCATTGACTTTATTTACGAAATTAATTTTCTTTCTTTCTTCAGGCTTGGGAGTCTCTACTACCAGTATGCTACTGACACCAGCCCAGCACGTTATACTTGTTTGCTGGTCTTGAAATAAATATTCAAATGCCGGACGACGGATATCATACATGATTTTCAGAGAACAAGTAACAGAGCTGCAAATGGTAAGTTTCGCTGATGTTTCCGCGTCGTTTTGCTACCAAACACAATTTTTTGAAGCCTTGTGGGGGGGGGGGGGGGATATATGTGACAGGTTAGCCAGGATGTCACAGGTTAGCCACAAGCCTTGCGGGTGTCAGTGACCAATATTCGGTATTACTCTGTAAACAGCTCGTGCTATGTTCACTAAAGGAGGGATCGGAACCCTTATTATTTTTCGGTTCGGTTCGGGTCCAAGTTCAGGCACATTGGTTCGGTCCGGGTTCAGCTCGGCAGCAGCGCGACATATCGGTTCAAATCAGTTTAATCCGGTTCAAAAAAGTGAATTTTCAGCAGACTGCCGTGGGTTAAAAGCAAGGACATCCTTACGATTCTCACATAACACAAATGACACAAATGTACCTTTGTTTTTGTTGTTGCCGACACAGCAGTGGTTTACCTCAACACTGTGTTACAGACCTGCATTCCAGGTGCAACGCTACGGTAGCATACTGTACTTTCTATGTTCGCTCATCGTCTACACCCTGTTACAACATGCTCGGGGACTTGCCATTGTTTTCACAACCCAAAATGAAGACTTGGGGTTGCTGGACTACAAAATTCGCGTACAAGGTGGTGGCGGTGGTGGTGACGGAACGGAAGGAAGCCTACAACTGCCAAATGGAACACCTGACACAACTGAATGAACGCAATAGTTGCGAGGAGGAAACACCTCGCGCACTTGGCACTTGGCACTTGGAAACACACCGCGCAATCGGCTGTGTAAGTCGTAACTTCGATCTCTCACAACGCACATTACGCCTGAACCGTTTCGCGAACCGGTAACCGCTTAAATTTATTACGGTTCAGTTCCGGTTCCGTTCAACGCGAGAAAAATAATATTCTGGTTCGGGTTCAGTTTCGGTTCCGGTCCCTGCTTAAAAGAACAACAGGAAAACGCATTCTGCAGCCAGTCGGCAAATTAAGTCGCATGAATGGCATCCAAGTAAAAAAAAAGAAAAAGAAAAGAAAGCGCTACTCGTTGGGTGTATAACGCAGTTCGAGATCGTTAAGAAAAGTAAGAGAAAGGAGGCGAAGAACAAGGGGAGAAAAACAAAGGAGGAGGAGGAGGGAGAGGAGGGGGAAACCGATCTGTGGGGCCATAAAACAGAAGCGCGGTCTCTCGGGACGAACGTGGGATCGTAAAAAATCATCCCTCATTAAAAGGTCGTAAAAGGAGACGAAAAGAAAAACAGAGAAAGAATAGAGAGAGAGAAAGAGAAAAGAAGTGACATGTTCTTCGTGCCCCGCAGGAAAAATGCAAGGTTGTGCCACCAGCGTCTTTGCCCTTGTCGCCCTTTATGACACCGCGCTTTCTTTTTCTAATTGGAACCTTGTTCAGTCACGAAAGGGAAAGAAAAAGAAAACATGGTGTTCATCTTCTGTGTGAGGTTTCAGGCCATTGGCTTAGCAGACCAGATGGAACGAACGATAACTTGAATGGGTGTTCGTCTCCTTGCCCTCTACTCCCTCTCTCTCTCCTCACTTAGGATTCAAGAAGCCATTATGACACGTGACATTAGTAATCGTTGCGACGTCAGCGAAGTATGTCATCGTCTTTGACGAGAGTTTCGTCAATGAACGAACGTTTCCAGGGATGACGCCGAAATAAATGATTTAAAAATAAAACATTGAAAAATAAATCATGTAAAAATCCACTTTTCAAAATAACGTTTCAAAAAAATAAACTCTGTCAGTATCCACGGTGGCAAAATCGACTCGTTGAAATACACTTCACCAAATCAACTACTCAAAATAAGTGTTTCAAAATAAATCCTCTCGATTGCTGGACGGCCGAAGCTCCTTACGTCCGAGTGGGAAAATAGTACGGCTGCCGTACTTAGTGTGGACCGTGTGGGCATTCGCTTGAGAACGAGACTACTTTGCTGTACCGGAGAGGTTTTGGGCTCCCCTTCTGGAAGCTACTGCGAAAAACCTCTCCCGTACCGGAGGTGGTCATCCATTGCCTTCCATGAGAAGACACCGGAAGTACGTGGTTCGGGTTTAGACTCGTTCACAGCTCAACCAGGCTCAAGGGCGGGTGTACCGTGGGTGCCTGTTAATCCTGTATTCATACGCGCGTCATTCCAGCTCCTATTAGAAGACACATTATTGATACTGGTAGAAATATCAATAAAAACACGTTCGAATTGTGCGTTGCATTGAAAACAACGTTGTGTCGCCCTTCAATTAACATCGGGCACATTCCCTCCTGAAGCAAAACTATGATTTATTTTGGCAGTGTTTATTTTTTGAGGGCCTGGATTTTTCAGCGATTTGTTTCGGAAACTGAATTTTCACGGGTGTATCTTTAAGGGTGGACTTTTCAGTATTTTATATTTAAGAATTTATTTCGGCGCGCATACACCCGCTTCTATATCGAATCTACGCACATTTCGCACTGCAAAAACGTTTCACTTTTCAAAGCCCGGACGCGGACTACGGCCAGTGGCCTCCACCGTAATTGGAACACAAAACTCTTCTGTCTCCTCCGTAATCTTCTCAACTGGACGGAGAAGTAATCCGGAACAATCTCTTAAAACTCGGAGCAAGCGACGAGCTCTTTGTCGATTCAGCGAGAGCTCGGGTCAGATCGATACAAATGAAGACGAATTCCTGACGGTTTCAAGAAACGAAAGAGATAAAGAAGAATAAACAGAAAAAACTTTATCTTCCGCCTTTTCGGCATCGACAAGGGGGGCAGATAACCCGTCCGTAGTCAGGTCGTCAGCTACGAAATACGACCCCCGGAAGAGAATATTGTCAGCCATCATTTTGGACAAACAAGTGACACGAACGACGAGGATTTCGACAAAGGCGGTCTTGTGGCTGAGGTTCAGAAGAGGGAGTTTTCATAGCGGGAAGGTGAAACGCAATCTTCAATGGGTTTCGCTTTGAAAGCAGGCTTACCGCAGTTGCTCTGGTGTTGCAAGCGTCGGTATAATTGTTTCGCCTGAAGGGACTCGGTTTTCTCGAGCATACTCGAGTGTCAAATCAGCGTACGAAATGTGGAAGTTTACTCTCGCCTGGAGCTATTTGTTTCGTCGTGAGAAAGTGTTGGAGTGAGACGTCGGATTCCGAAGGTAGCAAGGAACATTCGTCGTGCTGCTCATCAACGATCTGCTGGATAGTGTTGTGTTGGCATGTTTCTTGCTATCTTGAGTGTTGCTCGCCAGTAATAATAACTATAACAAAGTATTTGTCAGCTCTATATAGTACAAAAGCATATAGTGCGTAGCGACCTTAAGTTTTCTCCGTTTACATTTTCTGATGAGAAAACCGTTCGTTCCCGAACGTAAAACTTTGGTTGTGCGTTCAGAAACATCTCTTCTGCTAACAAAAAAAGAAAAACGAGAAAGAAATCGCTTCAGTCCCAGCAAGGCTCCGTGGCAAGGGACCAAGCAATTTTTGAGAGAGAGAGAGAGGGGGGGGCGACAGTCCAGCTGATTTAGAGACCCGGAGAGTGTGGTTTGGGAAGGTTGGTAGTGCGGTCAGTGAAGAAGAATGTGCTCTAGGTTGTCTGGAACACCACAGTGACAGCAGCTAGGAGAGTCAACTTGTCTCAAGCGGTAACGTCACTGAGCTTTAAAAGCCACATAGAGTCGCATCCGACGAATTAATGCAGCATCTCGACGAGAGGTGTTTCGTGGAGGAGGAGGGAGGAGGAGTGTCGTTGGGAGGAACCCGAGAGGTCTGCCTGCCGGATTAGGCGGCATGTTTCTCGGGAAGGGAAAGGTGGTGGAGAGGAGGAGAGGAAAGGGTGAAGTGGAAGACCGAGCGAAATCCGCTCGGGGGGAGGATAGCTGCGTCCATGGGCCGACTTCAGGGGAACTGTGCCGGCATACGCCTATTACACATCTGAGGGAAACCCAGGAAAAACCCCAGACGGCACAGCCGGCCCGCGGATTCGAACCGCGGACCTCCCAGTCTCCAAGCGCACGCGTTACCGCTGCGCCACCGGAGCTGGTGAGGTGTTTCGTGGAATGCGGAAAGCGAGCGTTGGGTCAACTCTTCTCAGCATAGATGAAGGGGGGGGGGGGAGAGAGAATGTCAGTAGTCCATTGGCGGAAAGCAAGAGGTTTCACGAGGCGTCGAAAACTGGAACGGCGGTCTCCCCTCAGCAGCGCAATACTCGGTACTAAGCGGTATCCTTATTACCTTAGCTGTGACGGGAACCTTCGAAGCTTGCTCCGGCCAGCCTTTCTGACGGAAGCGTAGTGCCCGATGCGTCCAAGGATGTTCTCAATGCGGAGCATGCACACTACGACCGAAGCAGCACAATGTACTGAAATTAGAGTGCAATAGGGGTGGACGGGTAGGTGGAAGGCCTTGAACAGACTGGTGAAACTAAAGAACATTGATAAGACACATACCGCCCACCTCTATTGCACTCGACTTTCAGACTTTCAGTACATTGTGCAGCTTGAGGATACTGCCCCGCATTATCAGCATGGGTAACTACATAAACCCGCACACATTACACTGAGGTATCGCTAGTGTTTGCTACAGTCCCTTTAAAGCATACGATTCCCTAGACGGAGGCGTGAAAGGCACCGCTAGCCCACGTATGCGTCGAAGCGGCCACAACAAACACGTCGTGAACAGAGCAAGCGGGAACGCCAACTATCTCTGACACTAACAAGCTAGCTGAGTGCGCAGACGAAAGATCGTTCTGGAAAAGAGAGCAATCCACGTCTAACGCAGACGAGGGCTCTTCTGAAATCCATTACTTCCTCCCTCGTCACAGGAAAAGCACGAGAGCACTCCACAAAAACGATAAGCATCGGCCAACGACTTGCCCGTAATGTCGCAAGAAAAATATCCTTCCTGGTCCTTGAAAACATGGGAAGCCGCCAAGTGGCGCTACAGTCACGGGAGGCGCGAAAGCACAATTGCCATCATCATCTGCTCGATAGATAGAGATAGGGATAAAGAGATGCCGCGCGAGTCACGTGGTGCATCCTCAAATACGGATCATTGGAAAGCATGCTGGACGCAGCGCGTCGTTAGTTGGGATACCGACGGAGAGCGCGTGCCTTTCAGCGGTAGATGTACAGCTCGCATCAGAGTTAACTTGAACGCCATTCAGGACTGCGGAGCCCGGTGGTGCTTAGTAGAAACAACGGCGGAGGGTGTTCGGGTCATCCCCATTCCAGTTAGAGGAGTGACCCCACTTATGAAGGAGTTGTTTTCTTCTAGGCGCTGCCCACGATGGCTCTCTGCCCGCATCGCGGGCTGGAGCAGTGTTCAAGTTAACCCTGACACGAGCCGTACATGAAAGCGTTACGGCGATTGCTGTATGGGTTCAACCATCGTATAGGTCCGTCCTAGGTGTGTATAGTGTCACGTGACACTTCACGTGGCAGTTCCACCACAACGAGCACGTGTTCACGAAACACTAAAAGTATATCCAGTAAAAACTTGAGAGCGTTTCGAAAAGGAGTTTTTCAAACATTTACTGCCAACGATGGACCTATAAAGCTACCGCATATGTAAACACGTTTAGCACAACGTGCAAAGATGCTTCCGTTTCTTTTCTATTTTAATTGTTTCAAATATTTTTCTCCTCCCTCTTCCTTGCTCTCTCTCTCTTTCTGTCAATTCCCAGGCCGCTTCAGAAGGCAGCGGCACGCCAATTTGGAAAAAGAAAATAAATACAAAAAACTACCTAGACATATATATAGGACTAACCTCAACAGGAATACCCTCACCGTAAATGAAGTCGCTTTGAGGAACGCTGCACACCTTCACAAATACATATAAGGGTCATACCAATAATTCTGATGGATATATTTAAAAATTCCTGATGACCTGAAGGCTTCACTATAGCTGAGGAAGTCACGTCCTAGGTGCTCTAATTAAGCAAAAAAAGTAAAATGCGGGAATGGGGATATGTAAAGGTAAAATACACGGAGAGGTTGACCGTATAGTTATGAGGACCTGCTACTCCGCATGTTTTGCCCCCTCAAACTAGACCACCCCCACAGAGGCCGTTTACAATCTAAATTATTTGTCGTTCTCTCTCAGTGTATTCTCAGCCGCTAAGGAAAAAAAAAAACTCTCTTCCTTTCATCTACTTCCCCAGAATTATCTGGTTTAAAAAAAAATGATGTTCAGAAAATAAACGAAGAATCACAGAGAGACCAACGCCACATGTACTACACGTACATCTTTAACGTTAGCCCGAACGCAGCCGCAAAAATCGATTTCACGCCAAGATTCTCCACAATACGGCGGATTCTGTCGGACGCAGAACAGCAAATGGGACATTAATTATTACGCTGGAACGCAATTAATCTGGTTTTATACGAAACAATACTGTCGGCTCCACATAATGCTGAACTTCATCAAGTGCCCGCAAGAATTAAATACGTTTCGAAGAAAATAGCCGCCGACTCTCATGCTTTGCAAGAGCGGACCCGAGCCGCCACCATTAATTACGTAGCACAGGCATTAACGTTCTAAGTGTGCTGTAACGTAATGCCCCACGAGAATATGTAATGAATAATGGAGCGGTTCATTTTCGGCTGGCTACACTGTATCGTACAAGGAAGCGCAAGAGGAAAATATCGAAGTTCAAAATGTACCTTGACGTGGCTACTCGGGAACAGCTTCAAAGGAACACGACCAGGAATTTCTCCACACACCCCTTTTGTTTTTTGCAACCCCCCCCCCGCCAAAAAAAAAAAAAATCTAATATTGCCCAATCAAACTCGGTTCCCAGTGCATGCACCCACAACTATGCATGCCCTTTTTTTTTAGGCTCGGTACCCCCCCCCCCCCCAAGAGGCCGATTTCTGGAGACATTACTCAACACGACCTCAACAGCACTGAAACTATACCGGGTGTCTCGGTGAAATCCCCGGGCTAAATAATTCGCGAACGGGTGCACCAATCGAAGAACTTTCTTTTTTACAAGTATCTGTCCGATAGCACCTACACTCTAAACCGTTTTACACCTTAAAGGGTGTAAACCCAAATGTGCAGAGCACGCACCTTTTAAGGTGTAGTTTAACACTGTCAACATTGTTAGGGTGTAATCATGTGGAAGGGTGTAATTCTCATCGCTGAATAAGAAAATACGCAGAAAATGTTGTCAGCTTGATGCGAAAAAACTACTGTTTTCGCATCGAGCTGACAACACTTTCTGGGTGTATGCCCAGGACCATCTAGGAATGTATTTCTATGTCATTTTGATAATCACCAAACGAACATATACAAGGTGTCCACGCTAAGTGTGAACAGATTTTTTAAAAATATATCAATCACTTTTTCCGAGATGAAATCAATTGCAATGCTGAAGGGCCCTCCCTAGGGGGGCATTAACAGACTCCTAAGGCAATGTCTTAATTAACTTTCAATAATTAACTTTTTAATTATAAAAGCTACGAAGTTGCTCCAATGAGAACATCTGATCTCTTCGGTCACCAGATACCAAAGCCGTTTTCAGAACAAAAATCCGTTCGGTAGACCGTCCGCAAAAATTCGTGAAGGAACGTCATTTTTTTCTTTATTTGGTTTATTGCGCATCTTCAAAGAAGCGGCTTTCCTTTACCCCCAGTGTGAGAGAGTGAAAGACCACAGTGCCGTCTCATGCGTCGAAGATTAGCTTTAACTTGCGGAAACAAAACAAAAACACAAATCTATCGGGTGACTCCATCGCGACTGCCCTTATCTTGGGCTTCATTTTCTGTTTTCTTTTAATCTTTTTCCAGGACGCAAGAGGCGATAGTGTGCTCTTTCATAGACGCGTCTCTAGAGGTGCGCAATGAATAAAATACAGAAAAAAATGGCGTTCCTTCACGAATTTTTTGCGGACGATCTATCGAACGGATTTTTGTTCTGAACACGGCTTTGGTATCTGGTGACCGAAGAGATCAGATGTTCTCATTGGAGCAACTTCGTAGCTTTTATAATTAAAAAGTTAATTATTGAAAGTTAATTAAGACATTGCCTTAGGAGTCTGTTAATGCACCCCTAGGGAGTGCCCTTCAGCATATGCTATATTGCAATTGATTTCATCTCGGAAAAAGTGATTGATATATTTTTAAAAAATCTGTTCACACTTAGCGTGGACACCCTGTATGTAAAAAGTTTCATTGCATCTAAAGTATTCAGTAAAAATTGGTCTGCTCGTGCAGCATGTCATTAGGTAATTGGTGAACTATAATGCGATCAACTATGTGTATAAGAATGTTACGTGAAGTGAAGGAAATATATACGGCTATACATAGGCAACTCAAGGATAGTGCAATTCACCAGAACACACTTCAATGAGCTATGTGAAAAATGGTATGCATGGCTTGTTATATGCTCAGATTTTTTTATTTTTTTTTTTTTTTGCTGAAAACTGATGGAACAAAGAGAGGTGTCACTTGAACAGGTACCAGAATGTGACATAAACTATGTTTCTGACAATCATTATAGTTGTTGACATTGTGATGTCGTCAGAAGTGTCACGACTGATGGCTTCGCAGTTTCAGCAAGTTGTGTAATTGTAAAAGAAATTCCTGAAAATGACTTGTCGGTATTTTCAGAGATCTTAGGAATATATGTGGTAAATTCTCAGATTATTTTCATTTCTCTCTGTTTAACCACCGTTGAATACGATTGCCACTTGCATGTCCATGTGGTAACTACCACTCAGGAATCCACTGTTTTGGAAAATTGGAAGAGCGTTTCACCTGACGTGCTGAACCTACACAAACTCCCGGATGGCAGGCGCGTTATCAATCCATGTCATGCGCTTCTGTAGTGTGACGTACTTATGTCAATTCATGTGACGCGCTCTCTGATTGCCTATGTTATTTCTTAACTAATGTCAAGCTCCCCTTAGTGTGCCTGAAGTAATCCACGCCTGGCTGTTAATCATGCCAGGTGTTTATTATTTCGTCATGTCGTGCGTTCTTCTAGTTTCGTAAGTAATTTTATGTAACCTGCCCACTTCATCGTCAAAATATAATTGTTGTTGTTGTTATGTAATGCGCTCCCTTATAATTAGGGTTCCGCATTTTCGATGTTATTTTTGGGCAGATTCGGCGTATTTTTTTTATGTTTTTCCTTGCGTGTACATGGTTTACCCGACAGTTAACGGCGCATAGCAATTACAATGTAATTTCAGTGCTGTGCGCGTCTAACGCAGCCTTAACAACAACAACCAATGCGAATTACCAGTTTTGTGAAATCACAAGAAACTTTATTGCTCCACAGCGAAGTGATGGCGCATTCACGAAACCAACGAAAGCACAACTCATTTAATCTTATAGTATATAAGTGCAAGCATACTTGCCGAGGTTCTTGTCAGACATTGCTGCGCGCTCTTTAGTTCGTGAGTTCTATAAGTGCTGCAAGAAATGGCCGGAAGGCGTTTGTTCATCTTGTTCGTTACGATGTTTCTTCATAATCACGTGGCGCCGCGATTCCAGGTGCTCTGATATGCGCGCCTGAGAGTTCGAAATCTTAATTTTCGCAAACGTAGTCCGAGGCCCTCTTCCTTTTTCTTCCCATCTCGGGTGCCGCGGAAAAACAGGACCGCCGTACGTGGAAAGTGGAGGTGTATGTACTGTCGTAACCTCTCCACTAAACACTAAAGGCCTGTGACCGAGATCGTACTTGAGGTCACGTCCCTAAAGGGCTCACAAACGCTGTGAGGCAACTACAATGGCAGAATGAGATTGCGACCAGCGCACCCGATCGGGGACAAAGGGATTGACCCTGGAACACTCAATGTGGTCGCAGGTCATCCAACCATAGCTAGGGTTGCCACCAGGCCGGTATTATACCGGCAGGGCCGGTTATTTGCTCTCTCTGTCGGTTGCCGGTAGAAGGATGATACCGGCAGCCTTTTGCCGGTATTTGTGGCTCAAGACCATTCACACTGGCTTTTTCGGGGTTTTCCCTTCAACATTCCACTACAGTTTGAATAAATCTGAAGCCCAGACCCAACTCCGCAGTCACCAGACGTTTTCTTAGTTATTCATTACAGTCTTGTGTTCGGAGGGGACAACAGCAGTGGTTGTGCAAAGCTGTTGTTGGTTGTGTCTTGCCAGCTAGAACTTAGGCCGTATTCAACTATCATGAGATATCCGCCTGCAAAGAAGGGTTTGTCTGCGTCGATGCGTTTTTCAAAGTGAGTGGCAATCCAATCCGGTTGCTCCAATACAATCCAGTGTGGCGTTCATGCCTGTTTATAGCAATTTCCAACATCAATAATCCAGCCCCACACAGGAACATATGTTTCCTCCCTATTTGAGCAAGCACGCTCGCTCTTTCTCTCTCTCTGCTCGTCCTCCCCTCACCCACTTTCCCTTTCCCGCGAGCATTACCCTCTCCCTCTATTCCATCTCCTCTCCCTCAGCCGGTATTTTTCAGTGCGAAAGGTGGCAACCCTAACCATAGCAAATACCAAAAAAGAAGAGCAATAAAGGAAAGCCTGCTTGGTATGTTGGAATCTTAAGCTGGGCATGTGCAGCTATTTATCTGTCATGGTTCCTGAAATGTTCCTCTGTATTCGATGTTTTTCGATTAAAACCGAATGAGGGAACATTTAACCGGCGTATGTTTTTCGATTAAAACCGAAAACGGGGAACCCAACATAATGTTCCCCTGTCATGTCTGCAGTATTCGATCTCCTTTCAGTGAACAAAGTATATGTATGTTCAAGATTCAAACAGACCCTCAATACACCCTGTATCACACCCTCACCGAGATTTTCCAGAAAAGGGTGTAATACAACATTCTTACACCCTCGAGAGCTCTCACACAGATTTTTAAGGTGCACAAATGGTGTATTACTGCTGTGTACAGCCACTTTACACCCATTTTACACCTTTAGGGGTGTGAAAAGATTTAGTGTGTACAAGCCGCGCACCGTGTGAATGAGTGCGAGGGGCTCATTATTTAAATAAAAATTCAAATGAGTTTCTCCTGTATAGTCCCAAAAGGGATAGTGCCCATTTTAATGCAGACGGCGCCCTGTTTTAGAAGTCATGTTTTTCACGAAACTTATTTGTATTTTTATTTAAGTAACGAGTGCGCGGCTTCTAGGTGGTATCGGACAGATACTTCTAAAAAAGAAAGTTCTTCGATTGGTGCACCCGTTCGCGAATTATTTAGCCCGGGGATTTCACTGAGACACCCGGTATATGTCGAGATCTGTGGAGACGATGAACGAGATGAGATACCGTAACGTATTCAACTGGAACCAGAAGTATTTAAAGCCTGTACCAAAGTATTTAAAGCCGCGTGGGCTCAATTAGGAAACACCAACAAAGGTGAAGCAACCCTCTGCACCGACATTATAGCAGTCTATAACAACTGATAGTGTGATAGTTGTAGAGGAAACAGAAGATCGCCGTTGCGGTGGCAAGAACGTTTGCCTGTGTGTCTTTGTAACGCGTGCACACAGATATAAAAAGTCTACGATGACGATGATGATGATAGTAGCAGCAAAAATGTTTGTAGAAAGAAACGTGTTCATTGATCTGCATTTTCCGAATATTTTATGCAAGTATAATTGAGCAAACTCCAATACACGCATGAGGTCTGTGAGCACTCACGTATCAAACTAATACGATTGCAGACGACAATGAACACCACCGAGGTCTGCAATGGCTGTCGAGTCACGGACGACACAAATTATGTAAAACCGCATCCTGGATCCCCAACCGACTTGAATTCGTTCGTCGAATATCCTCTTCCTAAATACTCGAAACGAGGAAGAGAGAAAGAAAAAAAATAAATCAGGAAAGGATGAACGGTCTAGTTCCCCCCTTTTTTTTTCACGGCTCACAAGATTCACCTCCTGAGACGAGAGTACGCGACGTACACTACCGAGAAATCCCAGCGCGTTCAGTCAGGTGGAGGTAATGGCGGCAGCGAGAAATCTGAGCATCACGTGACGAAGTTTTTGCCCGGATAAAAGCACTTCTGCGGGAGGATGGCACGCCGTGACGAGACGGTACAGCTGCCGAGCTTCCCGCGGGAACGCCAAGCATTGGGGGCGCTGCGTGACGTTGACGAAGGGAATGTCCCCTGCGGGTTTCAACCAACATTTCGAAACAGACAGGGCTGATTGAGTTCGCGCCCATTTTTATTGGTACTTCATCCTTTCTTGCTGTCCTGTTTTATATATCGTCTTTCATTTTCGTTTTCAAGTTCTCATGTACGTCGCCTTTTTCAACCTTCTTCTTTCGTTTGTGATTTATTAGTTTACATAGCAGGCAGGTGACGGCGCTGCTAATGGCATGCTTGTCGTCGTACGTATATGCGTTTCGGGGGAAATAAATATGCTATAACAAATGCTTACCGCATTTTTGTTAATACCAGGATGTTTCCTTGTGTTTTGCATCGCTACTTCAGGTTCAATAAGAAAAGAGAAAATAAAGAATAGTAATAAAAACTAAACAAACAAAATAGCAATCATAATGTTGGTCGTCAGGTCAGAGGAGAATGGTTCCCAAATCATTTTATTTACCTTCCAAATTTGAATTTTGTCCCTCCTTGCTTCTGGGGCAAGTGACTGGTGCTCTAATCCTGAATAATTGAAATGAATTTAATTTTAGAAACGAGAAGAAAGATTTGCTCACTTTGCCTCAGAATGCCAGAAAGAATGCCTCAATTTTCCCTTTCCCTGTTGAAGATCACAATTCTACAGACCAACATCTTTCTCTTACCTTTGGCAACGTTTTAAGGACATAGACAGTTCAGCAGAGGCCATCTGAATAGCATGCTTTGTAGACTTTTTTACATAGTCTCCCTTAACGTCTACGTAAAATTTAGCAGACCGTACGGCTACTCTGCCCATCTGACGGAGACCTCTGTATAACTGGCAACACTAGAGATGCAAAATTTCTAGAAATTTTGAATCGCTCGCTTTTTTTGGGGGGAGGGGGGTTCCGAATTTTTTTTTTAAATGGAAGTAAACGCGGTTACTGCTGAGTCGAAGCATTGCCGGCCAAGCCACAGCATACAATGAGCTAGAAACTTTAGTAATGTTCACCCTCTAGGCATAAATGCAGATTAGAGCATCCCATTATACTGCTGTCTACTCAGCGATAGGTAATTGGAATGTTCTAGCCCGCCATAATTGGAACAACCCGTCCACTCCGACATTATGTGAACGCGATGGCGATCGCTTGGAGCAGCCAGACGGAGCTCTGGCAGATTAGAGGCACCTAAGGCACTGTTTGCGGGTTGGAGCGCATCAAAGGCACGAAAATTTACATTTTCGAATTTTGTCGCCCGGAAATTTTGAGCAATTTTTCCGCGGACGAGGAAAAAACAAAAAAAAACTTTTTTAGTCCATTTTTTTTTCCGGGACTTCGCATCTCGAGGCAACTCCTCGCGCTCATATCTCAACGAACGCGAGCCCTGTACCTAGTGGTGAAAGAAGAAGAAGAAGAGTCAACCATGAGACAGAAAACCATTATTCTCCGCACAACACGCAGCAGATATCCATACCTCGAATGCAACCGCCAAGCGCACGGGGTCTCTCGTAAAACAACTGGACCCCGAAACCAGATCAACTTTTACTACCCTCCTGCTGGTAATGCCCCTCTAGCTACTCCCCCGTCCGTAGTTAATAGAATAATGCACTTAAAATAGCCGGCTCCTCTTCCTAGAAAGTAGCATCAGGGACAAGTATCCCCCCCCCCCCCAACCAGCGCTGCAACATAATTAGGAGCACCATCCACGTTAGCCGGGAACCCCACGGAACCGGCCGCACGTATCGCTTTCAATTTGCATTATTTATTAATCTGTCCCATCCCGCAGTCTGAATATACTGATGGCAGAAGGATTGGTTTTCTACTTCCACCGAACAGGCACTCTTGTCGGGAGGGGCCGTTCATGTAGTGGGAACGCCGAGGTCCGAGCCCTAATAAATGGATCACTTCATTAGGGACCCTTCTGCGAGATGAGGTACCTGGGGTAGCCCGTTTGCAAAGGAACGGGAGTGCAGAGTTTTGGGGTCACGTTTCTGGGCACAGTAAAGGGTTCGTGAGAGCATTGGAACGAGTAGCAGAATGAAAGTTCCGCGTAGTTAAACGTCTTGATCTGTGAAGGCTGTTCAGTATTGTGGAAGTAATGTGCCTAAGTTGGGACAGTGCTCGTACTACAGCGAAAAACGGGAGCGAACCTTTATTTATTTTTTTGGCTAAGCGGTACCCACGTATGATGTAGAAATGTTTGAGAGAAAACGTAAGGAACTATACTGAAATATTGAAGGAAAGTTATTGTTTCCAACAGGTCCTGGTTCCTGCAAAGCGGGCTTTACCTGAATATCTATATTGTAGAGGTGAAGCCAACTTGCGACGCGTCTAACGAATGACAGCTGCATCTCTATCCCATCATCAAGAGCATAAAGCACGGTGTTTCGAGCAAGCATGTCATACTGGACGCGGAGGTTTCATTAATTGAGACGCGTATTCCTACTTAACTGTCCTATTTATGTTCTTCCCAATCACGCTTGATATTGAGGAACGCGGAAGTATCCCGTGGGTGCTACGCCACTCAACCCTTTGCACTCGATTACGTAAGACCAATTAAGACATACGCATAGACACACAAAAGCTAAATTGCCTCAATTGCTTGAACCAGCGCAATGTTTACTCACTCAATGGCCTTTACCATCTTCGTACTGGAGACAAGAGGATGCTAAGTTATATAAGTACACATTATTTTCATTTTCATAAATATAATTTAATAATTTTCAATTTAGATAAATCAAGTTCGACCCGACTGCTTAACAGGGCCATTGTGTTATAAAATATGGTGTCATCCTCCATATTTCGTGCACGGCTTTGCTTTTGACATGCGATTAATTGTACTATGGTGTAACTTATGTTGTAATAAAATGAGTTGAGTTGAGTTGAGTTGATGGCACGTACAATTTACGTCCAGGTAGCCCCGATGTTAAGACAACTTTAGTGTCACAATTCTTCACTTAAATGCCCGTCCGACGTCATTCAACCTTTTCGTAACCTCAACAACATTACCTCCCCCCCCCCCCCCAAAAAAAAAACGCTAAAACAATACCCCTTCCCCTCCTCCCCTTCCTCCTCAAAATAAGAATCGATACAACGAAAACAACCCGATACTCGGAAACACATAAACCCAAATCCCGCACAGAACGTTTCGCGACTCGACAACCCATCTGCGAGCAGTTTGGTCTCCTTATACTAGCCCATTACTGTTAAAGTGACACCACATGCCTTTTTTTTTTTCCTTTTTGCGCCTCCCTTACTCTTAAACAGATGTCCCTTTTGTTGTCGGAGTAAAAATAAATAAAAAAAAAGATTGTCTCGCTCTCTTCCGACTAAATATGCGCATACGAACGCAACGCGCGACGACGCTTCAAGACGCGGGAACACTAGTCTAAGAAGCGTATAAATTGGGGAAGAGTAAGAAAAAGACGACGGAGCGCGGAGGAGTGTATAAGGAATGAGGAGGGAAGGGAGTGTCGAAGTGGGTGCCATAGAATGTTGACACAGCAATGTCGCTGCCGGGTAAATATTTTCCCTGCTGACATAAACGTGCCGAGTAAAATCAACAAGCTCGCACATGAGAGGACATTATGTCTCTGGCTGCTTTTGTAAGAAGCAGCGCTGATTCTGGTTTTGTTTTTCCCCAACGTGCCAGTATTCCGTCGTTACTTCATTGTTACATCGTGATCTGTAAGAAAAACGCGAGAAACTTGAGCTTTCTGGAAGGTTAGATGCGTCACCGTACCATTAGTCTCTTTCCGGACTTAGTGCTCGCGACGGTCAATGCAAAGTCGATGACTGTTTGAGGTGCGGGGAGTTAATTTCAGGGTCCAGGGACTAAAATAGGGAGTAACGGCAACCTATACACTCTAAGAACAGAACTTCACCGCATAGCACGCTGTGCACCAACCATTACCACGATTGATAGGGTTATCGTTTGTGATTGGAAGACAGAGGGGGGCGTACGCCCTTTTGTGGCAATTTTCATATATCCAAATTGCCATACTGCGATATTTTAACCATCCTAAACTGCCGATAAACACCATAAACCACCCTATGCCACAAAATTTCCCGGCCTCTCAGACAGCAGTCACAACAATGCCACCACAGGGGAACGCATGTACTTGGAAAGCAGGGGTATGGAAAGCGAGAGAGAGAGAGAGCGGTACATATCGATTGGCCACTGGCTTCAGCAGACAGCAATCTTTTCATCTCCTTGGCAAGATCCGCCCTCCTTTTTTTTTTTTTTTTTTTTTCTATCCAACGAGAAAATAAAAGAAGCACCACGAACCTCCACCTATACGATCAGAGGATGCGAAAGGCGAAAGCAGACGAAGTTAACCTCGTCCTCACGTCGCGGATGACGTGGGATAATAAGGCACGCGTCAGGATCGAGAGTATAGTCGTTTTTTTTTTATTATTATTTCGGCAGACGTTTTGTCGCATTTATCTATAGTCACAGCTTCCCAACGCAGAGAATTGGAACAACTGTATATAGGAAGCTTTGTTGATGAGGATGAATATGCTTGCTTGTGCGGCACGAACGAATGTACGCGTGAGGAAGGAAAAAGAAAAACGTAAAAAGAATCGGTTATTTCTTTTGTGTGTGCTGGCTGTGCAATAGATGCATGTCGGCTATACTGTGTGTTGTGTGTGGCAGTATGATAAGCGTTTGTGATAACGTGTGAAAAGAAGAAAAGTAACAAATTCGATCTTGGTGGTGCGACTTACGAACAAAAACAACAGATTAATTAATGATGATGGTGAAGCTACTTACGAAGTGCGCTAACACAATGCAAATATACAATATATACACGAGAACGCCCTTAAAAGGCCCACCAGCGCTCCGCCCTAAAAGCACTTCTAAAGCTTTTGGACACCGTACAACTTCGGCCCTCACTCTGAGGCGACTCAAAATTCCATTTCACCGCATTACCGCGTGATAATGAGGTAGAGCGTCGCCCCCTTGCGATGAAACTCCTCACCCATCATGATTTAAACACAGTCGTTGTCTTTAAAAAGCGTCACAACCACCTCGCTCTATATTACGATGTGTACGTGTATTCTTGTTGTACTTCCCTGTGTATGTGCTTTTTTTCTTTCTTCTTCTTAATTTAAACCAGCATTTTACCTAATCGTCTAAATCGCGATCCATTGTACTGGCTAAGTGCAGTATGGTCTCTTCATCACTTACAACTACGTCGTTGCGCCTCAACTACGACGTTGCGCCACCACCTTCTTCCCTTCTTGCCAAAGAATGTTCACCCATAGCAGCGACGTAAGCGCAGTCTGTTGGCAAGTTAGGATGGAGATTCAACGCGAAAGTAAAAAGGAAAGAGCTTGCGCCTCAACCGCTCTAATTGCGCTCTACCGCAAGGTTAGAACCAACAGAGCATGGTGGCAGAGGTTTCAGCTGTTTCCTCAAGCGTGCTGGAAACCATGGCTATCACTCTCGCAGAAAAGTGCGCAATTAAAGGCGGTATACTGCTTTTGCCGTTCGCTTCCTCGCGGATGCTCCTTCGCAATGAGCCTAAGAAAGTAGGCACCTAGTTGTTTGCAACAGGAAGTCTCTCAGCGTTGTTTGACGTGCGCCGCGTCCGCGTGCGATGTATCAACTTACCCGGAATGCGAATCTGACAGCAGTGCCTGCGAAATATACCGGCTTACATCTGTATTGGTCTATATTAGGGCTACTCTGAGGTAAACGAGCGATATTTTCCGAAACTGCACCGTGGAAACATCTTAGCAAACGAACTATATATGCAACGAATATAATGTACTCACTACAGAGTATGGGAACAGAGAGAGAGAGAAAAAAAAGGAGGGGGGCTCGTAATACTCGCCCCGTATTTGATACGACGTCGTATATTAAGCAGATAGATTCCTATAGCAATGACAATGGCAACGTCACCACCCACTCTCTGCTTTACTCCGTTGACCCCACGTTGTCCCTTACTCTCCCACGCCGAATGCCACGTTCCTTTACCACAGTCTTCCACCGCATGAGGCTTAATGTGCCTTTCACACCGGCTTTCCAACACCTCCTCGGTGTCGGCGCATCCAGCCTCTGTTCCACGTGTGGCGTGCGCGGTGACCTCCATCACGTCCTCTTGGTCTGCGGACAGTACGATCGCCAGCGCGCCCTCATGGAAACTGCTCTCCAACGCGTCGATCAACGCCAGTTCGACTTAGCCAAAATTCGCGGGCCCTGGTCGGACCCCTCACACCTGATGCAAGGCCAACGAGTTGTTGCTGAGTTCCACTCCAGCACTGGACTAATGGACGAACTCTAATAGGACACCTTTCCATCATCATCACTTTCTCATCCCTTCCACAAGCGCAATGGGGCGGTGTACCGCCATAATGGCGGGTAATGAAACACCACATCATCCCATTTATGTGTGTGTGTGTCCTATAGCCAGAACCATGGTCTATCTCATAGCACGAACTATTTATTGGAAAGCAACTGCTTCAGTAAGGATGTGATAACTCACATAGACCTCACCTGCACAATATCTTGTTGTTACTTCATTTAGTTATTTTTTCTCCAAAAAAGGCATGGAACACACAAAGAACGTACAAGTAAGCCTATGTGCTTTTTCTTATTTGCTATTTTTCGGGGTTTATGGGGATGTCAATTCGCTTCCTGCGCCTTTCCATAGCACGACGTTCTCGGAACACTTATGCGGAAGCTGTCAGAATTCTAAGCGCCGAAAAATATTTCACTCAAATCCGAGGCCTTACTGGCAGCACATAAGTCATCCCGTTCGGGCTAAAAATATTTCAAAAACGCTCGAATACTTGCGGCAAGTCAACAGACGCTGCTGGGCGACGCTGAGGCCCATTCGGTAGGTAAGGCCAATTCTCGAGGTAGTACAGGTGCGCTTGAGCAGAATTATAAAAGTGTAGCATATCATGAAAACCTGCGAAACAAACTGTGAAACAAGAAACCTGATATTTTGATGCATACGATAAAGATTGATATGATATTTCGAACTACATTTGCAGTTGTATACCATTAATTTCATTAATTTATTTATTTAATCGTCTTCTGTTTCCACCTCATCATCATCCAATATGTATGTGTGTGTGTGTTTCCTCTATAGCATCAGCTATCAACTATATTCCTTGACTTTTCTATAAGTAGGTGTTTTGTAATGTGCGCTGGCGACGAAAAATGTGCTTCTTGTTTTAAGAGAATATCCAGAGAGATGGTCCACTGCGACCTGTTGTATTGTCACACTGACTACGTCACAAGAAGAAATCAGTCAACAGCGCACTTTATTTCGAATAAATCCCCAGAAAACCCGATGCAGAAGCATAGTATCATGAACATTATGTATTTTGTGTTCATTATGCGAGGTCATTTCTTCATAAGTTCATGACGCATCATCAAGCACAATGAGAAAACTTTCCTTGTAACACATTATTTGATATGACCTTCACTCGTTACAGGTCTCAAAACGTCTCAGTCAGAACATACCGAACATACTCAAGCTATTTCAATTTCAATTCAATTTATTTCATCTTTAGAATGTGGAGATGGGGGAAAAAAGCTGTGGGACAGCTTGACAAGTTCCCATCCCCAAAGTTTACACTTCGAACTAGCGCTGACAGTAAGAAATAAGGAATAATGCCCAGTTATCATACACACTACACATATAAAACACATTATCACAATTCCAGAGGTGACTGCAACCCGAGAAAATGAGATGGTTCAACTTCAATGCCATGTTCAAAGAATATATTTAAGACAAAAGCTAGACTGTACGAGAGTGATTGTTGACCATAATTTGTACGTAAACGCGGAAGCTTCCATTTTTGTTTTTGCCGAACGTTACAAGGGAAATCATTTGTCGGCAATGTAAATAAATAAGAAAATTTGAGCATTTTTTGTCCATACATGTTAAGCGATAGTTATATAGATGTAACACACATACAAGATTAAGCTTTTTAAAATATGCTTTCACAGAGTCACAATAACCAATATTGACCACGGTACGATGATGATGATGATGATGATAGGAGAAAAAATATTGAGATGTGAGCCCGCTCACTGCGGGACAAGCTACTCCAGGTCTGGTAAAGAAAAAAGAAAAAAGTAAAGAAAACGTCTAAAACGTCTGCTATGCTCTTAACCAAAGTGGTGAGTACGAGCGCTGTGCACCACGGTACGAATTATCTTATTTTGCATCAGTAGAAGCATATTTAGATTATTTTTGTACCCCTACGCCCTATGTGCCCCCCACCACAACTGTACGTACATCCTATACTCAGTCTTACGCAGGTGCTTCTCTAACTACAGTTCAAGTAAGTACAGTTCAAACAGCCAGAGCCATATACCGTATTAACAAAACAAAACAACAACGACAACAACAAAAAAGAAAGGCTCGCCTCTTCCAGCGGACCAGTTCGATGAAAATCTTCCCGCGAAATAGAATGAGGGAATAGTGTCCTCGGTGGCTGTGGCTGCTGATCCCTGGTCGCCGCTCCGAGGCACGGAATGCAACCCGTCATGCATCATTTCACTTAAATCCATTCTGTTTCAACCCGTACCTCCCCATCACACTTTCATTCCCAGTCCGTACTAAAATTTTCGAAGAAAGAAGAGACATCGTGCCCGTATAATATCTTCTCCGGAACGAAATTCGAGATATAATATCTCGTGCTGGGTATTGCCGTGGGTTTTCGGGAAGCCTCGCATTCCAGGTGTATGTGAAAGGGATGTCAGAAAGCAGTGAGGCTTAAAATCGTGCGGATTAAGTTTGGATAAATGGATACCAGTGGGTTCCTGAACGGCGCTAAATTATTATGTAGAATTAAGAATATCTTTGTGTGTTTGTGTTTTCCGTTTGCGTTGGAACAGCTCAGGTGTGTCGAAAGAATGGTTCAAACTCGTATAGAAACCCGTGACGGTTGGAAGCTATAAAACGCGATAATTGCCGCCGGGTTATACACAGCACATCATCAGTCACATCGTACGAACACTAACGATCTCGTCGCAGCTTAACGGCACGCTTATTTATTTAACTTGAATCGCGGGTTCGAACCCGGCCGAGGACAGTGGCAACTTGCTAAAAGGGTAAAAGTTGCTCAGACACGCCGTCGTTCGCGAGTGACGTTGAATGTGGTGCTCCATGTGTCGAGATTTCGAGGAGCATGGAAAGACTCCAGAACAAATATGTCGGGAGAACTAGAAATTAGGATTACAAGCCCTGAGAGACACGTTCGCGCAAAAACTGCAAGCGTAAAGGCCAACCGCCATGGAGCGAATGTACAGCGAACAAGCTGCGAACTCCGCTCAGCGTCGGACGCCCTGCGCGAGGTGTCAAAAACGTGAGTGTTCGCCGGCGATCTGCCCATGCCAGATATTTTCGGCCAGCGTCTGCGATTCCGGGCGGTGGGTGTGCGGGTAATGGCAGGATCGGCTCGCCGTTGTTGGCCACACAGAGGTGGGCGTCGTTACGACTATATTTGAAAAAAAAAAAAAAAAGAAGAAAAGACGGATGGAGGATAGAGGATGAAGGGTGGAGATGCGTAGCCGTAGAGGGTACATGAGTTCGTTGGGGAGAGTTGGGGAAGCGTGGTGGTGGTGGCGAGAGGGCTTGCCAGTGTCGGCCTCCCAGAGGTGGGCAACGTCACGACTGACGCCCTGGGGAATGTGCGTCCTGGGCCGACTTCTAAGGGCACTGTGCCGACATGCGTCGGAAAGCGTCTGAAGCGTGGTGGTGGTGATGGTGAAAGGGCTTGCCGTTGTCGGCCTCACATATGTGGGCAACGTCACGACTGACGCCCTGGGGAATGTGCGTCCTGGGCAGACTTCTAAGGGAACTGTGCCGACATATGTCTGAAAGCGTCTGAGGAAAACCTTAGGAAAAACCCCAGACAGCACAGCCGGCGCGTTTGAAGCGTCGTGTTCATCAGGTGGTGGTGGTGGTGGTGGTGAAAGGGCTTGCCGTTGTCGGCCTCTCGTATGTGAGCAACGTCACGACTGACGCCCTTGGGAAATGTGCGTCCTGGGCCGACTTCTAGGGGAACTGTGCCGACATATGTCTGAAAGCGTCTGAGGAAAACCCTTAGGAAAAACCCCAGACAGCACAGCCGGCGCGTCTGAAGCGTCGTGTCCATCAGGTGGTGGTGGTGGTGGTGGTGGTGAAAGGGCTTGCCGTTGTCGCCTCACGTATGTGGGCAACGTCACGACTGACGCCCTGGGAATGTGCATCCTGGGCAGACTTCTAAGGGAACTGTGCCGACATATGTCTGAAAGCGTCTGAGGAAAACCCTTAGGAAAAACCCCAGACAGCACAGCCGGCGCGTTTGAAGCGTCGTGTTCATCAGGTGGTGGTGGTGGTGGTGGTGAAAGGGCTTGCCGTTGTCGGCCTCTCGTATGTGAGCAACGTCACGACTGACGCCTTGGGAAATGTGCGTCCTGGGCCGACTTCTAGGGGAACTGTGCCGACATATGTCTGAAAGCGTCTGAGGAAAACCCTTAGGAAAAACCCCAGACAGCACAGCCGGCGCGTCTGAAGCGTCGTGTCCATCAGGTGGTGGTGGTGGTGGTGGTGGTGAAAGGGCTTGCCGTTGTCGGCCTCACGTATGTGGGCAACGTCACGACTGACGCCCTGGGGAATGTGCATCCTGGGCAGACTTCTAAGGGAACTGTGCCGACATATGTCTGAAAGCGTCTGAGGAAAACCCTTAGGAAAAACCCCAGACAGCACAGCCGGCGCGTCTGAAGCGTCGTGTCCATCAGGTGGTGGTGGTGGTGGTGGTGGTGGTGAAAGGGCTTGCCGTTGTCGGCCTCACGTATGTGGGCAACGTCACGACTGACGCCCTGGGGAAATGTGCGTCCTGGGCCGACTTCTAGGGGAACTGTGCCGACATATGTCTGAAAGCGTCTGAGGAAAACCCAGGAAAAACCCCAGACAGCACAGCCGGCACCGGGATTCGAACCCGGGTACCTCCCAGTCTCCGAGTCGTGTTCATCAGCGTCTGAAGCGTCAACTGCTGATGAACACGAGGCCGGCCAATCAAAGCGCTCTTCCGCTACGAACCTACGCTAGCTACGCTGCCTTGTCGTCTGCACGTTGTCATCTGCTGTCGTGAGTCGTCGTCTTCCTCTTCTTGCTATGTCGTCGTCTGTGTCGTCTGCTCGCTGTCTCACCTACTGCGCCGCTAGAACGCCACAAGCATTCCCTGCCAAGAAACATGTTTTCCTTTCGCAGTATTCAATATGCCTTTTGATACATTACGGGGCACACTTTTCTAGACAGTTGTTGGATTTAGTTGCAAAATTAAGTACATTTTCCGAGCAACTGATTTCACTAAGCTTCTACACTGTACTTTGGCAACAGTGACATCAGAGCAAGACTTTCCGACGCCTAGTTTTTCGTCCCATAAATCTGGTGCCGGTGAACAACTGGTGGTGGAACGCGCGTGGCAGTCTGCCGCGCTAACTTCGTTGCAAAAAATTTGCTGGGCGCACGAGACCTTTCAATCTCGCGGGTCAGAAAACGTGCTCCCCTCGGCTGCCAGTCTGCAACGTCGTGTGCCTTACCAATACTGAGGCGAGAGCCTTCTTGTTTCGTTATTTCTTTTGCAGCACCGCCCGTCCCGCGTCTCGACTGGTCGCTCTCGCCTCTCGCTAGCAGATGATTCTCGGTGGCCAATGAAAAACGCTCTGCCTCCTGACGTCACGAGACTCCAGGAGCCGCTGCGCGCTCTCTTGCAAAGCAATTCGCACTTCCCAAATGAAATATTTTGCGTGATGGTTCCTGAAGGTAATATGCTCGTATGACGCAGTTGAAAGATATATGTTCCAAGTGCTTTCCATGCTTCTTTTTAAAGAACCACCAGGTGAGCAAAATCAATCCACAGACCCGACCATTGTGTCGTTGCTCATGATCGCAGTTGTCTGGCGACTAAAAGCCCCGAATTATTATTATTATTATTATTTTACTTGACAAGTGCTTTGCGCACGGCATCTTCTTGAAATTTATAATGCCCAATTGCAAGCTTCATTAATAGCACTGCTCGTGATGTTAAAATCATTTCGAGCAAACAAATGAATACAGCATGTTATGTTGTGAGGCAAACACCTGCTTTTCATTCCCAATGTGTACAAGAATGTGTAAAAGAATGTGTGGGTGGTACGTTGAAACTGACGTATCTTAATGCACGGGACTGCCAAATGGAGCATTTCCAACGAAGAAACTAACAGTTTTTCAAGCGATCTTTAATGTTTTTCTCGCGCACGGTTGCATAACTGTATTCATAAGTGTTGTACAATAGCGAGACAAATTGCACTTTCACTGTCCAATTGTTCACTGTACTCCCACTGCACTCTCAGTTCATAAACATTCATAAACTTTGATCACAAAACAATCAGGAATATATCGAAAAATAAGCCACCAATCTTTATCGCACAGAATGAACTTTTCCGAATAAATACGCTACGTTCGAAATTTATCATGCACATTATACACCACGCATGCGTTCTCAGTGCCCGCATTCTTCTTAGTTCCAACCAGCAAAATAAATCGACCCAGCAAGGACAAATGGGAGTAACTCCAAAAAGGGGTAACTCGAACAAACAATGGGAAGCTGATAAAACGTTGGAAGTACGTTGACCCTAACTGCCATGAATAAAGCGAGGGTTATGTATTCGAACGCTCGACCGTTCAGCGAGAAGCAGAAATAAGCGAAAATTACGAGTCTGGCGTCAAACAGCGCAAGGGAAACAAAGACCGGCAGAAGAGCTCGATGGAGAAAGTCGATGTAGTTTTTCTTTCTTCTTCCTTTTTTGGGCTCTGGTCTGTTTTTGGCGCGTTATCGGCAAGTGTCTCGCGAACGACACCTCAAAGCAGCTGCGGGTGCAAATGATCTCGAATCCATTGTTTGCTGGCATTTTAAAGATAGCTACCGCGACTAGAGGCAGTATGGTGTATGCGGTAACGGGGTGGTTTCCTAATTTTGTACGTTGTTTCTTTGTAGGTTTTTTTGTAGGTTATGAAGCTTCCTCGTACACCTTGAGGAAAATTCGAGCGAGGGTGAATCGATGAAGCAGTGTAGGAAATGCTGCGTAATGAAGACAGAAATAAAATTGGCTCTATCTTCCGGCATTGTGCCAAACACGTTTAAATGTGTCGTCGTCATCTAAACTTGTCGTCATCTTTCCAACGATACCACAGGTATTGAAATTTGACCGTTAATTGCTGAGAAAAAGCATCAAATCGCGCGCCACAGGAAATGCACGTGGGAGAAGGAGCTGGCATGCTCTCTTAAGAACAAGCAGCTGAGGCGATGTTTTCTAGGGGACTACGCGAACACACAGAGCCTTCAAACGCCCAAGAATTACTGAATTTCAGTGACAATTTTCCTTCAGCCGAATAATAACATTGGTAATTGGGAGTATATTTACACGTACGGCAAGTCAGACTAATCAATGGGTGAAGACATAGGATAAGGGAAGCTGAGAAGGTAACGCTTTGAAAGCAGAAACATCCATATTACGAGAACACAATGTTTCCTTTCTTTTTTCTTTTTCAACTCATTTAATTTGTATTTACACCAAAGTCATGTTTAACCATCAGAATTCCAACTCTCTCGTTCCCGTACATGTTGTATTTCTGAGAGGATGGCGGCTCGCTGGTGAAGATTCATAGTACAAGAAAACCTTGAGCTTGAGGAACTTGTTGTGACGTCTTCTAAGTTCCTCATGCTCAAGATTTCCTTGCGCAATGTATTATTTCCATTCGAATATCTACGGTCAAAGCCACGCGAACTTCGCCTGTGGTTCCCCATCTCCCGCTTATTCATCTCACCCATCCTTCGCTTACTTTAAACGCAGACGACAATCGCGATGTTCATCTCCAGCCTTATGTGTATCTGTCTTTCACTATTTGCGCAACACAACCACGGGAAGAAAACAGAAGCAACATACAACGTATTGCGACGGTATTCTGTCGCTCCATACCTTATATATATATATATATATAATTTCATAAGTTGATTTCTTTTCTATTTACAGGAGCAGAAGGAAGTCGTCGTGAAGACAAACACGGGGCCTGAGGTCAGGCAGACGCTCCCTGCCGAAAATCCCTCGAGGCGAGATTGAAAAGGGTAGTCCCTATACGTTCGGAGTTAGTCTAGACAGCCTTTCGCGAAACTTCCACGCAGGCTTCTCTCTCCTACTGGGAGTTTACACTTGACATTGCTCACTTCCAGGACGCTGGCGTTAGTGTGTTTCGCCACTTAAACGACAGCTTGCTAATGACATGCACGGATGAGGAATGAGGAGACCTCATTAGACTAGGTGTGTTTCGGTCAACAAGGTCGTAGAAACAACTCTGCAGTAATTTTTTTATTTGTGTATTGGCGTGTAGCAGTTAATTGATTTGTAAGCTCGCAGCTAACCATAGAGGAAGCTACGGGTGGAAGCCATTGGAGCCGGTGCAAGAAGACGACGTAGCTCACGAAGTGAAGCAAAACAAAGGGCTAGCCTAAACACTTTGCATGTTCTCTTCTTTTTTTCCCTTACAAAAAAAAAAAAGAAAACTTTGCATTTTCCTCCCCAGTAAAGCGGACAGACATCCTACAAAAAGTGCACGAAAAAACGGTTAGGATAACCTAAGGAGTCGCGCAGGTTGCTAGGAATAGTAAACAAGCAAGCAAAAGGATATGTAGCGCGTAAGGTCAACGAGGCTCGTGCAGATGACGTCATGCGCAGCCTTTGAGCGCCTTTGAGCCACGTGACTCGGGGAAACATGGGTATGCGTCACAGACGTCATACTGCCGGCCGAATCAGTCAGCAGTGTATGTTTTTACAATATACGCTCGTAATTGCATGCACACTGCAATAACTCACGGCACGGCCTCTTACAGTAACTCCGATGTGGCAATGTTTTCCCGAGTCACCTGACCGAACGTGACGTCATTGCATAAGCCTCTTGCATGTTTTCCGGTACGGGAAGAGACAGCCCGGATAGCTCAGTCGGTAGAGCGTTAGGCTTTTAACCTAACGGTCCGGGGTTCGAGTCCCCGTTCGGGCGTCGTCGTTTTCTTTTACCAAGGAGAAACCTGTCCAAACTGCAGGACGGGGACCCATCCTCGAGCTGCAGTATTGGAACAAAAGGAGTATTTTCTAATACTGTCCATGAATCTTCTTTTTAATGTGCACCAGAACGCGGCATAATAGAGCTAAATATAAATATCCTCGCAAACGGTAGAATGTTATCTCCAGCTCCCTTTTCTGACACATCAGAACGTATCTCTTGTTGAAGGAAAATCCCATAAATATTTCCAGAGAATGCCGAGAAGACTTTCCATTATCTCATGCAAATGACGAACGTTCGGCGTTCTTTCCTTCCTTACAGAGGGAGAGAACAGACGGGAGTCAAGATATCGCATAGAAAAACACGATAAGGCTGAAACCGATTGAGAATAAAAAGGTCTGTATCGTAGCCCGGCAACCATTTCTGGGAGCACTTGCCGTAACTGTCAGCGTACACTCCCCCAAGAGGGCCGAAAAACTGTAATGGACTCATTTGCAATGCAAGCTCCAATTGCGGATTGGGGACTAGGTACACGCACGTCGGAATGCTTCCGTGAAGCTGCAGTAAAACGGAACGAGGAAATAAGGAAGGGAGCGCAACCCCCCCTCCCCAAAGGATACAAAGAGAAAGAAAGAGGGAAAGGGAGCGATGAAACATGAAGTGGCCTGCAAAGGTTTTGCGCCTCTTCTCTCTCTCTTTTTTTGTCTCTCTCTCTCATTCACTTTGCTATATTTATTTATTGTTGAGCTATTTTTATCTACTTTCTTTCCAACTTCACTTTTATGCTAGTAAATAAAACAAGATCAGTTCAATGTATGTTAGCAATTACGCACGGGAAGTAAAAATTATAATGTGGCTGAAAAGTGTTACTACGGGTGCTGTCGAACGGACGCACACACTTCTTCACGGTATACAGAGAGATGGATGTATGTTATTTTATGGTACACGTTTATCGTTGCGTTTAACGAATAACTCTGCAGCAAACACACTGCTCGGTGCAGTTCAAAAGCAGCTCGACTACATTTGTTATGGCTGACATCCCATTTCGTGTAATTCGTGTAACTCAGGAGCGAATACCGATTCTACTGCACCCTGTAGTGCGTACTCCGCCTCAGCGGATGTACCGATGCGGCAGAGCCAGCTTTACGACGATCGTCGCACAAACGCGCAGACTTTAACCGGAATAGGTAACGTGGAAGAAATAGTTGCACGTAACTACAAAATAGCTGCTGATTACATCTCGCACACATATCGTTTTTTTTTATTTCTGTTTCCTTTCTCTCTTTCTTGTGACGTATACATAACGGCTGCGCGCTCCCGGCTCAGTTCAGGAACACAGTGTTGCGGACCGACGTCACTGGAGTCGGTCATGAAGGCGGGCTGTCAGTCACAAAATGCGGTCTTCTGACTCGCAATCTGCTGCCGAACAGTCGCTAGAAACATCTACGTTCACGCTTTCGGTGGCATCGTACTGCAACCAGCCTGGCGACGCCGTCAGCTGAGCGTTTGGGAATCTCGCCGGCAATGCCAATTACGTCACTGGAAGAGGCCTAGCAGGGAAGGGCCGTTCCAACCGGAAGCTGGCAGTTGGTTTCGGATTCGATGTTTCTGATGTTTTATGAAAGAACACGAACGAATCTTGCAAAACTTTCTTTCGTGTTTTCTTCTTGGAATGCATCTACGAGTGGATATCACAGTAACTTTAGAATTCCGGATCCCTCGCGGACACCACCTTTAACACTATCGTCTTCATCACCTACTATTTGATGACAAGACAAATCTATCTCCGGACGGCATGTTCATTCCACCAGTACAGGACAGGTTGCCCGGCTTCCCGACATTGCCGTTTAATTAGGAAGATCCAACGGGAAAGACCCTCTGGGCACACTTCCATGGGACAGGATTTGGGAGGATTAGGAATCAGTCGGGATTAGAGATCGGGACACCGTTAATAAGGACAGCAGGAGCAACAACATCCAGGGAGCTTCCGTGATTATGCTGCATCCTATGCTTTTATCTCGGTCATGCTCAGTGGTAGGCAGCGAAGCAACGCTGGCGGAACCAACATCAACTGGCGCCGTAAAACATGGGCGTCCTACTACTGAGGCGTTTGCAGCCGGGGCGCTTGACTGATTCGTTGATTGATTGATTGGTAAAAGAAAAAACGGACCGTTTTCCTTCTTTCAATATGCCCTAGTCTGTGCTAAATAGGTACAGATTTCAACAATACGTCAACAAACGTCAACAATGGACAAGACCGACACCTCGTGAGGAACAACAAAGTTTTAGTTCACATAGAATGTCATTCCCACGAGTAACCCGTCCATCACAACGAAAATTTTCGAATCTCCTCTACCTCTACATTCATTCTCCTCCACGTCGTCGTCCTGCCTTTTGGTTTCCAACAAATATACCGCGCTATACCCATTGAATCTACAGTGTACGTCATCGTTTTTTTTTTCCTAGTGGTCTGCAGAATATCACATGCCATCTGTGCAAGCTTTCCCTTTGCGTTTTCATGCATCCAACACTCACGACGAAGCAGAAAGCCACTTGCGCGTGCCGGCTTGTACAAAACTTCGCGAATCCAATAAGCGTAACAAATATATTCGATAAGCAACCGATAACTCAGACACTCAACGCCCCCCAAATCAAGTCCTTTTGTATCGCGTTCGCAGTCTATTACCTTGTTTTAGCGGGCAAATACCACGAACAATCGGAGACGAACGACTCCACTCTGGAGCTACTATGAAATAAAAGTAAAAAGCAATAAAATGCAATAAAAAACAGACAGCACGGCGGTGTGACTCTCCCACACCCCATTTTAAAGCAGACGAAGCACGTCTCAATACAACGATGTTAGCAGACGAACGTGAGCCTGCCACCTCGCATTTTGCTCCACAGGGGAAAAGCGACGGCCTTCCCTATACTTTCTGCTAACCCCCGCCAGATCTTATCTCGGTCGGACGTGACGCGCAAGAGCAACGACCCCCCGCGGCGACAATGGGCACAGATAGCCTACGACACCCACTAAGGGCAGACATGACAAAAGAAGGCAAAGAGAAAGGCAAAAATGTGCATGCATCAGCGTCATTGGATAATGTACTCTGACAGGCTGGAACTGAATGCGCTAATTGCAGAGTTTGTTCTGATTTGTCAGGGGGGATAAAAGATACGAAAAGGTATAGCGGGCGGCGATGCGGACGTAAGATAAGAGCTTTTCCAGCGGGCGTGTAGCTTTTTAGTTTTGTTTAGACGTACGCTGGAGGAATGGAGATAGGCGATTAGGTGGACTGATGAGAAATTGTGGTAGTTGGCGATTTTGTGGGGTGTCTGCTTTAATAAGGCACACGTGGCGACGTCTGCAACGCACAGGACTGAAACTGAAAGATCGGACAGTTGAATGAACATTCGTGATTTTTGAAAGAAAGTTTTCTCTTAATGTCTGCAGCACACAATTCATATGAAATGCAGAAAATAAGGCGAGAAAGACAGCAGAATCGACAGCAGCGCCACATTTTTCTGCACTAGCAAGAGATTGGCAAGTGAGCCGAAAGATGGCGCTACGAAGAGGGGGCGAAACGGCACTTCGAAGGTTTCGCTTGGAATTATAGCAAGCTTTAGGAGCTCGGAAGACGTTAACGGTAACGGTTACTTTGATTTGAGAGCTTCATTTGTCGTATAGTTTCCGTAGTGCCCTTCCGATCTCATAAAGCTCCCTCAAAAGGTCAGGCAGCAGAGCAAAGCAACTGTGAGTTGCTTGCATAGTGATGTGCATATCGAAAATATCAAAAAATCAATGCCACGGATAAACATGGTTCAAATCCAGTATTCCATCTATGTGCACCACAATAAAAAAAAAAACGTGAAGTCGTAGCATTGTGGCTCCAGAGCCGTTTATGACGAGAGTTTGGCCGTTCTGTGATCTTTTGCCGCCCGGAGATGGGAAACCACCGTGACGTCATAGCCGTCGTCGCTCCGCCCACTTGGCCGGGATGAAAGGTGAGCAGCGGTAGTACGGGGGGTTTCAAGGCTATACCCCAGCTCCAAAATAGCGAATGGGAGATTTCAAGGCGATAGCTCTGATCCAAAATGGTGCCACCGGCCTTAGCGCCGCCCATCGTGTGACGTCAAATGGCGCGCTTTGAGACAAGCTCCTCCCAATGGCCAAGCTCTCCTAATAAAACTGCTCTGTGTGACTCGTCTTTTGAGTGACGACTGGCGGCGAATGCGGTACCACTAACACGTCTCGAGTGCGCAGCAATATACATCTCCCGGTTTGTAAACGAATGACATTATAGTGTTCGACAGCGCCACCAATTTGGTAGAGCTGAACTACGCTCGAAGCAATAGGGGGCGAACAAGATCGCGCACGAAAGCCACGGTCTTGAGGGGATTACGATGGTCCCTGAAAGGGACGCAACCTTTGGTTCTACTTTTCTTTAAATAGGAGGTAGCGAACACATTTGCCCATTCGTAGAACCCAACCCTCCCCTTCCGATTTTTCCGATCTGTCTACCAACGTCATGATGACGTTTCTCGGGTAGAGGTCTATTCTACCAGCTTTCAAAGCGTTCCGCCGCGTTACAACCAGGTATAAAGTGTTCATTTGTTCTCAACTCTCAACACTGAGAACGTTAGGAGTTTGTATATCGATAAGCTTAAAGGGGAATATTTGTTAACGGTTTCGGGGACGACTTCGTAGTTTGGGGTGCATCCTTTGTGAAACGTCGCGCTAGATCCCATACGTAGAAGTAGCACTTGAAAGAAACTGCACGGTACATCTTTTGTCAGCCTTGAACATGAACTACATCAAGCATCTACTACACGCGCATGATCACTCTTTTCTCGAGTTTTTCATGCAATGTCAATTCTTCTCGAGCCATAGACACCGAAAAACTGAAAGCCTAGGTCTCTCTATACTCCTGTTAGGTACACACACAAAAACAAGTTCCCAGGCGTTTATGTATACATTTACATCCAGGAAAGTATTTTTGAATATGATTCTAATAACATACTGTAATTCGGACACAAAACAAGATTGACTTCAGAAAAATGAAATTTCGTCGTTCTTTTTTTCCACCAAGAGATAAAAATTGCTGCGCGCCTTGTAACAGAGATTAATAGGGCACCGATGACAGCGAAAAACAGCCACGATAAATCACTTTCAAACATTTATGTTGTTTCTTTCTTTTTTTTTTTTTCGTTTTTACAAAGATACGTGCACTGAAAGACGACAAACTGCGTAAAAAAATTGCATATCTACAAAAGACAAATGGAAAAGACGTTCTCAGTTCATCCTTCCTCGCCCGTGTGATTCTTCACAGTATTTCTCCCGTCAGAATCGAGAGCAGATAGCGGCCATTATGTCAAGACCATTTTCGAATGACAAACAGCGTGTCTCTCTCTCTCTTTCTCTCTCACTCTTCTCCAAGACGACGACCTTTTGGAATGCAAACGACTGTAGTCGAATACGAAACGCTTTTACGAAACGATCGGAAATTGGAAAGTGCCATACTTGAGACGCCTTTTCCGATTCTGCGAAAGAGCTGGGACGATACGGACGTGCCCGTAAATTGTAGAGGTACACAGTGAGATTCTGGGAGACAAGACGTCTAATGCGGCTTTCCCAGATTTTACCACTCCGTGTCGTGTTAGTATACGAAGACCGTCTGGTCAAATGGGGAACTACACGAAATACAACTTGCCCTGACTGTGGTGCAAACGAAACGAAATACACATGTTTTGAGACTTTCTAGTCCCTCGTTTGTGACAAGTGTTCCCACTAGTTCGGGATGTTTGGCTCCCGGCCCCCAACTACTGGGTTTTCGCCTTCTTTTTACTTATTTCGACTAACTGCGGCTAAGTGGTCTGGGGTAGCCAGTCTGACTTTGTCGTGACTTAAATCCCCTTTTTTTTTCTTTTTCTATCACATCACATCACATCACACATGTTTTACATGAGTGTGTTGTAGTGTCGACATTGTGGACTTTAGTGCGCCGCCGCTTCCCAGTAAGGCATAACGCTGCAGTGAGCTAGCGCCCGAAGTAATTTTGACCTTCTATAATCATAATAATTCTGTCATACTTACTCTGGAAGTTCCGATGTAGGGCTGTAGAGCAGAATCGTCGTATTCGGGCAATGCATCCGAGACTTACTCTTGTTATATGTTTGCTCTGTGACTACCTTGAACAACGCCTCTTTTCGCTAGGTGAGCAGGAATTCCTGCCTCAGTGGTCTAACCGGTACATATGCGCGAAGTATGGGCGCATTGCTCTAAGCAACCTCGTTTCCTAACAAGAAATTCTGAGTATGTAAATAGTGTAAATAATCGGAAAATTTTTCAGTCGAAGTTTGCCTGATATGTGTACATACGAACGGTAGATTGTTCATATTTTTAGCAGTTTGACGTAGTTGTAACGATAGTTTGCACGTAGAACGTTTACGTTGCTATAGTGTTAGTGAAAAGCAAAGTGTAATTTGGGCAGTTACTTGTGTAATTACATCATCATGTTACTAAAATATTCTGAACAGCGTCATTGTTAGGACTACGCGAATAGTAAATTTAAAACTGAAGCGGAATACGAAGTGAGTAGTTGTACACCTGGAGCGAACACGAAACAAATAGTTCATAATTGAAGCAAATACGGAGTGAATCGTTATCTAATACATGTACAGCATATATGCGGACGTGTATGTGTATGTTACGTACGCGTATGAACCTTCGCACGCCACAGCGCTTACTTGTTATTGTTGTTTTTAAGCGTTGAGAGAGGTCAGCGCTTACTTCGTTTTACACACTCGCTTTGGGGTCTTTAGAACTGTTCGAACGGATTCAGTTTGGAAAGTACATCGCTTCGGTTCGGAATTCCATCTTCGATTAGGAATTCGAATCGAATATATACAGTTAGCGTTTTCATATTCGACAAATCCAAATATTCGTACAACTCAAATCAATGCATAATAAACTTCAGCTTAAGTAACATTATTACTAGGTCGTATAATATGAAAGATAAAATCCATTTTCGATCGGCCATCAATTCATTAGAAATCTTCTTGTAAATGCGAGCACCGCAAAGCGACTGCGTCTATGAGCAGTGTAAAGACGTGCACATATGGAGAGGGTACAGCGGGAAAGTGAGGGAGGTACGGGTGCAGTATGCGTCCTGGGCCCAATTCATGAGGAAACGCACTCTGAGGAGAAAATGGTCCCTCTTACTCCTCTTCGGGACTAGTTACAACAGGAGCACAACCATTGGTCGCTTTCGAGAGTGACACTCTAAGAGAAAAAGGAGTAAAATGGGGAGTACTTTTACTCCCCATTTTACCCATTTTACTCCCCTAACCCCGATATTTACTCCTCAGAACTGCATGCAAATAGTCACTGAACTTCGCAAGTGGTCTCCTGGATGGAACAGTTTACGTAAATATCTGGTCTCCGTGAGTTTGATGGAATGCGGCGATATAACTTAGCCAACTTGGAAATTTTCCACTCTTACAGAGGAAAAAATATTTAGAAGTTCCTTTCTCGCGAAAATGTGCCCTATGCGTGTCGCAAGATGTTATATCACTCGACATATCACGGTTGAAGGTTTAATTCAAAGTATTTCCAGTTATGCACATTAATTATGTACCTGAGACTCTTATAGAACGGAGCGTGAAGTGCTGTCTCCACACTGTGACGTTAATTTAGTCCTGTGCATTTACTCCCTGAACGGACTAATTTTTGTGGCCATATATTTAGTCCCCAAAAAGGGTAAAACTACTCTTTTTTTCTCTCTATCAGAGAACTGCACGGACGCTTATGCGAAGTTTAGAGACTAACTGCAGGGCTTAAGGGGGGGGGGGTAAATTTCAGGGTCAGGGATCCAGCACGGGCAGTAATTGCAATATGGTGAGATTCAAAGGTGTTAATTTACTATATTTTTTCTTTTATTTTTAGTGTATGTCGACGTCCCTGTGGGAAGTGTGCCGAAGAGCTCAGGAAATAGTCCAAATAACAACAACATGGATTTGAAGGGAGACCAGAGCATATACAAAGACCAAAGACAGCACAGTATGCTTTTGGAATCACACCCCATAAGCGTGTGCGACATCCAGTGAGCCATGCCACGGATGTACGTATGACGGAGACTGTGGTACGGAGCCGTTGCATGGAACTTCTTCCCTGTGTCGAGGGGTTAAGGTCAAATAGAATTCCCAAACGTACATCCGGCGTGCACTGCATTTCGTCCCGAAGAGTTTCGTTCGAGATAGAGCCGTTGTCAACTCCACCTGTGACATGTTGAGAAAGGCCTAAGCCAATCGAATGAACAAATATTGAACCAAGGCCGCTGGAGAATTCAAAGCGCTTAAAGACGGATTTCAAGACCCCTTCTGAATCGTTCGCTTTGGTAAACATCTCGGGCGGGGCGTCCTATCCGAAACCAGAAATAGAAAAGAACGACACGACGGCTCGTGTAATATGATCGACCCCGCAGTGCACCTGCTCACGCAGGATCTATGAGAAAAAAAGAAAACAAAAATAAAAAAAAAAGCTCTCTTACTACAATGTATGCGCGGCACAGACAAGGTGTACGTGTACAGCATCGAAATGAGCGCATGTTTTGCTTCGTACAAGCAGCAGCATGTAGAGGACGATCTTTACGCGCATACATATATTTATATGTGGATATGTAAGAAAGAAAGAATGAGTCACAATTCTGAGGGGGAAAAAGGGAGTATCGAGGGGGGGTAACTTCCCACTTTTACTCTATTTTCACTCCCCCTCTCAGTGAGTTACTCCCTCTTGTTCCCTGCATTTGCCAAGTTCCTAAACAAGTAAACCTAGTTTACTCCCTAGTTACTCTCCCACTGCTAGTTACTCTCCCATTCCTGTCCATGTTTTAATCATCAAGTTATATGTGACAGCACAGCACCCTGCATCGCGTGTGGAGATTTTTGGAGCCATAAACTTGTGCAATACATTTCAGCTATTCAGCTTTTCTCTCTCTCTTTTTTTTTTATACCGGTTTGGTTATTATTGGGTTTGCCCCCTTACGGAACAACGTCACGTGGCATGTGACCTTGCGATGCACTAATTTCGTTGATCAGTTATACAGGTCCTTACCGCGTTCGAGGTGAGTGAGAGATCATATTCTAGTCGCGGTGCTAGGACCGTACTAGCCACCGAAGCGACTCTTCCTGAGTTCTGCATTCTTCGCATGGTCTGGAGGGTACGCACAGCAATCCGCAATCCTCCTTCGGGCGAACTTGTTCTCCAGCATGCAGGTTAGCGTTGGACTGCGTATAAAGTGGCCTACCTCCATAGATAGGTCTATACTTGATGACAATGCACACTCAACGGAGGTGTGTTACTGTTGGAGTGCGTGTAAAGGGGCCTACCTCCATAGGTAGGTTCCCTATTGGATGAAAATATACGCCCAATGAAGGCGTGTTGGTGTTGGAGGGCGTGTAAAGGGGCCAATCTCCATAGGTAGATTTCCTACTTGATGACAATACGCACTCAATGAAAGCATATTAGTGCTAGAGTGCGTGCAAAGGGGCCTACTTCCATAGACAGGTTCCCTATTTAATGACAATACACGCTCAATGAAGGCGTGTTAGTGTTTAAGTGCATGATAAATGGGGCCTACCTCCGTACGTACGTTCCTTACCTGATGACAATACACACTCCATGAAGGCGTACGTGTTACTGATGGAGTGCGTGTAAAGGGACCTACCTCCATAAGTAGGCTCCCTACTTGATGACAATACACACTCAATGAAGGCGTGTTAGTGTTTAAGTGCGTGGTAAATGGGGCCTACCTCCGTACGTACGTTCCCTACCTGATGACAATACACACTCCATGAAGGCGTACGTGTTACTGATGGAGTGCGTGCAAAGGGACCTACCTCCATAAGTAGGCTCCCTACTTGATGACAATACACACTCAATGAAGGCGTGTTAGTGTTTAAGTGCGTGGTAAATGGGGCCTACCTCCGTACGTACGTTCCCTACCTGATGACAATACACACTCCATGAAGGCGTACGTGTTACTGATGGATTGCGTGTAAAGGGGCCTACCTCCATAAGTAGGCTCCCTACTTGATGACAATACACACTCAATGAAGGCGTGTTAGTGTTTAAGTGCGTGGTAAATGGGGCCTACCTCCGTACGTACGTTCCCTACCTGATGACAATACACACTCAATGAAGGCGTGTTAGTGTTTAAGTGCGTGGTAAAGGGGGCCTACCTCCTTACGTAGGTTGCCTACTTGATGACAATACACACTCAATGCAGGCCGCAGAGGGAAGCTTGCATATTTTGTGCGACAAGTACTTGTAGTATAGTTCTTACGGACTACCCAAATTCCTATCCTCCAGGTAGCAATACAGAACTTTACACCTCTTTCTCTTCTGTGCCATGCTTCCCTTCCCCTTTCATGCCCCCTATCCCCCTATTCCTTCCTGCTGTCCTCTCTACACCTGTCCACATCTGTACGCCGCTCATAACCACAGTTGCTTCGCGGCACTAACACGGAATAAAATTAAAAAAATAATAATTCCCCTTTCATGCGCGTCTTCTCTCGTACCGCTGCCGCATCGAGCGATCAAGCATCTAGTACGGTGCAGCCATTGAGCTTATGGCTCGAACTGCTCATGTGCCCACACACAAATATACTAAGCTAGAAATACAATGGGAGGTTCCAAAGCTTTTTTTCCTCAGCGTTTTTCGGGATTACAAACTATATAATGCATACATAAATCCGTCCGTGTATAGGGTCTCGTCTTTTGGTATAGAACCCGATTGCAAATCTGCATCTCTAATAGACTCGATCCCATAAAACCTAATGCTTTCCCGAAGTACCTTCCAATATTTCAACAGTATAGCATATTAGAAAAACAGGAAAGCCTATACACAAACCCTGTCGTCAGAAGCACATTTTGAATCATAGATGTATGTGAATGATTAACAAGAACGCTTACTATCGCTATACAGCGTTAATAATCCTGCGGAACTAAACTGGCAACATATAAACGCATAAGCAGCTTCTGCTCAGAGCATGACTTCCGATCCATTACATTAACTCCAATCCACATTCCAATCCGCACGAAATACAATACATTAAAAGGCTTTCGCGGTTGCTGCACTCTGGATTTACGAAACGTACATAACCGTATAGTGGTCAGACCATATATGCGAACATGTGCGCATATTCCCATCAATGTTCTCAGCAATCACGTTTCTCTCCCTCTCTCATCTTTTCTTCTTTTTCGTCGAAGCGCGCAGCATCTTTCTTCGTGTAACGCTAATTACTATTCTTCACTTGTTGATTGATTGATTATTTAAAAGAAAACCAGGGAGAAATTGAATTGGGAGAATTGAATTCTTCACTTGTTCTTTTCCCCATTGGATATAGGCTTCTTTGTGGTGAAGTCGGAGCTAGTGTAATTTCCGACAGGAAGTTAAGCGCGTGTCACACATGTGGCGCAGCAGCAGAATTTGGTTTTTTCTTTATGTAAGTGTTTATGCTTGGACAAGACATTTTCTTGAAAACAACACTTGGAGCCGACAAAAAGCACCTGAATAGTGTTCTTAAATCGAAGATAAATACGCAGGGAAGATATACATCGGCCGACTCTTTCGAGAAAGAAGTGAAAAGGCTTCTCCACGTTTGACTCCCATGCACTCTACATCTTTCAACAACTCTCTGGAAGGACTCTCTCTGCTAATCCCGAGGGAGAAAGTGAAAAAAAAAAATTGTTAGAGAACAAAGCCTGCACAATAACCGATAAAGGGTTCAAAGAGGATTATTTCGTTAAATGGCCAGAGGTGCCATCTGCGGGGGAATCCTTAATCTGCCCTGGATGTTATCCGCCTTCTTACCAAAAGGGGGATAATCCATTAGCGAAAGACAAAAACCCATTGATCTGGGAAAGCTCCAACACGTGACCAGGGGTTATCACTTCGAACCCACGCCTGCTACATGACATTGGACGATTTGGTGATCAACGAAAAAGAAAAGACCGTGTTTATAGCCTCTGGGAGTTCTGTCTTCAGTATATAGTGTGACAGACTGAAAATATTCCACCGTATGTGCGCTACAATCTGTACAACGGATTGCTCCCACGCATGCTGAAAGCACCCCCCTAACTTTTTTACCTGTGCACTCGCTACAAGGGGGGGGGGGGGGGTTGCTATATCAGCCGTAATGACATGTCGGTGCTGATGCGTTAAACTGTTATGACGTAACTGTAATAATGCCCGGCCTTTTGAGACCCCCTCTCTCTCTCTCTCTCTCTCTCTCTCTGTGTGTGTGTTTGGGATTCTGAATAAACCATTGGCTGTCCTCTGACTGCGCACAGCACTCGTAAACACATGCACGTCTCCTGACAAGGTACACTGCCATAATGTGCGAGAAGCTCTATCACAGTTTAGTCACCAACACTTTCTCCGAGCCATACTGGCAACAACAGCACACAGCATCTACGATACCCTCGTTTACGGCCTACTATTCCCCCAAGCGAAACCATATAGAAACTAACAAAGACACGGAACCATATAGGCAACCGCGAAAATAATAGCCGTATGAGCCGCATCTCGATAGAGTGTCGACAACTGCGAAAGGCCATCAACGTTCATCGGCGGGCACATAACCATTTCCCCGGGCACGACCGGGAACTTACTTTCTGCGCCACCAGGGGAACACCTGGTGCCATTACAGCCCCTCGCTGTGGTCTCTCCCCGCCTATAAACCTAGTTTCTCCAAGGTTATCAACAGAGTGTGACTAGGACTGTAGCGGAATTAATGAGGTGGAAAATTCATAGCAGTACCGGAATATGGAGTGCGTATTTCTCGGTGTGGTCGGAACAGTTCGGTAGATATAAGGAAGCATTTTTGGACAAATTGGAGACAGCGTGAAATATTTAATTAGGCATCAGCGGAATTTAATTATTATTATAAATATTTAATATTTACTTTTATATTAATTTCATATTTAATTAGGCATCAGCGGAATTTAATTATTATTATAAATATTTAATTTTATATTAATTTCATATTTAATTATGCATCAGGCTATTGTTGGCTTTGCAGCAGGTCTTGGATTAGTTCAAATTAAAGTGACAGCTCTTATGCAGCGCCGACTTTAGTATGCTTGTGGAACTTGGCACCAGGACCCTTTTAACCAGGTGTAACTTCATGAGGCCTTAGGGGGGTGGGGGGATTTATTGGCAGAAAAAAGAAAAAGACAAAAAGTAAGGGGAAATGTTATGCCTTAGGGAATGCCGCAAGGCATATACCAGAACCACACTCTACTTTGAGTATTTGAACAGTTGAAATATGGCAGTCGTCGAGAAAGCCAGAGAGCGGTGGGATTGAAGTCATTGAGGCTTGTGTTTTGTTTGTCCGCGTGTTCCATCTTCAGAACAGCTACTTTGAATGTCTTTTCCTTAGCTTACTTCACTGCTAATCATAATGTAGTTTACTTTCAATTCCGCCGCGTTCGTCATCCTCTTCATCATGCAACACACAAATGCCTAAGGTCTCTTTCACAGGTCCGTTTTTGTCGTCCGTTTGCTTCGAAAATCTAAGAATCTAACGGCAATCGAGCCCCGTAGGTTCCAGTGGGTCTGTTTTGCCCCCGCTAAATCCACGGACAAGAAAAACGTTCGACTGAAACTAACACAACGAGCCTATTCGTTCAAATAACTTCTCGTCAGTAATCTTTCAACTTATCAATTATTCAATAAATCAGATTGCTATTACAAGTTGCATCAGGGAACCACGAAATATTCATTAAATTTTTACCGAGCACCCACCTTACCCGAAAGGCGCCAACGTATCCGACAAAAACATTCCACCCTTCCTATAGCTAAAGGCTATACTAGCTTGACCCTTCGCCTATCACAGAGTCAACTTTCTTCCAGGAAGATACACACCGCCGAGCCATCACGAGGTCGCCTTTGGTGCGCGCTCCGAAATCAGGGGAGCGAGCGAGGCTCATTCATTATTAAGCAGGAGGGACAACAGCGTGCTTGTCTTCCATAGGATCGCCCGAGTGACGCATAAATCAGGCAAAGTCTCGCGACTTAAGCCTGTAGTTCCTTCGTGCCCAGTGGCTACGCAAGCGCTGGTGCTCTTGCACAAAAGCTTGCGTCCTCGTCATGGGATGCACTGACACGGAAACGTTTTCGCTGGATGAACGCAGTAGCTTCTTAAACAGCATTCCTCATTGTACCGCCTCATAATGCAGGGAGCTGTCAGTCTGATGTTGTCTTGAGAGGTTGAAGTATAAAGTCCTTTGAAATTAAGCCTTCACGTTTTATGTAAAATCATGTCGCGTCAGTTTACTGCCACGACAAGCTCCTCTTCCCGCAACTTTTCAACACAAGCTACACTTCTATGTACACACTCACTACTCGAACTCAAATTCCGCATTTCAATTTTCGCACCGCCAAATACCCGCCTTCGCATGATTCTACGCACAACATAACATGTCGCTAACGCTGACTTAGCTTCATAAAAGTTGCTACCGAACGCTGCAACGACTGGGTATCTTCATCAAAAACGTTTCGTCAGCTCTGAACAACGTAAACGGAAGACGAATAACACAAAAAGAGCCGCGACAAAAAGGGGAAGAAAATGTCCGTATAATCAGAGCCGATACGAGGAACAGCGATGAAGTCTTTCACGCCAATGGTCACGATTTTTGGTTCTGTATAATGCTACCTCGAGTATGTTCTCGAAAGGAGTGCGTAGATTCTATTTGCGGTGTGTGTGCAATGCGCTACCTTCTTTCCTTTTTCTGCCTTTTATTTTTTTGCTCGGCGATTTGGACGGCTCCTGTAATCGCGCCTTATATCGTTCGCGAATGGCGATCGATTGAGTCGTTGCTGGGTGAGATGATGACCGTTGCTGGTCACTGCAGCTTCCCGAAAAGAGAAGAAGGAAAAAAATAGGGAGTATGTAAGGAAAGGAAAGGAAGGGGTGGAATGAAAAAGAAGCCAGTTGGAAGATAGAGATGGTTCTCGCTGACGATGGAGCACATGAGTGTTGCGCTCACAAGCACAGCTGCTTCGCGGTGTTAGCAAGAAAAAAAACAAAAAATGGCTGCCTGCATAGGCATTGTAAGAAACGTGTTTCAATGCGGTAGCTTAGTAGGTTGGTATCGGTCTGATTGGCTTCTGTTTTTTTTTACTCCGTGTTAGCGCCGCGAAGCAACTGTGGCTATGAGCGGCATACAGATGTGGTCAGATGGAGAGAGTACAGCTGGAAGGAGTGGGGGACAGGGGGGTTATTATGCGTCCTGGGCCAACATCAGGGGGAACTGTGCCGACATTCGTCTGGAAAGTCTTCGAAAAGCCCACGGAAAACCTCAGACATCACAGCCGTGTGGTAAGATTCGAACCCATCACCTCCCAGTCTTCAGCACGACCTTGGCTAACACAAACGAGTGGGACGCCTTAGCCCGCTCGGCCATGCCGCTGGTGGGTCGGCTTCTCTTATCTTAACCCAACCATACTTCCCACAAACTCAACAACAAGGTCATCGCAGTCTTTTGCACCGTTTGAAGCTCACTCGGGACACTCAAGGGTTGCTTGAAAGTGGTCCAGAGCGCCCTTGAGCAGAAGAATCGATAAAGGAATGCACTGCGGCAAAGTGCGCTTTGATAATCGGAGAAAGGGCTTCACGACCCGTACTAGGTTCTAGGGGTCCCTGAAGGCGATAGGGATCCCCAAGGGCGGAGCGAGAATACGGCAGAGAGTAGGATGTATGAATACTAGCTCCCTCTGTGTAGCTAAAGAAAAAGCTAGTATTCATGCATCTTACAGGAAAGAAGGTACCCCTCAGAGCACCTAGTCGACAGGGATCCCTGACGGCGGAGCGAGAATATGGCGCTTATTGTCTTTGATTTTGTGTTTCAGCGTGCAGTAGTTTTATTACTTACAAAAAAAAAAAAACACGCTCCTTCCAATTTATAGCCACGCAATGTCGAAGACGTTCCCCACCTAACATGCTTCTCAGCAGCAGCGAGTCGCAAATTCCAACCACCCCAACAAGTCGCAGGACGACAACAACGAACTCCCTATGCGCCCTTGTACCCTTTCCCCATAATCCCCAACTCATAACATACCACCAAATAAAACGGAAACGACGCATTCGTAACCCTTCCACCCTTCAACGTCGTCAGTGGCAACGCCAACGCGACACTGGGAGGGTAACGTTTCCGACAATCAACTCACGAGACCCGCGAGAATAGTGGCCGCTTTTCTAGGAAGGTGTTCCGCTGGAAAGAGCGCTTTCGTGGAATAACTGCCATTACATGCGAACGTGACGCAAAATAGATGGCGGAGAGAGGGAAAAGGGGGAAAGGGGAAGCACCGATTAAGAGCATCGACAGCGCGCGTCTGCTGTATGCGTTATGGGCGCGTATTAGTGAAGCGGTCGTTCATTGATTGCTGCCTATATATTTCGCGTATAGATGCTTCCACACGGGAACACGGGCATTAAGTGCGCGTGCAGTGTGTGTGTGGACCTGTGTAAGCTGATCTCACATTCGTGGTGCGCGTGGTATCGTGTTAGTTGCGAATGCGACGCAGTCACGGAAGGTAGTTTCGCGCTAAGAGAGAGGCGGAAAGGATCGAAGATGGAAGGAAAAAGGATGCGTCGTGCCTGAGTTTGTATGCCGTGTTCAGTGCTAGTTTGTTGTTCAGGCAGCGTCTTCTTTGCGTTTCTGAAAGTTTACCGCAATGTGCGGCTCAAACATCAGATTCGCAAACTTGTTGAATTTGTTTCCGATGAAGTATACGGTTGCGATGTGTCAGTAACGTTGGGAACGTGGCTAGCGTGCAAGCATTTGGATCGAGTTTGTGTCACACATTATATACTGTTGGTTAGTTAGCGGTACTGAGCATCGAATACCGACTTTGACTGTGTAAGTCTAAATAAATCAGTTTAGTGCACGCGGCACTAACACCACGCTCACCTTCTGCATGCTTCGTAAATATATATATATATATTTTTTTTTTACTCTACATTGAAAGGAATTCCTAGGTACGGTTCATTACTGCAACCACATGCAGAAGACTGTTTTACAGGTAAGAACAACAGAAAAAAAAGGTCCGATGCGGACAGATAGAAAGAGAACAGCAGGAAGGGATGAGGGGGGGGGGCACTCTTGAAAATGAACTGCACTGTATAGCACGCTCATAGCCAACCATCATCTCGAATGATATCGTTATCTCTCCTGATTTGTTGAAAACGGGAGGCGTACGCCTTTTTTGTGACACTTATGCTATACATAATTATCACAAAAAAAGGGCGTACGCCTCCCGTTTTCAACTAGTCAGGCAGATAACGATATCATTCGAGATTATGGTTGGCTATACGAGCGTGCTATGCGGTGAAGTTCATTTCTAAGAGAGCACGGAGGGGGGAGGGGGATTAGTATGCGTCCTCCGAAATTAATTTCCGATAAGAACGTCCCCCTTCCCCCACTCCAATCACACGGCTGCAGAAGAACATTCTTTACGATCATTTCTGGAACCGCCACAAATACGAACGCGACCGACTACTACTCGCCTACCGCCCTTCTCTCATCACTCTGCAACCGACGTCTTCCCTTCCCCAGTAATTCTTCCGGCTCAAACAATCACAACTTTCGCATTGAATCCTACTCCCAATCACCAAGAAATCTTCCCCATTCCCCCACCCCTCAGTGTCCAATTCGCTTTACGAAGCAAGCCCCTCCCCCATTCCCTCTCCCTTTGCCTTTAATCTCGAGTCCAGATCTCACTCGGCAACTCATTTGTGAGCAGCAGATTAATGTCCCTTAACTTGGCAGACAACTCTGATTAGTCGGAAGCAGAAGCAGACCACGTGATAGGAGAGAGGTCACCATCTACCATCATCAGACGAAGTCACGTCCCCGTTGTCAGCAAATCGTCCTTCACGTACAAAGGCTTCCGTGTTCAGCCAAATCTCTGCAATGAAAGGCCGGACCTAACGAAGCGGTCATTCGTCTCGGTCCTCTGTAATACATAGCGTTATTGGCCGTGCTTTATGAATCATACGTGTGTTCCGCTGTTCGATGTGTTTTCTTTGGCGACGCTTGGCTTAAGGGATAGAAAATAAGGGGAAGTATCTTTCAATGTGTCCAATATACACACCGAGTTAGGCTTGCACGTGTTGAGTATGACTGTTTCGCTTCAAAGATCCTGACGAGCAGTTCACACACGTGCAATGCAGATTTGATCGCACTTTTCAACGAGTGGAAATTGTGATGGTAAATCGTTGTGACTATCAAAGCTTGAATGCCCGCTACGGCACACTTGACGTGCTAGTGCAACATATGTTTCATCACAAACGGTCAGTTGTCGCGCGTAGCCCTTTACTTTCCTCTTCGCTACAGCGACTTTTTGCAGCTATTCTTGCGATTGGCCAATGACAAAGCCATTCTTATATTTACTTTCCCTTAGAAGTCGGCCCAGGACGCACATTCCCCAACTGCGTAAGTCGTGACGTTGCCCATCTCTGTGAGGCCGACAACGGCAAGCCCTTTCACAACCATCACCTACTTTCCACGCAAACAATGAGAGGCACAAGCAGAACCTAAAAGCTAAAGAGCACGACGAAGGCGAGGCGCCGAAGCATTACGGGTCGGCCAGATCGAGCTACGCAGCGAGCTAAAGGACTTGATACACTAAAGACAGCATCATATATTAAGGCAACCATGGAACAGTAACGAAGCAGTGCCCTATAAAACAAATGTAACTGTACAGAGTGATGCATCCCCACCGCAGAAAACGTCGTGACACTTTGCGTAAGAAAACGGACGGTGCGACTCAAAATAATATTACTTTTGTTGGCACAATTACTTAGTAAGCTGTCACGGTACGACGGTGCTGAAGCCTGGGAGGTGGTGGGTTCGAATCCTACCATCGTCTGTGCTGTCTGAGGTTTTCCTTGGGTTTCCCGAAGACTTTCCAGACGAATGGTGGCACATTTCTCCCCGAAGTCGGCCCAGGACGCATACTAACCCCCCTGTCCCGCACTCCTTGCTGATGTCCTCCCTCCATCTTTCCACATCTGTACGCCGTTCATAGCCACAGTTGCTTCGCGGCGCTAACCCGGAATTAAAAAAAATGTCGCATCCACTTATCTTACAACCAATCAGTCACTCAAACCAGGTGAAAAAAAGCTCTGGAACGATCCTGACGACCTCCATCCTTCGTAGGCAACGAACCCGGAACATTACAACACTCAAGCTAAAAAAAAAAAGAAGGAAAAGAAGCGAAAGCTAATCAAACCTCCTCACACTACATATACGCTGCACGGAAGAAAAATACCAGCCAAGCTCTGTCCTCCTTACAAATGATCGAACGATCCAAGACAAAACGGGACCGATAGAGGGGACGCTACACGGAACGGAAATACGTCATTACTGCATGACGCTATTACCGTTATCAACGCATTTCCGCGCCAGTGAACCGACCTACGTCCAACCAACATGGCCGCCGCTTCTCCCTCTTTCCCCCATCTATCCTTTCCCTCTCCTACTCGGGAAAAGGGGGAGGAAAGGAAAAGGAGCGATTTATTCCGCTTTGTGGCCGACGATCATTTTGGGGCACAAAGGAGCCGTTCCCTTCTTCCCCTTCCCGGAGTTCCCGGCATTGACGTGGCCGCTTCATCAGTCGAGTCTTATCACGAAGACGTCCTCCCCCTATTCAGCGGTCTTTCCGCACGTCGTCGCCGACGTAGAGGACGTTGCTGCTGCAGAATATGACAGCGGCACAGCGATCGAGGGTCGAATCGTCTCGGGCGATGCGACGACTCAAAATGCGTGTTGTCATCTTTTGGGGAAGTTAGGGAAGATGGGGGAGAGGCTTGAGATTAAAACGGGGTGACGCGGTTATTTTAGATGCATATGAAGTAGTATGGAGATGGGAGGCTAGTGTTTTGTAGGGAGACAGGGAGACCGTCCTTTTTTCTCCCTTCTCATTCTTTTTGGTACCCCGGTGATACGAGAGTATGTGTGAGAGGAGAAGGGGAGACAAGTTTTCTCTTTGTGAGACGGCGTTGTGTATTTACATAATGTTCTTGTAATTATTTTGGTTTTTGCACGGAAGGAAGTTGAGATATGAGACCGAGGACGTTGCAGAGGGTCGCTTAGACCTGTCACGGAATGAGCTCGATTGAATGAGGGTTTCACCACCACTACACGTACTCAGGGTCTGCGCTTGCAAAAACGCGCGATTTTCCGATATCAATGCTGCACAGCTTTCGTTTTTCTGACTAAATAAAAACTGTGACTACAAGCTAAGACATGTCCCTTCCTGGCTGAAAATGAAGTTGTCAACTTTCAATCTTACAGCGCTGTAAGACTGAAGGTTCAGCCGAGAGTGCGGACTGACGCGATCACAAAAGTCCTGATCTTCTTTTTCAAACTGTAGAAGGATGGACACGAGAGGCACAGATACAGAAATTCAAAAAGGAAGTGATGTGACGAACTACGGTCATGAGGTAAATCCATCAAACTCTTGTCAAACTACCAAAGAATAAACGAATGGCAAGAAAAATGACGAGATCGGTTTCCTGAACAGGCCTGTGACGCCATATAGGTGGCGTGAGCTCCTAGTATTGAATTGAATTGAATGTTTATTTCATTAAATAATATCTGATGGGGAAAACTGAAAAAAAAAAAGGCTACAGCAAGCTAGTATGGGGTCATATCCGCGAACATTTGTTAGCCACAGATTTCCCAGGACGTTCGAAGCTCTAGGCGCACAACGAAGCGGCAATGTTTGCTCCCGACATATTTTTCACTCTGATATCGATCACAGTTTACGCAGAGCTTCACACGGGCCACAGAAAAGCTAAACCGCAGTCCGTCAAACTAAGGTAGTGGATTCACGACCTGATTTGCATTCCCTCGCTTCCTGTTCTCCACCAAAAGCTATGTCCTAGAAAGCAACGAAGAAAATCCTGCATATCTGAGCGCATCATGAGGATGGACTGACAGCATTGTTCCCTTTCGTGGGCCGTTTTGAACGACATGTGGCTGGGAAAGTGAACTCGAAAAGGGCGGGGAACGCGGGAGGCGCACTTTCGTTGTTTCGTTCGGTTGCGCGAACAAGTTGAGAATGCCTGAATAAGGAGCATCCCTAATTCGTTAAGCATCTTTATGCGTTATTCTGACGTCCCGTAATTTCACACTGCAATGTTATTTTCGAGATGTGCATGTCGTGATGAATGCCATACGGAGCGGATAGCTTGAAGCTAAACTAAACTCGAGAAGTACATAATAAGACGAATTACAATTCCAGCTTCCCTATCAGGTAAGTACCATTCTGTTCAAGTGGTAATTTAGTCTTCATTGTTACATTATTGCTGGTATCACATATTCAAACAGTAAATGTTTCGCTAAAATAATGCGAGCAGCTATATTTTTTTTAATTGGAACTGCAAAAGCTAATTTCACCATGTTCCACTTCCCCGTGGTACTTCGCTACTTCGCATTTATGATGAATACGTAACAATTTCTTTTCTGTTTGAGTTAATTTATTGCACGTCAACACTAGTACACTATTACACAACCACCTTTCCTTACGCCCCTTTTGCGCAACCTATAAAGTGTAACTAGAATTTAGCGTAGAAGCCCACCTTTCACATGTCATGGTGCGACAGTTGCACAAAGGAAGATATATAAAGACAAGCGTCTAATGTGCAGTGTACGTAATTACAATGCACAGATATGCAGACAGCAATACAAAAAAAAAATGGGCAGCAAAAAAAAAAAAGTGGTTCATACCTGACAGAGTCGTACGTAGAATACATCTTTGGACCAGTAAACGGCATCGCAACGAAGTCACAGGAAATCGTTTTGCTTCATTCTGGCATCGGTGGTACTTATGAGAAGGGATTTGTTGCCGGAAATTATAGTATTTCGGTTTCCGGTTCATCAAAAATTCGTCTTTTATGCCGTTTCCGCGCTAATTTCGGTACCGTTTTCCGTTTTCGAAGCAGTATCGGGTACTGTGGTACCGTTTCCTAGCTATTTTCGATTCCTGTTTTGGCGTGTGCTCAACAGTTTGCAGATTGGATTGTTTGGTAGCCCGCTCTAGCTGCGTGCAAGACTTATTTTTTTTGGGATGCTCTACATACAACTGATAGAAATATCAATAGCGTGATATTCCCCATTTTTGTTTCCAAAACTCTAGACGAGATATGGGAAAGTCATATAGACATGCATATAAGCATTACCTCTGCTCATCATACGGCAAGTTATCGATACAGCGCCAGCAGCATGTAGGTACATGGCTCCCTAAACAAACATCTTAACATCTTGTTTGTATTTTTTGCGATCACTTCCTTCTCTCCATCTTTTTTTTTTTTCAATCTCTTTCCACAATTGCTCGTCCCATTGGCAAGTTCATTATGTGGCTCTGCTGGATAACGTAAGCCCACGATAAATAGCCAACAAAAGTGTGACGACACCCCACCAGCATGAATGCGGCGAAGCACGAACTCATGATATCGATTTCTGTTGTCGATACGACCATCGAATTTCATTTCACTTTCGGTTTCTGGTAATCGAAACCAAGATATTTTCGTGTCTGTTTCTTTTTTTGCTTCTCGCGGAATTAGGGTAGTTAACGTTTCCGGTGACACATGCTGCTTACGACTGCTGCTCGTGAAGCTGCTTCGTGCTATGCAACTACCGCGGTGCTCGCGAAATACCTGGACATACTGACCCACTTCCGATAAAGAAGAAGAAGAAAGAAAAAAGAATAAAAAATGATCCACTGATTATTAGAGCCGTGATGCTCCTTCACAGTGTGGGTAAGATGAGCTCAACCTATTTATTACACCTAATTAATGAAATATGTGCTCAAGTCATACATTAACAGCATCCCGCTCAGCGCTAACTTTTTTTATTTATTAATCATGTACATCATTAGTCCCTCAAAAGAGGTCCCCGTGCACCAGACACTAGTTAAGCCCCACTTTTCATTTGAACTGCCGTCACATATTCCAGCAGAAATTAATGATCAACCGCATCAGACACTCTTGTGTCCAAGACAGTTTTCCGCACACAGATGACAGTAGGAAGGCAGACGGTCCTGTCATTAAGGGTGCAAATCCCCGGGTGCAACTTACCAGTGTTCATTTGCGCTCACTGGCGATGACTCAATTTTGCAACCGGAAAGAAGAGCCCCGCCCCCTTCTTCGTTCCCGGCGTGCCCCGCAGCACGCACAGTGTTGCCACCGGCGTTCGACATTTAGCTTCGCGTCTGCCATATAATTAGGATAATAAGCGAGACAATAAGAACGGGACTGGTAACACTCTGGTCGGCATTGGAAGATGAGAGGTTGGACGACCGGCATGGGCGCCGCGCTTCACAACGTCATGTTACTTCTGGGAGGAGAAAGAAGGATGGGGGAGAAGGATATAAACTCACTTCGCTGCGTGACGTCATGGCGATGTGGCAGCGCTGCTGTCCTGTTTGGTGGGCAAAAATCGCGCGTTCAACGAGTCACTGCGTGTTTTCGGTCGTTATTAAAGGCATGACGCCAAATACGGCGTACACGTCATGCGATTTCCTACCCCCTTTCGCCCACCAGCGACGTCTGCTCTGTGCGCATGCGCGGATGCGCCCTCTTGTTTACAAATAGAAGTGGGTCTATAGTCTCGTAGTAGTCAAAAGGGAGATGTATACGTTGTTGCAGTATAGAGGGGTCAGCGGCTAAGCGGGATGGCGGCTGGGATGTAACACTCACGATGAAGCGCTGTCCCATGACTGGCTGTTTATGGCTGTGTTGCTTCCGGGGAATACCGGAGGAGGGCGGCACTTGTGAAAGCGCTGTTCATGTTAGAGTAGAAAGGGAATCTATTGGTTTATTTCTCTCTCTCTCTCTCTCTCTCTCTCTCTCTCTCTTTCAATTCTCTCTTTCAATTCGCTAGCGATGCTTTGGCTGCCGCTGCCGTTCGTTGTCACCCATTAGATGAGGTTGCCCTAAAGAAGACTACGCAACAAATCGAAACTATTTCAGACTACGGGTTTGTGAGATGCTCCCCGATGTTAAGAACCACACTCAGATTATGTTCAAGGATTTAACCAGTGGCGAGCGGCAATTTCGGAGTTTTATTGTTTAAATTCGCCAAGCTAGACAAAGTTGTCCAATTAAATGCTTGACATCGAACGCAGGCATCATAACATCGGGTATTTGAACCCGTTTCTCGAAAGAAAACGAAGAGTCGCTTTCTACGTGGACTAAATGTGAAGAATCATCCCGCCCTCCACCTTAATGTGTAAGGAGCTGCAGTAATAACTGCACTGGCAATAATCCGGAAACTGTTTTCAGACAACAAATGTGGTACTAGCTTCCTTCGCGTTGAAACTCCAAAACCGTGCAATTCAGTATCTGCACAACAGTGCGTAACGTTCCATGTAACATTGTAGGCGACCCTCAAACACGCTTTCATGTGTCGAATCACATAATAACATTTGCCACTCCACATAACCTTTGCTGTCGTTCTGCTTCGCAACGGAATGCTAGAACTACGACCGGAGCTCTACATATGTTAGCGTTCTTAGTATTTCTATCGCTTGACTGCGTTCTTTTTGGAAGCTATGTGCATATGAGTATTTTGAACTGTTTATTTAAATGTGTTCTGAACAAGAAACCTACCACCCTTTCAAGTAGCTTCATAGGACGATTATGTAGTTGTAGGCCATCGAAATACCGCTTCATACACGCTGATCTCACGCGTGCATAAAAATGCTACGCAGTGTAACATACACAGGGCGGCGAGGCGTAAACCTTAACATGAAATAGCAGACGAAAAGCAATACAAGCGCAAATATTTCATTCTCTTCCCTTCGACACGCCAAAATCACATCCTGCTCCCCTTTATTCTCCTTCTCTATTCACCGCCATGACCCCCTTCCCTCTCGGAGAAAAAAATAAACCCATCATCATCCGCGATGACTATTCAGTTCCAAAGACGACGACAACGACGACGACGCTGAGGCTGGGCTGCATGAATTCGAACCTTTCAATTTCGACAAACGCTTCACAGAGGGCGTTTAGGGGATGATGGTGGCCAACCCTCGCAGGCGGAATCCCGCTGGAAATGACGGCACGCTGCAGCTTGTCATTATCCAGCCTCGCTATCTGCCTTTTCAGTCGAGCGAGTGCCTTTTGTGTATGTCATGAGTCACGCGGACTGACGGTCGCAGCTAATTAATAAAGCGGTTAACGACATCGTGCGCAGGAGAGCGTCGGACGCCGGCAGTGATTCTGCAAACATAATGCACGCCCTCGTGGCAGGCTTCCGACAACGTTCCTCCTCAAACTTTATCTGTGGAGGGTCGGTAGTTTTGTGTTCGGTGGAACTTCCAACGTAGTAGCACAAAGTCTACGCGAGTGGATGGAGGAGTGTACCCGTACTAGTAGAGATAATAGCCAGCAGATCGTGTTTTGCCCTAACCGGTTGTTTGTTTACACGAGATAGTAAAAACACCGTGTTCTGGATAAATTACGAAAAGGAAATTAAGAGCGATTATGGAACATGAGGTGAGGTATTCACGACGCTGCCTGCCGTATCTACAACTTTGCACCACGTCTTTACAAGTTCCTGAAAGGCGGCATATTGATGTGAACTTGTTAAACCAGAAAAATATATCCTAATTATTAATCATGCATGTGTCATATTTTTCAATCATTGAAGATATAAATACAATTAAGTGGAAGGAATGTCGTTCGCTTCATTTGAAACACCATCATAGCTTGAAATTCCTAAAGATTACTTCTCCTGGTAACACGAAAGCGATGCAGGCAAAGCACGCTTTACAGGAGGCTTTTTTTTAAAATCTGGTATGACCATTATTTATTAGTGTTTCTTTCCCACACACTCTCTTAAAATAACCCACTTTTATCTGCAGTAGAATACAATAGAGAGTTTTAGTACATCGAACGCTATCGGCTTTGCGTACGCCCATAACAGAAAGAGAGCTCCGCGCAGTGCGCAGAACCATCAACGCTAGTCCTTACGTACGCAAAGTCGATAGCGGACAACAGCGGACAATTGAGTACAATGTACTAAAACTCTCTAATGTCCGAATTTTTCGAACCAACGTAATGCTAGCGCAAAACAACCAAAATATGCAACCCAGTTCTTATGTCTACAAGGGACGTAGCACACAGAGCTCATTTAAACTTGTAGTAAACTTCTAAATTACGTCATAGACTTCAGTCAGCGCGAGCCTTGCAGCTTCCTTAACCTTATGAGAAGAGGTTCTGGCTTGTGCTTTGTAGAGTTTCAAATGCGCCCATTAAGGTGAAAGCCGGCATCTTGCTAATTTATGCGGTCTCAATTGCGAGATGGAATCTCTAAGCAGGTTCGTAACAAAGCTCCTTCCCGTCTTTCTGCGGTCCTTAATAACAGCTGTTATAATTACTCGGCTACGCGAAGGCCACGGTGCCTTTACTCCATGCCCTCCACAAAGAGTAGGACTTTCGGCTATTTGCTTCGCTTCTTCGCAATATCGAGTATTCCCATTGAAATTGACAATGAAAATGTGATTACTATACTGACGATTGTTCACAGAAGATGAAACTCGGTTAAACTGTATCTTGAAACAGCAGCGGAGTTGCCTGTAGTAGTGTGCTAACCCAGAAATTGAAATTCTTCATGACACAATTCTGTTCACGCGTGTCAGCGTCGAAGCTCCTTTAAGCGAAGTTTAAAAAAGGCTCCAACAATAGTTGATGTGCACACACACACACACACAGATACATTGGATGGTGATGAGTTGATGTGTAGAAAAACAAACTGCGCTTAGAAAACTGGAACAGGAAACGCACTTGTCACTTCTCGAGGTCTGATAAACGATTAAGATATTCATAGTACCAGGGCGTCACGGAACTTCAAGCTCATGTAGAAAAGGTACGATTAAAGTGCCAGCGCTGTCCATCGTATGACATGTAGTAGACCTGGTATTTAGAATGTAAAAAGGCAACCCCTCCGTACCATGGGAATAATGATTTATGAATATATCTCACGTGACAACTATACTGTTTACTTTTAAAGCGAGTCATATTCGAGCCAACGGTATTTTCATACGCCACGCTCAATTACATACACAGAGATCGCTCCTTATCAATTCACGAACAATAACCATTCGCTTTATAATTGTACACGACAAAAGTCCCACGCAGTACAATGCACACTTCACGTTAAATCTGTTTGCAGTAAGAGTCTGGTAAAAATTTCAGGCGTGACGCCTTTGTATTCCCCTAAGTCGATTATCTTCCGCAGATTCGCATTCATTTTCGAAATGTTCCTTTCGTGTTCGGTTATCATCCATTTCCGCCGGACCCGAACATGATGCTATAAATTGTACCGAGCTTTATGAAACTCTCGGCCGTCGACTAGCATTACTGGACTGGTGCCAGATGCTTCCAGCAACAAACAGGCTGGTAGCCTTCACATATCTTTAGGTTTAATGTCACACCGAGAATGACGTTTATCGTTATTTTAGGAGGGGGGGGGTGGAAGATGCGCTTACGAAGTTACTGTCCATTCGCGTTTGATTTCAAGATAAGGATACCTCATTTGTTACGGGTTCTGTAAAATTCATGGCAGAGTACAAATGCAGAAGTGGAACACAGTTATGAGAAGTTTGGTACAAGCGAAGTGTCACTAAACGTGAATTTGTATGACGCAAAAAAAAAGAAAAGGAAAAGAAACAACACAAAAATCCATTACGGAATATGAAGACGTACCTCCAGTTCTTATTTCGTCATAATGGACTCATTTGTTATGGGTATTGGTAAATCGGAACCACGCGTCGTTTGGTTTTACGCGCAGAGCGTGCAGAGACGCAAGCGGCATGAATTCAATAATAATTAGGAGTAGATTAGTAGTAGGCATGAATGTCATAACGTTTCACGCTATATCTGCTACGTTTGTGCACCTAGGCACCCATGTGTACGCACCGTTGAGCAGTTACGTGGTATGGGTACTTGCTTGCAGGCTTGTACCCGTAGATTGTGTGTGATTGTACATCCAAAATGCATTTCTGTCCAGGTCCTCTATAGGCTTGTACAGGCTTCTGCAGCCTGAAGTTTGAAGCCTCTGCAGGCTTCTACAAGACTTCTTTTCTCTGTGTGTATATGTTAACCTCCTTTTGCTACAGAGGAATATGCTATTAAGGATACTTCTGCGCTCTCTCACGTACTTTTTTTTTTTTTGCGTTCTCTTTTCTCTTCTTAATTTCCCCACTTTTTTCGGCTTTTTTTTTTGTTTCACTTCCTTCATTTATAGCAGATAAACTCCCTTAGTACGTATACATATAAATACATTTTTTTAAAATATCTCCCGTCCAAGAAAGACAAAACTACCGCAATTCCGTCCTTGCTTTCTTCCCTAAAACGGTTCCACGCTTTTTTTTTTTTTTTCACATCACTTCTTTCTTTCCTTTTTCGCATTGCTTCACCCATTAGGACACTAACCTCGTAATTCAACCTCCGCACAATGCGAAGATTACAACTGGATGGACCACACACAAAAGAATCCCCAACGCGGCAACGTTTCTGGCGTCCAGCCAAAAGTCATCTATCAAGAGGAGCGATAAGAGCACAAAAAGAAGGGCGCCAAACGAATTGCCATTTCGTCCTCGCAACTTGCAAATCGCTAATCAATAGACAAGCCAGAAGTGAGGAAAAAAAACTGCATAGAAGATGAGCAACGCTTTAATTAGCACACTCTGCGATATAACGTAGAACGCGTGCCTTCAAAACTTCGTTAATACTCGGTTGCCTGGCGTAGGCAGCGAAAGCGTGATCTAATGTCTACTGCTATCCAATATCCGTGCTCTTCACGGCAAAGCGAGGAAAGATGCGTACGAGCCCGTTTAGTTCGCGCAAAGTGAAAGGGAGAGACTGTTTTACTTCTCATTTTGGGGAAATGGAAAGAGAGGCTTGCATGTGTCGGGAACTGACGCGGAAAATTAAAATGTTCAGTGGGCTGATGACGTTTTGACTGAGGTCAAGGGAGCGTTTCATGCAGGGTCATGAAGTTGTAACCGGGCGAAAAACGAATAGCGAGGCTATAATGACATTTTCATGGTGAGCGAAAACGAAACTGTTAGTTTGGTTGTTTGTAAGTCACTGTCGCATGTTTGGGCTATGCAGAAAGCAAACTACGATTAAAGGGACCGGGATACTTCGGTGTATGCGGTTCATTACATCATGCGTGCATTGTACTACACGGACATGGACATCCTTCATCCTTCCTTCATCATCTTTACATAATGTTCCCGTGCAATGGGATAGGGTACCGCACCACGGCGGTGAAACACCCCATCTCATCGTCATCATTTATTGTTGTTGTTGTTGTTGTTGTACTAGACGCTAGAGTCTTGAGGGAAAAGAAGTTATTAGCAACTTATCTTTTCGGTCATTTCCGGTTTCACCTTACGAGTACCAGTTACACCACATTGTATTGCTGGTTGGATTACACTCTGCGGTGTGTGTGTGGGGGGGGGGGGTCCACGGGGGTCACGTGACAGAGGAATAAAGTTTATATCGTTCGACGTCAAGTTCGTGTTTGTGGACCGCTTGACAGCCAAAATTCTGAGTATGTTACATAAAGCGGCGTGCCGTTCACAATAAGTGGAGCACGTCAGTGGGGGTCGACCAGGCCAGAGCCAGGGGCCCTTCCAATCCGGGCACCAAGTTTCATCTGCATACAGCAGGAAGCGAGCGAGAAATGGCAGTTCAGTGTATTGGTAATTTTCATTATACGATGCGTCTCGAACGCTTGGTTGGATCACACTCTACGGGGAGAAAGAACGCTTGCAAAAGAACGCCCTTCCACCCCCTAATCCAACAATGAATTACGTCCTTACACAAATGAATTACACCAATGAATAACACCCTTTTGTGCTTCGCCGCGACCAGCCGCGACAAAAATATGTAAACGAAGCCAATTAATTAGTTCAACAAATGACCGGTTTCAGTGACAGATTTTTCTTTAAAAGGTGTCCACTGAAGGTAAAAAAAGGGGGTAGTATCCATTTTAATGCCGACGACGCCCTACTTTAGAAGTTACGTTTGTTCACGAAACCCTTTTTAATTTTTATTTAAATAATGAGTGCCTCCCACTCATTTACACGGTGCGCAGCTTGTAGTTGTAGGTGGTGTCTGACAAATACTTGTGAAAAAGAAAGTTCTTCGATTGGTGCACCCATTCACGAATTATTTAGCCCGGAGATTTAACTGAAACACCCGGTATACATATATATATTTCTAGGTAGGTATTGGCGAGATAGAGACCCTTGAACACACACCCGCGTCAACCTGTGGCGTCACAGGTGCGAGAGTCATTCCCATTGGCTTTCGAAAGCATGCGACCTCTCCAGCGCTACCTCATTGGCGGAGACGCCCGCAGTGACGTCAGAGGTGGAAGCAAATTTTTCAAGTTTTTTTTCTTTTTTTCTCTCCATTTAGTGTAAAACTCGGAGAACAACAACTTTATTATGATGATGATGGTTGGAGAATTTCATCACCGTGGGCGATACTCTACCCCAGTAGTTCCCAAACTGTGGGTCGCGACCCCCAAAGGGGTCGTGAAGCGGCCCACAAATTTTAAAAAAATGGCACGCCGTACCCGCTATCCTGCGTTACCAGGAAGTCCGTGGCAGGAGACCCGGAGGTTTCTCATAAATGCGCTTGCATGCGGGGTACGCGACGCTTTCGATGCATCACACAACCTCACCTTCACGCCTGATTTCACTTGTGCGCGAGGGCCAAAATCTATGTTGCGAGAACAACACTCACTCCCATTAAAGGCCACAGCGTCTGCGTCTATCGCGGCATACACTGACGCCCCGACTCCACGGCGCACCGAGCAGTCGTGGCGTATGGCGCAGAGTCGTGTGACACGGCTGAAGTCCTCGGTTATATTAAATGACATATCTCGGCTCAAGGTGCAGTTTGGGAAGAACTTCCCGCAGAGCCAGTTCAAGAGACATGCCTGGATCAGGGATTCATTTGGCGGGATTTCTCTTCCCGAGGGCTTTAGGACGGCAGACGAAGAGCAGTTCATGGGCCTGAGTTCAGATTGAAGTTTGAGGTTGCGGTTTCTGCGATACCCACTTCCGGAATTTTTGGCAGGTTTGACCACGAAATACCCGCTGTTGACGAGAAGAGCCACGAAAATATTGCTCCCGTTTGCAACCACGTATATACTTATGCGAGCTTCGCTTTTCCGCCGTGGCGACACTTAAAATAAATTACAGCAGGTCATAGCTTAAGATCGAACCTGGACTGAGGGTTGCGGTGTCAAACACCGGCCTCGTTTCGAGAAACTATGCTGCAAGAAGCAGGCTCACTCCAACCACTAAAGAGAGGTCTACGCTTTCACGGGCGTGCGCTCCTGCCGTTGTGCAAGACTTTTTCGTCCAGAGAACTCGCTCTGAATGTAGCTCCAATAATGGAAGTGCAATACTGCAATACCAGCAGTGCAATACTCGTCCGTCTCCGAGATAAGAGAGCTGCTTCTGCGGCTGCTGCCAGCCTGTTCATTCCACACGACACCACAATGGGCTGGAACCCACTGGAGAACTAGCCTATGTCATGCTGCTTACACATGCCGGTAACATTAACACGTCCGTCATTAGACGTGTCACTTGGAATACATGCTCACATCTATGTAAATAACCATCTTTTGTATTTACGGGATAAATTTTACGCGAAGTGCCACAACCGCTTTGAAGCTTCCAGCCATAACTTGAACTGGTTATTCTAAAGTATAAAGGACTCCTTTGGAGGGTACCAGACGCAGAAAATCGAATCATTATCATCAAATGTCAGCTAATGTTGCAGTTCCTCGTAATGTGTAGAGGCTGGGTCAAAGACCGACTATACAGTTTTGTATATCCATTTCCTTTAAATATCGTTTACGTCTCACCCCTTACACGTGAACGCACGCCCCCGCCTGTGAACTCAGTCGTGAAATCTCATTCTTCTTCTGTGCCCCACTCTCACCTTCAACGCATTAACCTCATGCTTTCTTTTTAAAGTCATCTTCTGTGATTCATCTCATCATTCTTTCACCGTTTGTTAGTCATCTTTTTTTTGTCATCTTTGTCTTTAATCTACCTCATCCTTCTTTCATCATCAGGTAGTTTTTCATTTTTTCCTACTTCTTTTTCTTTTTCTTTATTTCTTAATTTTATTTATTTATTTATTTATTTCTTATTCCTTCCTATTTCTTTCTTTCTTTAATTCTTATCTTTTCTTTTTATTTATTTATTATTATTTCTTATTTCTGGAATAGCAAGCCGACGTCCCGTTTGGCTGACCTTTCCCCTTTTTTTTTTCCTTTTCGTCTAATAAACATATCGCCCCCCCCCCATTACACGTTACCGCGTGCAAAAATACCATATCGAACAGCGCAGGGCTTAAAACTTATCAAATAAGAATGCTCTCAGCAACTCACAGGCTACTGAGTCATCCATTTGGACAAATGGCCGTATCATATGTCCCTACCACCATAGGTGGGTTCCCTACTCGATGTTAGTACACATATCCCATGTCTCTTCAAAGGACATCGTGTGTTTCACACACTACACACCGTCGATTACAGAGAACTACTCCCTGACAACCTTCGGCAGACAAAACGACCTAAATATTCTATCCCTATATTCCACCCCCTTATCACACCTCTTCCCGCCACGCTTTCACCTTCACCATTTCGCCCAGTAAAAAAATAAAAATAAAAATAAAAAGAAAGTGAGAAATACGTCTTCCCAGACTTCTTAAACTCAACCTAAACGCCCTGCAGTTTATTTGCATACTCTCTCACATGCAGCTTCTTTCTATCTTCCTTTTTTTTTTCCTTCCACCGTGTGTGCTGTTAAACCACCATTCATAACAGCTCCCAGCATTCCCAGAAGAGAGAGAAAATGTGAGCAAGCACGCCACCCAAGCAGAACGGCACCATACGAGAGAATTAAGGATTTCGTTTTAGTTATGAGGATGCGCTCTGCGCAACACAGCTGTTGTGCTCGTGTGGCGGGGAAGTTCGCGTGCTCGTCGCACTTACACGGCTCGGATACGGGTGCACCGGAGCGACGCGAGAGCGAGACAAAAATCAGTCGCAGATTACGCTCGCTCGCTGTTTCTCACTGTTCGCGCGGGCGCTACTGTGATTTTCTTGATGAAAGAGAGAGGGAGAGAAGGCTGACTTTGTGTCGGACGTGGAAGATGAAACGAAGTTTGCTTCAGGTTTCATCCTCTGAGCTTCACTGTAGTGTACGCTGTGCTAACGCGTCATATCTTTTCTATATTTTGTAAAAAAGTTTTATTTTTTACAATTGGTGTACGTTTTTCATTATTATTCGTATCAAATGTTTGTGACGGATCACGGATACAGGAGGTGAAAAACAATCTCCGTGACGTTATTTCTTACATCCGTACAGGTAGAAAAAAAAACGGACTGAAATCGCTTTTCCCGGTAATAACGCATTTTCGGCGACACACAGTGACAGACCATTGAGATTTCATGCTAATGGTACGTAACAACGACTGTCATGCGTGCTAAACGAAACTCCCATATTTCGACTACCTAGCCATGCAGCATATTTAAATAAAGCTTCTTTTTCATGATTGTTGTGTGCTTTTGAGAAGTCCGCCACAAATCTACGACATCGTTAGTCAAGGAACGTTTAAAAAGTTAAAAATCCAAAAGGAACACCGCTACACGTAGAAGTAACGTGTTCAAGATCGTAACGTTTGTATAGACTTGAGAAGGAATTTCGAGCATGCGAGCGAGCTTATGTAATAATGACGTGACTTAGGCAGCATATCCTTAAGTTCCGGGTGAAGACAAGGGGATGAACGAAGAAACCTACAAACACCGAACAAGACTGAGAAGACAAGAGTGAGTTTTGTCCTCCCCTGTGCGTCTGCTTCTTCATCTCCTTAACCCAAAATTCACGGATATGCTGCCTACTATACATTACGAACTTAGCTGCCCTTAATTTTTGTCCCAGGCCACAACAAACTGGAGGTAAAAAAAAATAACGCTCACAAAGCAAAGTCGATTGACACATTCGCTCATTCTCAATCACGATCTCGTCCACAAAACCCCCGATCACGTGACCACTTCCCACTAGGCAGAAACTCCCCAAACATAAAACATTTATCCCCACTCATTCCCTCGGAGTAAGTCATATGCTCCACTTAGTCAGGCGCCATTACATCAAAACAGCGCACACCATATCCCAACTCTCCTCTTCTTTCTTTTTTTTATTTTTCCTTTCTACGATACACACATACTATATACACCAGGTCCCCACCCACACAGAGTCCCCCTTTTTCGTAAAAAACAAACTTGGGCGTAAGCGTCGTCGTACACGCACGTGAACAACTCCGACCATTCGGTGGGGGTCCCGACACTGGCGTCGCCCTGGCGCGCTTCGTCCCGTGACTCAGCCATGTCTCACGTGAGTTCGTCCACTCAGGTGAGGGCAGCCCCCACCTTTGTGTGTACGTACGCTGCATCATCCAATATGCAGATCGATCCATATCTCTATTTGGGGGGGGGGGGAATAGTTCTGTGCGGGTAAACGCCCAGCCGCGTACGTACGAGGTCGCTGCCTGTATCCCGCCAAATTACCTGGACATGAGCTGAAAAATTAGGCTCGTATGGGTTTAAAAAATATAGAAAAACGGGACGCGCTGAATACGAAAGGAGGCTAAGTATGGAACTAGGGCTATTTTTCTTTTTTCTTCGTTTATGACGTGAGATGGAAATTTTGGATGAAGGGTGAATGGGGTAATGTTCGTTCATGCGCAGAGCTAGCCGAAGTATACGTATACGAAACACTCTCTCCCCTTGGACTTTCCTAACTATTTTGAGGCAGTACTTCGGTCTCAGTGTTATAGGCCAAGTACTTCGGAAGAGTACTACGAAGTGCAGGTTGTACTTTATGCGCCGGACGAGTGCCATAACTTTTTCAGCAATTTAGAAAACACAATTTTAAAAACATATGTATCAGCCAGTTTGCGCTGGTCATTTCATAGCAGAGAAATAGAGCATGCAGTGTTCGAGAACAAAGTCAATAAGCAATTCACGAAAAAAACAATGAGTGCCAGCGCCAGGGATTGAACCAGGACCCTCCTGTAATTTTGTTCCTTAAGCTCTTGGGCGCTCTATGTGTTGTGTTTGTCACTTAGATGGAGGTCGCTTCGGCTCGTTTGCTTGCATATCTGTTCGAGAACACTGTGTGTTTCGACTACTCTAACTATTATAATCCAAAACTGTTAATATAATATAAGATTAAAATAATCAGAAACAGTAAGTGACGGGTAGCCCAAATCGACCTTCGTAATTGGAGAATATCTTCAGTGTATATCGATCGTGATAATCTGCATCCCTACACAATCTTCCAAACATGTTACAGGATATTTCCAGCTATGTATCGGATATCTATAAAATAAATTGCACTCGTGCGCATACTTGTGACGGACAGAACTGATGATGATGATGATTGAAAGAAAAAAAAATGGGGATTGTAGCCCTCATCACGAGGGCCGGCTACCGGTGAGAACTAAAAGCGCGGAGCTCGGCTGCTTTTTGCTGTGTACATGACATCGTTTAGCGTGTGAGCAACCGCCTGATCAACTCGCACGCTTTTATTGGCTATTAACGTGCCTCTCTTGTTATGTCGACAACAGCCCTTTAATTACTGCGATCGATCTACGCTTAACGTACAGCAAACTGCCAGTTTGTATATTTACACGTTTGTTCGTGCATTTACCAACCAGATCACAGTTGTCTCGCGACATAAAGTTCCGAATTATTATTAATTTACCAACCCCGCAGTTTAACTTGAAAGAAAGAAGTAACACGTGTAACTGGGACCTCTGTTTGTGTGTCTTCTTGTGTCTTTGTCCCTGTTTTGACTGCTCCTTGTTCTCCGAGTAATAAGTGTAAAACTTCAAACGGCGAAAGAGGCGACAAAGTGTAAATAGCGCTTGAGAAAGAGTTTAAGAGTTTCACGGTGATAACAAGCGAAGAGATCGCATTCGCCGGTATGCGCAGAATGCTTGTCAATGCGTATACGGCGACGTATTAGATAGCAGAGAGTTTAGTGAGTAAGTATATCGTATACGCTATCTCCTTTACGTACGCAAGGGATAGCGTTGGTGGTTCTGCGCACGCGCAGTACGTACACAGAGCTTTGCGCATGCGTAGAACGAAAAACGAGAGCTCCGCGCATTGCGTAGAACCACCACGTAGGCGGTAGCGTACGATGCACTAAAAATAGTGAGTTTTAGTATACCGTGGATAAGGTTATCGTGCCTATCGGAACCAATCGCAGTCGTGCATGACTCAGAATCTTATCCACTGATTGGTTCCGGTTGATACGGTTCGACGCAAGCCACCTTATCAACGGTCTGCTAAAACTCTCTAATCACAAAGAATGAGTTTTCGTGCATCGTACGAGTTAGGTGGGGGTGCTACCGCCTTTGCGTACGTAAGAGCGTTGGTGCTTCTGCGCGGAGCCATATTCGCCGAATCCGCAGTCTGCATCCGCTATGTAATTGCGTACGCAAAGCGGATTGTGTACGCTGTACTAAATATCTCTCTATTATGAGCAACTGACGCCCATCTTTATGCGGGTAGCAACAACAACACAGAAATCGTGACCATGGCATGGGGTGATGGTGGGGGGTATATGTTTAATAGAAAGAAAAGAGGAAATGGTGATTGTATTAGTCATCGTTTCGCATTGAAATTGGCCCTTGCTGGCAGCTGCCATCCCAGGGTCATTCACGCAGTAGTTGTTCATCTTGGATTCGAGTAGCGACATACAATTCTGCTGTTCGAATGTCTTCCGTTGCTGCAATGCGCTGGTGCAGGAATATAGGCATAGAAAGACACTTACCTGCTACGGGTGAAGGCTTCGCCAGCACGGCCCATCTCGTCCGCCACTGGAAAAAGCCAAGGAAGGGGGCTCAAATTGCGGCACGGCTGTTCACTTTTAATCAAGATGGGTATGGATAAAAGGCAAAAACAGAAGAATATAAAAGAGGAAAAACTGCTCACTGTACCAAAGTACGAATGTCAGTTCAGATAAGTGTTAGAGCAGGTATTTAAAGTAGCGCCAACATATTCTTCTTTTCTCTTCTCTTTTTTTTTTTTCTGTTAAGCCTGAGCTTTTAAATAACGATGTTGACGCAAAATAAAATGCTGATAGGGAGACTGGCGTGTGAGACTTCGAACTTTTAGTATTTTACTAGTTGTTGCGAGCGAATGGAGGATGACTTAATGTGTTTATTGATTTGAAACACACTGAAGCGGATGGTATCACAAAGACATACACCTGCATTTGAATGCGCGGAAACAAGAAATGAAATTAGCGCAAATCGACCAAAGGTATTATTCGCCCAACCGAACTAGGAAGGACTCTAGAGTATTTGCTGTGGTGACCTCTACCAGCAGGTTTAGCCTGTGTGTATGCTATTTTGTCTCTAGTAGCAGCTTATTGGGAAATTTCATTGTGCGAGAAGTTCTGAATGAAAACTTTTCCCCCCGTTGGTAGGCTAGTGACGTCATTGAGCAAAGAATGTTGCACGTCATTCATGGTGGGTTACAATTCAACATTATTTTGCCCTTTCCCTTCCGCTATCAGTAAGTTTACAACTTTCATATCTAACGGTTATGCGAATCCCGCACCCAATAAAAATCACAACACAGAAGAACTGCAGGGAAGTGTTCAGCGTGCACACACAGTTATTTGTTGTCTACACCTATTAGCGTGCAAAATGGGTGTTTCTGTAACTAAACATTCATTTTTATTTTGCATGCTCAGCTGAAACGTATAAAAGCATGCAATGTTGAAAAAGGTGTCTTTGCAAAACGCCCATCTCAAACAGTGGTGTTCTCCGTGTAATACCCTTCGAAATGGTGAATGGTTCGATTCGAATGTTGAATATAATATATAATACAATATTATATATAATATATAAAAATAATGGTGAATAAAACCCATCGAAATGGTGATTCTTGTAGAATACACCATTTAGAAGAATGGTGCTTTACAGAAGGCTCTGTATGCAGTGAAACTTACACAACAAACGAGTCTGTCCATACGACAAGGTATTTACACCCGAAGGGTGTAACTTACGCAGTATAACTTACCCGGCTTCATATTTTCATAGTCTCGCCAAATCATGCAACAGTAATTTCACTCAGTCGTTACCTTATCGCTTTCACCTTATCTGTTCGCGTTCCAAATTTTCTCCTTCATTACTCCTTCAATCCCTAGCGGTCGCCGCGAGCAGTCAGCGTTAAGTGTGCATCCATCCGTCCGCGAGAAAACGTGGGAAGAATCTCTAACATTCCGATTATCGCCCTGCACTGCAGGACGTTTAGCGATTCAGCTGTCTCGCGACAAATCAGTTCCACATAAGGTGGGTTACAGAAGAGAGTGCAGGCTGCGCTCGTAAATCCTAGAGGCGACTCCGCGACCGCGTGCCGTTAAGGCGGGCGTGTAGTACGAAGTGATCACTCGGGATGAGTTTCGTGTCATATTACGCGCAGTTGCGAGCCTAGATGACGGCGGGCTCGACATACGTGCGTTCAACTTCAGAGCACGTTTTTTTTTTCTTGCATTTTTATTATTTATTACGTTTATTATATTATTGCATTTTGGAGTACTACATTACTGTAGCGCATATAAAGCAACCCCGAGATCGCAGGTTCGAAACCGGCGAAGGACGCCAGCAACTTGGTGGCAGGGTACAATTTGCTTAGACACGCCGTCTTCCACGAGGGACGTTAAATACAGGGTGCCGTGTGGTGAGCTTTCATCGCACGTTAAAGAACCCTCAGGGTAGCAAAAGCAATCCACAGACCGACCGCTGTGGCGTCGCTCATAATCTCAGTTGTCTGGCGACGTAAATCCCCAATTATTATTATTATTATTATTAGCATATGAGGCAACGCTGCTGAGTACCTGCAGCATGGATTGTAATAGTTTGGAGAACAATGAAAACAATATGAAAACACTGCCGCTCTTTTTTTCTTTTTTTTTTTTTACGCAAGAATCGTAATAATGCGTGGCTTTACGCCGCGAGATAACTGCGACCACGAGCGACGCCACAGAGGTCGGTCTGTGGATTAATTTTGCCCGCCGGGGGTTCTTTAACGTGCGCTGAAACCTCAACACACGGCACACCGTATTTAACGTACCTCGCTGAAGACTTCGCCGAAGCTGTCAAAGCATGCTTGTACCCTGCCACCAAGTGGCTGGCGTTCCCGGCTGGGTTCGAACCGGCAACCTTGAGATCAGTAGGCGAACACGCTATATCAACTGAGCCACCGAGGCAGGATGGGCAGGATGCAGGAAACCCGGTAGCTTCGACAGCAACGCTTTTGCAGTAAGTCAAAAGAGCATAGCTACGCTTCCAGGTTCTATGCATCCGGTACCGGTATGCATCCGGTATCGGTACGCTTAAGTTCGATGCTTAAATGTTTGATCAATACAAACTAACTGAGCCAGAAGAAAGGAAACGTAAATGACATGAACATTTAACTCCACAGCGGCACGAATACGAAGGTAGTTCTCAAAAATGCCAAAGGATTACAATACTTGCGTTTAAATATTCACCAAGAACAACCCGCCACAAGACAATCATAAGGCAGTTCCAACCTTTTTCAAATCCCTGTGCTTAACTTCTCCTTCCAAAATGATCCTCGACTCCTCATCCATCTCCATGCACGTCACTTCCGCATCCAATCCTCAAAACTCGTCACATTCCACCTGCCGAAAATAGCGCAGCACCACTATTCGCACCGTGCCCTCCGACGCAACACCACCAATCAGAAGCACTCTCCAACAGCAGACGACAGAAACTTCACCGCCGCTTGGAACTTCCTAACCAAGTCGACACCAGACAACGGGACAGTGACAGAATCGAAAGTTTGCGCGCTCCGCCAATCCCTCCTCTCCCTCACCCAAAATCATCTCTCTCATTCTTTCTAACACATCACGTGACTACAGCAGCAGTGCTGCCGTGACGCGGAGACGGCGGGAGTTGTTGATCAAATTGGGGGGTTGGTGGGAATCCCGAAAAAGAGACGGGAAATGGACCAGAAACGCGCATCTTCTTCTGCAGCACATAGTTGCTGGCCGTCTCGAGCTTTCAGCTAAAATGCGCGGAACGGGGGAGGAAAAAGTTATTTTTCTCTGGTGATTGATGACGGGGTGTTCGGGGCAGCTGTTCGCCGTAGGTGTAATGCAAGTCTGATCCTCGTTGATGGACGCTTGTGGGGAAAAAAGGTTAGGGAAGAGGGGTTAATAGACGGCGTGGGATTGGGTGATGTGTAGTTAAGAGAGTGCGCTAACGTGGAGATTGTGCCGGGAAAAATGGTGCCAGTTAAGCCTTTTAGGCGTGCGGTTTTGTCAGTGTTATCTCCATAGCTGAAGCGGTACTAATGGCCAGCGAGGATGTACAGCGCCCTCTAACCAAAAAAAAAAAAAAAAAAAAAGATGTACCGACAAAGACAACTTCCATGCAGGAGCACACAACAAAGATGCATTGCTGCTTCGCCGTTGCCTTCTGCCTATATTATTTTTGTTGGTGTTGACACAACGAAGCAACTGTGACTATAAGCGCTGTACAGGCGTGGACACATTGATAGAGGAGAGCAGGACGGAAGGGAGACGGTAGGGGGCATGTTCTTCCTTATGTCTCACAGTGACATTTCTAGAACGTTAATTTAGTGCAGAAATCCTGGTCTCATGGATCTCCTGTGGATGTCCATGTGACCCGTGGGTTAGTCCCTGGGGTGTACATACATCCTGGCCATGACATCCTGCCGATATAACAAGGATGTATTTTGCCTACTGGGTTAGTATCTGTCCTGTGCTAACTTCAAAAGGAACTGTGTACACACCTACTTCGAAGAACCGGAGAAGACCTCAGAGAGTCAACGCGGTTGTAGGATTCGAGCCCACCTCCTCTCAGGCTTCGACACCATTGAACGGATGCTGTAGTCACGTCGCTGGTCTCCTTCACACGTAGTTGTACCCTGGGCATTTTTAGGCGTTAAGGATACAGGGGTAAAGATACAGCGCACGCGAGCTCCACTCAAAGATTCTAAGTAGAATACAAATCAATTACTTAGGGGCACAGGGACAGCGCTTCCTATGGGCGTATCGGGATATTCTCTTGAACGCTCCGAATACCAACCGCCTCCCTTTTTCTTACAATTCACAATTTTTGCGGCAAAATACTGAACCCCACAAAACGATATGACAAACCGTCTCTGGCACCAGTACCAAAAGCTAGAGGTATAATGGAAGACATAGCACATGCTGAAAAAACAATGCAAAAGAATCAGTCAGTCGTGACTGGGTCGGGACTAACGTCCCCATATTTTTCTTCGCATACAATCCAATCCAATCCAAGAATGAGACGTGTGCAGTGCGGTCAACGCACTCAAGCATTAAAAACAAATACCGTCCTCTAACTGGTTTCTTCCGTTCTTGAAGAAATAGCGGGCGTTGTAATGTCGCTTCTTTTTCTTGTTTTTTAATGGAGCATGCAAGGAAAAATAGGATCCGGTCACTTGAAACAAGAAACGTATACATTGTGACGATCCACGATGCGAGATATCGCCGGGAAGAAAGGCCACGAGTCGGTCGCGTTACAATGTGTAAGGGCACCCACAAAACAGAGCTCGCCCGTATTGTGTCGTTTTGTCAAAAAGCTCTCCGCTATTCACAATGGTAGACAATGCATGCAATGTAACTAATACTTGCAGCGAACCATTTGAACAAGTGTAGCGGTTTCTTTTCTTTCTTCTTTTTAAATCCGTCCTAAAAGTTGTCTTTGTATTTTGCGTTCCTCAGTTCTTGTGGAAAAATTCTGGACGCGGAAACAGCATATATGGAGTAAAGTCGGACGAACTGTGCATAAAATCACTGTCTGTTTGGAGAATAACTTTTTTATTTTTTTCGAACGAGTGACTCGAGCGGGTGTGAGAAAAAACATATCTGTGGTAACATGCCTAGACAATGGACAAGTAGCGGAGCACAGCATTAGCATATATATGCATACCGCTATGCCGAACTAGTCTAGTCAACCCATATATCATACCCGTGTTGGAATTGCATCATCTCGTGATACAGTTACCACACTTTTCCAGGCTCTTGATGTGGTGCAACGTTCCTCGGCATAGATTAAGCATGTGCCGTAACATGTTTGTATGTACGCAGACGTATTTTGACAAGGTATGCAACGCTCTAAGCGCTACGAGGCTTCATGATAATTAGAGGTTGCATAGTCTAAGCTCGTGTGTATCTAACAACGGAGTCATCCTGTATTAAAGAGCAACGAGTCTATACAGGGTATGCACATTCGTAGCAGAGGTGCAGTCCTTACTCCCACATTCATTTAAGCTCCAATATCTCGAAGAGACAATACCGCATGCCAAACTCTGGAGCTATATATGTGCACCAAATTCTTCGAAATGGGTTCACGCAGTCTCAATACTTTCGGCATACTCTATCACACACTTTTCACTTTGAATTCAACTCCTCCTTTCGTTTCTTTCAACTTCGATATTACGTTCTACTCCGTAACGCCTTCTTCTTCTTCTTCTCCCCCCCCCCCCCCACTCCCACCCCACGCATGAACATGCACTTTCCTTTTCTTTTTTTTTTTCTTTTTTTCCTTTTCAGCACCATCAGCAAGGTCCCTTCCTGTGACGATATTTGTCCGCTTTTTTTCTCTCTCTTTATTTCCTGATATGCTTACGTGAGAAAATATAAATCTAAGTTTGAGGCAGATACCGGGCATGCCTGAGAGATGAAAACGGCATCTGTTACAAGGAAAATCCTCCTCGCGCTCGGATAGAGCCGCTCTGGTTCAGCCGCTCCTTTCGTGCGGATTCTTTCGCGGCATCAGAGATGCGGCAGGAGTCACGCATTACGCGCGCGCGTACCCGCGATGCCGCTCCGTGGCGCAGGTGTCAGGGAGAAGCTAAGCGAGTCACTTCTTCCATATACTACAGAAGTGTGACTTGTAAGCATAGGAACGGTATAAGGAAGAAAAATATTGTTTTCTTTTTGTTTTTTTAGAACTTCAAGTGCGATGTTTTAGACAGGAGCACACCGCGTCTGTTGTAGAACTAACATCACGTAAAATATACGAAGCTTGCCTGTCGACTTCATATTTCGCTGTAGGCGTCACAGTTTAGAAACCCTTCCATACGCAAGAGAGGGTAGTGATTTCGTTTCGGGACAGTCCTTCTTAATGTGTAGTGCTTCTCCTCGAGAGTGATTTTCTACTGACGTCATCAGCGGCAGCATTCCATTGGCATAGACGTGGTACGTTGCGCAGCAACACATATACGGTCTTTCATTTTTAATGCCCATTGTACTTCTCTTGCAAATTAGAGGGCAACCTTCTCACGTGTAACTGGCGTCCATGTCCCGCTCGAAGACGCGACAGCTGACTGCCGACAAAACTGAATTGTATGCAACTTGAAAAGAAAACAAAAGAAAATAAAAAGCTCAGCGTTTCCACATGGAGAAATCTTTGACCTTTCTACTGGTACAATCTATCGAAGTGCTACAAGTCTATCGAAGGCATTTTGTTCATATACATGAATTTTTTCTTCTGCCCCTAGTGACGGATGTGTCAATGGCTTACCAGCTTGTGTACGAAGCAGGGCATAGTCCGATTCTCCAGTGGGTTCTAGCCCGTTATGATGTCGTGGGGGAATGAACAGGTTGACAACGCCACAGAAGCAGCTCTCTCATATCGGAGACGTACGCGACTGCACAGAGGAGACTGTCGTTCCATTCTTCGACGTCTAGTCAAACCCCTGACTTCCCACCAATAGACAAATGACACCCCCCCCCCCCCCATCCATGCTTAGAAGAGTTGATCCAATGCTCGCATTCCGCGTGCCACGAAAAACCTCTCGCCAAGACTGAAGCAAAGTAGCGACGGTGAGGCAAAAACAAAGGCGAACAAAAGACGGTCAACGTGGAACTATCAACCCTTTATTACAAATCGGCAGAAAAAGGAAAGTCCGCATTAACAGCGCCCCCCAACACCCCGAAGATAACACATCCTATCAACCAAACCTACTACATTTTGTAGATAAACATTTTTTGTTTGTGCGAAAGCATCGCAGTAGGTGTGCCGACATACTCGTTGCCTAACTTATCTATCTGATAAGACTCCACCACCTGCCTGTGATGGCGATCAGCTGAAATGCACAAAATTTTTGTCGAACCAAGCTCTCTCATCAAGACGCTGCATTAATTCATGGGATGCGACTCAACGCGGCTTTTACCGCTCAGTGGCATTACCGCTTGAGACAAGATGCAGTCCCTGCGGTGATCTAGAAGATCTAGGGCACATCCTCCTTCATTTTACACACTACCAACCTTCCCGAACTATACTTTCCGGTATCTCAATCAACTGGACTCTCTCCCCGTCTCTCTCTCTCTCTCTCCTTGTCAAAAATGCTTGGTCCATCGCCGAATCCAGCCCACCAACGCTCTTCTGACCTTTTTGGTCACCCCACCCCTGGCGGTGAAACTTTCCAATCATCATCGTCATCATCATCATCAAATAAAGTTGTCGTCTTTTCTTCTGCCGAAAAATATGCTGTACTGCCTTCTAGCCGCCATCAGAGTGTGATCTACACGCTGCACCTTTCTGCACCAGTATAATTCTAAACTCAGCAACTCAAGTTTCATAATTCGAACCGACAGCGAACCGTCGCACCATTACGTCGCACCAAATTTACGTTTCCTTCGTTTTACGCAAGCCCTTTCCACAGCGCATTCCCTCCCTCGCCGTGCGGACAAAGACACACAAACAAGGACGTACGAGCGTACGCTTTACAAAGCGGCGACAAAACCAGCCTCCCCCCCCCCCCCCCCCCCCCCCCCGCGATCCCCTCGAGCAAGATCGGCATCCCGCACAACGCATCGGAAGGTAATCCAATTTTAAGCAAATGAGCCACCGCTATGTATATGACAACGAGGCGCGCGTTTCAATAGCCCGCCAAGGAAACGCAATCCCTGTCAATCTCATTTCCGTTTCAAGATCGCGGCTCCCAACCTCCCTGCAAGGGATGAGTCATGAAACCCTCCTTCCTAAAGGGTCCTCTGCCCTCGTGAGAAAGTATATGGACGCCTTTCAATTAGGCGGTCGACCGCTGTTCACTTGAACGCGCCACTCCTCAGGGACGGGAACCATTACAGCATCCAATGCGATTCCGACGCTGCCGGAGCTTGTTTGCCACTTTGAAATGGGTCTGCTACTGGAAGATAGCTGCGATGCACGGGCGCCGATATTGAACAGTGCGCTGCCCTGCCGGCTGGTGGAATTTTGCGTTTTGTTGTACGTGCGATGTAGCTGTTGATCGTATTGGTTTAGGAGAGAGTGGAGCCGTGTTTGTGTTGAGTACGTTCTTGTGCAAATTGACGCAGGTATTTTGGGAGCGTATGTCTAGATAATATTCGTAAAATCTACGTTATTTTTTTACTAGATGTGGGACGAATCCAGAATTATCCGAATTCGAATCCACGAATCTTACGAATCTCGAATCGTTCGAATCCTTTCTTAAAAAAAAAGAGTTTAAAAAGCCAGGGGAAAAACACCTCTAGTGAAAAGTGTTTTGAAGCAGAATATAATGTTTGTTTAATGAAAAAAAAAGCTAAATAATAGTTCACTTTCACGAGAAAACGTACCCATATACTTCTTCTTAAATGTAATTTATTTAACACGTTGTTCATCGACTACAGGAAATCCATAAACTCTCGAGTCCATAAAACTAAGAAACAATCAAAAGCAAAACCATGTTACTTTTAAACTTGTAATGTAAGAGTTCCTGCCTGAACTCCTTCAGTCCAGAGAAATGCAAACAAGCAAACAAGAAAACACCCGTCGGCCAATCAGGCTTTCGGCGGACTCCGGAGGCGCGAATTTTAAAAAGAAACAAACAAACGTGGTTGGTGGATTCGAAAGATTCGATTCGCCATTTTGGGCACTGGGATTCGAATTCGCGAGTCTCGAATCTCTGCCTAGGATTCGAGGATTCGGTTGGCCCACCCCTATTTTTTACGATGTTTCCGCATTGGTTCTACGGTTTCTAAAATACATTTTTCACACAATAGACGTAAGAGGCTGATGTTATGCATTCTTCGTAAGAATGACATCTTATTTTACCAAAATCTAGCAAGTAATCCATGCTGCAACACAAGCTGAACAAGCTACATATCTTCCCGCACGCAATAGGATTCGAAGGAAGCTGTACGTACTTTTTCCACTGGTCGTTTCTGAAAGACCACGAGGCAGCATGATGACGTATCAAGAAATCGTTCTCTTGGGTTCCCTCAACGGCAGTTAGCGGGTTCTACCTCACACCCTGTAGCCGCTCTACACTCTTAAAAAAAAAGAGGGTGTACTTTAACTCCTTTCCTTGTCACATATATAACACCCTTTTGGAGAGTACAATTCCGCTCAAAAGGGTGTCTCTTCACTCCCTCAAGTAGCATAACACCTTCTCCCTGCCGGGGAGTAATATTACCCTCCAGTACTGAGAAAGGTGTTATGCTACTCCCTTGAGGGACTGAGGAGACACCCTTTTGAGCGTAATTGTACTCTCCAAAAGGGTGTTATATATGTGTCAAAAAAAGGAGTTAAAGTACACCCTTATTTTAAGAGTGTACCCCTGCAACTCCTTCATCCCTGGACGACAGCATCGCAACGCCTACACGGAAGACGCTACCCCCTTTTTCTCGGGCAGAACACCGTTACAAGTTTGTGCCATTGACTGTCGATAGACTGCTTTGTTCGACGAACTACGCTTGGAGAATGCTGTGCAACACTGATAATCGAACGCCACGTGCAACCAGTGCAGTTCTACGAATGCCCTCTTCGACGTCGCTGACCCATTTGTCAGTGCGAAGTGTGCCTTTTGAAAACGCTCTTTCAGCCCCAGGGGTGGCTGCTATCTTCAAAGAGCGACCTACTGCGCGAAACGCATTTGCGAACCTCCGAAACTAGTTTGAATGTGGAAAAATTCATTTTTATTGTTTCCTCGAAAGGTCGAACCTGAATTCGGCAGATTGTTATAACGAAGCATTACTTTTTTTTTTAGCCAAGTTCAGCGCTTACAGGTGATGCCTGTATACCACAGGCATTTCTGCACCTTCGTCGAGAGTGTGTTTCAAGCGGATCATACGAGCTGTGTTTGACGTACTTTTAACTGTATACAGTCCTTGTATGCAACCCTTCACGAACACGCTAAAGTCTATCTAAGAAGGTCCCACTCCGTGCGAAAAAAAGAAAAAATGCTTTGGTGATATTGTCCCTGTAAAGCGTGCTTCACAGCGGAGAGTGTCAGCATGCGGGAAAGCCTGCATAATGTCTGCAAAATGGTCGCTGACTCACTGTTGCTTCATTCTGTCTCGTTGACTGTGGTTCCTCATTCTTCCTTTGTGTCGAAGTGCTTGAGACGCAGTAACAATTATGAACTATATCGTTTGAAATAAATAAACAAATCAGCTTTAAAATAAGCGAATCATATCTTGTGCGATGTCTACGTCGTTGTTCCACCGCTTTCATAGCGAATCACCGCTTTCATAGCATCAAAAATACTGGCTTTCGACTTAGTTAACATCGTCATATCCATCTCATATTTTTTGTGTTCTCTTTTCGTCCAATACTAGCAATCCCCCACCCCCCAAATCTGTTTGTCTCTAATAACCGCCTGTCACGATGTTTGCACAAGTAATGTGTCACAAACGCGATTAATTTACTCAGACACCGTTAAAAAAGTACAGAGGGCCATCAAAAAAAAATTCAAATTAAGACGTCTGATGAAAGTGTGTGTGTCATTTTACCGAATGGCGCTAAAGATTTTGACGTGTGCAATTTGTTTCCCAGAAAAAAAAAAAGCTCACATAAACATGGCTCCGCGCTTTCACCCTTAACTCGCCACTCCGGGTATAACGAGGAGGAGAAGGTATGATGCCATGTCACTGATGACGTTACAAGAAGAACTCGTTCTGGTTCGCCGGTCTGTGGGGGTCAGCGCCTTGTCCCTTTGCCGCCGTAAACCAGTTTTGCCAGTTCTTCCGAAGAATTGGGGATAGAAGGAGCGGCCGAATCATGACCGAGCCAGGAGCAGTGCTTTTTCAGAACCCCGAACAGCCGAGTAGCAGACGACAGCGGCGGTGGTGGTGGTGGTGGTGATAATGAAAGGGCTCGCCGTTGTCGGCCTCACAGAGGTGGGCAACGTCACGACTGACGCCCTGGAGGAATGTGCGTCCTGGGCCGACTTCTAAGGGGACTGTGCCGACATATATCTGAAAGCGTATGAGACGACAGCGGAGTAGCAGACAACATTTCTCTGAACCAATCAGCGAGCGTGATCCTTGTAGCGTCAGCGCGAGGTTCCAGGCAGATCACAGACTCGTACTGCTCTCCACCGCCGTTGCGCACGGTCGCTTTTTGCGGCGTACTTTAAATTCAATTTCTGCGATAATTATGACTGTGGTGTGAATTACTTCGCATGGTGCATCATACTGGCCTACTAAACAGTTTTATAGGAAGAAAACAGGGTGTTAAAAATGACTTCTGTGCTACTTTAAGGCAATCAGACAGAGCATATTTCGCTTACGTAAAAATTATCTGGTACGGTTGCATATGAAAGGGCTTGCCGCACTTTGTCCCAAGTTGTCCCAGATAAATGGGAAAGAAGACTATTTTTATTGAAGTGAACCCGTATCCCAAGCTTTACAGCATTTCATAAATCCCACTCCATTAAAGGTCGATCGCACAACAACAAACGAACAACGAAAAAAATCTCTAAAGAATAAGAATAAGCAAACTCTCAAGAAATAAAGATATTGAATAAAAAAACGAGGTTGAAATCACGTGGCAAAGTAGATGTACGGCACAGAGGTCATGGAGCGGAAAATAAATGGCTGCGATGAGGAGAAGCCAGATTACAGGGAAAAGGGTGGGGGGCGGAAGTGAACAAACATTGCAAATCGGATTTAGCAGACGCTGGGCCGAAGGAAAAAAGAGAGGCTCGGATTTCCAGCTATATACATACATATACAGGAAGAGTGAGGAGAAACAAAAGGGGTCGGAACAGAAGTGCCCCGTCTCATTAACGTCGAGTGGAAGTGAGCTCACTTTTCACCGAGATGTTTCTAAAGGATCTCGCTTCAGAGTGGACAGAGAACCTGAACAAGGGTGGGAGGAGGGAGCTATCGAACATCGTTTTGGTGTTCGCAGACGAAAGGAGCCATCTCTAATGTGATTACATGTCCTCTCTGTTTTTGGTTAACGGCCAAAGGCGTGACGAATAACGTCAAGTGAGAAGAGTAGTTGTAACAGCAGGGATGTTGAGGAATCTGGAATCTGCATGAATGAATGAATGAACGAAAATAATGTGTATGAAGATGTTAATTTGCGATATATGTTTTTCATATACATATGTATGATACATAGAGGTTTTGTTAGCCTTTACAAAATTTTTAATAAAAAGCTATAAGAGCAGCGTAGATGTTGTTTTTGCAGTTGAGTTGTACGGCCAAGCGGACATCATCTGGAAGACAGCACGTAACTATATTTGACTAATTACCTGAAATTCATTAATTAACTCTTTAATTAGGGAACTTCGCGCGAAAGCGAGATAGCAGATTGAGAGACTATCCTCGTTGAACGCCATTCTACGTTTAAAAAATCCTGGAACACGCACGTGCGTTAAAATATCCATCGCTGAATTTCGGTATGCAATACGCTGTGCAAGTGCGTTTCTGCGCATGAGAGGAGGCAGAGAGAGGGAAGAGGGAGGGCGCCTTAGCCAATGGGGCTTTCTGAGTGAAGTAACCGGGAGAGGAGATATGCGCAGAACGCTCGGTTACTTGCCGAGCGTATTGAGCCTAAACCGAAAAAGCGCGCATGAGGAGCGCATCGCCCTTGTCGAAGGAGGCTTATCGGTTTATTTGACCAGCTGGGCGGCACCTACTCCAATCATCTCCATCGCTCCAAATCACGTGGCCCTCTGACGTGAAATGAGCGCTGTGCTCCCCGCGTTCCCGGTCGCCGGGGTTTCGGTTTCGGTTCATTTGCATATCAAAATTCGGGAATGGACATTTTAAAGCACATGTGTATTTCAGGATTTGTTAAACGTGAAATGTCTTGTAACTAGGATAGTCTCTCGATCTGCCATCTCGCTTTTGCCCGAAATCACCTAATTAAAAAGTTAATTAATCTATTTTAGGTAATTAGTCATATTGTGGTTGCACACTTTCTTCGAGAGGATGTCCGCCTAACCGTAGAACTCAACTGCAAAAAACGACATATATGCTGCTCTCGTAGCTTTTTGATAACAATTCCGTAAGGGCTAAAAAAAAAAAAAAAACACTCCGTATATCGAACTCATCCAACAAACGCTAGATAACAGAGAAGATGTCAGGCGCCTGGCCCTTCTGTGGTTTTTGGCGAGAGGTAGATGTGACGTCACCGAAAGCAGGAAGAAGAGAAAAGCTGACTCACTGAAAATGTATGGCAGCCGGGTATGTATAGGTGCGTGGCGTTATTGAAATCGTGTTGAGGCCTTTTCCGTTATCTACAAGGTGTTGCCTCATCTCGCGATAATGCCTCGATATCTCACTTCTGATAGGTCTTCTAAATGTGCAGGAGCATTTGATTTTTAGACCTTAATAAACACTGCATAGCAAATCTTGAACGCCTCATCGCCCCCAACTCGGATATAAAGACAACGAACAACGTTGTTTTGATCTTTCATAGCTCTGTTTTCTATGCTGTTTCATGCTTGTGACTTTCTTGTGCTTTCTCCTGCGCAGACCTCGAACAGCAGCCGTACAGATGGATGCCCTCTGCTGCATCAATTACTTTGCATAGGAACCCTCCGCAAGTTGCTAGAAAAAACATCCCGCGCCACACATACGCATATAAGCAAATATGATCCGAGTCGAATATCTGAGTAGGGATCCCGAAGAAGAATAAAAACGATCACGAAACCTTACACCGATCAATATTTCCTTTGCTTAAAACAAACAAACGTACTGTACACGAAATCCATTTCATGCTGCTGCACATTGTTATTGTTGAATATTTATAATGACAGCACGCTCTGCTAAACTATGGTATCTAAACGAATATTTGAACACACGTGAAGGGAGAGACAATGTTAGAGCAGCGTCAACAACATCGTCATCGCCACTAGCGAGTCGTCTGTGTCGAAGTGACGCCCTGTCATTGGCTGCCGGGTTAATTGAATGGCAGACGAGAGGAACACGCATTATGCTACGAAACGTGGTTGCCGTTTCAACGACTCATCTTATTTACATATATGGAAATGACGCGGAATCGCCATTTTCGATTCAACCTGGAGATGGTCCTTTCACTTGATGTGGCCCCGGTGGAATGACTGGTGACAATTAGCCCGTTCCCGAATTCAGGGACGGAGCACCCTTCCTTTCGAGTGTGTCTGCTGACATGTCGTCTGTTAAGCTATGCGTCTGCGTCTGAAATTGGTCTCACTCAAGAGCACGATGTCGGTGGTCTGCTTATGAAGGGCGCTCGGCGATGTCTGTTATACGCGGTATATTTGAAGCGCATGTACAGGTATGTATGAACAGGGCACAAAAGAGCTAAACTAGCAGGGTGTGGTATCGATGTGATAGTACAGCATTAAATAAAGCTGGTCGATTTGGAGTGGGCACCCGAATCCGCTACGCAGCTGCAAAAATCCGGCATGGAGTGACCGAATTCAAGAGAGAAAAAATCAGTGGTGATTTAGCGGTAAATGCGACAGAAATGCGTTAGCAAAAGCGCCTTTTCTCGGCTTTTACATTGGTGACCAAAAGGCATTTGTGAAATTTTTTGGTGAAACTTCCGGTCTATGCTTGACTTCGGGGTACCCCCTTCCGGCCTAAACCCGACTTCCTGTTGTCCACTTCTGGTCTAACCTGACTTCCGGTTGTCCACTTCCTGCCTATACTTGACTTCCGGTTCGACACGTTCAATTACTATGCCATTTAATTAACCTTTTAATTAACCCTTAATTAACCTCAATTACTTTCAATTGCCCTTTAATTACGGAAGGTAACCGCAGGTTGCCTGAGGTAATCATGAATTTCAGTTAATCCCCTTTAATCACGCTTACTTGCTTTAGTCACTCTCAATTTCCCTTTAACTGACACTAATTATATCCATTGACATACATATTCCCTTTAATTGACACTAATTACTTCCGGTAACCTGCGGTTACCTTCGGTAATCCTTAGTTTCATTTAATATTTCTCTTAATTACATGTATCTTACATTTCATTACCTTTAAACTCAACTTTTTTGCTTTAATTACCTTCAACTATTTGTAACCTTTTACACTCTTACTTCAATTTCATATCTCCCCTTTACATCTCCGGTTATACCTCTGCCTCGGTGAGGCTTCACCATCTCATATACACACACACACGCGCGCACACACACACATACATACATACATGCAGGTTTTTCCACTTTGACGCTCCTAACGCATTAAAAACAATCGCCCTCCAGTCAAGAGCCTGGTGGAAGTCGTTACGTACATTCAGCAAACTCAGCGTGTCTTGGATGTGTAACTGGCAATTTTTGAAGTGCAAAGTGAGCCTACACTAACAGCACGGCGGGGTGATCAGAGTAAACGCGAGCGGTAAAGAATGAAATCAGAGTAAATGATCGAATTACTATCCATTTGCTATTCGAAGGAGTCGGAGCAACACGACAAAGGACACGGGAATCAAGTTCACTGCAAGGCCCCCACGAACATACGCGGAAATGTCTGCTCCAGTGACGCATACGCATGACTCACAAAGTAGGATCCTCTTATTCTGCCTCTCGTCACACATGAATGCTCCCGGTCCAAGACATCCCATATTGCGGCAGCTGTCATCGTCTCGTTCCCGAATCAAGGAAGAAACAAAAGCGTGCCTTCGCCCCGGGCCGAATATTTTACGTGTCTTTCCCATCACGCACTGGTCAAGGTTGTCGCCCGCTTGTCATCCTTCCGTCATATTGCCAACAGGCATAGCAGTGATTCGCAGCTATATTTAGCCGAATCGACTGGAATGCCATGTGCAGTGAAGGGTGTGGGCGAGGCATATATTAATAGCACCGTTCCGTGGCATCGTGGTAGTTATACTGACATTATGAACGTGGGATGTCAGCTTCTAACTTCCGCACGGTATCACCTGCTAAGCACCTGGCGGCATCTTGGGGCACCATCATTGTCCCAACTCTCCTATTTGTATTATTAGTAAGCTCTTGCATCCTCCTATAACAGGAGGGCGGCACGACTGCGCGTGTTAGGCTGCAAGGTGGAGGTTTATTGAGAATCGTCGGACATGTCCGCAACCCCTCGAGCGCCTCCCCTGTGTACTATAATGCGTTAACACACCGGTTCTCGTTCGTTCAGTACTGCCAGCCCTCGCTGTAGTACAGAAGCATTCAGGCGACAACAACGACAAGTTTATTTTGAGATGATGAATGGAGAGTTCCTCCGCCAGGGACAATACTCTACCCCATTGCTGGTGGTGATGTGGGGAATAAAATAATGAGCCCCTTCACAATAAGGATAGAAGTCCCATGGTGTCCAAAAAGGTCAAAAGATCTGCTTTGAGGGCAGAGTGTTGGTAGGCTGGATTTGACAAGGGACCAAACAATTTTGAGAGGGGGGGGGGGCGAGAGTCCAGCTGATTAAGAGACGTGGAGAGTGCGGTTCGAGAAGTTTTGTAGAGTGGGCAATGAAGAAGAATGTGCTCTAGACCTTCTAGAGCAACAGCACCTGGGAGAGTCAACTTGTCTCAAGCGGTAACGCCACTGAGCTGTAAAAGCCACATCGAGTCGCATCCGATGAATTAATGCAGCATCTTGACGAGAGGTGTTTCGTGGCATGGGGAAAGCGAGCGCTGGATCAACTCTTCTCAGCGTAGATGGAGGCGCGAATGCAGAATGATAACCTTCATATTGTAGAATACAAAAGTCGTTTAAATCAAACAAATCGACTATAACATAAATGTCACTGAAGAACTGGCAAACATCTACTTCGCGTCTCTGTGAAAAACGAAAAGACGCAATTTATTTTCTACGAAAACTCCTCTCTCTAAGCAATATTCCACGTAGAGCCCATTAGCCCATCAAGGCTCCTCTGTGCTTGTTTTCACGTAAAGCCAGACAATCGAATTATTATCACTCGCTCGCAGGTGGTCATCCAATTCGAAGTGGACAACAGCCCGAGCTCTTCAGGAAAGGCTTGCGGAGCTCAAGCAGAGAAATGGCTGCTGCCAAAACAAGCGGACCTGATTGGTGATGATCAATACCAATGCATGCATCGAGTCGATGTGAAAGTATAGTATATGGAATCCGAAGTCGAGAATATGTTGCTAACTCAAACAGCTAAGCGAAAGAGAGCCCTCGATTTCTTGCTTCACTTCTGCAGGTGAGCTCTTCAGCCACTGGGCGATGCGTTCAATAAATATTGACATCCATAGTTGCTTTGTAGGATTTCTTTGACATAAAGGATCGAGTTCACTTCTCTATAGAGGCTAGGGTTTTCTGAAAAACGTCAAAGTCAAATAAAGTCAGTTTCCTAGATTTTGTGCCTTTGAGATTTCGTTCTTAGTTTACATGAACTGTCATTCCGAATTGAGCGAAGAACGTGAGACGATCTTAGACATCAGTAAAAAACCAAAATCATGTGTAATGGGATACAAGCGTGATGAAGATAATTATTCTCACCCCCTCCCCCCCTTTTCCCGTTGTGTCTCTTATAGAGATTCAAGTTGCAGTGTTTTCAGGATGAGAGGTATAGAAGACCGAGAACCACGATGTAAAACCAAACACCTACGCAGTGATTTATCCAGGCCCACCCCCCATACCCCTCCTAACATCCCCCAAAATTTGGATGAGACCCCACTAAACTTTTGTGAGATTGCACAATATTTCATCAAAAGCATGTAAATACACCCCCTTACGGAGCTCAACACCCTCCTAAGGACGAAATCCTGGGTAAATCATTGGAACTGCGCCTATCTCACAACAGTACACCGGTAGCAAATTCTCGAACGAAACAACACAAATATCCAGACCCTTCGGCTTTCACCTTCCAGTACACTCTTAAAAATGAACTTCGCCACATAGCACGCTCCTAGCCAACCATCACCCCGAATGACAACGTTCTCGCCCTAGATTTGTTGAAAACGGGAGGAGGAGCCTATTTTGTGCCGTGCATAATGCAAACAAAATAGGCTCCTCCTCCCGTTTTCAGCAAATCAGGGACGAGAACGTTGTCATTCGAGATGATGGTTGGCTAGGAGCGTGCTATGCGGTGAAGTTCATTTCTAAGAGTGCAGTCTTGGTGGTGGTGATGGGACCGCTTGCCGTAGTCATCCACGCTTAGGCGGGCAACGTCACGACTATAGCAGAGGGGTCGACCCGGGGACCGTGCGTCCTGGGCCGACTGCACGGGAACTGTGCCGACATTTGTCTTAACCGCCCCCCCCCCCCCCCGATGAGGAAAACCCAGGGAAAACACACAGACAGCACTGCCCAAGCAGCACAATGTACTGAAAGTGGAGTGCAATAGGGGTGGCCGGTATGTGTCTTATCAATGTTCTTTAGTTTCACGAGTTTGTTCAAGGCCTTCCACCTACCCGTCCACCCCTATTGCACTCGACTTTCAGTACATTGTGCTGCTTGGGTGGCAGCGCCCGGTGGTGGTGGTGGTCAAAGGGCTCGCCGTTGTCGGCCTCACAGAGGTGGCCAACGTCACGACTAACGCCCTGACGACCAGCGCCCGGCTTGTCTTCTGGCTCTCGTAACCACCAACCAACCCATTCAAATTATGGCGCCAGTGCCGCCTATTTGCCAGCCAGTTACGCAACAACCGGTGCACGAGACGCTCACCCTCCCAGTGCACGCGCACGACGTCAAAGCGTCGCATTCTCTCCGCGTTTGGTTCTCTTGCGTCCATTCATTGCCTAGTTTGGCACCGCGATCGACGATGCATCAGCTTTTAGGAGGCCTGCGAAACCTGCTGAAGATCCAGAAGGTCCACATTGACGGTAACATATTTCGTCTGAACACCAAGATATCCGTCGTGTTTCTGCTAGCATTCTGCATGCTGTTAACCGCTCGAGAGTATGTCGGTTCACCGATAGACTGTTTGGGCAGCAGCTTACCGTCCAGCGTCGTCAACTCGTTTTGCTGGATCGAATCCACATACAGTGTGACTACGCTGCTCAATGCGAGTGGACCCGATAATATCGTAGCGTACCCAGGCGTGGGTTCGGTGAAGAGCGAGGTGTCGCAACGGAAGTACCACACCTATTACCAATGGGTTTGCTTTTTGTTGTTCTGCCAAGCTGTCTTCTTCTACGTCCCACGTTGGTTATGGAAAATGTGGGAGAATGGCAAAGTGGAAGCCATTGTGTCTGCTCTTGACGTGAAGTCCGCAATCTTCCAGGTAAGATGTCCGCTAATCCTGTAAAATATACGCAGTGGACATGACAGGGGACTGTGTACTTGTTTGCATTGTTGCGACACAATACAGCAGGGATGTTCCCAGGATTTCCATCTTGGGGGGGGGGGGGGTCCCGTAGTGGGGTGTGACACCCATATCTGCTGTTCTGGGATCTGTTTTGGCATTTCTGTCCGTTGTTGTTGTTTTTTTTTGGGGGGGGGGCAAGGCTTTCGCGGGGAGTATTACGGTGGTTCTGGGAAAATCCCTGGACTACACCAGTGGAGGAAAGTGAATAGCTGGGCGGCATTAAGCCTCACGAGTGAGTTGCAGTTTACTGGAGACACCCGAATCCAGGCTTGCCGTTGCAATGATTTGTGAGGTAATTTTCGCAGTATCACAAACGCGTTTGAAACCCACTTTTTGGTTGCTTGCACTCCTTGGATATCATAAAAATCCCCTGAAGACGAATGCATTGCATCAGTATGCCCCATTTATAACGACACATCGTCCATACTTAGCGCGTGTCAAGCTATCTGTTGTGAACCCCAAGTGGGGAAACACTTTCTTGTATATCTGAAAAAGTACAGAAGAGGCATGCGTTGAGCTATATGGAAACGAAAGACTTTAGAATCATTACTGTACACTTCGTTCAGCCCACGTTATCTTATCTCTGTCCTCAGACTCCAGGAGATGTTACCCTCTTCATTCGCCAGTGACCTTTTCTTATTGTGTAGGAGCAACGTGAAGCCCGCAACAGTTTGGTAGACTTCCTTGTCCTGAATCTCCGGAGGAACAACGTGTACTTCACACGTTATTTCTGCTGCGAAATTGCTTGCGTTGCAAACGTCATCCTCCAGATGGTCATCACCAACTGGGTACTCGGCGGTGGCTTCTACACTTACGGGTCCGACGTCGTCAACTGGTACCGTCAAGACAAGCAGACCACTGTCAGCCCGATGGTCCGGGCATTCCCCCGCCTCACCAAATGCAGCTTCTGGAAGTTCGGAGATTCGGGAACATTGGAGAACCGCGAAGCCATCTGCGTCCTCCCTCTCAACATCCTGAACGAGAAGATATTCCTCTTCCTTTGGTTCTGGTACGTCATTCTCCTGATCCTGGGGGTCCTCGTCGTCATCTACCGGATCGTCGTCTGTGTTCACGTGCCTCTGCGGTACGGACTTCTGCAGGTTCGATTCCCGCACGCACCTACGCTGTCCTCGGTCGTTAAGCACGTGTCTATGGGCGATGTCTTCATGCTAAGCCTCATCGGACAGAACGTGGACTCGCTTGTCTTTAGCGATATCATTCGCGAACTTTCGCGTCGCGTGGTGAAGGAACCGCTGGGCGACGGCGAGTCAGCTCGGCAGTACGTCGGATGTACGCCGGCCAATCGGGTTTAACGTGTGCTTTGAACCCTTGGCGATAGTAGGAGCCTGGTGATATTTTGCTAGAAATTAATTTCAGGCATTGAAGGCACAATGGTTTAATAATGGGAATAATGGTTTAATAATAATTATTATGATTGAATCATAAGTCATATCATAATTACAGTAATTATACAGCCTCCTACGATTGCCGATGGTTGTCACTTTTGTTTTCTGAGATTTGTTTTGTTACCGAGATATGCACTGACCATTGATGCGTTTTCCAACTGCTTATCCACTTTTCTAGGTCTCAACTGTAGCGGCGCTACAGCTGACGACACCGAAGAAGCGTCGTATGCCGCAAGCCGCGCGCCACGAATGTGGTCATCCTGATTCAGGAGCCGCGCTGCTACCCACGTAGCTGACTGTTAATAAGCAGCATTTTGTTACTCTGTTGTACTGGCGACGAGGATGAGACAGCCCATCCTCGCCCCACCCAACACTGCTTATTAACAGTCAACTAGGTGGGTATAGCAGCGCGGCTCCTGAATCAGAATGGCCACATTCGCGGCGCGCGGCATACACGACACTTCTTCGTTGTCGCCATTAGCGCCGCTACATAAACGATAGCTTCTGTTCATGTCTGCATTGTACATACCACAACTTTTGAGTGCCTCTTGTGTTTTTTTTTTTTTTCTCTTTTCCATTTTCTTTTTTCTTCTTCTTTTTTTTTTTTCAGCGAAGACTTTTGACCGAGTTTCCGGTTAGTTCCAGACTATGATTTACGTTGCATCCGAAAGCAAGTTCGTTTCACGAACAGCTTGCCTTTGGGTCAACGATATGGACGCCGCTCATAAATATCGTTGCAGGAAGTGACGTAACCCAGAGTTTTTTGTTTTTTTTGTCTGTTTAGTGTAAACTCCTTATCTTTTGGCATTCCACGTTCCTGGGACTGTTCTCACTTGAAAAGAGGTGTGAGTTCAAAAGGGACGCACATTCTCCCGTGATATATGACACTCCATTAAGCGAGAGTTATTGCTGTGATAGGTGGTAAAAAGACATTTAGATGAGTTGCAGTTGCCAAAGTGGGCAAGTGATATTTTTCTAAGGTAATAAAAAGTATTTTCGATGTCGATAGAGTTGGCGGTCATTCTCGATTGACGTCTTACGTGGTGCGCTGCAGTATAGCGTTGCCAGATAATATTTCGGAAGGAGTTCTGTGGGTTCCTCTCCCAAATACACTCTCAAAAGTACGATTTCGGGGGGTGGGGTTGTACCCCGAAACCCCCCCCCCCCCCCCGTCTGTCTACGCCACTGGTGCCCGCTAGAGTCACTAAATAAGTGTACAGAGTACCGCATTCCTTTGCCGCGCAGGAGCCGCCGTTCGGTGTCCGCGATTGGGCCGATCGTGTCACGTGGATTCTCCTTCCAAGAACGCGCCGTCCATGTTGAGTCCCCTCCATCCAAAACCGGTTTCCTCGGTTGCGAGCTGGCCTGACTTCGCCCAGTTTTCCGGTGGAGTGTCATTACTCGGCTCCCTAGTGCCCGCGTACGGGTGTACGTAAGCGTGAAATGGGATGGTGAGACGCAATGGAGACCTGGCGCGGGGACAAGAAGAGCCACACGGCAGGAGAGGTGGCATGGTGCGTTTTCGTCTTGTCCACGCACTCATTGCATATCTCGGTTGAGTGTTAACCGAGTTTCTCTAGAAATATTGAGTCTGTCTCCTGCAATGGTCCTGCGGTAGAAGTGTCCAAAGTGGACCACACGGATACTCGCTACTACTGATTTTGTTACCTCAATTCACAGTTCCATGTCTCAGTAAATTAAGCTTGTGGACTGAAAGAAGACACGAGTAGAGCCACGACAATACTGCAACGCAACAGAGCATAGCGTCCTCCTGGCGGGCGAGAACCGACAGTAATGCTTCCAGCAGCCTGTGGCCCACGACGCGATGCTCTTATTTGCGAATTATTCTCGACTGCCTTTACCACTGTCATTACCCCTGGCGATGAAACTCACCCCAGTCATTATCGTTTAAATAAAGTTGTTGTTTTTAATTCCGTGTTAGCGCCGCGAAGCAACTGTGGCTATGAGCGGCGTACAGACGTGGACAGATGGAGAGAGGACAGCAGGAAGGAGTGGGGGGTTAGTATGCGTCCTGGGCCGACTTCAGGGGTAACTGTGCCGCCATTCGTCTGGAAAGTCTTCGGAAAACCCAGGGAAAACCTCAGACAGCACAGCCGGTGACAGGATTCGAACCCGTGTCACCTCCCAGTCACGCCGTGCAAAGCGATCATGCTAACCACTATGCCACGGGAGCTGGTTTGTTGTTTATTCAAAAAGCGGAGATGTTCGACGGGGCAAGAGAGTTTACTATATAAACGGCACTACGAATCTCATGGCTTGAAGCTGAAGTCACTGGACGACACCAGTAGGTGACCGCAACATGAATTCGGGACATGCCTCTGTTGCGCTAATCTTTCGTTGTTAACGGACCATGTTACCGGTCTGCGCGTAAACCACCAAAAATGCTCTTTTGCGTTTCGGAGCCTAAACGGCGCGTCGGAAATGCCGCGCATGTACGTCGCATCCCGCCCGTTTAAGACGCCGACGTCCCACGGGACAATAAGCACGCGTGTTCATCTCCGCGCCAGGGGCATCTCTGGCGTCCCCGTTCACTCAACGGCCGCCCTCCAAAATAGTCCGCCTGCTCCCTACACTCGAAATAGCCTCGTTTCCCACCCACCCAGTGCTTGGTAGCCCTCTTCGTAGACACGCTCACATCGCAGCCAAGATCCAGTCGAAACCTTCTTGCTTTGTCTGCCGTGCTTCAACGACGATGCTTTCCTTTGTTGTGATTGGCCCTGCGTCACGTGACGTTACGTAATGGCTTACAGTAACGTCAGCCGTTACGGTACCGTCGCGCTAATGCAACCCAAGTTCCATCGCAGGCTGGATTTCTTCTGCTGCGCATCATAAGTCCTGTGTGCTGAATGCTGAAGTGCTGAGACCGACTCTCTTTTTTTTGTTGATCTGTATGATTTCTGCAAAGCTTGGCAGTGCTTGGAGGTCAAATTGCATCCGCTATCAACAAGGAATGTCATCATGTAGAAGATCAGGAATGCTTGCATTCCGTACTGTCTGCCTGGTGGACAGGACCTGCAACCTTGGAAGCTCTAATATCGTTGCGAGGTCCCCACAACGTGCTCTGCAATGCCCTTAATATTGCTTAGGCTTTGCGGAACTGGACCTAGAGTTCGGCGTCGTTCGACCAGGTGGATAAAATCCCACATGTTCAGTGTTTAGAGTCTGGTTACCGAGTTTGTGGGTACTGGGCTTCTGGAACAAAAAAAAAAAAAAAACATTCGTAGGTACACCTCATTTGCCCGTACGCGAGTGTGTGTCGCAGTGCCAACGTCTGTGCCGCTTGAGTGGGGTAAAAGGGTTGGCTATCGCTTGCCAAGTGTACCACGAGGACAGCAGCTTCGGAGAACGGCAGGTCGTGCTGCAGCTGGTGACGACCGAAAGCGATAACAAAATGGAACAACGCTAGCGCACCAAGTAAGAATGATTAGTTTATATAGTTTTTTTTTTTTTAACGAGTATGGCTGTGTGTTTTCTATGTCGGATAACTCCTGGAACTGCATGGTAGTAGCTTTAGTAGTGGAAGTCTAGTAGCTTCAGCACAGTAGCTCTCAATCTCAACCAGAATAATGATTTATCACAATGCCACTTCACCATAGGTAACGTCTCTCAGCACGATAAACCAACTGAACGTAATTGACGGAACTAAGCTAACAGGCTAAGCTGACGTCGTTGGGTATGACGTCGTTGCAACGTCATACGCACAGGTACTGGGAGAGGGTAGACATTTCAAGTACATTAAAGCGCACATGCCTGGTCGTCATGTATATCATCAGTCAGCATCTATCCATATATTCATTGCTTCAACAGGCAGCGTTGAGCGTGCGCAACACGTACAACTTACTTGTCCACACCATTTGTGTCCCACTTTGCTTTTTCAGTATCCTACTAGGTCCTGAAATTAAGTTAAGACTCACTCGCACTCGATGCCCATCTTTGCGCTAGGAACAGTTCTATTATGTACTAATTAACTTTTAAACGTAATTTGCTGCGCCAACGATAACCAACTGTTCTTAAACACTAGTTCCTTATGTAAAATCTTAACTCTAATCGAAGACGGTACGACGCTGTTTGCGTACTCTACGGTCCTACCCCACTCACGAGCAGTACTTAACTTAAGCAGTAACCAGATTTTTGTATGCTAAAGCAACATAGAACAAACAACATATTTACGGACAACAAGAAAACACACAAATAAACTGAAGGTCCTGATTAGAGCTAAATTAATCAACATCTTAAACGTGCCGCCCACGACTCTACGTGCTCATGATCATGCACCCGTTTATAAACGCGTCTAGGGGAAGCAACGAAGCATATCGCGCCCTTGGATTGCGTCCAAAAAGGAGACGCAATGGAAATATATGTGTTTTGAGAAGCAGCAACGCTCTAAACGCACATTTCTCACCGGACACACGTACGGAGTAGCAGATGAAGGCACGGACGGCGACGTTATAAGGTGATTTCAGACGTTGTATCAGCAGCGAAAAATTCATGAGTGACTCAGGAATCCCACCCCAAAGCAGACGACACTTATCCCGACGTGCAACCGCTTACGGAAGACACGGCCGTTAGCAGACGACAGCCGAGACCAGACAGTAAACACATACCCAGGGTTGCTAAGCGGGTAAAACTTTCTGCCGTACTTGGCATTTGTTGACACTGCTTAACGAGGAAGCTTGGAACCCCGGAGACAGGGTTCACCCAGGGAGGGTTCCGTTCTACTTGAATCTTCTGATTAATGAAGGGCCCACACAGCTCGAGGGCGAGATATAGGTTTCGCAGAAATATGAAGCGTCTAAGGGTTTATACGGGCGACGGGGTTGATATGAGCTCCTACAGAACGCGTATCTCTGTTTCGTCCGTTTTACATGTGGCTCGGGGCGGTAAGGGAGAAGACATGAAAAAACAAATGTTTGAAGAGTGTTGCCAGATGAGTCTAGGGTACGATGTGAATATAATAAATGCCAAGGAGGGTGACAAATGTTCTAGCTAGGAGGAGACATTATCGTACAATATGCTTTTATACTCCTATCTCTCTAGTGCCACACTTCTTTTCAAAATGCATAAGCTCAGTGCCACTTGGTTGTATCCTGCACAGAAAAACCTGCTTATTTTCGAGAAAAAAAATGTCCAAATACGAGAACACCAGGCGCGCAAATAGAAACCATGCAGACGAAGGACATCGTATCGTCTTTTCACAGTAGTCTAATTTGGATTCTCAGGTTGACGTCTCATATCTGCGAACCCCTTTTTCCTCAGCAAAAACACGCAAGCGGACTACGACCGCCCGCAGAGCGGCGCGCGTCCTTTCGGTCCTTTCCGACGTTCCGAACGCTCCCTTTTCCCGCTAAGAGCGTTTCGTTGTCTGCTAACAAGGCGTCGACTGGGGCCATCTTTCTCCTCGGACACAGAAAAATGGGTTCAAGCATCGCGCGCTCTGCAACTCCAAGGAGGCTTAGTGAGATCCTTTTCGCAGCTTTTGCACAATGGCATCAATTCATTCGCCTCTCTGTGGAATTTGAAAGGATATACTCACGTTCCGCATACAAAAACGCTTTCCTAGTTTCCACTTCCTGCTGGTGGGGGAATTCAGCGCAGTTCGTCGCGAGGCACACGGGCCGAATGTTATCGTCTGCAAAATGTCGTCTGCTTTAGATGAAAAGGTCCGTCTGTTGTGATTACCAGTGTGCGTCGTATCGTATCCTTATGGACATAACTCACGTACAAAAATTACTAGGGAAACTGCGATGTAGTTGCCATTGCCGAAGTAGGCGAACGCAAAACAGGTCCTCGTACCCGTGGCCTAATGGATAAGGCATCGTTCTCCTAAATCGGGTACTGCGGGTTCTACACTCCCGCCGAGGGTAGTGGTGTCCATTCTGGTCTGCATAATGTTGTCAACGCAATTGACAGTTATATGTGTATGCTACGGGTGTATACGTATGGATACAATTTAACGAAATCGATCTTATATCCCACAATACAAGCTTTGCGCACATAAAAATAAAGGTGTACGTGCAGGTAAATGTCTGGTCCAGAACGCCACCCTAAAGAGGTTAAATAGCACAGACTCGAGATCGAAAACAGCAGCGTTTGTTTGTGTATCGGTTGACTGAAGAGAGAACAGGTAAAGGATTTACCCCTTTGCACTTGTTCCTCTAATCGGTGGTATGAAAGAGGCCTATGTTTCCTCCGGGAATAGCAGGGAGAGAGGATGTTTGCCCACAAATTAGTTGCTTACGACAGAAAAGCTCCTGCGCTGCATCAGCCGCAAACACGCGAAGGCTTGTTGTGCCGTTGATGTTCAGAACCAATCAAAACACTCGAGCGGTGGAAGCATGAAAACAAATAAAGATAGCAGACTGATGTCATGCAAACGAAGCAACGGTGCTTAGGGTTCTTTAGTGCACAAGGTGTAGGCTCCCAGACTGCGCAGTTGAACATATGCAACCTAAAAGCATATGCTACCCAGGTTACAAACAAGGCCTTACCCGCACCTGCTCAGACAGTCACAGCTTTGTGAGACGATCGTACTTAACAACAAACAGAATGATGATGATGAATGGGGAGATTCGCCACCTGAGTTGTAGCCCGCTACTACGGGACTGTATGATATATAAAATGGCGATGATGTGACGATGGATGAGAGAGGTGGTAGTAAGACTTCATCAGCGTCTTCGGATACGTAAAGGCCCTGCAAATGAAGAAAGACACGAGAGGCACAGAATGTGAAGCGGCGCACTAAAGGACATTTAGGAGACCAGTGTCTTGCAGGAAATCCAGGAACATCGGCAGGGCCAGTACCTTCTAGATAGCAGAAGGCCTGCGTCCTACATCACACAGGGAGGCCTGCTGTTACAACTGTTGATGCTGCTATGGCGTCAGTGAAAGAGCGGGCAAGAGAAAAGCTCATGCAGGCCTCTGTGCGGCACATGGGGATCAGGCCTTCTGGGCTTCTGCATTCTAGGAGGTGTTGGCAGGGCTCGACGCTGTTGCAGGATTTTCGACCAGGTTCCGACCGATGAGCCATATACCTATTACATTTCGTTACATGAAATTAGGAGCTGCGTGATCATTGACAGCCAGTTGTTGAAGCGACAATATCTCAGAAGTGAACTACTTCAGCAGACCTACAGTAGCATACGAAGGTGATGCTAAAGCAGACGACAGAACGACGCGAAAGAAAACGCTACGACATTATTTAATACACGCGTTGTAACACTCCGACAGATATATCGTAACCAGAACTCGCAAATTCGAAATTATGCCGTATCCTGCAGACATGGAGAAGGACTGAGAGGCTTTCAGTATCTAGGTTGGCACAAGAGCACTAATGCGTAAACAGCTTTTTGACCGACGTCAGTATGATGGGAAACGTGAAAGGACCGGTGACCTTGGTCCTTCATGGATAGCTCTCACGGACGATCATATCATAAGTTCACACCTAATTCTTGACATGCGTCTTTCCAGTTCACCTCAGACTTGGAGTCGGCGGGTGGGCTATAAATACGTGCACAAACTAGGCGTAGCCTAAACAGATGGCTAGGCCTCGCATTCCCCACTTTTCTGCCATTTCTTCGCAATGCCATCACTAAACGGTTACAAGCAAATTGCTGCCACTAGCCCCCGTCTCAAAAAATAAACCCTCGGGACGAGTGCGTCCAAAACAAATTTCGTGCAAAGTCTCCGCTCTAAAAACGAGGTGCGCGCATCCTTTTAAGCGGCGGACACGACGGAAAGATTTGTGGTTGTTTCTGCGGAAGGTCCGTTTACGTTTTACGAACCACGGGTGGGGGGGCCTCAATAAATTCTGAAGGGAAGGCAGCGATTTTAGGGCGTCAAGAGACGCGCTCCCGCGCTCTTCTTGCTTCGGTGAAGGGTGATATATAGGAGCGATGTTTTGCGATTATATTTGTTCCCGTCACTTTATGAAACGGCGTCAGACGACAAAAAGGTGATGTCCCAGAGTGAGATAAGCTGGGAGAGCAAAAACCATATTTTTGAGAAGCTGATGAGTGGTGATTTTATTGGTTATTGAGACAAAATAGGGAATGGTGACTTACTTTCATGCGGCGCCGTTTTGTAATGAAAAGAAATAGTCACACAAAATGTGTCAATGAACTTTGCGGACAACTGTTTACGGATGAATCGTTATAGGCAGCAACGTTGCTCGCACGAAGCCATCGTGAGCGCATGCGTGCTGGAGACTTTCAGTTCATCTTTTCGTTCAACATCGTCAATATCCAGTTTCGCGGCCAAGA